>NC_069365.1:49737500-50382500 GCF_021730395.1 Mercenaria mercenaria | reverse complement strand
TATATATACTATGAGTCAACCCGCATATACCCCAGTCACACATACGGCGCGGATAGCTACGTCTATACTATAGCCACGGATAGAATAGTAGTCCGTATCGATCCGTACCTGAACCGTACCTCAAAGTAGTAATCCGTATCAATCCGTACCAACACTTGGTCAAAACGTATTCAAGACTTCTCCCAAACATGCAAGTTTCTCCAACTTTTGAACAAAAGTTTGAGCGATCCGTAGCCATTTTAGCGTGACTTTAGTCCAACTTGGTTGAAACTTATTCATCCGTAGTTAAACGTACTAAAACGTACATAGTTATCCGTACTGAAACGTACCTTGTCGTATTGATCCGTAGCTGAACGTACTTATCCGAGGCTGCCCATACTAAAGCGTAGTTCAACGTACTCCGGCGCAGACCCGTCCACGCGCTGGACAAGTTGCCAGGCGCAGTAAAACGTAGTTCAACGTAGTACTTATTCGCGTCCACACATACGGCGCGGATAGCTACGTCTAGCTACGGATAGAAACGTAGAAATCCGTGTCGATCTGTACCTGAGCCGTACGGATTGGTACAGATTACTACTTTAAGGAACGTGTCAGGTACGGATCGATACGGATTACTACGTTTCTATCCGTGGCTAGACGTAGCTATCCGCGCCGTATGTGTGACTGGGGTACCAGTCACCATTTTCCCCGTACTAAAACGTACTACTCCGTCCTTATCCGTGTCCGCTCCCACCACAGACCAATCCCATCCGCACCGTACCTCAACGCACGGACATATCCGTATGTGTGACTGTAGCTTTAGCACAGTAGGGAGAGCGCAGATCTACGGATCGCGGGATCGTGAATTCGACCCCGGGCGAGACGTATGTTCTCCGTGATGATTGATGAAAGACATTGTGTCTGAAATTATTTGTCCTCCACTTCTGACTGGTGTGGGAACTTGGTAGTTATTTGCGAAGAATAGGCCCGTACTGGTACAGAATCCATGAACACTGTTTAGGTTAACTGTCCGCCGTTGCATATCTGAAATACGTTGAAAAACGTCGCAAAAATCAAAACAAACAAACAAACAAAACATATATTATGAAGAACCTTGGCGTACGGCCTATAAAAAATTAAAATGAAAATGAATTGACGGGAAGAATTACAACACCTTGCATGTCTTGGCCATTTGTTCCAGAAATTGCTTTGTGTATCCGTGGATCATGAATTTGATTAAATTCGCTCTAGAATTCGTTTGACAACGAGACCGCGTTCATCTCGTGTCTGCCAGATTAACACACGAATCAAATGGGAATTTTGAAAAGTAATGTTTTATCACTTCGCTTTATCCTAATTTTAAATGCAATTTCACATATACACCCAGCTGAAACTGAACCGAAAACAAAATAGAATGCATTAATATCAGTGGGCCATTTCACATATATGCCAAACAGAATAGTAAAACAAAGCCGAAACGAAAAACATGCACGAATTCGAACTTAGAATTGAAATCGAATCCAGTCCGTAAAGGTAAAGAAAGAAGCATTGGTCAATTTACATAATTATTTTTTGCCCAGATACTAGTATTCTGATCGAAACCCGGAGTGTATATGAAAGCTCTAGCCGTGTCCGAAATGAAAAAAAAAACGGCATGTATTCGGACTCGGTTTTGGTTCGGTGTATATGTGAAATGGCCTTTATAATAAAACTGGATTTACTTCAAGAGTACAGAGTGTTCAAGTGAGAACATATATAAATTTTGTGAAGAAAAAAAACGTGTATATTTAATGCTATCTTAACTTTGCCTTTCTCCAGTTCATTGATGTTGCTATGTTTCAAAAGTGAAAAAAGAAAAGGATGTCTCTGATCGAATAGAAGAACAGTACAATGAGCCGTGCCATGAGAAAACCAACATAGTGGGTTTGCGACCAGCATGGATCCAGACCAGCCTGCGCATCCGCGCAGTCTGGTCAGGATCTATGCTATAGCAATTAGAGAAACTGTTAGCGAACAGCATGGATCCTGACCAGACTGCGTGGATGCGCAGGCTGGTCTGGATGCATGCTGGTCGCAAACCCACTATGTTGGTTTTCCAATGGCACGGTTCCAATGTATATTACTGTAAATGAGTAAATTGGCCGGAGTTAGTGTTACTTTTGTCTCGTTTGATATTAGTATTGGTCTGCACATCAGTGAGATGTGACAAAACTGATAGGTTCATAGTCTCCGAGATCCTATACCTTCCTAGACGAGCAATTTAATATAAAAAGGTCAAGATTCACCAACCCCGCCAGCAAAATCAGATATATAAAAACACAGAGCTGGTGTTCTGTTATATAACATTGAAAAATATTGTCTTGTTTCTTGCTGAATCTGCAATTATTGTTTGGTTTAACGTATAACAAAAGTAATTTAATTCGGGGTCTCTGATTGGCTGTTCTGGACACAGTCTTGAAATTCGCCAATGGTAACGTTGCATTCTGAGAGAGGTGCCCAATCTCAGTTATGTGCGAAGGTCTGAAGAGAGGTCGTGGAAAGATTCCGCATTATTGCTAAAACTGCGTAAACCATTTGCAGATACCTGCAAAATTGGTTGCAGCAACCTTTGTTTCAGAATATCTCTCGAAATTCAGGCCCCAGTCCAGAATATTTTACTGAAGTTGAGAGCAAAAGTTGAGGGTAAAAGTCTCAACGACGCAGCGCCGAGCGGCAATAGGAACGGGAAGAATGTGCCCTCTGTTGTGATGGGGTCTCTCTTTTAAAATTTTAAAAATATAGATATGAAATGGTGACCCTTGTGCATTTTTTGAGTATCCAAATACCATTAATCTGTTTGCAGGAAGAGACGGGGCTATATATCGACCCCACTGTATGACCCCAATGCTGTTCGACTTATGGGAAAGATAAAAGAGGGGACAGGTCGGGAAAGATTTGAACTACATGTATGAAATGGTGGTCTCTGGTGTATTCTGGTTCTAACTTTGACAAGTATAGATCACTTCTAGGTCGACTAAAGGGCATTGGTCCCCGGTCCCCTCCCCACTCCCTCCTGGAACCGGGCATGAAAATATTCGCTTTGCTGTTCTATTTGTTTTCACTGGAATGTTTAGCTTCTAAAATGTATAAAATCTGAAATAGAAAATCGTTCTGTGATTCTCAGACTCAGATTTCATGATACAAGATGCTACAAAAATGTTTTATTTGTATTTTAATCAATATAAGACAAGAATTGCACATAAATCAAGTTACAGGTTTGGCCGGGAAAACCTGACTAGATATAAATGGACATGTGCATAAGACGTGTAGAGAATATATAATTTGCACACATAGTCATAACGTGGACCAGCAAACACTATAGTGTGACGATATTTGAGTTATGACAATAGTTTTATTGCAATCTACGCCAGACATAGAATTTGTTGGGAGCCATTAGTCATAATTGACATACATGTTCCTGTATGATTAATGTCCGTCACTTTTTGTTGTAAAGTGTCCAAATATGTGAACAATGATTTCGTATGCAGGTAACTTAACCCTTAGCCTGCCATGCCATGAATATACTACCACTTTAGATTTCATACAGTTTGCCGGGTTTTAGTGATGAATAGAGCCAGTCTATCCCTCTGATCCATGACATTCCGTGCAAAGCATGGTTGCAAATTCATTCCGTGCAAAGCATGGTTGTAAATTATCTAAATACATGTACACTGCTGACTAGCGTACAAATTAAACCAACTATCAGTCAAATCGAGTCTGCAATCTTTACCATTTGTTTTGTCCTCGTTGCTTTTGAGGGATCTATTTTTCAGATTTTGTTAGGGCCTAATATGTTATGTTGTTATTAAGTGATTAAGTTTATATCTATTTCAAGAATTAAAAAAAAAACAACATTTGATAATTTTAGGATTTTATTTAATGATAACATCCTT
Organism: Mercenaria mercenaria; assembly: GCF_021730395.1. Lineage (NCBI taxonomy): Eukaryota > Metazoa > Mollusca > Bivalvia > Venerida > Veneridae > Mercenaria > Mercenaria mercenaria. The sequence continues at coordinate 50,378,589 of NC_069365.1, read as the reverse complement.
ACATCCTTTAAAGAAGTTTCAGCAAATAAGTTTTTATTTACACTACAGTATGTTCTTTGATTTTAATGCCCCCGAAGGTGGCCATATTAAAATCGCGTTGTCCGTCCGTCCGACCGTAACTTTGTAAATTCTTGTCCGGGCTGTAATTCTGTCATCCATGAAGGAATTTTGAAATAGTTTGGCATAAATATATTAACCTTAATGAGACGACGTTTTATGTGTAACACTCAGACCCCTTTCTACAAGGTCAAGGTCACACTTAAAAGTCAAACAGTCTGTTTTGTTTCCGGATCGTAACTTTGCCATTCATCAAGAAGTTTTAAAAGTACTTAGCATAAATGTTTATCAAAATGAGAACCCTAGCTCCAAGGTCAAGGTCAGACTTCGTGTTCAAATGTTAACAGGGTTATTTTTGTGTCCGATCCATATTTCTGCTATCCATGGAGGGATTTTGAAATATCTTGGCATAAATGGTAACTATAATCAGACAATGTGTCACGCGCAAGACCCAGATCCCTTGCTCCAAGGTCAACGTCATATTTAGAAGTCATATCATAATAGATCTTTACGTGCCCGATATATAACTCTGTTATCCTTGAAACAACTTTTTGTTTACCATAAGGAGGCAATGTGTTACGCGCAAGACCCAGACCCCTAGCTCCAAGATCAAGTTTACACTTAGAAGTCAAGTGAAAGGTTAAAAGGGTCAGTTTCATATCCGGTTCGTAACTCTGTCATTAATCATGTTACAATCTAAATATTTCTAGATTTTGTACCAATTGCAAATTAGCTCAGTGGTAAAGCATACAGTCCATGTTAAACAGATCTTTTGCCGTGTAGGTTCGAAACTCAGCATCGACATTATTTTGTTTCTCGTAAACATTTAGATTCCTTCATGAACTATGTGACAACACAACAGAGAAGTATCATAAGCCGATATGGCAGGTCAGAAAAGTTTACCATTATATCAAAGATGATATTGACTAAATGCATGCATTTAAGCCATGCAAATAATAAACATACTGTTGTTTTATATAAAGACATACATATAAATACAAACCATCAAAGAAAGAAACAAAAATACGGGAATAAAAATGAAAACGAAAATAAAATAATAAAAACACACACACACACACACGCACACACACACACACATAAAGACAAAACATGAAGAAAAAAAAACTCACGTAGATTCGACCCCACAAAATGATTACGCGCAAGACCCAGACCCCTAGCTCCAAGATCAAGTTTACACTTAGAAGTCAAGTGAAAGGTTAAAAGGGTCTGTTTCATATCCGGTTCGTAACTCTGTCATTAATCAAGAAATTTCGAAATTAATTAGCAGAAATATTCCCCGATAACGAGAAAACGTGTCGTGCATAACAACCAGACCACTAGCTCCACGATCGATGTCACATTTAGAGGTTAACGGTTTACATGGTGTGTTTCTTGTTCCATACCTATTCCGTCGATGAAGACATTTTAAAATTACATGGCATAAACGTTCCCTATATTGAAATGACGTGTCAGACGCAAGTCCAAAATCTCTAGTTTCAAAGTCAAAGTCAAACTTAGATTAAAAAGTTAACATTTATGTTTCTTGTCCAGTCAATAAGTCTGCCATCATCAAACATTACTTGTCACAATTTTTCCCTATGATGAGTTAGTGTGTCATGCTCAAGACCCAGACCCTAGCTCAAAGGTCAAGGTTACCTTCGGAGAAGTTTTTTCTCTTGTCGAAAAATTAGTCATACCTTAACTATTCTGGCATATTTTGCGCATCGAACTGTAGCATTCTTGGACAAACCTCGAGGGCGTTTGTCACTAATAGTGCGATCTCTTGTTTGAGCTTCAATTTTAACTTTGAGAGTTATATATTTTTGTATTTATCCCTTTAAAATGTCAAGGTCAGTAGTGGCAATTGTCAAGTTATCTTAAAGACACACCACTAACTAACTGTAACCTTTTGTATTTCCATAATGCTGTCTGACTAAAGTACATCTCCTATTACGCTATACTTAGGATCTGAAGACGTGCTGTTGACAGCCTTGTTCTGACGACCATTCCGTTAGCCAGGCAAAAGGGTTACTTACAACATTTTGTAAGAATAAAAAATCTATATTTAGACTGGGTTTTTAATAGTTACATTTTTTATGACGTAAAGTGTCAGATAGCCGGTTAGCTCTGTCGGTAAAGCGTTAGCTCTGTCGGTAGAGCACTTGCTCTGTAAGCGACTGGTCCCAGATTCGAGTCCCTGACAGCCTACACATTTTTCTTAATCTTTGACATTCGAACAAGTCGTCTGATTGGTTAAAATAAAAAAATAGTTTTGCAAAAATAAAAATAGCAATTCTGGAAATCAAAAATATACAGAAGAACATTAAGAATGGATCCTTCTCGGATCTTCGTTTAGAAGATCATCTACTTCAGTCAGATTGTTCCATAATTGTAATTATACATTTCTGTATGAAGAAATGAGAAATAACAAGTGTTTAATTACAGTTTGGCAGTAACAGATATAAGGCTAAGACAATGTATTACTAAATATATTATTCAATTATTGTAGTAGTTTGCACGGTACTTCATGTATTAAGGTGAGTTTAGATAACACTTTGTTTCTATATACAGTGTAAGATAGTTATTATTCTATTTTTTTTATAAAACTATACTGAGAAGAGAATGACTGAGTAAGTTTGCAGATGAAGCTATGAAAACCGGACTGAGCTTGTCCACCTGTCATCTTGTAGAATAGTTGTATGATACCAGTATTACCAGAATTATTTGCACAAAGTTCATGTGGGAGGAAAAAGTAGACCACTAGGTATTGGTGGGTCTTTAACTCTTCTAATTTGTTAAATACCGATGGATAAAAATAAATGCCATAGCCTATAATAATTATTTTTTTTTATTTTTTTTTTTTTTTTTTTTTGGATTTAACGTCGCACCGACACATGATATGTCATATGGCGACTTTCCAGCTTTAATGGTGGGGGAAGACCCCAGGTGCCCCTCCGTGCATTATTTCATCACGAGCGGGCACCTGGGTAGAACCACCGACCTTCCGTAAGCCAGCTGGGTGGCTTCCTCAGCCTATAATTAACGGTCAATGCGAATACGTTAATGTTACACACCGATAGCCACACGAAAACTACATGCAGATATAGACTTGCCACAGTTCTCTACTGCGAAAATCTAAAGTGGTAATTTTGACTGGGAATTCACGGCATGTGGCGGCAAGTGATTCTGCCTTGGCGGCCAGTGCAGACCAAGAAATTTAGCAGGGTAAAGGTTAAATAAAAAAAGTTCGTGGTTTTAGATATCTTCTGTTATCTCAGAGAGATTGTGTACCCTTAACCTTTACCCTGCTAAATTTCTATAATGAACTTGTCCATCTTTCAACTTGGACAGTACCATTAACTGCAAAAATGGGTGTATACCAAAAAGATACTGACTGAATGGCGAACAGTGCAGATCATGATCAGACTGCACGAATGTGCAGGTTGATCATGATCTACACCGGTCGCAAAGGCAGAATCAATCGTGTCCAGCATGATAAGGGTTAATAAATATGACTCTGAGATACAAACAAGAGTACATTGTATTTGAAATTCATTTCTAAAAAATGATCAACTGGCAACCACGGTCAATTACGTACTTTAAGGCAGTTAAAGTATCCTTTTAGACCGTTAAAGTATCATTTTATCCTTTCAGACCATTGAAATCATCCTGTTAGGCTGTTGAAAACTTGAATGCTTCGTGGCCGTTAAAAGTACCCTTTTCGGACATTAAAACTAGAACGTTAAAAGTGTCCTTTTAGGCCGTTAAAACTATCCTTCTAGACCATTTAAAGCATCCCTTAAGACCGTTAAAAATATCTTTCTAGAACGTTAAATCTATCCTTTCAGGCCGTTCAAAGTATCCTTGTAGACCGTTCAAAGCATCCTTCCAGAACGTTAAGGGTATCCTTTTAACTGTTTAAAGTATCCTTTTAAAACGTTAAAGGTATCCATTTTGACCGTTTAAAGTAACTTTTAAGCCGTTTAAAAATATCTTTTAGGTATTTAAAGTATCTTTGTAAACCGTTAACAGTATTCTTTTAGGCCTTTTAAAGTATCTTTTTAGACCGTTTCCCTTTTATCCTGTTAAACGTGCCCTTTCAGACTGTTCAAAGTATCCTTGTAAACAGATAAAAGTATCATTTTAGGCCATCCGAATTATCAAATAATCAAGAACTTCGAGTGGTTTATCGCCTGATTTCGGTGCAGAGTTCAGATGCGCAGGAATTGAACGCCCGAGTTGTTAAATATCTGAGCATCAGAACGATGAACCGTGGTAAATTAGATGATAAACCACAAGAAGTCCTTGTTTTCATTCTTACATCCTCATTGAAACATTTTAATAAAAAATATGCTAGGATTCATTTAAAGTAGTAATGAATCGGACGTCATGTAGCAATCTGACGTCATAACTGACGTCATAATGCTTTCTTACCGGTCCGCAAGTCAACGGTTGTAAATCGTAGAATATACAGAGCTTGACCTTCTTCTTTGTGCAATAAAATCGAGCCATGTCAAAAGTATCCTGTTAGGCCGTTAAAAAGTATGCTTTAAGACCTTTTAAAGTATCTTTGTAGATCGTTAAAAGAATCTTTTTAGAACCTTACAAATCCTTATAGACCGTTGAAAATAGTCATAAAAAATATGAAGTAAAGATAAAAAAAAATTATCGACGCATTCTGTGTTGGACTAAAACATCCAGTTCATGCACATATATTATTGTGTCTTATGATTATTCGAAATAAAAAGCAAGGTTTCAATTATCGAAAATCGTTGTTTCCAATTTTATGTCGACTATCCTCTGCTAAATTTGGTCATAATTACCACACTCGGGATGATTCTGTGGTATTCGTGGACATCCAAAGGCTCTGCATGGCTAAATGTCGTTTTGTGGACATTTGTGGATTTGATTAAATATCCTGGTTCACTGAGGCCGTAATAGACATCTTTCTGTAGATAAATTAAAAAAAAAAACACCAGAAAAGAACAACGCTGATGCATGGTACTCGAGAATTTTAATTCGATATAACAAATGGAAAATATATAAAAACAGTCAACAAAATAAATACATTTTACAATGTATACATATACACGTGAGACATTCAAAATACAGTCCAATTTCACTGACCTGACAGGGCGAGCATTTATATGTTCAAATGAATTAAATATGCAAATGCCAAAGGTTAGCCTCATCCTGTACGGTCACTAAATATGCACTTTACAAATTTATAAATAATCGGAATACTAGTATATGAGATTTTGACACCTCAAAAAGATATTTATTTTAATATAATTCTGCTATCGTTGATTGTAGACATAGTTGCTCACATCGACTCAAATTAACACGCACAATAAATAGAAAATAAATTACTAAATGAACAGTTACAAAAAGTTTACTATTCCTGTAAAAGTATGTTTTTTTGTAAAAGTATTTTAGCTTGTTACATTGGCACTCTAGCTTTTCCGCCATATTCAGAACTAAATAATTGTCCGTTCATATTCTTTAAATTATGAAAAATAAAAGTAAAATTGTTTGTAACTTTGAAATTTGGACAAGAAATGTCACTGCGCTTATTTATATATTTTAAATCGTTTTACTCAATGACAATTTAAAAAAAGCAAAATTATCCAGAAGTAAAGTCAAATAGTCGTTTCTGTAAGCCAGTGCCTATACAACATTATAGAAAAGGCATGACAGAAAACACTGTGTTTTTCCTCTGTCTTGACACAGTTCAACGACATCTTGGTGTAAATGTCGATGTTAAAGAGACCTTTGTTTCACAGAAATAAGTACTGCAGATCACCATTGCAATATTATAAATGCTTGTCCAAGTAAATAACCTAATATATAGTTTTGCAACAACGGTTAATAGTACGCTTACACAAGTAAAAGTCCAACCTTCACGTATTTTTTTTAGTAAAATGGCCCATGCAAGCAAGTTTCAAAATCTAAATTAAATAAAGATTGTTTACCTTGGTACTGAATTCAAAATAAATATCACATGTATTTCGAATCATAAACTGTCTCGTTATTGTCTTTAAAAATTGAAGTACTGGTATAGAAAAAATAAAGATGAATTAAAGTGGAACAGAAAACATGACAGATATATAAAGAAAGGAATCATTATAACAGAAAATTGAATACAGCGTAAAATTTACCAAAGTTAAACCGACAGCAAAAGGTTAAAACTTGAGCATTAAATATGAATTATTTTGTAATTCATTAAATATCTGGGTTGCGACAAGAAAACCACTTTAGTTTACCGATTTATTGATTCCAAATGTCTGCAATAGTCTTACCCTTATGCTGAAATTCACGGGCAAGTCTTATATTGGTAATCTTTTAAGACATAATTGAATCGAACTTTAAATACCGTCTTAGACCATACTTTTGAAAGAACGGCATTTCAGGATATAGTTTTGTTAAATGCACGAGCCGCAAACATTAAGAAAAAAAATATTGCACAAAAGTTAGGTAAACATTATCTCGTTCCTATTTTACTAATACCAAAAGAAATTGAAACGAATATAATGTTACAATGTATTAAACACGGATGGGCTGTGAATAACTAGGTTTCAGTTTTTTGAAATGCTTGCTGACTAGCATCCCGCTTGAAACTGACTAGAGTTGCTTGCCCCTGACATAATATTTAAAATAAATCAAGTAAAGTATGATTTAATTGTAGAAAATAAAATCATGTAATTTAATCAAATTGCATACATAATCATGGCTTTACATTATAGAACATGGAAAATTTTATAACAATGCATTTCTGGAATGTCTGAAAAAATACTTATAACTTATTAAAAGGACCTCTGCATATCTAGAAATCGATAGAAAAAAAATAGTAAATGATTAAATCAGTAAATAATCGTTATATTTCTCATTAGAAATATATATATCTAAATATAAAGCTTCATGGTTTTTTTTATATACTCTATTCGATATGGACCGAAAATCAATATTCGAAATACAACTTTCAAAGTATAAATACTTGTAATTTTGAGCTGTATTTGTATTTGTCCTATGATTCTTCTTATATTCTACAGTAACATATGTAACATAGAAATAGTTAAAGAAAATAAAAACAATGCTCAACAAAAACACTATACTTCAAATAAATTGACTATGTTTGATTAATTTAACAGAGATTGTGAAGGCAATTTGTTCTAATGTTTCAATTTTATATGTACTTATTTATCTATTTATTCATTTATTTATTTATTTATTTATTTATAGATTGAATAGAATACTATACTACGAGATAATTTCGATTTGTTTTCAATATTAGAAAGAAGATGTAACTGAACCGGAAGTAAAGATCACGTGATATGATTGTCACGTGACTGAAATAATAATCACAATGATTGCACTAGCCATTGCACGTTACAAAATAAATAAAATCTGACAAATAATTTGATTGTTCATATTTACATTGTCATGAGAAATATTTACAAGGTGATTATTGCATGTATTTGCATTTAAATAAAATCTCGCGATAAAATTCGTTATTTTTACTATTAATATCCAATGTATAATCTCTGAATTTTCCCGGATGTGAAAACAAAAGATTCAATGTCCAGCGACCGCGGAAAATTTCATTCGTTTTTGTTTTTGTCTCTGATTACAAAACCAAACACGCACCACATTTTTCTTCAAGTCAAGTTTTTCTGCTATTTGAGCAATTTTCTCACCCGACGGGCGCGGTTGCACAGCGAAATATGCTTCGAGCGAGCGCTTCTCTGGTGCAGCGATAGATGTCCTTTTTCTCTTTTTATCTGCCGCAGAAATTAGTCCATTTTGCTCAGCTTCTTTCTTTTCACGTGCAGCCTTTTCGGCTTCTTCTAACCAAGTCTGCAAAATTGGTTTAAGTGCGATCATATTGTTATGACTCAATGTTAGAGATTCGAACCTACAAATTGTACTTTGACTCAAACATCCAACACCGGGTAACTTAAGATTTGCTAAAGCGGAACCGACATCGGCTTGAGTCACACCTAATTTTATCCTACGTTGTTTGAATCGTTCTGCAAAAGCCTCAAGTTCCCGTGGGTCGCACTCTGTGTCGTGCATAGAGTGGTGTACTTGGTGATGTGGCGGCATATTGTGTGGGTGTGGGTGATTCATGGGATTCTGGTGGTGTGTGTACATCGGGGGATACATCTGATGATGGTTATGGTGCGAGCTAACAGGTGCCATATTGTGATGGTCCGGCATCCCCGGAAGCGGCATGCCAGTGTTTGTAGTCAGCTGATCAAGCATAGAGTCCGGCGGACCGAATGAAGGAGGCCCGTGCATCTGCATCTGCTGTCGCGATGGGCCTGACTGATGCATGCCAAGATCTCCGGCCGTGTGTCCGTACAGACCATCATGTTTCATGCTATGCTGAGGGGACTTGGATATATCTACGGCGGCCAACGCTTCGGCTCGAGCCAGTAACCCATCCTCAAAGCCCCCAAAGAAATTGCCCTGCAAATAGAAATGCGATATTTTGAGATACAAATGACTAATTTGTTCGGCCTTTCTGTCAATACAAAAGATGTAACGAATAGCTGATAAGTAACATCATCCTAGAAAATAAAGAACGCTCATGCACCTGCTTTTATAACACTTTGATGAACTTTTTTTATAAATGAATGTGCATGTAGAGTAGATGACACATATCAGCCCGAACACAACTTGCTTTGACATTAGGAAATTGGAACAAAAAAAATGATATGAGTGTTTATGGTATTCCATGTCTGCATATTCTTTGTTAATATGGGCTTGTGTTTCAATTTGTTATTCATGTTTTGTGCTTACTTGTTTTAGTTATTAATAGTAAAAGCATTAAGCTTCAAGGAATATAGGTTGTAAGAATTACAGAATGCCATTTTTCTACCGGTACAGATATTCTTTTTTTAATTACAGACAATATCATACCAATCTGTTTCCATTTTCTAACCTTTTTTTTAAGTTAAGTTTGAAAATATCTTTTGATTTATTGAACATAACCTATGCCAACCTTTCACTAAAATATTTTATCTAAAAATATTTACTTCAAATGTAGAAAACTCACAGCAAATATATATAACGTCACTGAATAATATATATATAAATTGTGTATAATAGCGTTACATCCATAACTTAATGTCATGCAATAACAGTTTGTTTGTTTTTAAGAAAAAGAACTTTCAGTTTGTTGGCGTCGGTACGCATTTACTATACTATGTGTAGCTATGCATGTATTATTGCACAGTATACTATGTGTAGCTATGCATGTATTATTTCACAGTATTCTATGTGTAGCTATGCATGTATTATTTCACAGTATACTATGTGTAGCTATGCATGTATTATGTGTGTATTTTTTTGTTAAATCTAATGCATAGTGCTGTTAACAAACATAACTATATAGCAATTGTTCATATTTTCAAATATGAAATTTGGGTCTAGTATAACTTTAAATAAAAGTCAAATATTCCCAGTATGGGTGTTTCTAGTCCGAGAAAATTGTATTTACATATATGCAAAACTGTCCAAAAAAATAAAAAATATTTTATTCATATAAAACCATCACTTCAATATATTTAATACAAATAAATTCGCCATAAATTTTATTTTAATCAAGGAAAAAACGGGAAAGAAATTCTAAAAATACAAGTAAGATCATTGCAGATCCGGTTGTAATTAACGCGAGACGACATGAAATGAAATCGGTTAGAATGAAGGTCTCTATAATTACAAAATATGATGTTTAATCAATATTTAACATCGACCTAGCAGCAGACACGATATTTTCACCTTTATCTGGTCACGCGAAAATATTTCACGCAACATATGTTGAATAGAAAATATTTTTGTCGTCTGCTTTTATTTTCGCAGTGTTAAATTTTACTAAACGGTGTCAATTTTCAAGCGTATATACAAAGAAAGCGTAACCTTATTTCTGTTGTTTATTTTTTTTTTAATTTGTATCTATTTCTGCGTATTGTTATAAATTATATACCAGGCGTAATAGGAATATAATAATATCGTAATTTATCACGATAAAAGAACACTTTAAAAAGCGAAAAACAAAAAAAATAAATTGTACGTAATTTAACAAAGACCCAAACAAATCTTTATTTTCTTCTTTGAGAAACACTTAAAACATGACAAAATTCATTTCTTTAAATTGCTTGCTGCCGCAAATACATTTTCAGGCACTTTTCTACATAACATTTTCGCGCGTAACAAAATGTATGGTATCGTCTGCATCGTTTGTCAGCCATGAGCCGTCTGGCTCCGTCACTCTACATACGTTTTATTCAATTAAACTGGCAAAAAGTGTCAAATTATCGAACCATCTTCGTATTTTCGTCGTTTTCTTTACAAATTACAACTAAAGCTACCGAATATTTCATCAAGAATGGTTTTAGAACATTTTAAATGTTGTTTGCTGTCTAGTAAAAGGAATTTCGAAGAAATAATTTATTTTAAATTCATGTCGGATTTTAAAAAAAAAAAATGTCTCTTTATTTTTGTCGTTAATCGGATTGAAAAACGCCGGTTTAGTAGTCCAGTTTCAAAATTGTTTCCCGTGAGTATGAATAATTCAAATGCAGTAAGATATATAATGTATCTAGCTTAATTCATTTTCGATACCTGTAAAATCAAAACTGAAAGTTTTCCACTGTTTCATTTCTACAAAATTAAAAAGTTAACAAAAATAAAATAATGCCATTCTATTTTGCATTAGTCATATACATGTACCCTTTATATGATCAAATTCCGTTTGACTGAAAAGAGAGAAAAAACTAAATATTAAATAAAAATCTAAACTTAAGTTTACCGCATTAATAATTTCTTTAAGTATTTTTTTTTACCTGTTAACAACTGAATATGAAATAAGCATATTTAGTTGTATACAACTAAATTTCAAATTCACGCTCGCGTAAAATCAAACGCGCATATACACTGATTTTCATAATTAAGAAAAACATATTTGCCGGTGAACTACATTTTGCATTTAATCCTAGTACGTTGCATCAACAAACAATGCCACAAATTAGCATTCTTGTACAAGTTACGTATAAATCAATTTAATTTACCCTCGCTTAGTGAATTTCATGCTTAAGCAATCCTGAAAATTACGCAATTCAATTAAAATCCTTTTATTTCGTTTAACACAATCCTTCGTGGCTTAGGTTCAGGTCCACAATGCCTCCTGCCCGGGCATTGTAGAAGATAAAACCGTACTTCATAAAATATGAAACACGGCAAATAATACCGATGTCGGCACAGAATAACTAATAAAGGTGATTAAAAAGCGGGAGCAGAATACGTTTTCATTTATTCATGAATCTGTGGAGACGACAAAATTGGCTAGAAATCATTTCGTTTGTTTACAATTTCTGAGAGTATAGTTAACCGTACGTACCGCTGATGACGTCATACATCTCATGCGTTCCGGGGGTCGGTACGGCGGGGAGTAGCGTCCAGATATGTGTCCTGGGTTCAACGGGGGATGCATTCCGACACCGAAACTTTGTTTAACAACGTCCATAATACTTTGCTAACATAAACTATCACACAATTTTAAAAGTTGATTTTATTTCTTTAAATTCCAATTTCCAATTTTTAAGATGTATCCCTATCAGTCTGAATACTAAATGAGACTATCATCGGTTCGGAAATGAATATAGCTTTTTCCGATAGCGCTTCCATCAATGGAATTGCACCTGTTTTGGTCTCCAGTATCACGTGATCAAAAATTCATCACCAATAATGGACAGAGTTTCCCAGTTTCAACCAATCGCAAAGCGAGAAATATCAGCTTCCATGCGATCTTATGGTTTCTGTTTAAACAGTAGTTTGTTTAACATATTAAAGTTTAGTGTTGCTATAAAGAAAACATTTTCGGCGACGTTTGAAGCAACCTGTTAGTTTTTTAATTCTTTGATAAGGTTTAATTGTATAATTGCATGAAATTCGCACCCGAATGACAGATGTTAAGTGACATACATCTGGCGGATCACTGGAGCGTGGCGGGTTTTCTCAACTTTTACTGCAACACCGGCTGTTTGTCGGCTGCTTCAAAAATATTCTTACAACAAAATAATTGGATAATAGTCGTTTGTTTAATACTGCAACCCGGTAATAGTCCAATATTTATTGTCCGATTTATTTTTGGCAGTCTATTATTTTCTCGTTAAGAAAGTTTTCGACATTTAACATTTGGATACTCTCGGGCATTAACAGTTGCAATGTGGATTGATATCAAAGATCTCAAAAAGATAAAACAAAATTTAATAAACAAGAATAACAAACCAGGAAATAAGTCTTTGTTAAAGTGATTTTGTTTTCTTAAAGCCATTCAGCAAAACATACCCTTTAAATTAACATTACAACCACAGTATTTTATACAAGTGTTTTTTTCACGGTAAAACCATACTTATTATACGGGTCATTAAAACTGTACAAACAGAATCGTGAAAATGCTTCGCATATCTGTTTAAAGTATAGCTGCAACATTTTAACAAGTTATTGTTGTTGCTGCTCCTGCTGTTGTTGTATAACAGGCGATGATTTTTTTCAACTCTTTATGACAAAGTTTTGTCTAAAGCCTGATTTGATTGTTTCTATAATTGTTACACGAAATGGACAATGTTTAAAACAATGAATATCTAGGTTTCAATTAATAATTGTCATTATCTATCATAAAATCGATGAGTTTTGATTTCAACATGCCCAGCAGTTCTTGCGCTGCCGTGACTATGTTCTTAACACCAGAGGACATGTTTTATTGTGAAATTTTTCAGTTTATCTACTACCATTGCCAACTGTAGTCCCATAATCCTTTGCGATTTTACGCCGAAGTTAGAACAGATAAAAATCTTCAAAATGGCGTTAAGGGTCCCGGGGGTTCGGGGAATCAATTCATTTCACAATTTGGCATTTCAAACAAAGCGCCGAGTGGTTAATGACTTTACTATCTCAAACAATAGCGTTAGATATAAATTACACCCAAACACGACATTTATATAGATATTATCTATTTTTCGACAATACGTTACCCTCTGGAACACGTTTGCAAACATTTGAAAATTAAATTTTACGATTATTCATTTTAATTCACCGAGGAAGGCGGTTTTTGTTATCTACGCACGATTTATCCAGTTAAAAACTGAGCACCCTGAATAAAAAATCAGTCAGTCGTTTTAAATAACATATTGCGTGTCCTTATCAACTTTCACTTTCCGAAATTTTGCGGAGACTATTTCTCTAATATGTACGTGTATAGAATTGCACTTACAATAATTATGTTCTATAAAAATGCCCAACAAAACAACTTTTTATTAAGTCGGTGTAACGATTGTATACACTGCTTCAACATGTTTTCTAAATGTTAAATGCATTTCGTCACACTTTTGGTATGTCACATGGAGTGTGAAAATCATGTAAACAAAGTTTCAAATGTATATATTATAAAAAAGAAATAATGAACACATCAAATGAAATTAGTTTAATGTTTAGGGCAAGTAATTCGACGTCTTGGCGAGTATGCTCCGAGCTGTGCAATATATATTGAGTCTTTATAATAGTATCATCGGTGTACATACAATATTCGACTATATTATACATTAACACGGTTAAAACAACAGTACACAGCCGTATGTTACATCAAATAAAGCATTTTAATAAGCTAAATTGATTTCTTTTCAACTTCTAAATTGGTCCTAAAGCATAAAACTCCTTTCCTCGTTCTATTTACAAAACTTTCAGAAAAAAATGAAATTAGTTGTACGAACAACTTCATTCATGAATATGTTATAACGGTGTGAATCAGGACAAGTATTTAGGTTATGGGAAAACCCGAGCTCGTTTGTGTTAAAATATTCATAATGTTTTCATATTTAAATATTCATTCGATTTCGTCTAGATCAAGCTGTATATAGGGTGTCTGCTTCTAGCTTATCCTGTATACTGTGTTGTCACTGCGAAATTTGTCAATATTTTTTCTTTTGCTTTCATTTTTATTTTTTGTCAGACTATATACATACAAGCGGAAGGACGGGAATGGAAGAATATGACATGAACAGGGAAGAAATTGGAAAACACAATACTTTTTCACATTAACAATCTGAAAAGAAGTTAGTGATGGGAGAAAAGGTAAAAGAGATGGTCATTATGTAAATATGAAAATATGCCCTTTTAAGATATTAAACAGTGCTATAGAAAATAATTTCGGAAAAGATGTAAACAAAGAAAGACTAGAATCTGTCTTAAATATTCAAAAGGGTTAATATAAAATACGCGGACACTATTTTTAAAAAAGGTAAAGTACAAAAGTCAAAATAATAAAGAGAATGCGACGTGAAACGACAAGAGTGGTAAAGTAAATGAAATATAAATATCATAAAATATTCTGCCGAAATCACAAACATAAAATATCATAAAGGAGGAGTTTGAAATGAATATAGTAAAAAGTATATGCGGAAATAAACTGGCTGAAGTAGAACATCTCTATGATATTGCTACGATCTAAATGGAAAACAATGAAAGTTGTAACTTAGAGAATGGTGCATGACTGAAATCGAGAGTGTTAGACCCTGAATGGGTCAAAATTTGGAAACATAGATCGCATGAACAATGATGTGTATTAAACAAACAGAATGGGTACTTGAAGATAAAAAAAGTTCCCATGATAATAAAAATCCTGTCAGTAAATAGGAAGGAACAGCACGTTTTCTATACTGAAAATCTTTTAAAAATGAGAACAAAGCTGGAAAACAGACATGTAAATTAGGACCCAAGTCGCAAAAAAGCAATGTGAAAGGGAAAAGAAATAAAAAGGTTTAATCAGCACCTAGAGAAAATATATAATTAAATTATACGAACAAGTGTGGCGTATCTCATTGAACTACATGAGGTGTACCTTAAAAAGCAAATTCTCTAGAAACGTAAAATCGTACCCGGGTGCATCGTACAAGCGACAGAAAATAAAAATACATTTGAATTTTGTTATTTACATAACAGTGGTTGTGCTCTATTACAATTTCCGATAGAAACTATCGAATTCTCAAGTGGAATAATTAAATAAATATCCTCAATTGGAATGCTTGCAGGAGTATTTGCACACCCGATCAATTAAAACGGTTCGTAATTTTCTAATTAATATGTACATGTATCAGGTCTGTTCTCTTGTGAGCGTTTAGAAACGAATTATTATCACCTTGTAAGCTATTGATCGGAATTCGTGTTATTTAAATATTTCTTTACGGTTAAATAGAACGCTTTCTAAACAAATAGTTAATTTCTTTGTTTAAATATTTAACTCTAGCGGTTTCATATGAAACTATTCTTGAATAAAGACGCATGTGTAAACAAAAACACGCAGACAGAAAGTATCCTTGATCTGTGCGGTAACTGACAAAGAGTATTTAAAGCTACTCTTTCGGAAATTCTTAATATTATTTTACATTCATTAAGTATAAAATGAATGTCTGACATCGCATGAGAACCGTTTTGTTTTTTAATATTTAGTTTATACTAACTTACTTTTCAGTCAATTCTGGCTCATTTAAATCATACACGAGTCCTCTTCCATTGATGTTATAAACTTATTACAAGGTATTGTTGTTACCCATGTGAGGCTCGAACCCAAAATGATGGCATTGCGCGTCATTTCGAAAATGTTTCAGAGGTTTTGCTAATTTCAAAACCTTTCTTTTTATTTTACTTGGGGACCACAGATACAAAAGTCCACCTTCAAAGCACTAACCTTAACGAATAATGAAAAAGGGAAGCTATGTGCTTTATTTTTCTAATTTTTGCATCGTTTGTTTGCAATAATCAACTGTAATGCGTTTGATCTGGAAGTGATAAAATGCGTTTGAATTCGAATAAGACGTTCCTGAAGCCAAGTTATGAAACTGCATTTTCCTGTGCCTTCAAGTGTTGTTTCTTCCTGTATGTATGTCACCAAATTTATGATTCAAATGTCAAATTCACGATGCATTTTTTTTTTTTCAAATATGATAATTTGTAAAATCTTAACCGACGATCTGAACTATCGCAATAAGCATATTTTTATTATAAACAAAAGACTGAAAATATCAAAGAGCTGCATCGAGTTTACAATAATGCGAGATGTGAAAATTCCATAAATTTTTCGCCAGTCCATTTGTAGGCCTAATGTCTATACTTTCATATACGATTTTAGCCTGGAACTAAATTCCATAATAGGTTGTGACCACTGAGAGCCGACGTCGAGTCTGAACTAATCAAGAACGACCGCTATGACACGTTCGGTGCTAGCCATGAATAATTTATTCCGGATCTAATCGAATTGGACACACAAGACAATAGATCGCCATTTATGTCCGTCATTTTGAAATAATGGTAGGTATAAGATAGTAAGATATGTCTACAAATTCTATTGTTCTGGAGCTTTGTCTACGTTTTTGTTGGAAATGTTATGCATTTTGGAAGCTTAATTCACTGTCCCTCCCGGTAGAAGTCTAGATGGTTCGAACTTCGGTAGAGTCAGCTGTTGTCAGGCATTGTTATATTTTTAACAGAATTTATACAATGACTAAATATAATAAGGTACGGAAGAGTCAATACTTGTGTGATATCGTCAATGTCGAATGCTAACACTATCTCCAACCTGCCGTTGTAATAGGGACCTGAACCTAACAGAGTTATCTACAATCTAGTACAACAACTACGTTAAGATAGCAGTTTCTTGGGAAATAATTCAAGAAATTGTAGATCTTCTTCAAGTTCTTGTAATTTAAGCACATGAACGAGGAA
This sequence comes from Mercenaria mercenaria, assembly GCF_021730395.1. Lineage (NCBI taxonomy): Eukaryota > Metazoa > Mollusca > Bivalvia > Venerida > Veneridae > Mercenaria > Mercenaria mercenaria. Next base: position 50,361,753 of record NC_069365.1, on the reverse strand, counting down.
CTAGATTAATAGAGCACCTGTGTCTACACTTCGAAGAACATCTACAATCTACTAGAAGTCTGTTATAGAAATGGGGCTCGCATAATTGTTGTAATTACTTTGGAATCTCTCTCGACAAGACGAGACAGGGTATTCATTTCAATTAATGCCACGTCTGATTATGTCTTTAATTTGCATACGAAAGTGGGTGCCGTATTTTGGTAGACTTGTCGTATATTAAGTATTGCCGTCGGAAAGGGTTGCTCTTCAAAATGAAGGTATAGTTGCCTTGAAAATTCGTATAATTATGGTTCGGCAGCTTAGGATGGGTTTTATTCTAAATTATTGTTCTGCAAACATTGTGGTGACTTTTGTTATTAAGAGCCTTTATAATCAATGGGCAACTACTAGAGAGACTTGGTCCGGATACAGATGACAAGTATATATTGGTCAGATTTGGTTCGAGTCTAAGGTTCCGGTATGAATGTCCCTGAGGAATTGAACGTTTTTTTTTTGTTTTTTGTTGTTTTTTTTTTGTGTCCTTTTTGACGGTTCAACAGCCTCAAGCTTAAACAATGTTATAAATTGATAATTTTAGTAAACGTAAAAACTCTTCGTAAAATTACTAATATCACCTTTTAAAATTAGTTTTAGACAACAAAAAGAAAATCTTAAGCACTGATTTCTCTAATTTTCAGTTTTCCAATCAAGAAAATGGTTCTTCTTTTGTACAATGTCTCATAAATATCAATCTATTAATTCATTAAGCGCCAGAAACCGAAATGACCAATTTCTTTCCCTTACTTAAAATTTAATTCATTAAAAGGTACTTTTCGCAAATAGATTAACGATTCGTTAATTGGACAGAACAATTTAATTTCAATCACAGCTTAGTTAATTTTAAAGTGATAATATTTACTCCCCTGAGATGTAAATCGAATTTAGAATAGAAAAGCACTGTCTTTGAACAGATTTCATTAATTTTCTAGTTAAAGGTATTTTTGCTTGTTTACCAGCATTTTCTGAAATTCTATCTCAGCTTTTCCACACTGCCTCCGGCAATGAGAACATCTTCGGAAACAAAAAGTTACCATTGGAACAACGTAAAATGATCATATACACAGATAATTTTACCATAGACCGGACTCATTAGCTCAGATATAAGGCGCTGGACTGCGAAATCAGAAATTATCAACCATTGCTTTGCACACGGCACACTAAAGTACCAGGCAAGCTTTCAGAATTGGAACCTATAGCACTATCATCCGACTAAAATCTGGAGGAAATGCCTTTATGGTTTAAGATGGACCGGTGGTCTAGTGGTAACACGCTTGACTGTAAATCCAGAGGTCCGGGGATCGAATCCCGGTCCAGGCACTGGAAATTTCTGAGGTGCTCTCGAGTGTCTCCAACTTAACTAAGAGGCCTGTACTGGTTCTTCCCAGGAGAGATGGCTTCGCGTGTATCGGTGCTATACATCGGACACGTTAAAGAACCAGACTATTCGCAAAGAGCTAGGACATGTCTGTATCTAAAAAGGATTCCTCTCTACCTCTTCTGTGGGCTTTATCTCACTCTGTCCCTCTGGTCAGATCGCTCTCTGTCTGTACTAGTAGAGGATGAATTTCGCGCCCTTTAAAGCGCCTTTGAACGCGTTTATCATGAAAAGTGCGCTATATAAATCGGGTATAATAATAATATTCTCTGTGAATATACAGTCAAACCTGTATTAAACAGTCAGTCAAGGGAGCGACACAATCCGACTGCATAACAAAAGTGGTTGCTTGAAACAAGTTGAAATGAGAACAAAACCTCCATTTGCACAAGTGAAGTCAACTGACAGGCATCTTAAAGCAAGCGGCTGCAAAATACAGATGACCACTAAGACAGGTCCAACTGTATAACTTTCTAAGATTCTACACGCAGGTGGGCGCTACATTACTAAATGATGGACTGGTTAAGGCGAATTATATTTTTGAGCACGATTTATATTGTGAGAGCTCGTGCTGAGGCCTCGGTCTGGTGCTTTCCTCTCATTCCTGTCATTGTCATAACAAGAACTACCTAACGAAAAAAAACTCTATCCCAAACGAAAGATGTCATGATAAATTTGCATTTTAGGAAATTGAGAAAAAAATCAATCAATCGAATTAACAGCAAAATAATAGTTCATTTGTTTTAAATCAATTTATTGTTGTGCAGCAGCCGGATAGTGCTAGACTAGTTCTCAGAAGTTTACAAACCACACGGAAGAGCAGCCGAACTACGGGAAAGAGACATCTGGTAAATGCCGAGATTTTAAACCGTTATGTGACGAGCCGTTGACACTGTAATTTGAATGACAATGCAATTTTCGACCATAAACTCTGTTTGAAGTTTCGGATGAACCTGCCATTTTTGATATGGCTAGTTTTATTGGTTTAACATGATCTAATGCTAGTTTATCAAATCGATCTTTTGGAAACAATGGAGTATTATTAGAGGAATTAAGTCTCCTATTTCTATTTTCTCTAGAAGCAAATATATTCGGTTACAGAATATTAACAGTTAACAAAACATGTGTTCTCCGATCCGAATTGTTGCAAAACACGACACTAATCGAGTAAAAAACGAGTTGATTTTTTGTGACAGAAGTAAATTCTCTTCTAATATAGAGAAGTAAACCCCAAAGAAATAAAAAAGCAAAATGGCGTGTAAAAAATAAACGTTTATACAATGACATGACTCACTATATGACATCTTTTAAGTAAACAAAAATTCACAGTATGTTTTAACTCATATAAAAAGATTAAGGAGCCATCCAAATGACGAACGGGACTAGAAAAAAAAGAAACTAGAAGCTTGCAGGCAAAAATAATACGTTGCAGTGTTGATTTCCATTTGCGGAAACTCACAATTGTTTTCGGATATGCAGACGACAATTTTATTTATTATTTGTGACAATTTTCCGATCAAAGTTGTTCTTATAAGAGACTCTATTTCCGGTCCAGCACGTGAACAAATGGCTGATCCCATTTCACGAAATGTAGAAACACGTAGAGATGAAATTAATGTCAGAATCAGTTTGTTCTTCTCCTGCACGCTTTTCGCACGCGCATGAGAGCATTAGCACGTGACACAATAAAGCGACACCTTCCGTCTGTATTAATGGCGGACATGATCTAATAAAAGTGCGGGTAAATGGCGTTTGTTTGAGCATAAGACAAGAGAATTTGAAGTTGTTAATGTTTTAATGGACGGAGTGACAGTATATTACACATGACGACCTAGTGTTTTCCCGGCTATTTGATGTTATTATTGTGTTGTTTACGAGCGAGACAGCATGGGAACATACATTATCTACAAACACATTTAAAAGCACAAAATCAGACAAGTTCAGATCTTGAAATATGTTTTCATATTGTAGGAAATTTATTTTCATACGTCTCTTTGCAGGTTTTGTTCACTCCAACATTTAAACAAAACCAGCAGAAAATTTCGCGATACCATTTCTGAAAAGTATGCCTACCGGCTGATATTAGTGGTTCTGAAAATGTGAAAAATGGAGAAAATAGCAGCTGCCTACAACTGACAATATGCAGTGGGCCAAAAACATACGTTTGCCGATGACATGCACTCCCGATGTTTTCCCATCCCCCAGGGAGCCCCACTCTACAATCATTCTCTTCTGTGATGTTTGTCTCATCGTTCATTAATTTGTGGCCAAATGTTATTGCTGGGGATCGTCAGGGGAATTGATTACTGCTGTAATTGATCAAATTAATCTATTTCCAAGTACTTTCATCCATTATAAGGAGAGCTGAAGGCATTTTGTCCGTATTCTGAAAACTTGGAAATAGAAGATGTAATGTAATGTTCGCCGTGGTGACGGCTTTTCTCTCCGAGAGGGCTTAAATGGCCTCTAGGCTGTAATGTTAGAATGTCACTGGTGTTGATAACTGCATCTTTTCATACATTTAATGCGTTTAAATGCCAGTTTTCTGATATCTGATAGCGGAACAGAGAATCTTGCAAATTTTGATATTTCGGAGTTATGCATTCATATGTTAATGTTAAATCAACAAAAAGAAATTGAATAAGTTTTATTATTGAATACAACTGTGCCTGTTTCTATTTATTGTTCTCGCTTAAAGTTACAACTTTTTCCCTCATATTTTTCGGTAACCCGTTCAGTCTCTCTATCTCTCTCTCTCTGCTGACTGATTGGCCTTCCGTCCATCCGTCTTCGTATGTGTATGAGTTATGCAAAGTCTTTTATTTTTGTATGAATATATGAGTTAATAGCGGTAAATCCTTCAAAACAAGCTACTTAATCTTGCTGGCATCCTTTATCTAACACAAGTTACAAGTTATGTTTGAGTTCATTTTACAGTATCGTTTATATTTCAAGAAATGATGACTGAAATTAGACTCGAACCTAAGAACTACAACTATCTAAGACGACTCCCCTTGTCCTCAAGCAGCTACAGGTGCCATAATAACTGGTTTCGCCATGTTATTTTCTCAAGTATACACACTCGCTTCCATCAGCATTATCAACCAAAACAAAATAATGTGGGAGAGAAAAAAAAACTATCATCTAGTGAAGGCAGAAAAAAACATATCAACTGCGTCTTATTCTCCGTCGGCAAAAAAAAATAAAATCTTGCGAAAATTCATCTTTCTTAATTAAGAATACCTTAAACAAACTTAGAGACCATTAAGACCTCAGTCGCTAATTTGTTTAAGCTGGACCAGCATCTTAAAGCGGCCAATTTCCGCCGATGATTGCTAAATTGGCTAATTCTGTTTCCTACCATGATAGTGTATCCGCGCAAGTATTGATCATATCTCTGCCACCCCGCGGTTAAATGACATTGTCGGGGAAATTATCTTGTAAAGAAACGGTGAGAAAATAATTGTAACATTCTTCATTTTCGAGAGGACGCTTTTGAAAAACATGTGTGAAGTTAAGAGTTCAATATGACAAGTGAGTGTCCCCGGATCTTTCTGAAATTACTACAAAATATGACGAAGTGCGCGAAAATTGTATCGCCATTCATCAATATTAACAGATAATTATAACCCGCTTTTGAAAACTTGCTGAGATTTGAGAAAATCTTAAACATCCGTTTTTGCAGCACAATTATTCATCTTTTTCATTAAAGTATTTCAGTTTTTGATGTATGGTAATGAATTTCAGTGATAGCATGAAAGGGGACAATAGAAAAACTAACGGTCAAAATGCAAGGTCATTGTTCAAAATATGATTATTCAGCGTTAAAAGTATACTTTTGGTCTATCAAATGCTGGACGTGTTTTTTGCTACATCTGTTTATATGCCACATCGGTGTAATTGTTGTGATGGTTGATACTGGTGGTGCTGCTGGTGGTGGTGCTGGTGGTGGTGGTGCTGCTGCTGCTGATGATAATGATGTTGTTGCTGTTTATAATGTTGTTGCTTCGTGAGCCAGTATTCTGTTTCCAGTGCAAAACTTGGGAATTTGAGCTTGGTTACGAAGCTCTCTTAATTCCGGTATCTGTTTACGCATGAGAACAATTTGAAATAGTCCTACACGCCAACCCTAGACTGATTTCTAAACGGGATTTTTTTTTACTACTAAGCATCATCAGCGCCGCCCTTAAGCAATTAATAGTAAAGAATTAAGAGACCTTCTATAGTTAATGAATACACGCCAAGGACATAATTATAAAAATCCATCATCGTTGCAAAAGCTTTTCAAATTTTCAACAAATTTTGGTCGGAAACTTTTTTAAGTGACTGTGTTTCAAGCCAGTTTCTTCGCAATAAAACTGTGCCAGGAGAAAATGTCAATCATTTGGAATCCTTTTTGTCGCTATCCGATGGCACAATAAATTTACATTGGTAGAGTGCCACGGACCATCCTGCTGTATGCTTTATTGTTTTCCGATAATTAGATTGTTATTGCAGCGCAAGAAATTTTAAGATAGAATCAGAGGAGTTGTTTCCCTTGCAAGACGAGCGGGACAATCGAGGGAGGTAACTTGTACAGGCTAAATCGGAGCTATACCGGTTGTATTTAATTCTATTTCGTCCTGTTTATTTTCATATGTAAATTTCAGTCACTGATGTTGTTATGCTTTTCTTAAAGTACTTCCTTAAAAATATATTACTAAGGGCATTTAGGAAACGTACAATTCAGTGTCACTTTGACAACAGCAATGGTTCGTAATACATTTATATACCTTATACCGATTGAGACCACTAAGACCACGAAGATGGGGCTTTTGATGATGATGATGATAATGATGACGACTATGATGATGATGCCGATGGTGGTGGTGGTGGTGGTGGTGTTGGTGGTGGTGGTGAAGATCATAGTGATGGTGATGGCGGTGGTGGTAGTGGCGGTGATGATGATGGTGATAATGATAGTATTGATGATGGTAGTGATGATGATGGTGATGATGATGATGATGATAATGATGACGACTATGATGATGATGCCGATGGTGGTGGTGGTGGTGGTGGTGTTGGTGGTGGTGGTGAAGATCATAGTGATGGTGATGGCGGTGGTGGTAGTGGCGGTGATGATGATGGTGATAATGATAGTATTGATGATGGTATGATGATAGTATTGATGATGATGGTGATAATGATAATGATGATGATGATGGTAGTGATGATGATGGTGATAATGATAATGATGATGATGATGGTGGTGATGATGGTGTAAGCGATGGTTAGATAGGAAACAACATTCATCCCATTTCTAACGAAATATATAACATGAATAAATATAGTTATACTGTACCTTGCTAGGCCATAGATACTGATCATGTTCTGGTCCTGGTCCGAGGTCTCGAACTCCACCTATGGGACCCAGAGGCTGAAAATACAGCGATATTTGGTTTTTACACGAATTACAACTACAAACATAAATGAAAAATGGTTCATACAGTCTGTTTTAACATCTTAACATTTATGAAATGACACCACATTTTTGCCTCCTTAAGTAAACAACACACATCTCATAATGTGTACAGTTTCTTGCATTGTGTCAGTCTGTACAAAACATGCAAAAGAGAGGCTGGTAAAACTTTTGTCCTAACATGGTGTTCTTTGGTTTTATACCTGTACTGGCGTGTGCAGTGTTAAGATCAGTTTTTTAAGCATAATTACGATTTTTCCTCTTCAGATGTTGAAGTGTGCGGGATAAAAATCGGGGCTTTATGGTCGAGCTAATTATTTTAAAAAAAGCATTGACACAAAACTGCGGTATTATTAAGCATGTTCAAGATTAGTCCGTGAACATACGAGAGCGTTTGTTCACCATCCATTTCATTTAAGAACTATCTAAGATTAAAGGATATACTGGCGCGTGTGTGGCACACACGTTAACTATTATCTCCTAAATTTAGCGTTGTTAATTGTTTTAAATCGGCTCTTTGCACGAGCTTTCTTTGACCATGTGTCGATTCACAAAATTAAACCACATTCATCTGATAATGAAAGAGGACTATCAAATTATATTTGATACGGACGGAAAACTTCCCCTGTATTAGTCTTAAATTACTATAAAGGTTAAAAGCTCGAAACGTAAGGGCAATTTCTGTAATTTGTATTAAACTCTTTTGAAGCTGTTTTATGGTATGTAAGAATTACTATCTGAACAATGAAATTTGAAATAAAACATAAAATCGGACCCAACTTCATACATATACGCCGAGAAAGGAAGCTACAAATCGCAAGCTAATTAATGATGCCAATGATATAAACAAAAAGAATAAAATCACATCACTTGCTTTATACATTTTCTTTTCACAAAGTAAGTCTTTCTCTTCTTGGGTTAAAACATTCAATTATATACATATGAGCCACGTCATGAGAAAACCAACATAGTGGCTTTGCGACCAGCATGGATCCAGACCAGCCTGCGCATCCGCGCAGTCTGGTCAAGATCCATGCTGTTCGCTAACGGTTTCTCTGACTCTGATTGCTATAGGCATTGAAAGCGAACAGCATGGATCCTGACCAGACTGCGCAGATGAGCAGGCTGGTCTGGATCCATGCTGGTCGCAATGCCACTATGTTGGTTTTCTCATGGCGCGGCTCATATATCATGCTGTTTGAACATATATTTTCTCATACTCTCTCTCTATATATATATAATTCTATTTTCATGTTCTTGTATCATTCTGGGATCCTGTGTGTTTGAAAGGCATTTCGTTGATGTTTCTTCTTTATTTTCTCACTGTTCTCTGCCTCTATCTGACACGCAAACTGGCCTCGAGAAATGCTCAGTCTTTGCTTTAAAACAAGCAATTTTTGCTTCTTTACAACGTTTCAAATTGTTTTTAACTTGAATTATACATTTTAAATCATAAAACTAAACACTTTAAACATCAGTTAGTATCTTGGTAAATACTTGTACTTGGCATGTAACAATTAACACAGAAAATCGAACAAAAACACAAATACATGTAAACAATATAATAACAAAACGAACGACAAATCTTTACATGTATGGCGTACTCTCTGGGTCAAAAGTAATGTGATGCACCAAATAGTAATAAAATTGTACGAATGCATGTACAATTTTACACCTTCAGGTACGAAAAAACAACCTGCAAGTAAAAAAATATGTACCTGCGAGAGTAACATTGTACCTGCAGGTATAAATTGTGTTTGTAGGTGCAAATAGTGCCTGCTTGCAAGTTTTGGTATAAAATTGCACGTGCAGGTGCAATCTTATACCTGCAGGCACCACTGCAAATTTATACCTAGGGGTATAAAATTGTACTTGCAAGTATGATATTGTACGTTTATATATATATTTGTATTTGTACATGTAACATTGTACTTACACGTATGAAATTTTATATGCAGATACAAGTTGTATCAGTGCACTTTTGACCCAAACGGTACGCCATAGACATGAGAGTGAATGTAACGCAATAGTTCTAAGAAAAGTTAAAGCAGCAAGGGTATTTGATCGTTTCTCTAATGCTTCTTTCAAGAATTTAGAAACTTTGAGAACTGAGAATGTTAAGCTTACTATATTAAGTCTACCTGTTCGTAATTTCGGCTCTCTAAGACTAGATCGTTAGAAAGTTCATCAGCTGTCTTGAAAATGTATCTCTGTGTAAATTGAAAAAAAAAAGATACAGTTTTTTTTCCTTCATTTTCGGATGTATGACTATCACTTTGATCATCATTTTGTTATGAAACTGATCTTGTCAATATTTGTACAAATAGTACCGTCAGTTTTAAGGTAGCGTAGCAGACCTGTTATGACAACAGGCAATTTACGTGCGGTGACTTATTTTCGTATGCTGTTTCGGCATCCCTCGGCCATAACAGACAATTGCTTGTGCATAAGAACCGAAGAATGCCGAAATTGCATACGGAGATTACGTAAACGAACGGAAAATGCCGATTGTCATTACGGGTCCACTACCTTAACTGAATGTTTCGATAGTTTTGTTAGAATGTGTTCTGTCGGTTGTTATTTTTGTTGTTGTTTTGCAACAGTATGTCACAAATACGCCGGCTTCATTCAGTCTAATTAGTGTTCCTGGATTGTTAACCTGTACTAACGTAACTGGTAACTGCAAACGGAAGTCAGAGCCGGACCTTAAACGTAACTGTCTTTGGTCAATCATCGCGGAGAGCATAGCCTCGCCTGAGATTTGAACCTGCGGTCTCCTCCTTAGAGCTGCTGTGCTCCACCTTTTAAAGATAGATATTTGGTATTTAAATAATTGACAACATTAAGTTTGTGCGAAAAATTTGCTCCTTTTTCACTATTTGCTGGTCGCTGCAAATTATAATTATGAAAATAAGAATTTCTTTCTTTAAGACATCAGTGCGTTAATGTTACACACATTTTTTTACATTAAAGTGTTTTTTAAAGTTTTAATGTTCATTAAATATCTCACTGATTCGCTAAAATCATCGACATAGCCTCGCGCGAAATCTTCAATTTAATACCGTCACGTGCCGCCACGCGCGAGCACGCGCCATCCTGCTGTTACGTTAAATAAACTGTTTGGCTACTATCCGGGATTTATTGTAAAATAATTTAGTATTGTATGGGTAAAATAGATGGGTTCAGATACAAGTCGCTCTCAATTATACTGTCATTTGACCGGGATAAAGGGTTTAATTTGCCCTTTAGTATCAAGCACGCGCTCGCACGACGAAAGGCCATAAAATAATGGGTAATTTGTGTGTAATTTTAAAAATTGTTGCAAAACACAGGCAATAAATCATTTTCTTCAGTAAAAAAAAATAAGAATAAGAGGGAATATTTAGATAGAAATTAAAAGCTACCCTTAAAGCATATATTTCAACACAGTAATAGAAAAAAAATTAAACGGGTACTTTAAATGGGAATCAATTTACCATAACGATATATTCAACTAAAGATATTTATCACGGAATCCTATTAACTTAAATATCCATCCATGCAAATAGGTTTTCAAAATAACCTTGTTATCAATTATTTTCAAAATAGTGCGACCTTTGTATTGGTTTCGAGAGATTTAAGGGAAAAAAGACTATTGTGGAATACATGTATATAAGAAAATTGGAAATCAATGAGAAATCTATCAAACTTTTACAATAAATAATATTGTATATTTCCCGGCTAATTGTATTTCGGATGTATGAATAATATATGAGTGGGACAGAAAGTAATCATGCACGTGCAAATATGTGGAAGTATGTCCAGTATATATCAATTTCGACCCTGCTATTGATTGCAATGAAATTATGTTCTGAAAACTTCCCTATACTTTTGTTTCTTGGCATTTTTTTATTCCCAGGTTCTAAAGCGGCGTACTGATGAAACTCATGATATACTGTTACTTTTTCTAAGCTGTTATTTACAAATGTTTTCAATTTTGTTTTAAAAAGCTGTCTTGAAATATTAAAAGCTAGTCTTTCACTTAATACCTCCTTTCCTTTGAGGCATCCATCATTTTGTTTTCTACATTATCTTTGTAATTATATATTTTTTATGATATCTATCTTTTTACAAGGAAAATTACCTTGTACAATACTAAAACGCCATTCGAAGATTGTCCTTTTGTTGTCAATATTGAAAGAAATATTTGAAGAAAAGCTGAAAGTTATGCAATAGATATATTCTAAGGTATGTCAGAATTTGCAAAAGTCAGAATTTGCAAAAAAAAAATGGATGAAATTATTACATGATTAAAACAGACATTAAACGTGTCTTTTTCAATGATACACTAGCATTATTTCGCGGAATATAAAAAATGAAATCTGTTAGCATGTTATGAATTTATGTACTGCTGTATGTATACAATAAATTTATTCAACCAAATGTAACTTTTCTGAAAAATGTGTTAATATAAATAAATGCACAGTTATGAAATTATATAGCCATGTCATCATGACAACCTGTCTATTCTATTCTGTTCTGTTTGCTTATAGCAAATGACACTCATTTAACCCCCGATTCTGACATAGAAGAAATAGAAGCCTTTTTTATCAAATAAGGTTCAGCACTACTGCAAATGTATACTGAAATTCTTTGTTCAGTTTAAGGTGATTGTGTCCAGTCTAACAAAACGAAATCTTAATGCATTGATTCTTACTTGTGTAGCCGTGATCATAAAACACCACGACAATTCTGTCCGTGAACATAAACCCTAAATAAGAGTTATTTCATCTTTATATTGTCAACTTTGAAAAAAGATATTTTAATGTGCCGAGGGCATTTCTACATGTTCTAAATGTAAAGTTTACTATTCCCCTTTGACGGCTACCTTAAAGGTGGATAATCAGATTTTGGCCATGTAACGGATTTGTTCGAAACTTAGCATCTGATCATTTACACTCATTTATGTTCACTTAACACTTAATACAAATTAGATTTTCACTGGAGGTATTTTAAAAGTTCATTTCCTATCCTGTTTGCCAACCAAGATAGAGTTATTTATCATAAGTATAATTTGATGAACATATTTTTGCCTAAAAAATAAATAATATTAGACAATATTTATATATTTGTAAAATATTGCATTAAAAAATGTATTTATATGGAATTCATTAGAAACGCAAGTTTGAAAAATTATTGTTACCTCCCTTTGCCTATCTTGGTTGCGCAACCAAGATAGATTGGAAATAAAATGAATTCAGAAGTAACACACAGCTTTAAAACTTGCATTTTGGTTCAGATTTCAATAGTTGATATGTCTATCAAATGCAAATGTAAAAACTAGACATTGTATTGAAATAAAAAGAAATACCCAGCTTTTTATACACTTTCATATTAAAGGGGAGTAATTACAAAATTTTATAAAAATAATAAAATATACATTTCAACTAGGAATCTAACTCTATGTAATCGGTCTTTTTGTTCCTTAAATAATTCTCTACCAGAATATACAAAAAGTAAAAAATGTCATTAAATGTTGATTAAATGTGATTGACCACCTTTAAAGGTATGTCTCAGTTTTCTCAGAGATGTAAGCAGACCTACATATTTCAGTATATCATTATACGGTAATGAAAACTTTACAAATTTGAGTGCAAGCCGTCATTCGTCAAGATTTCAGCTTTATTAATACTTTATTGTTTCCTCTGCTGAAAATATCCCATACCGTGACCACCTATATGATAATGAACTGAAATCGTAAACCATAGATACTAAATATTATTTTTTCATATATCACATAATCTATATAATCAGGCAAATTTGTTTCGAAATTATTTAACGTACTGTATTGTACCTTCCGTTTTAACCAATTTTCATTTTGGACTTAATGGTTCATCGCGATTTATATACTAAATTGTCCGTATCAAGAATCAGAGGTTTTCTATCGGAGGTGTTGTCTTTTAAAATATATTTATTTTTTTTTTTGCCTTATATGATAAATGTTAAATACAATGATTGCCAATGACATCAATTTTTTTTTTTCGAAAGTATTGTCTTATTATGCAACTGTTTTGTAATAATCGGCGGTCTAACATTAGTTTAATATATTCTTCAACATAGATTTCGGGCAGACAAATATCAGGTCACAGAGACTTTTTCTGAAAAAATTATAAAAATGCCTATCATATAAAGAAAACAATTGTCAGTAATGTATAAATAATTAAGAAAAACGAAATTCGCGTTAGAGTAGGTATACAATATATAAACGTGAAAATTATCTTTTGACATAGAATATTTGATGCACAAATATTCCATATTTTTGTAATAAAGATTCGGAACATTTCTCTCTGATGTAGCGTAAAAATAATCATTTATAACATAACACATATTTAAGATATTTATTTAGCCTTAATTTTAAGAAGTGTATTGAGAATCACAAAATGTAATATTCGAATTGTATTTATTTAAGGAAAGGCTCCCTTTCTGTAATCTAAATTGCTTTTTTTCTTTAAGTATTTAAAATGACGATTAAAAACATTTTCAAATCTTATTTTAAAGACACAAAAGATAGTTATTGTAAATTATGCATTCTTTTTTAAAAGAACAAAAAATGTTAAATTAAAAACAAAAAAACACACGTACTGTTTGACCTAATGAATATTTTCCAAAACATGAATTTAATTATTCTAAATTGATCTGCTTCTAAGTTGTTTTCCTTAAATTGTACCTCTAAAAATAACTTTAAATATAGAATTAATGAATTCAGTGCATCCTCAGCTAATCGTCTATTAATATACAGTTTAAATATTTACCGAATTAATGGTAGAAAAGAGCTATTTAGAATTTATTACTCCGTAAGAATGTATAAATAAATAAAACGATTCTTTCAGGTCTGCTGTGAAAACAGTGTCAGACAGAATCAAAATTGCATAGTATCATTCATAAGAAATGAGAACGTCTTGGTGCTGAGCCGAGGAAGATTTTTGCTCATTAATTAAGCAGAAATTTACTTAACATGTGATTAATAATTAAAAATGACCGGATGATTAAGAATACGACACTGCATTTCTTACCTGGTGGTGGTGATATAGGCCGTACGACGACATTTATTTAAAATTTTAGCACTAATTCCGAAATATTTTCGAGTAAAAAATACTAAAAATGGTAACGCGGCATTAATACTTATAGCATTGTTGAAAAGCGAAAATATGGTATATAATGGCTTGAGCTTCGTGGTACTAAGGTAGTCTCCGACATTAATAATATTACACTTTTCCGAATCAATCAGGTGTCTTTGGAGCCTGATTGGAGGAAAATTAGCATTATGCCTGCAGAAGGGCGTCTCGGTTACCTTAGCGATCGCGAGATCAAAGACCACGCGCGATCTCATTCGGGACGTTTCGCACCTGTTCGCAGAAACATGCTACGTAGGCCAATAAATGTACAATACCTGTTGGGGGAATAGTGGAAATTGTTGCTTCAAATTAAAACTAACGGTAAAAGAAAGAAACCCGGCCATTTTCTGTAACATATGTCATTCGGACAAATATCACACCATTAGATCTCGGTATCGGAAGACAATATTACACATGGTCTATCTGAAATTGTAGGATAATTGCTCGCTTATTTTATTACAGGAAATTGATTAAGTCTTAAAGATAATCAGTTCATCAAAACGGCAAAGAACATGTATTTGTATCAAGAGCAGTCAAATTTTTATCGCTAACGAGATTTTTTTTTTACAAAAGTAAAGTAAAATTGATAGCTATATTTCATTGCTATAAAAAAAACGAAGAAATTGTCAGAGTTTATTGAAATTCAATTTCTGCGTCCCTCATGAAAACCTGTTCTTATTTTGTCTGATGACACATGCTTTGTGAATGTCTGCTTTGAAAACAAGTGGAAAAAAAGAAGAAATGTACAATGAGTTGTTTTCGCTCATTGATGAATGATAACTGATATTATTCTGTTTGTTTCGGATGTACCTAATGCTTCAATTTCGACTTAAAAGTTCAAAACATCTAACTGTTTGTTTGTTTGTTTTGGTTTTAACGCCGTTTTTCAACAGTATTTCATTTATGTAACAGCGGGCAGTTAACCTAACCAGTGTTCCTGGATTCTGTACCAGTACAAATCTGTTCTCCACAAGTAACTGCCAACTTCCCCACATGAATCAGAGGTTGAGGACGAATGATTTCAGACACAATGTCTTTTATCAAATCGTCACGGAGAACATACGCCTCGCCCAGGGCTCGAACTCACGACCCCGAGATCCGTAGATCTGCACTCTCCCTATTGAGCTAAGCGGTAGGGCTCAAAAATCTAACTGAGAAATGGCAGTTTTAACTATGATGAAAAGAGTGGCTGCAAATTTATTTTCACAAAAGATCCCAGCGTCCATATACATCAAAATTTAAAACCTAAAATCAAGACAGAAAATATTCCGTTTGTTATAATTTTGTTCGCAGCATATTTTTCCTGCTGACATTTTCTTTGAGATGTCTATAGCTGCAAGTTGCACATTTATCACAATACATCTGTATGCAAATAAATGAATGACGAAGCAAAAAGAAGATTTAGCATTCTGAAGTCTATACGTAATAAGTTTTTTCATCATTCTACAGATCTGTAAGACTGGGTGGTGGTAGCAGAGACTTTTTCAATGTTGGCGATATCATCATTCATTTAAACTTATGGGGGAAAAATTCGCAGAAAATTCCTTAAATATGTAAAGTTGATACCGATGAAAATTTCTCGAAAACATATATTTCGCAATTTTTATTATTTATTTTTTTAAGTATTTGATGATTTTTATAATAACAAAGACATTCTGAATGTTTCACATGTGTTCCTTAATAAATGAAGTCAAAACTATTTTTTTTCAAAGGCCACATTTACAATATAAAATACCTTTTTAATATTTTAACAAATATCTTTTAAACTTATTAAATGGCCATATCATCAACATTGCAGCTCTTTAAATTGATGTATGACGTTTAATTGCCTTATATTTAAAACGAAATCAAGGACATACCTAGTAACCTTGTTGCAAAATACTGAGTATGTGAAACAAACAGTAAGTAAGAAACAATAGCAGTTTCTTGGTACGTCATTATTGACCGACTCAAGTTGCATTATATCACGCCGAATCAATATCTTTTACTTTATAACATCTTGTTCATTACCACTGTATAACATGCCTTATTGTTTACCACTATATCACATTCCATCTTCCCCAAGAAGTATAAATTATCTTGTTCTTTGCCACTGAAGTACACGCCCTTTTTCCTTATAGATGTACAAAATACTTGTTTATTACCACTGTATAACGCGCCTTTTTCTTTGCCACTATATGGCACGCTTTATTCCCAATATCTATACAGAATGCTTGTGTATTACCACGGCATATATATGCATTTTTCTTTTTTCTTTGCCACTTTATTTAACGCCTTGTTCCCTATATTTATTTCTTTGTCACTGTAGCACACGCTCATTTTCCCTGTATCTGTACAAAATACTTGTTTATTACCACTGTATAACGTGCCATTTCCTAAACCACTGTATATCTTGCTATTGTCTTAACCACTGTATAACACGCTTTTTTCCCTATATCTGTACAAAATACTTGCTTATTACCACTGTATAACGTGCCATTTTCTTTACCACTGTATATCTTGCCGTTGTCTTAACCACTATTACAGGCATTGTTCCCTATATCTGTACAAAATACTTGCTTATTACCACTGTATAACGTGCCTTTTTCTTTACCGTTGTATCACACGCCTTTTTCCCTAACACTGTACAAAATGCTTGTTTATTTCTACTGTATTATGTGCCTTTGTCTTTACCACTGCATTGTATTACACGCCTTTTTCCCTATATCTGTTCAAAATCATTGTCTATTGTCTCTGTATTACGTGCCTTTTTCTTTACCATTTTATATTGTGCCTTTGTCTTTACCACTGCACTGTATTACACGCCTTGTTCCCTATAGCTTTACAAAATGCTTGTTTTTACCATGGTATAACGTGCCATTTTCTTCGCCTTGTTCCCTATATCTGTGCAAAAATACTTGTTTTTTCGACCACAGTATAACGTGCCTTTTTCTTTAACACTGTATTAAACACCTTCTTTCCTATATCTGTACAACATACTTGTGTATTACCATTCTCTATCGTGTCATTATCTTTGCCACTACATTACCCGCCTTGTTCCCTATAGCTTTACAAAATGCTTGGGGATTTTTTTACCATTGTATAACGTGCCATTTTCTTTCCCACTGTATTACACGCCTTGTTCCCTATATCTGTACAAAATACTTGTATATAACCACTGTATAACATGCCATTTTCTTCTACCACTGTACTACACACCTTGTCCCCTGTAGCAGTTCAAAATACTTGTTTATTACCACTGTTAAACGTGCCATGTTTTGCAACTGCATTTCATGCATTGTTCCCTATAACTTTACAAAATACTTGTTTTTTTTACCACTGCATAACGTGCCATTGCAACAGTATTACACGCCTTGTTCTTTATAGCCGTGCAAAATACATGTTTTGCTACCACTGTATAATGTGCCATTATCCTTACCACTGTATTACACACCTTGTTCCCAATATCTGTACAAAATCCTTGTTTATTACCACTGTATATCGTGCCAGTTTCTTCTACCACTGTATTACACGCCTAATTCCATATAGCTGTACAAAATACACCTGTGTATTACCACTGTATAACGTGCCATTTTTAGTGCCACTGTATTACACGCATTGTTCCCTATATCTGTGCAAAATCCTTGTGTATTACCACTGTATAACGAGCCATTTTCATTACCATTGTATTACACACCTTGTTATCTATATCTGTACAAAATCCTTGTTTATTACCACTGTATAACGTGCCATTTTCATTGCAACTGTATTACACGAATTGTTCCCTATACCTGTACAAAATACTTGTGTATTACCACTGTATATCGTGCCATTTTCTTCTACCACTGTATCACACGCCTTGTTCCCTATATCTGTGCATAATATCTGTGTATTACCACTGTATATCGTGCCATTTTTAGTGCCACTGTATTACACACATTGTTCCCTTTATCTGTACAAAATACTTGTGTATTACTACTGTATATCGTGCCATTTTCTTCTACCACTGTATTACACGCCTTGTTCCCTATATCTGTGCAAAATATCTGTGTATTACCACTGTATATCGTGCCATTTTCTTCTACCACTGTATTACACACATTGTTCCCTTTATCTGTACAAAATACTTGTGTATTACCACTGTATATCGTGCTATTTTCTTCTACCACTGTATTACACGCATTGTTCCCTATATCTGTACAAAATACTTGTGTATTACCACTGTTTATCGTGCCATTTTCTTCTACCACTGCATTACACGCCTTATTTCCTATAGCTGTGCAAAATACACTAGTGTATTACCACTGTATATCGTGCCATTTTCTTCTACCACTGTATTACACGCATTGTTCCCTATATCTGTACAAAATACTTGTGTATTACCACTGTATATCGTGCCATTTTCTTCTACCACTGTATTACACGCAATGTTCCCTATATCTGTACAAAATACTTGTGTATTACCACTGTATATCGTGCCATTTTCTTCTACCACTGCATTACACGCCTTATTTCCTATAGCTGTGCAAAATACACTAGTGTATTACCACTGTATATCTTGCATTTATTTTGCCATTGTATTACATTTATTGTTCCCTATAATTGTATAACGTTTTATGTATTACCAATGTATTATACATGTCTTGTTCTTAGCACAGATCGTTTCCACTGCATAGCTTACCTCTTTCTTTACAACTGTGATACAAGCCTTGTTCTGTATAACTGTATCTTGTTTATTTGAACTATATGGCATGCCTTGTTCTTTACCATTGTATTACACGTCACATTCCGTTAAACTGTAAAGCACCTTGCTCATTACCACTGTATAGCGTGCCTTGTTTCTACCAATATACTGCAGGTCACATACACTATTATTGTATAGCACCTTGTCCATTTCCAATCTTTACCGTGCCTCGTTCTTTTATACCATTCTATTATATCATTGTTCTCTTTTATTGTATAACATTTCGTCCATTACCGGTCTCAGTTGTTGCATTGATCTTTACCACTGTTTTATGTGCCTGGTTCCAAAAAGTATCTGTTTAACATGTTTATTACACTGTACTACATGCTTTTTTATGCCTATGTATAACATTTTGTTCAATACCACTGTATACTTATTTTGCTTCGTTTCTTTATCACTATTACATTACATTCTTCTCCGTAATTGTATGTTATCTTGTTCTTTACAGCTGTATGACATGCCTTGTTCTTTACAGCTGTATGGCATGCCTTGTTCTTTACAACTATATGACATGCCTTGTTCTTTACAATTGTATGACGTGACTTGTTCTTTACAGCTGTATGACATGCTTTGTTCTGTACAACTGTATGACATGCCTTGTTCTTTACAGCTGTATGACATGCCTTGTTCTTTACAGCTGTATGGCATGCCTTGTTCTTTACAGCTGTATGGCATGCTTTGTTCTTTACAGCTGTATGACATGCCTTGTTCTTTACAACTGTATGACATGCCTTGTTCTTTGCAACTGTATGGCATGCCTTGTTCTTTATTATTTTGCTGCTCGGTATATGTCTTTACAGCTGTATGACATGCCTTGTCCTGTACAACTGTATGACATGCCTTGTTCTTTACAACTGTATGACATGCCTTGTTCTTTACAGCTCTATGGCATGCTTTGTTCTTTACAGCTGTATGACATGCCTTGTTCTTTACAGCTGTATGACATGCCTTGTTCTTTACAGCTGTATGGCATGCCTTGTTCTTTACAGCTGTATGACATGCCTTGTTCTTTACAGCTGTATGACATGCCTTGTTCTTTACAGCTCTGTGACATACCTTGTTCTTTACAGCTGTATGACATGCCTTGTTCTTTACAGCTGTATGACATGCCTTGTTCTTTACAGCTGTATGGCATGCCTTGTTCTTTACAGCTGCATGGCATGCCTTGTTCTTTACAGCTGTATGACATGCCTTGTTCTTTACAACTGTATGACATGCCTTGTTCTTTGCAATTGTATGGCATGCCTTGTTCTTTATTTTGCTGCTCGGTATATGTCTTTACAACTATGCTGCATGATACATGATTTTACTATTGTGATGCACGATATTTTACATCAAAAGCGAGATTAAAAATAATTATGCGTGAAAAAATGTGATTTTGTGCAAGACCCTATTTTTGTCACTCACTTTCCTCACATGTTCAAAAGATGAAAAACGGTATCGTGGTGAAAAATATGGTTTATTACGAAAATTATGGATCAGTATAGCCATACCCAACACAAAAGGTCCTGGCTACCTTTTGAGACCAAATTCGGTTTGCGGAGAGGTCATAGAAGGTGACTGAGTAGTGTTCGAACTTAGAACATTTTACTATTTTGGCCATATCTGGAAGGATTCGACCTAGTCCGAACCTCTAAGACCATGTAACATATACTCACACAAAACGAGTATATACCTGGATACAATATATAATCTGGAGTAGCGCTGGAGGCTGGGTGGGTCACACGTAGATGAATGGTCGCGTAATTATAATATATACAGATACTACGTTACGTCCATATCGATACTCCAGTCTCTATGCTGAATACATGCAAGTACCTTTTTACTGTCTAAGAGCAAATGAAGTTGCTTCCAAGATGAGGTGTTTTAGAGAAGCAGCCATGACGAACTTATTCATACACAAATATGACATTTGACAGACATGCGGACGTCAAATTTTGCGGACGAAGAGACAAGATGGTATTCAAAATTTTGTGTTTCGTCGAGGTGGCAATGTCGAGTTATATGGCACCAATGCGCTTCCGTAAGATAATATATTCATCAACAAAGATTTCACAGATTTTTTCGTAAACTACGAATTTATTTTTGCCTATGAATCTTACATAATATAGTTCACTATTTGTGGCAATTGGCAAATACAAAATAGATTTAGCAAATCTAAAATGTACAGAAACTTGCAATGCGACCTAAAATATAACAGATGCCACCAGTTGTGTTTATGTGTGTTTAAGATCTAATTATCACCCTTTAAAGGTAACGGATCATTTACCGTTGTAGAATAATATTGGATTGTCAGGCCCCTAACAATAATTTGGATCAAGAAAAAATATGCCAGGAGCTAGGGCCGCATCTTGATTAAAGGTGCTTTAATTACTGTCGACCGTCTTGAACCGATGTAATTATGACTTCAAAAAAGACGCACAGAATTCTGCGATTAGTTTCTTGAGAAAAGATATCAAACTGTCCTTTGTTTTGATTAATTTTGGTTTAATCTGCGCCACATGCCCTGTTTCGGATAGATCAATGTTTGATTATTCCGCATCACGCAACGTCAAGCGTTGTTAGGGAGGAGGTATTTTAGCATCTTAGAATATAGATAGAGACGTTGTCGGGAGATGTTTCTTGAAGAAGTAACCGTTTTATCATTTTTTATCAACATGCAACTTACTTGCATACGCATTCAAAATTTTCATGCAATTGTAATTTGCTCTTTAAGTCCTTTCTTACTTTTCTGATTTAATGAAAGTTTGTCTTGTATAAAATACTGTTCTGTCTACAATTCCGTTTTGAATCTTTTTATTGGCATAAACATAAAATATTTGTTTTTCGCCATTTTTTTTTCGCCAAAATACATCATTTAGATGTTTACTTAGTTAACGCGAATTGAAACGAATGACAAATTATAATGAAGGTGACAGTATTATTTGAAACATAAATATAAGGAAGATATATAATTCTAAACGTCATATGACATTCATATTTACACAATGCATCATATACGTATGTGAGTAAGCAAGCAAGTAGTTAGTAAAGTAAATAAGTAAGTAAGTAAATATTTTATAACTGTGACATGTGCATAACATAATACATGTATATATAAAATGGTATTTCAAACGTATATAAAAAGCACCTCACCCAGTGGGCCTATAAGTCACAAATGAATGTAATTTGTATAATACACGGATGAAATCAATGGCATACAATAATGTGTAAGAGGTGAATAGTTAAATTTCTCTCAGCAAAAGTTAAAAGGTTTTCATGCAATTGTACTAAAACAGTTCAATCAAAACATTTTTTTTTTATCATCGAGTAGTTGATAGGATGTGTCCCGCCATATCTTTGATTGTTTATCCACACAGAGAGTGATACAAATTCTGAACTGATCGAACACAATGCTCAGACCAAGACCAGGCAGAGACACACATTTTCAGAAATGATGATGAATTTTTATGTACGCCTTTTAAACTCTACAAATTTATCAGGTAACAGTGAATCCCTCGGGGACATTGACGGGTTTATTGCGCCAGTGGGTACCACTTCATAATTTGACACCATAGCCATACCTTTATGTTATTATTTTGTCGCGGCATTATATCTTTTATGCTAAAAAGCTAGTTATCTTTCGCACACAGGTCCCTTGGGCATACGTTACGGTGAAAACGCATGAAATTATAATGAAAATAGTTAATAAACTATTGTAGAATGTAAAAGTTGATGGTCCATGCAATTCGATTCTAGGTTCGCCCGTCATTTTGCCTGGTGAAATATTCATGAAAATACCAAAGCACGTTTGAAAACGATACGTGTCATTGAATTAAGGTAGAGCGTTATAGCTTATCAGTAAAAGGCAATTTTACAGGTTAATATTTTATTTATAATTCTAAATTGGCATCGAAAGTGACATGCATTAGGTTTTCCTATATCGTATTAGGATTCCATGACAGGGGAAACGTAATTCTCTGATTACCCATAGTGTTTCCTGGAATCAATTGATGATGTTATAAACTGATAAATTAATATTTTCAATTAAAAAAGGAGTTTCCGTTATTGGCATATTTAGATGTATTAAAGCGAAAGCTTTGAAGATTTCATAACAGAATTAATTTGTATATTCATGTGTTCCATAAAAGGATTAAAAATTAAAACTGTATTGACCAGCTTGTTTTTCCGCTGTTGATGTATGTAATCGACAGTTCCCGACTTTTGCAATATTTGTCTCCCTTGAAAAAACACTGGCAGCCAATTTGGGGAATCTTATAGCGATATTTAATAAAATCAGTAAAGAATATAAAAGGTAAAGGTACAACGATGCTTGTCATTATCCTTCACACATGTAAAAAATACAAATATAGCAACAATAAAAGAAAAAAAAACACATATTTTTAATTTCGCAGTATTGTGAGAAATTATTGTCTAATCTGTAGCATATTATAATTATATGAGCCGTGCCATGGGAAAACCAACATAGTGGGTGTGCGACCAGCATGGATCCAGACCAGCCTGCGCATCCGCGCAGTCTGGTCAGGATCCATGCTGTTCGCTAACAGTTTCTCCAATTCCAATAGGCTTTAAAAGCGAACAGCATGGAGCCTGACCAGACTGCGCGGATGCGCAGGCTGGTCTGGATCCATGCTGGTCGCACACCCACTATGTTGGTTTTCCCATGGCACGGCTCATATGCTAGAAACGACCGTCCAAAACAATGGTGGCCATTTGAGATAATACGCGCTGTGAGAAAAGCATCTATACAATACACATATACAGACAAAACGAGAAAGCATCTGGAAACTTCATTAACGCGGTTATGTAATTTTCAGCAGTCATGGAGAAGTATTCAACAAGAACGCAGGACAAACCTTATCCCCGGGACAAAGTCCCCATAGCTCATTTTGACTACAGTGCACACAAATCCCAATTTAGAGCTTTTGAAATGTAATTTTACAAATATAAACATAAACTGAATATAAATTTTAAGGTGCTACTCCTATTTTCACAATTTTGCTACTGCTTCTTCTGTTGCTGCTGCTGCCAATTTCATATTTTTGCTACTGCTACTGCTCCCGCAAATTTCACTATTTGTACTGCTACTTCTACTATTACAGTACTACTGTAACCACTGCCGCTGCTACTGTCATTTTCACATCTTTGTAGCTGCTGCTGCTGCTGTTGCTACTGCCAATTTCGCATTTTTGTTACTGTTACTGCTACTGCTACTAATGCAACTGCTTCTCCTGCAACACGTTCTCCCAAATTCACACTTTTTGTGCTACTGCTCCTACTTCTACCGCCAATTTCTCAATTTTGCTACTGGTCTGCTACTGCTGCAACACCTACTGCCAATTTCACATTTTTTGCTACTACTGCTACTTATACTGTCAATTTCGCATTTTTGCTACTGCTATTGCTACTGTTGCAACACCTACTGTCAGTTTTACATTATTTGCTACTGCTGCTACAGCTACTGCCAATTTCACACCTTTACTACTGTTTCAGCTACTGCTGCAATACCTACTGCTAATTTCACATTTTTGGCTACTACTGCTACGGTTCCTGTCTGTTTTGCATTTTTTTCTACTTCTGCTGATTTGTCTACTACTGCTACTGCTGCTGCCAATTTCACATTTTTGCTACTGCTACTGTTGCTACTGCTGCTGCCAATCTCACATTTTTGCTACTGCTACTGTTGTTACTTCTGCTGCCAATTTCACGTTTTTGCTACTTCTGCTGCCAATTTCACGTTTTTGCTACTGCTACTGTTGCTATCAATTTCACGTTTTTTTGCTACTGCTGCTGCCAATTTCACATTTTTCTACTGCTACTGCTGCTACTGCTACTGCCAATTTCACATTTTTCTACTGCTACTGTAGTTACTGCTGCAGCCAATTTCACATTTTTGCTACTGTTACTGCTGCTGCTGCTACTGCTGCTGCTGCTGCCAATTTCACATTTTTCTACTGCTACTGTTACTACTGCTACTGCCAATTTCACGTTTATGCTACTGCTGCTGCCAATTTCACATTTTTCTACTGCTACTGCTGCTACTACTACTGCCAATTTCACATATTTCTACTGCTACTGAAGCTAATGCTGCCGCCAAATTTCACATTTTTGCTACTGTTACTGCTGCTGCTGCTGCTGCCAATTTCACATTTTTCTACTGCTGCTGTTACTACTGCTACTACCAATTTTTTGCTACTGTTACTGCTGCTGCTGCCAATTTCACATTTTCTACTGCTACTGTTACTACTGCTACTACCAATTTCACGTTTTTGCTACTGCTGCTACTGCTGCTGCCAATTTCACATTTTTCTACTGCTACCGCTACTGCCAATTTCACATTTTCTACTGCTACTGTAGCTACTGCTGCAGCCAATTTCACGTTTTTGCTACTGCTGCTACTGCTGCTGCCAATTTCACATTTTTCTACTGCTACCGCTACTGCCAATTTCACATTTTTCTACTGCTACTGTAGCTACTGCTGCAGCCAATTTCACATTTTTCTACTGCTACTGTAGATACTGCTGCAGCCGATTTCACATTTTTCTACTGCTACTGCTGCTGCTGCTACTGCTGCTGCTGCTGCCAATTTCACATTTTTCTACTGCTACTGTTACTACTGCTACTGCCAATTTCACGTTTATGCTACTGCTGCTGCCAATTTCACATTTTTCTACTGCTACTGCTGCTACTACTACTGCCAATTTCACATATTTCTACTGCTACTGAAGCTAATGCTGCCGCCAAATTTCACATTTTTGCTACTGTTACTGCTGCTGCTGCTGCTGCCAATTTCACATTTTTCTACTGCTGCTGTTACTACTGCTACTACCAATTTTTTGCTACTGTTACTGCTGCTGCTGCCAATTTCACATTTTCTACTGCTACTGTTACTACTGCTACTACCAATTTCACGTTTTTACTACTGCTGCTACTGCTGCTGCCAATTTCACATTTTTCTACTGCTACCGCTACTGCCAATTTCACATTTTTCTACTGCTACTGTAGCTACTGCTGCAGCCAATTTCACATTTTTCTACTGCTACTGTAGATACTGCTGCAGCCAATTTCACATTTTTCTACTGCTACTGCTGCTACTGCTACTGCCAATGTCACATTTTTCTACTGCTACTGTAGCTACTGCTGCAGCCAATTTCACATTTTTGCTACTGTTACCGCTGCTGCTGCTACTGCCAATTTCACACTTTTCTACTGCTACTGTTACTACTGCTACTACCAATTTCAAGTTTTTGCTACTGCTACTGTTGCTACTGCTACAGCCAATTTCGCATTTTTCTACTGGTACTGTTGCTTCTGCTACTGCCAGTTTCATTCTACTACTACTGCCAATGTCACGTTTTTTGCTACTGCTACTTTTGCTACTGCTACTGTTGCTACTTCTGCTACCAATTTCACGTTTCTTGCTACTGCTACCGTTGCTACTTCTGCTGCCAATTTCACGTTTTTTGCTACTGCTACTGTTGCTACTTCTGCTACCAATTTCACGTTTTTTGCTACTGCTACTGTTGCTACTTCTGCTGCCAATTTCACGTTTTTTGCTACTGCTACTGTTGCTACTACTGCTGCCAATTTCACGTTTTTTTGCTACTGCTACTGTTGCTACTTCTGCTGCCAATGTCACGTTTTTTGCTACTGCTACTGTTGCTACTGCTACTGCCAATGTCACGTTTTTTGCTACTGCTACTGTTGCTACTTCTGCTACCAATTTCACGTTTTTTGCTACTGCTACTGTTGCTACTTCTGCTGCCAATTTCACGTTTTTTGCTACTGCTACTGTTGCTACTGCCAATTTCACGTTTTTTGCTACTGCTACTGTTGCTACTTCTGCTACCAATTTCACGTTTTTTGCTACTGCTACTGCCAATTTCACGTTTTTTTGCTACTGCTACTGTTGCTACTTCTGCTGCCGATTTCACTTTTTTTCTACTGCTGCTATTGTTACTGCCCGCTTCTCAACTATTATTTTTTGAGTAGTTCAGTGCATTATTAGATATCTGCCGAATCTGCGGGATTGTGACACTAGTGTTTCGAAAGCTCAAAGTCTTTGTCAAAGTCTTTGTCAAGAGACTTACCAGAAGAGAACTGCATTTTCTTACTTCTTCATCATTTGTTGTCCTCCCAATTTAATGCATTATAAACTGACTCAACCTGTAGTTAAAATAAAATAAAGGTTTAGACAGCGATATGCTATAGATTCATATAAGTGTACATGTCTAGTATTTTCAAGTCTCTTTAATCTAATAGCTGTCTGGCTACAAAGATATTAAAGTGAATATAAAACTGTATGAAATGAACTTAGAAATTATTTGCCTAGGCAGATTTTTTAAAGAAGCGCGTTTCCAGATTAACATCACAACATGATACTTTTAAAGAAGAACCAGACTTCATTAATATGTTTTACTTGCAAAAAAAAAAAAAAAAAAAAACGTTCATCTCACTTCTTTCTAATTTTTGTCATGTTTTTTTTTACTGCTTGAGTAACACAGAAAACTT
Source organism: Mercenaria mercenaria (assembly GCF_021730395.1). Taxonomy (NCBI): domain Eukaryota; kingdom Metazoa; phylum Mollusca; class Bivalvia; order Venerida; family Veneridae; genus Mercenaria; species Mercenaria mercenaria. The sequence goes on along the minus strand of NC_069365.1, from coordinate 50,334,493 downwards.
TGCAATAGCTTTTACAGACCGTTAATATCACTTTTTAATAAACTCCGCGTAGAACTCAATGGATCATTTTCTAATTATTTATTCGCATTTCCTAACAAAAGAAAGCCCTAGCCAAAATAATGAATATTAAATTATTACAAAATGGAGATGTGCTAATGTAAGAACGTGTCTATATTAAGCATTTTTTTATGCTTGATAATACTTAATATACGTTTTTTTGGCGGTTTTATCTATTCATTTATAGAACAAGAGTTCAGTTCCTAAACTTCGGGAGAGTTATTATTTCGCTTTAAAGAAATCAAAATTCATTATAACAAAATGTTATAACGTTTGTTTCTTGCGTGTCAGACAGGATTTTCACGTGTTTTGCCGGTGGTGGAAAAAGTCATCTTATACCCAGGGGTGTAGGACGACTGTCGTGCTGTAATCTATGAATGAATGCGTAAATTCGTACACTACCAGAATAAAATAGTGCTTAAAAGAATAGCATAAATTCATTTTGTTTCTTCTATTATTAGAAGAAGACGGTATGCAAAACAAAGAATATATCACTGGTAGAAAGTGCGGATGAAAATATTTGGCTCTCGGGAAACTGTTTTTGCGGTAGCTCGGCAGAGCCTCGTTACCACCTAAACAATTATCCTCGGTCAAGATGATTCAACCAGTAAAAGATCCTTATATTCTTCCCCAGGGGCAAAGAAGGTATTTTTAAGGATAGGCACATAAAAAACATTCATACAAAATGCAATTAACATAAATGTCTGTGACACTCCTTCATCTCTGATGAGATATGATATCTAATTAAAATTAAATTATCTAAGGAAACTAATTTATCACATGTCTTTTAGTGAATTAGTGAATTATTAAAGTCAATTATATCTGGTAATTTCCTGAGAAAAAAAATATCGAATACTTTTTTGCACTGGTCAGACCAGGAAGGCGTATCAGTTGTTCCAGGTCAGACCTATTAAAAAGAGTAAAATTTAGTAACCGCAATAAAATATTAAATAAAAACAAAAAATGTTTGTTTAACAACCGTAAGATAAAAATACTTTTTCCCAGTGTTTAACATATTTATGATATTATCAGACATTTTCCCTCGAGGCTATTTGGTATGACGATGAAATATTTCTTGATGAAATAAAAATATTAAACTATTTATCATAATAATAATAATAATAATAATAATAATAATAATAAATATTATTATTATTTTATTATTATTACTACTACTACTACTACTACTACTACTACTACTACTACTACCACTATTATAATTATTTAACTATTTTATTCTTTTTATAATAGTACACGTCATAATGATGATGATGATAATAATAATGATAATAATAATAATCATCATCATCATCATCATTATTATTTATTTATTTTTATTTTATTCTTCTTCTTATTATTATTATTATTACTACTACTACTACTATTATTATCTTTATTATAATTATTATTATTATTATTATTATCAAACTATTTTATTAATTTAATAATAATAGAAATAATAACAATGATGATTATAACAATAATTATAATAATCATCATCATCAATTTATATATTTTCATGAATATGATGACGGTGGTGGCGGTGGTGATGATGATGATGATGATGAAGAAGAAGAAGAAGAAGAAAAAGAAGAAAGGAAGAAGAAAAAGATGATGATCATGATCATGATGATGATGATTATTATTATTATTGTTGTTGTTATCATTGTTATTATTATTATTATTGTTGTTGTTGGTGTTGTTTTATCATTATTATTATTATTATTATTGTTGTTGTTGTTATCATTGTTATTATTATTATTATTGTTGTTGTTGTTTTTATCATTGTTATTATTATTATTATGATTGTTGTTGTTGTTGTTGTTATTGTTGTTGTTATCACTATTATTATTATTGTTGTTGTTGTTATCATTGTTATGATTATGATGATGATTATTATTATTATTATCATTTTATTGGTCTTGACACGGATTTTTTTTCTGCAGCAAAATGTATTTCAACAAATGTTTCAATTTTCAATTTTGTTTACAATAAATGGGAAACGGATTATTATACACTGAACATAAAACGTTGCTTTCTATTGAAAGGTACAAGGAAGTTTTACACGTCATGTATATAAGCATATTAAGACAAGTTGTAGAGAATATTTGTTTGTTTCAGTGTAAGATTGAAATATCTTTCACGAGTAAACACCAAATATAATATGAGCCGTGCCATGGGAAAATCAACATAGTGGGTTTGCGACCAGCATGATCCAGACCAGCCTGCGCATCCGCGCAGTCTGGTCAGGATCCATGCTGTTCGCTTTCAAAGCCTAATGGAATTAGAGAAACTAATAGCGAACAGCATGGATCCTGACCAGACTGCGCGGATGCGCAGGCTGGTCTGGATCCATACTGGTCGCAAACCCACTATGTTGGTTTTCTCATGGCACGTCTCATATTTTCATGTGTGACATAGCCACGCGTGAAAATGTAAGATATGGTGTTCATGAGTAATAGATATTTTTATCTTACATGTAAAACAAACAAATTTCCTTTTTATTTCATGTTTTGACTACATTTTTACTATATTTCACCCTACTATTTCGATAATTCACTGAAAAAGCATGTAATAAATAAGTTAAAGTAGTACAATCATGTACTACAGGTGTTAATGTATATAGCACAACCACGCAAAACCTGTATACACGACCCTGAAGTATTCAACATCTAAAAATATCATTAACAAATTTTCTTTAAAAATGGTAATTATTATTGTACAAAATGAAGAAAAAAAACAACAAATACTGATATTAAAATGACTATGACTAATGTAGTAACAGTACATATACACTATTCTAAGCACATTATTTGTAAAAAAGAAAAAGATCCCCGCGAAAATCAAAATAAGGTCGTGTGCTTTTAATAGAATCATTTTTTAAATTGCTCAATTTTTTTGTCTTGTAATTTAGACTCAGCATGTGTTTTTTTTTTTTTACATCGTTATTGTTTTATATGCAGTTATACTTCAGTCCAGTTATAAATCTGTCACAGTTATGATATTGAAATTTAAAAAAAGAGAAAATTTTATTAAGTTGTATACCTACTACTATTACTTTGGCTAAAAAAATAATGTCCAAAGAAATTAAGTGTCCATTTAAAGCAGCCACAATGTATCAAACATATTTACTAAATGACAGGGCTTTTGGAGCGGGTTGCCAAGGAGTGTTAAATACTGAAAATTTTATTAGATCTGCCTATATTTTATTCAAGAATTGCTGGGTATCTTTCGTCAGACTTGGAGGATAAATCGCCAAAGCTTGTTAAACGTCATCTCCTCATGTAAATATAATGATTCTGTTTATAAAATTTTGATTCGTTTTCTTTCATGCCGTTCCTCTTCAGAGAAAACGAACAATTGGGGGCAACAGGTCCTCAGGGCGTAGGTACAAAGGCAAAAATTTGAAACAAAGGAGTTTTTATTTATTTATTTATACGTATACATTAAACTTTTTATTAAATAATTGATGTGTTGTCAGGAGCCGTAGTATTCCTATCTTTTCAGACACTTTATTTTACTAGTAGGTTTCGGATCAATAGTCACACCTTTCAATAGAAAAAAAAAACAACAATATTTCAATCAGTTTAATTAAGGAAACTGAGAAAATTTAAGCTAAATCTATGTCATAGCTTAACACATGGCGTCGTATTTTTTCCAAGTGAGTATGATTTACTTTTCATAATACAATTTATATTGAAAGGTAGGACCTAGTTGATATCACAAAGAAGAACTACTGTCTAACTAAGTTTTGAAAGCGCTCTTTAGTCTGTTTTTGCAGTTTTTCAAATGTCTTAAGGTTCAAACAAACTATTCATACTTTGAGAATTCAAATATAAACGCACAATGGCAGTAAAAATGAAACAAACAAAAATCATAGAAGGAAATAGCAATTAGATTATTTCACGCGAAGCGACTTGATGTCGGTAACTTGTGAAGCCTAACTATAAATCATATCTTGTGTCAAGATATATTCTTTATTCTTCTATAAGTATCCCGGATGTCAGGTAAACAAACCGTTATCTCTTGGTTACCTGAGCTCCCGTGAGACACGCCATTAAACCAAGTAGCACCGTAAAAGGCTTCAAATCTACCTGTCTATCGAAAACACGAAGGAAAAGCCTTCAATTATTCATACAAACCGACATATTGTGAACGTAGAAGTCTCTGAAGACATTAAATAGAGCCAATATATATTCCGCGCAACCATTCCCCGTCTCACGTATGTTATTTGGCTACCCGTTTGCAACTCACTGCGCATGAATATTAGATGAGCAAAATGGCGGATTGTTTTATTGGTAAATTATCTAGTGAAAGACTTCCAGCTGACGAGATTTCAACAATTAAAACCCGTTATTTCCAATTAGCAATGATTTTAACACTTCATAATAGGTATTATACGGGTTGATGATGCTAATTTTCCCCTGAAATATACCAGAATCACGTGACTAGCATCAGAACTAGAAAAAAGACGATAATATTATTATGGATTATGGCTGATTTTCTCCACTTTGGTCGGATCTTTACATTTATGAGAATCGTACATGTTAACCATGAGATCTTCCTGCATGTATGTTTTATAACTGCGTAAATGCAGTTTTGGACAGAGTCACAATTAACTACGGTCCGTATGAATCGCGGCTACCAAATCTTGACGTGGACTAAACAAGACTTTCATGTCTCTGGTCCGGTCAAAGCAGATACGTGTGAAAACACATGAACATTTTTTTAAAACATAAGAGCTGACACATGTAGCCCTTAAGGTCTTCGTTTGAACTCGAGGTATTTTTCTTATTTGATGGACTGTCAAAACCCTAGCGATAGCATAATGCAGTTTATTTATTGAATATGGTGCCATATGGTACATGAACATATATATATATATATATATATATATATATATATATATATATATATATATATATACTGGTGCATTGGTAAATCAATTGGTGATAAGTCTTGGACTTTCTTTGATAACATTTCTCTTTATTAATAAGATACCCTGATCCAAGTATCTAGATAACGTGTAATGGAGGAAACCATTTTACATTGACGTGATCCTTATCATGCTGGACACGACTGATTCTGCCTTTTGCGACCACATCCGTGCAGTCTGATCATGATCTGCACTGTTCGCCATTCAGTCATTATCATTTTGGTAAGCACCACTTTTAACAGTTAACGGTATTGTCCAAATTGAAAGATGGACAAGTTCATTATAGAAATTTAGCAGGGTTAGGTTCATAATGAGCCGCTGCCGAAGATAAAGACACTCAGTGTGTATCTTGTCATTTACCCCGCACTTATGACCCAAGCTGGGCCTAGTATGATATAAAATCAAATCTGTGAGAAGATATTTTTGTTGCAAAGAACGCAACTAAGTAAAGTAATAGCAGAATCGGCTTGAATGAGTTTCTTCATGAGGGGCAATGGATTGTGCAAGACCCTTCACGTACCTGCCCAATTTCCTAGCACTAGCTTTTTTTTTTAAAAGCGTGAAGTCTTGTATATATGGATCTTTTCATTTTCTTAGATAGTCGGCTTCAGAAGCGGAAGATCTCGGGTTCAAACCTCACCGGAAGCTGGACTCTCCGCATAAAGATAACGATAGTCTTTTGGATATGACTTTGAATCAAGGTCACGTGAAGAGCAATTTAAAACTTGTAAGTTAAAGAGCATGTGGAATCATCCGGAACTTCAGAGTGGGCGTAGTGGTCCAATGGTAACCGTTACACTGTTTGACTACGAAACCAGGGGTCGTGAGTTCGAGTCCCCCACCCACCCAACCCCACCCCCAGCTCCTCCACCTAAAAATTACTAATATTGAGATAAAAGTTTTGTGTATGGGTGCTTTACACCTGGCGCGTTAAAAAGAACCAGGGAAGCTTCTGGAACATGAGTGTCTTCTGTATCTTGCACTATCTTCTTACCAACATTACTAATAGTCTTCTGGCGGAGTCTCCCATATGGGTTACCTGTGGCGACTATAAATAAACTTACATACATACAAACTAGAACTTGAACATATTCTGAATTTGTTAAGTCCCACTTATGTGGGCAGCATTAACAGCATATAATATATACAAATACATACATTTAACATACAGTGACACATTGGAAAACGGCCATTGTTATTGTCTTCCATATTTTTTATAACTCTAATTTGATATTACATGTATAATGAGTAATAAATGAAAATTTTAAACTACATGTATAACAGTTACTGGATAACAGTAGCAATGAAAATTACTGTGCAGTAGGATTAAAGTACAAACATTTTTTCTAACTGTAACACAAGATGATTATCTGAATGTTTATACTGGGTGAAACTGTCGGCAAATAAGAAAAGCTTTTGATATAATGACATTTGCCAGCTGTGCATTTTAAGGTCTAGTATACGAATCTTGCGTGTTGAATTTTTAAGTTTCTTTAAACAGAAAATTTCATTCAAACTTTAACGGATGGAGATGCGCGTATAAAGGCATAAAATGAGAAGCAATCCACAGATGTTTCATATGGTATTGGGCATAGCATTTAAATGAAATGTCTCTTTAGATAAGATATCAAAGATCAGAAATATAATGCCACAAATCGGATTATTTCATATTGTTCTGGTTATATTGGATAATTTTAATATTTAACTCCATGTTGGCCCTCTCAGTTTAACAATTGAAAATGGCTGGCTCCTATAATGGCAATATTTTCACGTATCGGCCCTGATCTTTTCATACTGGCCCTTATTTTCACATATTGGGTCAGTTGAGCTTGGTATTTGCTCAGTGTGTTTCCTAAAATATGCAAAATTTACCTAGTTTTGTGTCTAAACACTTGTGTATTTAATAGAATAATTATCAATTATGTTAACCCTTATCGTGCTAAACACGACTGATTCTGCCTTTGCGACCAGTGTAGATCATGGTCAGCCTGCACGATGACCAGCGTATATCATGATCACCCTGCACATCCGTGACTAATGCTTTAGAAAGCTCTTCTATATATTTTACAAAACAATTTGGACGTGAGAGTGTATAAATAGACACTGCATAAAGCCCATCGTATCATGGTACCTTTAGTTTTATATATAATTACTAATATAACAGGAAATTTCGAAAAAAATACATGCCTTTAAAATCTTTGTTGTAGGACGTTTAAGTTACTTCATCGCACAATCAAGTAGGTTATATAGCAAAATGTGCTTCCGTGGTGTTGTCGAAAAAAAGTCCTAAATAAATAGATCCTAATGTTTCCATTTTTAGCACATTTGCGCATAAACCAGGGGCCAAAAGGGCATTATTTCACTCATGGAATGTATTTTACATAAATTAAGACACTTTTCATGCTTATATTTGCATGTTTTCGAGTTGTTTACTAGCTTGAAAACGATCTTATGGAAAACAGGTCTACAACGGAGTGAAAATCTAGAAACTAAAACAAAATTGTTCTGAAGTAGCTGTATTTTATATGAAACAAAGAACAATTTCTTTTATTGGTATATAGCTAATATCAGATTAGTTGATATGAAGATGGACGTACAGTAAACAGATCTTTTATTGGACCGTTTACCTATGAGCTACATGTATCTTCATGATTTTAATCATTAACGCAGTAGATTCGAGAAAACATGTAGCTTCTATATCGCCCTGTTTTCAAACTTACCAGTAAGATCAGCCATGATGTCAAGTAACGTGTTTTACCAACTGTACTGATTAACTTTTAATGTCTGTTGTTGGCAAATTTCCCAATAAAATATGGGTTGTGGTTTTAAAATTCTGATAAAATCATTTGGATAATTTGTTAAAGAATTACGTACTATTTATGTGTGTTTATGCGGGTATAAATCACATTGGCTTTCATATTTATATTTTTACAGTAGCTTGCTACAAAGATAGTTTGCTGCTTTCCACGAGTATCAGAAAAAAAGTATCAGGCCAAAGAAGACCTTGTAATTCGCCTTCCGATAAAAAAATACAGTTCCTTGTTTTTATTTAAAATATCGTTAAATACAGTGAAAACTCATATATTTGTGTCGCTTTAGTTTTGATTTTTACCGTCAGAAAAATAACTTTAGCTATAATTTAATGTTCTTTTTTATTCTTTTGTGTCCAGTTTTGAAAAAACAATGAACGGCGCTAATTTGTTCATATCTTTTTGTAAATGACGTCAGCCTGCGCATGCAATCTCGAAGAAAAGGCCATCCTTGTTATCATTATACGAAAAAGAAAAATTTTTTCCGCCCCTTAAAATAGACAGTGAAGAAAATATTTAAAAACTAACACTTCATACACGCTTCCTTTTTGATAAAATAAACAAAAACTAATGCTTTGAAATGTGTAGACAAGAAAATTAGGGCTTCCATAAAAACCTTCGCGCCTGGCCTTTTTTGAAATTTTAAATGACAATATTTATCCCCTGAAAAAAAAAATAACGAGACAAACCACTGCAGGCGAAAAACGTTACAACCTTTAATTTTATATTCATCTCGCAGGGCTCCAAGTAATTTATCATTAAAAAGTAGATAGTCCCGGGGGGGACGGGCAAATCAAATAAAATTGCCACGACGCAGCTATCCCTTTAAAAAAAAACGCAGAAAAACGAGGAAAATCAAGTTTTTCTTTTAAATTATATTTGTTTTTTTTTTTTACACGCGGCGCCTGATTTCCCTAAGCCGGGGGGAAACTCAAAAAAGGGCCGGATTAAGGGCAAATCACTCAATACTGATTGAGCATAAAAACTAACATTTAGGGGGATTTCATCGAACAGGGTGTACCCGGGAAAATTTTTGAAAATGGAAAAAAATTTTTTCTGCAAATACACTTGTAATGCGGTGTCTTTAAATTTGTACAAACGGGGAAGAGTCCAAATGAGGGCCCCTTTGGCTCAAAGCAATTACGTTTTAAAATGAGATAAAAAAATGAAAAAGTGGTTTTAAAAGAGTAAATTTGATGATAATTAAAACATTTTAATGTTAAAAAAACATCTTTGTTTTACCTTAGCTTCTTTCCGTAAAATTTTTTTCCGGGGGTTTTTTTAAAATTTTAAGAAAATATCTTCTTGACCCAAATTATTCTAATGGTAGTAATTGTCCAATAACTTTTTACATCCGTATTTTAAATCCAAAAATTTTAAAATCCTCGGGGCTTTGTTTCTTTTTTTAAAAAAAATTCAGATTTTTATTTAAAAAAAAAGCAAAAATTTCCCTTCGAAATTTTGCATTGACCAAAATTTTACAAAGAAACTTTTTTGGCCCTAAAATTGACTTTCTAAAGATTTTAAAGGTTTAAAAAAGAATTATTATTTCCCCCTTTGGGAAACCATTAAATGTTTGGTTTTTAGACCTTAATGGCGGGGCCAGTTTCGTACTTTTCCCCGGGGTCGTTTTTGTATAAAATGGTAGAGTATTTTGAAGGCATTTTTATTCAAATTGGTATTTAGAGGGTTTATAGAGCAAAGGTTTTCCTCGAACGAATAATATTGTGTAAAATAAATAAATGCAAAATCTTTTTTTCCCTACCCCGGAGACGGTCGGGTTCAAAATCTTACCAAGTAAGGAAGTAGACAAAAGGGAAACGGTCATATATGCCCCAAATTTTCACTTAATTTGCGTAAAAAAAAAACGGTTTTGAAACACTTTTCTTCCCCCCATTATTTTCGCCGGGTCACATGCTTTAAAAAATATATAAAATATGTTTTAGCCCCAGTCATTTACAATTTTAATACCGGTACAATCGGCAAGTGTGGGCAAATTTTTTGGCCAAGTTTTCCTAAAAATTAAGTGTTCCTGGGAAAACGTATTTTACTCGTTTTTATCATAGAAGCTCTAAAAAATTTTTTCACATGATAAAAGTTAATTATATAAAATACCCCGCTCTACACTTCCCTAGCATTTCTAAAATTAGATTTTTTTTCGCACTGGTATCTACGCAGATTTGTGAATTTTCAAATTTACTGTCCCTTGCCCCCGAAAAGGTTTTTGGGTTCATAGGAGATAATTTTTGAGGCTTTTAAAATTCTGTAAAATTTGCCCCTTTTCCTACCCGGGCTATGAGGGGTTTTGCTGAGATATTAAATGCAAAAAAAAGGAAAATTGAAAATAATGTTAAAATAAAAAAAAAAATACCGATCGGTAGCCTCTTGAAAATAAGCTAAAATTCACGAAAAAAACCCCTGTTACTATTTTGTGGACAGACGTAGTTATCCTATTTAGCCACTATTTTTTTTCTGCAATTAAGATGTTAAAAGACTCAAAAATTCAGTATATAAAAGGTTCCAAAATAAAAATCTAGTTAAACATTATACCGCAATTAATCCAACCAAAAGGGGTTTTGAAAAAAAGTTGGTTTGGGGCAAAGGATGTTTGTGGTAAAGGTGGGGTGTTTTAGAGTGATTTTTTCCGGGAAAAGAAAAAAATGACTAAAAAAGACCCCCCCCCCTTTAAAGGGGGGGGTATTTTTTTGGGTATACGTTCTTTTTATACACCTTTTGCTTCAAATAAACTTCATCCGGTGATAACTTGGAAAAAAGGATGAATGAGAGGGTTAGTTTCACCAAAGATAAAAAAATATTTTTGCAAAACTGACTTATCGTAAGTATTAAAAAAAGCGTGTTTTGTCTCATTAAAATCAAACAACAGGTAAAAAAAGATTCACAAGTAACTACAAAAACAACAAAAAGAAAAATACCCTGATTGCCCAGCCCCAAATGAAAACTGCAATGGTGCTTTGATAAAACTATGCATATATGTTCTGATGGGAATTGGACACGGAACAGACAAGAAAAAGAAGCAGAGCCATTGAAAAGGTATTTTAAAGCTAAAAAAAAACGGGTTAGAAAGAAAAGAACGCGAAAAAAAAAAAGATGGCGCTTCATTATTAATGACCGTCCACATGAAAAGTCGGGAAATTTTTTAAGCCCTTTCCCTTTTTAGACGAAAAAAATGCCAACAGAGAAAAAACATTTAAAACATGGCAACGGAATATCAAATCAGCTACAACGCAAAAACAAAAAAGATGGCTACATAGTAAAAAAAAAAAAAAAAAAAACTGATAGTAGATCCCCCGGAAAAAAAGGGGGACGACTTACTTAAAAATACCTGCCCCAAAAAAAAAAAGAATCACACCTCAATGGGGAAAAATAAAAAGAAATTTCCTCACACCAAAGACATGGAAATTGTAGTAACAAGTTAACAAAACCAAATAAACCTAAAAAACGTAGGGGAACATTGAAAACCTACGGAGGGCTTTACCCCCCGGATTGAATTATGGGGCTGCCAAGAAGTAAAGTACTTGTGCTTAGAAACCCTGCCAAGACTAGAAGCGTACAGCTTTCCCAAGAGGGGAATTCATGAAAAAAAAAACAAAAAACAAAAAAAAATAATGTTAAAGAATCTACCCTACTTAAAAATCGCTTTTTTAAAGCCTTCCAGGCATTTACAAAAGCTTTAAGCTTTTCTGTAACAAACGATTGTTTCCAGAAAATATGGTGCGGATTCCCGGAGGAATTGGGAAAATTACTTGGGCCATTAAAAACTTTGCAAAAGATTACAATAAAAGGGTGCTCATAAAAAAGTACCCCACTGAATGCATGGACATTGACCCCCGCCTTGGTTTAAAAACACAGTAAAAGGGGACACCCTGTTCCCAAAAACTGACTTTTCCAAGGGGGTGCCAACTGTGTCATTTTTTTCAGGAAAATTTTGGCATCCGCGGGCGATATTTCGGCCAGTTTATATCTTTAATGTTTTAAAAAGAAATGTATATAACGCGGAAGGAGTTCATCTTACATTCATTCAAAAAGTAAAGATAAAAAAATAGCTCGGGGGTTTTCAACCAATGTCGAATTCCTTGTACTGACTGACGAGGCGTGTCCGACACACACAAGGTGTCGATTAACAAACAATTCATAACTACTTTTGGGAATTTCGTAAACTTGGATGGAATTATTCCCCCACATAAGACGGAAAGTTTGACCCTAGACTTTTAAAACCCCAAAACGTAAATATTTGATTGTGTGGATGTGCCTTACGTATTTTCTGACTGCAAAAAAGTGTCTGTACGTAAGTCGGGGACATAGAAAAATGGCAGATTGGATATGGGTTATCTACCTGGATGTACTGTTAAAAAAATAATAGTAATTATCATTCTGGGATGATTGGGGGTTGAGCACAGTTGACCCAAATTGGGATGTTTTGAAATTCAAACGAACCCCAAATGCGAATGGAGCTAAAAAGTTATGTGAATATTTTAACATTTTTTAGACCACCACTTGTCAAAAAACTGGAATAAAAACAAAGAAAGGGAATTAAACATTAGAGAGGAAACGGTAAACCGACGCCAGTCACCACTGACCCGCCGTTAGGGTAGTTGTCACTTTAAAACTGACAGGAAGTAGTTCGGGTCTTCTTTAAATTTAAAAAGCGAAACGAAGACAAAAAAAAAACGTTTTGTTAAATTGACTTATTGGGCACCGCCTTGGAGTATTCGTAACAGTGCATTAAAATTTTTATTTTTATTTTTATTGGTGTAACTTTTTTGTACTGTCCTTTTGACTCGCAAATCTTTTTCTAAATAAAAAAACCAAAAAAAAAGTGAATGTTTATTTGAATAACCATCAGTAGACCTCTGTCATAAAAAACCTGAATACCGACACAAAAAGGCTTAAAACAAAAAACTAATGAGTACTTGATTTTCGACGCACAACGGGCAGGGCAATGTTTTTTCCTTTCTTTTCTCAATATTAGATTTGTAAGGACTTTTTAATAATAAAACACAAAAAGGAACCCCCGTTTCTTGTTATTAATCAAAAAAAGCTTTTGTCCCATTTATAAAGCAAAACCTTATACAAAAACCACCTTTTTCAAACATTCGTAAAATAAAAAAGTTTTCTTTGATAAAATGAACAAGACCTTTAGCCCCAAAAAAAAAACAGTAAAACAAGAAGTCTGCAAAATAACTATGGGGGGGTCAACATTTTACCGCGGCTATAAAAACAGTGCGTCACGTCAAAAACTGCATTGAACAAAATTTCTCTCTGATTTTTGGAGCTTTTGGAAAAATTTTAAAAGGATTTGGGAAACTATAAATTAAAAAGGGAGTGTTTTTTGGTACAATACCACTAATTAATTTTGGTACGTTTGTTTTGAAATAAACCTTTTTTTTGACTTTTTTGTGAAAACCCCATTGGCGAAGATGAAATTTTTTGGTCAAACTTTGAGAGCTTCTTTTTCGAAAACCTGGAAGAAAAAAATATCTCTTTTAGGACAAAAAAGCCTGTTGCTAGCGTAACGAATGCATGCAAAAATTTTTTCTGAAACATTGGTTTATTAATTTTTTACTGAAAAATTGTTCAAATTCGTGCGAAATGCTGGGAAAAATGAGTGATTTGAAAGTGAATTCTTTTCTTTTTCAAAAAGAAAATTCATTTTTGTTGGTCTCATTCGACAGCTAAACCCTTTTTTTGTTTCGATTTTTTTTTGTAAAAATTTACACAAATTTTGGAAAATAATGATTTTTAGCTCAAAAAGTGACGGACCGAAAACCCGGCAAAAAAATGATCCCTTTGCAAATTGAAACTTTCAACCGTCGTAGTTTTCTAATCTGGATTTAAAAAATATCTGCTTTAGATCAGAAAGCCAGTTCCCAGCCTAAAAAATCAGGAAAGATTTTTTTCCAAAACTTTTTGATGTAGTAGATTTTTCACTCTGAAAAAAGTGCGGATTCGTCAAAAAGGCCGAAAAATGATTTTTTCGCGTGAATATCTATTCAACTTCGATGAAAATTCGTGTTTTTTGGGTCTCATTCTATAGCAAAAACTTTCTTTTTTTATGAAATTGTGTCATAATTTCAATCTTGGGGAAAGATTTAATTTCTACTCAGAAATGCACCCACGGTAAAAACAAAAGGGCCGCTCCGTGACCAAAGGTACAGTTTGGCGAAAATTCGGGGCAAAAAGAAAACAGATCAAAACCTGACAATTGATACCACAAAACAAATGTCTCCGCTTTACAATGAGACCATTTTCGGCTTTCTGCGATCGAATGACTTCAAAACATGTTTCAATTGCCCCCTTCGTTCACCCTCTCCGAACTTTTTCTGAAACCCCAAATCTAAAAATTTGACCGTATTTTCCAAATCTGGGCGGGGACCGGGGCCGTGGGTCAAAGTGAGGTCAAACTAGGTTCCAAGGACGGATAATGGCTTTTTCGCGCGAACGTATTTCGTAATAAAAAAATTTTTTGTTTGCAGATGGAGGGAGCTAAAACTTTTTGACAAATTACGTTCAAATGTCTGCCGTCGAAAACTACCAGGATGACTGGTGGCAATAACGGAGACGAATCTGCTTTCAAAGGTAGGGGTTTTTTTTCTCTTGAGTTTTTTTGAAATTAAAAAAACGACCAGCCAAACCGGGGGAAATTTAAGCGTCTGAAATACTTTTGGGCCACAAGGGGAATCTCTAGACCCTGTGTTCAAAGTTTTGTGGGTTAGAAGAATAAATAAGCATTTTTAGGGCTAAATTAGGAAAAATTTTTGCTTTTTGAGGGCCCCAAGCATTTTCGGCTATCACGTTGATTTTTCATATGAACTAGCCAAGCTTTTTTTAGATGCCAGTTATACAAATGGAAAAAATTTTTGACCAAAATTTGTTCATATTTTGTGTGTAGAAATGAAAAAAAGGTATTTTTCAGATGCATTTTCAAGAAATACTGATTTTCTAAAGCTTTTCTTTTGTTTTTTCAGAGAACTGTATTGATTTTTAACTCCCCAAAATGTCTCAATTTTTCAAGTATATGGGGGAAGGTGTGTGTGTTTTTCCAAGCAAAGTTATAGACAAAAAGAGGTAGCTTTTTACAAATCTCAGCAGATAGATTTTAAAATTTTAACAAGTACAGTGTCATTCCAGCTTTATGCTTGAAACTTTTAACATTTTTTGTCATAATTCTTAAGCTAAAAAAAAATAGACCAATTTTTTTTATTTATTGTGAGTAAAAAATGCATTTGACACGTTGGGGGGACATTGAATGTCAAAAACCCCTATTTTTTGAGTTTGCTTATGTTTTTTTTTTTCAGAACTGTATGATTTGAAAAAAACCAAAATGCTCATTTTTACTTTCAAACTGAAAGGGTGGATGACAGGTTTTTTCTAGCAAAATTTGGAAAAATCAGGTCTTTCATTTCACAATTACAAAGCTGTAATTTCAACTTAAGGGTTAACATTTTGTCATAAATTCTGTAAGGATGTAGTTTTGATATTTTTTCTAAGCATTTCATATCAAGTGTCATTTACTTTGATTTTGTGTTGCAGAAAACTTAAAAAATGAGCAAAATTATTTGTTTAGTTTTAATTTTTCAGGCACGAAACCCAAATATCTTGAATTTTTAAAAAGCATAATTCATTTTACTCATGTGAATTGAATCACTGCATAAAAATTAAGACTTATTCATTTTTATTAAGGCTGTCAAAAAAACAAGAGCAGAGTTTAAAATGCTGTGTGCTTTTTTTTTTATGAAAAAATAATGACTCTGATGTATTTCGTATTAAGTGTATTGTTTTCTTCTTTTAATCTCCGTACAAAGGCAAGCCCGTAAAAGAGGACACTATTGCTTAGTTTGCTTTTTTATTTTTCAATAAAACAAAATCACTGTTTAAAAGTCTCCCAATTTATGAGCTTATGCCCCTCCTGTCGTCCGAAATTTTTTACTATGGGGCCCATTGTTTTCCGGGGAAAACCCGTCCATACCCAATACAAAAGATAAGGGTATTTACCAGGTGAAGAAAAAAGTTCACTCACGCGGTTTTACCTTTTTTTATTTTTGTGTCTTCAGACAATTTTTTGGGCCTTTTTAAAATCTCGGAGAAAACAATAAGGGTCTTTGGGGAAATCACGTGACATTAGGAAAAATACAGTCAAACTGAAAAAAATTTATAGAATCTTACTTTTTGGGTATTAATAAGGCGGGTGTACTTTAAAAACTTTTTAAAAAAAAACTGATTTCTGAAATCAATGACACTTTTGGAAAAAAAACTAAAATTTAAAACTTCTCATAAATTTATTGGGGTTAGTAAAGGGGTAAGTACTTTGAAATTTCAAAAACGGTGAAACAAAAATATTTTGACTGACATTTTTTTCTTTCCTGAACGTCTATTTTTTTTTTTTGCCGGCCTTTTTATCCACTACATTTCCCTTGCACGAAAGCAGACAAATCTGTACTCTTTTTACAATGCTCGTCTCAAAGCAAAAAAAAAGCGATAAAATCTTTCTACGAAGATGAAGAGTTACCTTTTTAGAAAAAAAAAATGCAAAAAGATCTGTGAAAACCCCTTACAAAAAAGCCTTCAAAAAGCTCTTATCAAAAATCAAATTTCCAAAACATACCATAAGGGTATTGATCGAAAATTACTCAAGATTTTAAATGCTTTCGATGCAATGTATGATTTTGGGAAATTTTTTCCCAGTCCTTACTGGTGTTGACATTTTTTTCCTCCCCTTTTTTGGATTTCTGATCGGGATGGGTTTAATGTCAATGTTGGTTGTAATCACCCATCTATATTTGGCGAGGGAGCGAAGCCGTATAGGGAATTGCTTAAACCCCCACCGGCGAGGGTTCTGGGGAGGGATTAAATGCTCTTGCCCCCCCCCAAGGGAAGCACGACGTTCCTTAATGAGATTGGAAAACACTTTGGTGCCCAAAATGTCCGTGCCCCATTAGATGTACGGGGAAGGCATCGAGTCTATCCAGTTACCGGTAGTTTATTGGCCTTTAAAAAAAAGTGAATTTTTTTCCTGAGCGCACAGGATATTTTTTCATTTTCCTTACTATCCTGTTGCTACTTTTTCCAAATTTCATCAAAGGAAAAACAAGATTTTTGTTTTTAAATTTTTTCTTGTATTAGTAAAGCATTCATATGTTGAACATTTTTTTATACTTGTTGATAGCAAATCATTCTACTTCAGCTCCAAAGTGGGGAAAACTTCTTCCATGACATGTGAGAAATAAAAAAATTTTAAAACATTCATTCGTGTTCCTGGACAAATTTTCCAACACGTCCATTCGAGTTTTTTTTTTTGTATTAAAGGAAAGCTAAGTTGATGGCCCCCACTGGCTTTGTATGAATTTTCCAATACGGGAGAAACTGTAATTCAAAAAAAATGAACATGAGAAATGTCAAAGCATTTGTTTTTTAAAATCCCCCGGGAAAAGGAAAGGGGTTTGAGCACCTGTCCCCGCATCTTTCAGCTGACTTTTTGACCCGGAGCATTTTTGCCCCAATCTTGCATTTGGGAAAAAATGTACAATAATGCCTTCGACCCTCTGACTCTTCGGTAAGGGGATTGAATCGAACCCAAAAAAACAAGGGCATTTTTTCCTTTGCTCGAATGGAAAAAGCCCAAGTATTTTCACAAATGTTTCTCGCTCCGTTACTCCCCTGTGATTATGTAGTTTGCAACTTTTACAAAGAACGTTTCCTTTTCCCCCGAGTTTTTGTTCTTCCACCGCAAAATTTTTCCCAGGTCTTTTAAGTGCCCTTTTGTCTTGGCGACCGCTTCGCAGTCCGTGCCACGAACTCTGTGTAACAGTCTCTGTCGAAAAACTGTGTGCTGCCACAGAGCAAATCCCCCGTTAGCGCTTTGGGGGGATGGTTTTTTCTGTCCTTTTCGCCGATGGAGGAAACCGATATCTTGCCAAAAGACCAGTTTGAATTCTTTGACCCGGTCGAGCCTTTTTAAGTGCCGTCGTCGACGTCGTTTTAATTTGAGGTGCGCTTTTTCTTGTTGTCCAATTTTTGTCTTGCCAAAAAACCGGGTTTTCGTCTGCTTTTTCTTCCTGAGGCATTTTCCCACAAGAGCGGTGAACATAATCGATCTTTTGTTTAAATTCGGAATGTTTCCTTTTTGTCTGCCCCAGGGCCGTTTGAAATGTTTTTTTTTTCTAGATTAGCATGTCGCAAAGTCCTGCCCCCCGGGCGATTGAAAATATCAATCTGAAGTTTGCCTTGTTCTGCGAGTAAAATTGGTCGCCGAAATCTTCAGTATGAATTTCCCCTTCGGACGTTTGATCCTTATGTCGTGACTCAAAAGGGGTATCTAGATCCTTTTTCGAAGCCGAGAAACTTTTTTTTCCCTTCTTTGATTTCGAAAAAAAGTCTGGCCTCAAAGCAATTCTCGATTGCCGAATTCTTTTGCCGGGTTTTTTCTTTTTTTTTGTTAGCATCCACGTACTTGCTTTTTGGAAAATTTAAAAGTCCTTTTGGTAAAAGAACAAGTCTTTTTTTGAGATCGACCCTTTTTTTTTCTTTGGTTGGTTTACAGACTTGTACTGGTGCAAAAGTTCTTACAGGGGGCATTGTACCTGGGGCATCTTGTTTCAAAGACCCGCGTCTCCGGGGAAATCTGTACTGGCCGGAACGCTGTTGTTTGTTTTTGGGAACAAATCTTTGCAAATCGAATGCTTCGGTTTGAATCTTTCCCTTAACAGGGGAATTGCCCCAATTGAAACAAAAGTTGCTCCTTGGCATCGGTTTAAAAAAGCGCTTCCTTTCTTAGAAGTCGGTCGGGAAGCCACAGAATAAGACAAACCCTAAATTGCTTCTGTCTTGGCACACTTTGTTTCAAATTCAGATCGAGAAAAGTTTTGGCTTGCAGAAGAGATGCACAGTTCAAATTTAAGCATTTCCCCCCTTGTCAACCGGACTTGAAAAAGTTTTCCTGCCCTTAAAAAACGCGGTTTCCCAAAAATCATCTGTTCTCGTTTCTCTTCATTCGAAGGAGGACTGAACCGAAGTGCAACCGGCTTATTGGGACTAAGAAAAATAAATTTCCCCTTTAATAATTTTTTTTTCATCAAAATTTCCTGCCTGTTTCCAAAAGAAACAAGAAAAGCGTCAGCGGGGCGAATGTGTTAATAGCTAAAAACATTTTTTAATCTGGGTTTTTTCCCGCGTTCAGATATTAAGCTTTTTCTCATATTCTGTTGCTAATTGTTTTCCAAATTTCGATCTAGGAAACCAAATTTCCCCTTGTGGAAAAAGAAAACAAAATGATACATAACATGATTTGAACTTTTTTTCCTACACCGATGTGGAGGAACTTCTGCGGTGTCAAAGCATTGTATCTTTGTATGCCCATTTCCCTTGCATTAAAAACAAATTTGACAAAACAGTCGACTTCAAAGTGTTTAAATATTTAGCAAAAACTGAGCATGAATCTTCAGATATGATTTTGTCCTCCTATTTTTAGAAAAACAAAAATAAGTGATTGTTAGCATTTTTTGCCATCAGAAAGACAAGAAGGAAAAGCATCTTCAGTCATTTGTCTGTCATCTCATTTTACACTCACTTATTTTGGCATTGCAAAAGCAGCACTTGCCCTTTGCTTTTATCTAAAGACACAAACTTCGCAAATGTGGACCGAAAGGGATAAGTATGATCTTTTGTCAGACAAAATTATGCATAGCATCATTTCCCCTTGCCTCTTTCTTGCTCGCAGTGCTCCTGAGAGCCAACAGTACTCATGTTCCCCTTTTCCCAAACCGTTTCGGTCAACGACTGCGGAAAAACCCTTTTGAGGCCTGTATAAAGGTTTTACTTGTGTAAACCCGAGCCTCTTTTCGGACTTTTTTATTTACTCATGGTCGGACTGAATGTCGGCCTCGTCATTTTCCTCATCCTTTTGACGAAGGTGTCTGTTAGTGTGATCTTTTCTTCGCTTTGTCCCTATTTTTGAAACAGAAAAATAACAACGTCAGTTTTTTTTCAAAAGTTTTAATGGTCAATCAACAATCAGATTACTGTAAAAATTCGAGTTCAATTTCAAAATTCAAACTGTCAACTCACCAAATTTTACCCCCGCAAACCCTTTATTCTCCAAAAGGAAACTCGGCAGCTATACGTCCCCACTACTTTTCGTTCGCCGCCTCTCTATTTTCGTTTCCCACAATTAAGTTTCGATAGTGCCGACATGCTACTCTTGAATAAGGAAGGGTATCGTCCGCGATCCATGTTGACACAAGTTACGACGTTATCTATGTTTTCGATTAAGTTTTGAGCTCTTCTCACTATGCCTCTTCGCTTGTATAAGACAAATGTTTCCATTGCCTGTCTACGGCTCTCTGTCATGAGTGAGCTCAGTAAATCTGCGGCCGCACTGTTCATCGTTCTGATACAGAATGACACTAAGAATGCATATCCACACACTCCCTCTAGCGAAAATTGTTTCGACCAATCAGAATATGGCATGTAAACCACGCCTACTTTGTACTGACCAATCAGAAAGCAGATGATTGAAAAAGTTATTTTTCGGTACAGTACCAGAAAAACATACCCTTGAGCTTCAGTCTCTATTATACGCTCTTATTAGCAACACGCAAAAGACTACCATTCAGCTTATCGAATCTACAAGATGCATGCGAAAGTAATTGACATCGACACTCTGAGAGGGAGATCTGCAACGTTAGACATGCTTCTCAGACACAAGCTACGCTATAACGAAATAGACAAGTTGCTGTCACTCAGTGAATGCCATGACGAGTACCTACAAGAGCAGCTGTACGGTTTCGTTGAAGAAGACGACATTCGAAAGATGCATAAACTGTTCATCCAGGATATGTCAAATCCTGAAGTGACATATGAGAAAGTGTTGTCAAAGTATGATACGAAAATGCTAGTTATTCTACTGGATTACTATTCCGTGGACTCGTGGAGGGATGAACTCAAAACCTTTGTCGCCAGGAATGAACGGGTATATTGGATTGTGGCTAATGCAACGTTTCTACTGTCGTTTGTCGATAATGGGATAACGGACAGGTTCATGAGAGAAGTCGATCATAAGAAACATTACAGGCCTATGCCACCGTTTGTGTTTTATCAAACGCCTAGAAGAAACGCAACGTGTTTCGGGGACATTTATAAAGCTATTGGCACGCGTGGCTAAACTGATGTTGATACATATTAGTGAATTGAATAAAACTGAATTTGAACATGTGCTTGTTATGTTATGCTATGATATGTTATGTCAACCAACAAGATCGATTGTCACAGTAATTTGCCCAATGCTGTGCAGTAAACAACATGCCATTCAACTTTCAAAAATACCCAAAGCCCTAACCCTTACCTAAAATGTAAAAGACTGTAAGTCAATGCCAGTGATTTTTACAAGGTCTGATAAGTAGTGCCCATTAGTACGTGTTATGAGAAAAACAAAACGCCAGTTGATACTCGTCCTCAAGTAAAACCGACGGTACATCATTAATGCGATTATAGTTTAATCACATTCAAACTTAAAACAAACCCAACTCATCCAGTTTTAACAACTTTCAAAAAAATCGACCTCCATAAACTTAACCTAGCCCAACTCCGAGGACCAAACACATCAACAGCCGATTTCACTTTGGAATCCATATCGCCTAAGCAAAGGGAGATAATAAGTGAACGTCTTTTACAAATATAGCAAATGGTTTACTTCCCTTGGTGAGCTAAACTTAAATATTATCTCCATTTTCCTTGTCAGTAACATGGATTGCATTGCACAAGATCCATAATTCTAACTAAATGTTTTATAAATTATTCCCCCCTTTTCTACTCAATTTTTATTTGAGAAGAGAATAACTTCAAAGGTACTGGATATATTTCTCTGAGAGGACATGCGGAACTCATGAACAAAAACGCCATTTTAATAGTTTCAACTAACATTATCACATTCCTTTTTATACTTTATTTTACTTCAGTATAATACAAAAGTACTCAGAAGATATTTCTGTAAAGTTGGGAATATATTAGTTAGATTAAGTGAATGTTGCAAGACCAGTAATAGTTTCAAATCAATTTCGTTTTTTTTTTGTTTAACTTTTTTAAAGTTTGTCCAGATTGTATTTGCAATTATTAAAAGGAATTTACAGAAAGTCGTCACAATGCTGGACAGCAAAGAGAGGATACGCAGAATGCAATACTAGTAAAAGCTTCTTTTCCTAAGTACATTATATTAAAGCAAGCGCATCACACAAGATGGGGTGTAAAAGACCAGGGGAGAGTCGAAGGAGACGTCTCTTACATATATAGCAATTGTATTATTTCCCTTGGAACACTGCTGAATACTTAAAAAACACAAATAACCTCCCCTTTACGATTTAAAAACAAATATAAAAAATATAAAAATATAATAATATTATATGAAATTAATAAGAAAAAGTTGTCATTAAAATAAGGTATATCTTTAACAAAATGTCAAGTCCGCATTCTTTTTTTATCAAAGCTAAAATGCCTGAAAGGTCGTGTTGTTGTTTTTTTTGCGGACATGCCCAGTCCCTCCTAAAAACATGGCCTAAACCTCACACACAGGTGTTGGTCAGCTTTCAAACCACTGAGATCTGTAAAACTAGATCGAGTTCACGAATCGGTTTGTCGCAACCGAACCTTCAACATTGATAAAGCTATCACAAACTAAACATTTGTAATGGCACAGTTATATACATGAGCAATATCTATAGTGGAAGAAATAATACACTAAACAACCAAAGTTTCATGTTGTCGACAACATGATTTCGTTTGCCTCTGTTTTTCTATTACTTCATGTAACTGTGGAACTTTCTTTCTCTTTAGCGCTGTTGTAAAAAACCATGTCTATAGCATTTGCGTCTTATCTGGTTTCAGCGAAACGAAACGCTTTTCATCAGACAATCTTCTAACTCTCATCTCTATACATCACGACATCTTGGCTCTTTCTGCTTGTCATCTGAATGCGTGTCTACGCAAGAAAGCCTGTCTTT
This sequence comes from Mercenaria mercenaria, assembly GCF_021730395.1. Taxonomy (NCBI): domain Eukaryota; kingdom Metazoa; phylum Mollusca; class Bivalvia; order Venerida; family Veneridae; genus Mercenaria; species Mercenaria mercenaria. The sequence continues at coordinate 50,311,682 of NC_069365.1, read as the reverse complement.
GTAGACGCGCACTGGTCCAATAAAATTAAAATCATGTCCTTTTTTTTTTTTTTTTTTTTTTGCTATCCATATATTTCAACATGAGGAGCCATATCAAAAATACTGACAGGTCCATGAATACTAATTCTGTTGATAAAATACGTGTGTACCCAGTGATGGTTGGTGAAAGAATAAGGATACGGCTGTCGTTGTAGACCTCTCCGTTTCAATGAAACACAAGCCCGTTTCCGTATAAACGACATGGTCTCGAATTGCTTATAGCAACGTTCTTTCATGTATGAAAATTTTGATGGATCGATTGTCGGGAAAAAATATTCCGCCGGTGCGAGATATACACCGTCGTTGTCGGTAGGATCTAGTTTCGAGTTATCTATGTAGTCATGATACACTAATGTGGCGTAATGTGGCCCCGTACTGTCAAGTACATTCCACATATGAGCGAACTTAGGAAGGGTTTCAAGGAACTTTTTCATAAGCGGATGACCTGCTCTGCACGCCATAAACGCATTTATCACAAGATGCTCAAAGTTCGAATCAATGATTGGATGTTCATATGGTTCTTGGGGCAGAATACAGGAGTATTTCCTAACAATGCTATTAAGCGACAGGAGACTTTCCATATCTAGGTCAACATAAACGCCGCCATACTCGTACAATACGACATAACGCAATGCGTCTGCGCGGCGGATGTTTTCCGGGTACATGTCATACGCCGGAAGTAGATGTGAGTATTTGTCTGCGATGAGTTTTCGTGCACTTTCGTCCGTCCAGAACATATATTTCCAATCAGGATGGTTCTTTATCCATGTTTTTATCCACTCTATATAATGATGAGGAATATCTGTTGTTTTCCACGTTTGGTGAATAATCTTTTCCATTCGAACTGATCCATCCGCGGGTAATTCCTCCGCGAGAGTAATGCCAAGATCCGGGTACTTCTTCAAATCTAATTTTTCATAACCAGGTATTTCAATCTGAAATATAAGTGTTAAAGTCAAACGTGTGAACATTCTTTAACGCTTTTATAAAAAAAAACCTGCTTCAATACGTTATTTCTACGCCAACTTAACATGCATAATTCATACGTTTTTGAACCGTTTTTCTTTTATTGTTTAGTATGAATAATGTTTGTTGTTGTTTTTTTTTTTCAGAAAAATATATAAAACAGTCTAAAAATGTCTGAAACCGCAAATGTAGACTTTAATATTACATTTTCGTATTTAAAACTAAAAATGACCAGATCTATCTACGGCAACACCTATCTAGGGATGATACACATATTAACGTCTGCTGAATTGTTGGTGACCCAAAATATCACAAAGGCTTCCGTAGACGTTAATACACACAAGAAATGTGTACAGTCACTATTCTTGCATAAAAAGATGACACGAAGACTAAGGTGTATTGTTTCGAGAAGTGATGATTTTACGATTCCGGCACAATTCTAAACTACCAGTATGTTGTTCTTGGAATCCGTCAACCTGTTTTAAATATCCATAACCTGGGCACACAAATTAACAACACTACAAAAAAACATGTATTCAAGGTTTTAAAGCCTTTGTTTTTAGTTGTCGTAATTACAAACATGACTTGTTAATACACGATTTTTCTCCCTTTCAGCCATGCTCAGATCCAGTCGGAAAAAAAACACTAGAGCTGTGACAAATTATACCCTCACAATACGACTTTGTCACGGAAGTAAGCCAATGTCGAACCTTCAAAATCAATAAGGATCATCTGCTAGTCATGATCAACCTCCCTTTTAAGTTTCGTGATCCTATGCCCAGGCGTTATCAAGTTATCGTCCAGAAACGGTTTAATTGTTCCGGGTCACTGTGACCATGTCCTTTGACCAACTGACCTCAAAATCATTAGGTGTCATATGCTGGTCATGATCAGCCTTCCTATCACCTTTCATGATCCGAGGCCCAAGCGTTCTCAAGTTATCGTCCGGATATGGTTTATCTGTTCCGGATCACAGTGACCTTGCCCTTTGACCTACTGACCTCAGAATCAATAGGAGTTATTTGCTGGTCATGACCAATCTCCTATCAACTTTCATGATCCTAGGCCCAAGCGTTCTCAAGTTATCATCCGGAAACCGTTTATCTGTTCCGGGACATTGTGACCTTGACCTTTGACCTACTGGCCTCAAAGTTAATCTTGTCTTGTGCTTTATGATGTTACATCTGTGTACCAAAATGTATGATCCTTGGCCTAAGTGTTCTCAAGTTATCATCCGGAAACCGTTTAACTGTTTCCGGGTCATTGTGACCTTGAACTTTGACCTACTGACCTCAAAGTCGAACTTGACCTGTATATACTTTATGATGTTACACCTGTGTACCAAAAATCATTTAAATCTGTCAAGCTTTTCATGAGTTATTGCCCGGAAACCATGAAAACCAACGGACCGACCGACAGACGGACAAGCTCAATCATATATACCCCCTCAAACCTCGTTTGTGGGGATATAGCTAGTTTTTATACAAGAATTTCAAAAAGCAGTATAACAAAATATAATGTGCCTTAACTTTCCTTTGAAAGCCTGAACATAAAAGGTATGCAGACTAAATTTTTTATATAAAAAAAAATGTAGACCAGCGCAAACTAATAACAGATCTAATAACTAGATCTATAAATTATATATTTCATATTTCAAAGAGATGTAAACACCTCACATTATTTGCTTTTCACTAGGAGGTTCTTTATTGTAGCACGTCAACAAAAGATTGTTTACAAAAATAGAAACAAAGGGCGGGAGAGTGAAAAATGAACGTGCTTTCACTTGAAAGACAAAACAAAAACGAAGAAACGAATTCACATTTCAAAAAAAGTAAAACATAATGATTAGCATTTCGTCTGATTTATTTAAACTAAATACATCTCCTAATGCGGCACTTAAAATATTTGATTTATACAAAGGTCCATCACCGCATGATAGCGTTTTCTTTTGAAAATTTGAAGACTGGTAATATCTAGTTTAATGCAAGGATCGCTATTTATCAAGATCTGCGTTGTGTAGAGGATATAGGTTCGAATCACGAATGCATGTATATAAAGGCCGTTTTCGATTTTTCCACTGACATTAAAGAAAATTTAATTAAGCATGCTATAAGAAAACATGTCTAACACAAAAATTCAGATCCCAATCTTCTTCGTTTTTACGGCCAATTATAACACGCATGGAATTTTTCCAGATGTTACTTGCGTCACACAAACTAAAAAGAATGATTTGAAATATCAGCCCTCATTTAGTGCGATTCACGTCTGTAATAATTGCAAAAAAAACAGATCTAAAACCGACATGTTCCCCTACTGGACTACTTGAATCGGTGTTTTGTATTTGAATATTGTTCATAACTATTCTAGGTGTTATAATTAACGTTTCTTCAATGTCTAGATTCAATATTAAAAGTTTCAACATAGATTTAATTTTAACTTAAACTAATAGCATTCAAGTTCTCTGGTCTTTCTTTGATAATAGATTTCCTCATTTTTTTTTAAAAAAAGTCAGATATTCAGATAGAAACGCATATGTCTATGAACAGCTATAAAATTATTCTGTAGGACGCATTACCTCACATATTATAAAATAATCTGCATTTGGCGTCATACATATGCCATAAAATAGTTTTCCTGCTCCATCTACTTGTTAACATAAAAAGCATATATACATTTTGTATAATAATCGAAATGAAATATTGCAGGACCATGTTTTAATATATCTAAACACTCCGAATCCGTTATATACGCCCTTTGTAATAATTCACTCACGCTAAGAACTCTTCATACTGTTCCGGTGTATTAAAACCTGATTCTGTTATACTTTTTTCGTACATGAGGAAGTTAATTCAATTCGAGCAAGTAAAAACTCATAAACGGTCATTTCTAACGTTACGACACAATAACAAAACTATAAATGAGCCGTGTCATGAGAAAACCAACATAGTGGCTTTGCGACAAGCATGGATCCAGACCAGCCTGCGCATCCGCGCAGTCTGGTCAGGATCCATGCTGTTCACTTTCAAAGCCTATTGGAAACTGTTAGCGAACAGCATGGATCCTGACCAGACTGCGCGAATGCGCAGGCTGGTCTGGATCCATGCTGATCGCAAAGCCACTATGTTGGTTTTCTCATGGCGCGGCTCAAATTATCAATCTTACCTCATCCGATGATCCCCTTAACTTTAAGCACAGCAATATCAAAACTCCTGCTCCGACACAAAGGAAGAGTCGTACCCGGTACCGACCCGGCGAATTCCGCATCATCTGGCTTCTAAACCAGCACCCACACGACTTTAACTTGACCAATTCCGAACTTCCTTTCTGAAAATTGTGAATGAACTGTACTAAGCGATTGGAAAAAAGGGAAAAAAGAGGTATCAAGTTTCAATCCAAAGCAAACATGAATAGATCTAGTCCAATGTACCGTGATGTGAATATTTCAATAATCAAAAAAAGTTATATGAAGCTCTGTCGACTTACAACAAAGTGAGTCCTGCAAAAATCGATCACAACGAGGTATAGTTATAGTGGAATTGATTGTTGGTGACAGCACTAGACTTACGGCACAAAATAAGTGCCAGTGTGTATTTTAAGTAATTTCAACAATTTGAGTATCTTCTGTTACTTTTATGAAATTCAAAATGCACACCCACCAAAGGTGGTCTTTAGGGCATGTAACAAATGGTCAGCATCCTACTTTCGGTCATTACTTAAAGCTTTTTGTTTCTGTTTTTCAGCTCTGCAGAATTTAGATATCACACCACAAGTTGTTTTTATGACAGGCTGTTTTCACCGCAGTCAAACTTGTGTATAAAAACTATTATTCGGAGTAGAATGTGATGAGTTTAAAAAAAAAACACTGCAAATACATGTACAAGAAACTGGTGACTCCAGAATCTGGTGTTTTAAGGGTAAATTAGATTGTCATTGCAGTAGGCGATTTCAGAACAGTACGGACGAAACCCTAAGTTCGGGAACTATAATAAATGATAATTTATTTCATATTCGTCCTAGCAATATTTCCAGTGGTGCTGCAGCCTGATGAATGACACGGCCATATTGCAGGGTGCATTATTTATCCAATGTTGAATGGTTCTTTGTAAGACGAAAATGTTTATGAACGCATTTTTTAATGATTCGATGCGGTTATACAGTTCAAAATGAAACGAGTTATTTATTGATCTGGGTGCAGTGTGCTATAAACAGTTAACATTACTCTGTAAAGTTGTTATCCACATTTGTATGTGAACTTTTAACCCAAATTAGTTAAATGTATCCGATGAAATTATAATATAACAGTAGACTTTTATTAAACAGATGAAAAGTTAAGCATTTTGGTCCAAGACGATGACGCTCAAACCTTCTTGTCGTATTTTATGTGCCAGATTAGAAGACTTACGTTTTGGAAGAAACTATTCGAGAAAAATAAGTACCAAGTGCTTGTTATTCGGTAACTCGAAATTTCTTCTTACTATCTCGAATTTCCGACCTACATATTTCGAAATTTTCACTCAGTATAGATCTCTATATATGGCCTCCTTATCCATAAAATTCTAACGTCCGTCCGTCTGTCACAGTTCAAAAATATACGTAAAATCTCCCTACCACACATCCATGTATGACACAGGCTTGTCTCTAGAGCTAGATATATAAGTACGGAATACTGTTATGCCTGCCGACCGCCTAATCATCAAAGCGCTGTGGTAGGATAGCAGAATAGTAGGATGGCTATGGTATGATAGTTAAATAGTGGGATGGTAGGATGGCGAAGCTAGGATAGAAGGATAGTGATAGTAGGATGGTAGAATAGAGATGATAGAATAATATACTGCCATTCTACTATCCCACTATCGCTACTTTAGCATCCTGTCACCATCTTTCGTCCTTTTCTTTCCGCGTCATAATATTTAGTGGCATTTGAAATATTAAGTGGTGTTAAATTCCAAACTAGGAATATTGTACGAAGAGCAATTGAAAGACTAAAGCATGTCTAGTTAATATCCGTATAATACGTGCACGGAAAAAAGGACGAAAGGCGAAGGTACGATAGTCGGGAATGGTAGAATGACAGGATAGCAGGATACCAATGGTAGTATGCTAGGATAGCGGTGGGATGCCAATATACCATCCTATCATCCAATCATATTTATCATACCATTGTAATATAGCTATCATATTATCCTACCATGGCACATCCTGCCAATCTACGGTTATATCATCGCGAAATGATAATTAGGCGATGGGCGATAGTTGGTTATGAAAAAAAAAACAGTATTCCACAGAATGAATTTCCTTTTCAAACAGTAGCCAGGAATATATACCTAAAATATGACAATATGTAATATGGGTAAATGTTCCGTATTATTGGTCTCTACCTGGTAAATTTCAATGACCTTCCCTCAATCTATAGAGCTATCTTGGTCACGAACGGTAATCAGGACCTATAAAACACGTTCGTGTAGGTTATTGGTATATTCCTTTACATTTTTGGACATAAACATGGTCAAAATGCATGGCTCTGCACAGCACTGACTGGTCATTTGCTATGACCATCAAAGACTACCCAATGTATCTGTTATTGGCCAGAAACTATACGTCCATATATGCCACGGCTTAGCAATTGAAATCTGTATATACAGGAAACATAGAACATAAGCAAGCAAAGTTGATAGCAGATTCGGTTTAATTGTTTATTCGTGTGAGGTAATGAGATGTGCAACACCCTTCACACCCTAAATACCGGCTCCGCCAGCACCGGCTGAAGGGGAATTCTATTACAGTAAGTCAAAATATTGACTGAGTTAATAGATAATCCACACCAAGCACTCAGATTCCGTTCCGTCAGTATGTGACTGAAATATTATTATACAAAAATGAAGATCTATGTATATTTACTATGCACTTCAGATCTCTATTGTACAAATATAAATATTACAGCCTTTCGTCTCGGCAGGCAAACACAAATTCTCCATGTTTAAGTAAAAAAGGGTGTTTTTAGCGTGTCTAAGCTATGGTATAAGTAGGAGTGCGTTATTTATTTATTACTAAGCTATATTTGCATTCACGAACACGGATTTTGCGCGTTTAATTTTTTATCAATAAGCTACGTCAAACAGTTTTGGAAATTAACGAAATCTTATTTTCTTCTAATAAAACCTATTCAAACAACAAAATGACAGAAAAGTTCGATGCATATAGTTTTTAAGTATCATGAAGTGTAACTCATTAACATCAGTGGCTTAACTCATTTTTACCGTAATACGCACGAATGGAAGAGATTAGAGTATAAAAATAGCGGTGTGTGATTTCAGAGTTCCTCTCCAAAAATAAGCAAAAAAGGCCAAAAAGTGTAGATCGTCTGTAATGGGTCATAATAACTGTGCTATACATACATGTACATACGAGAACGAAATAGTTCTCTTCAATAAGACCATAGTTTTGAATTTAGATACGTGTGTAATTCGTGTGTCCTCCACTGAGATATTTTTTAAAACAACAAACACAAATGGTGGTTTCGGTTCTAAAATCAAAATGTCATCACAGCAACATATTTTTCGTGACTGTACAGGACAGTGGCCATCACATAGGTCTTTGAGATACAGAATGCAAACTGGCGGTTGAGGGTAGGAGATAGGCGGGAGTCAGATTTCCACTTGTTATCTTGATGAGTTCTTTAAGTTTCGCTTGGTCAAAAATGAACCTTTAACCCAGAATTTAATGCATTTAGATGTTAAAAAAGTATCACACTGAAAAAAAAAAAGAGTTTTTTTCTCTCATATTTTCAATTATATGATAAGTGTCAACGTCCTGTGGCAGCCGTGTTTTGACAAATCGGGACTAATTTGAACAATCTTAGAAAAGTTACCAAAGTTGTTCGAAATGATTTCGAAGTAATCTCTTAGGTAGAAATTTATGGCCACATTTTTATAAGTTCTTATTAACCCTACCGGTCATAATTTTGACGAATCCGAGTAATTTGGAATCCAGGGGATATCTGTATGAAGTAATTTAACATGAGGTTTAGGGGAATATTTAGTTACAACAGAGCGGAAACATTTGAACAACTTTTCAAGAGGGCCATCCAAGGAACATCCATGCTAAGTAACATAACTTCCAGAGAAAATGTCATTTGACAAAAATATGAACGAGCAAACAATACCCGTTACGATGCATTATTTACACGTAAATGCTAACCCGCACCCCACCCGCCCCTATTCCACCTAACATATACAGGTAAGTTCATTGATAAAGTTATCAACATGTCGAGCTCATCATTTATTATTATTACAGCCTGTACAGAAATACTGACTTCAACGGGCGACTTTTAAGTAACCAGCTCTTATCTTATCAATGCTGACTAATGGCCTGCATTTACATCATAAATAAAGTGACTTATCTCAGGCTTGTAACACTAAATTATATTTTTACTTTCTCACACATCACTAAATGATGTGAATAACTTCCTTAACATAAACCTAACGTTTTTAATTAGTGTTTCAATGTAAACTTGCTAGCTCGTGACTTAAGAATTGTTTAAAATCCCTTTATTTTTTTATTACTTAAGACACACTAGCACTGGAAGCATCCAGAGTGACGAGTCGGATCTGTGAGGGTGGCTTTCGTGACCGAGTGGTCAAGGACGCTGACTTTGAATCACTTGCCCCTCACCGATGCGGGCTCGAGCATCGCATGGTCCGTAGAATTCTCCGTGTTAGGAAACCATTCAGCTGGCCTACGGAATGTCGGTGGTCCTACCCAGGTGCCCGCCCGTGATGAAATAATTTTTGGAGGGCACCTAGTGTCTTCCTCTACCATCAAAATCTGTCGGTGTGACATTAAACCCAACAAATACCCTTGAGGTGATCTCTCGCGTCAGCTGGGTGGCTTCTTAGACTAGATTCAGACTTTCTTATATCAAACTAGTCAGTCAAATCTGATAGTAGTAAATAAACCAAAGATACAAAACCTACACACAAAAACTGAAAATAATTTTCACTCCACATGTTACTTAAGAGCATAAACAAGCAATATAACATGCAAGAAAGTAGAGAAAAGAAGATTTCATGCTTACACAAAATTTCGCTTCAATCCATTTTAACTCATGTCCTGTATGTTATATTCAGTTTCACATCGATTTAACAATTTCCTTGTTTAAAACACGGCGATTATATAGCTCGTTCCCGTCCTAAAATTAGACGTACCATCGATTGAGACTTGAGGGATTTGTTTGAACAAAACTGATAAGCGTTAGAAGATATGGTTGACAAGGGGATGATAACACGACACTAGACAAATATAATGTATTCATTACAAATATGCTTAATTAACTAAATAAATTTGATGTTTTCATTAAACTTAGAGAGATGTTTCAGAAAGTATATGATTTTTTATTGGTAAAGCCCTACAATATAAGTTCCGCGGCGCCCATGCAAGCCTTTTAAACGTTTTCAGTGAATTATAAAAAAATTGGATCGAAGTTTGAGTAGTACGGATCGACTACAAAATAGGGAAAATCTGGTTAAAACCATTGAAAAAAAATTCGTTTGTCTTATTAATAAAAGATCAAAATATCTTTCACTGGAGTCTCGCGAACGCCAGACACTCGTGAAAAGATTGTTATGCGTACACTTGCTTAAAGAATATTTCGATTTAAAATTCTACATTAAGTTACACAGGACGTGTAGAAATACAGAACAGCATCTTGACACCTCCGAGGAGCGAATACCTCCCTTTCACAAAATTGTCTTTCTTTCCCTTTGGAAGTAATTCTTCGTATACATTGACCTATTCAGAACAACCTTTGTACAACAAACGTATTTCAGTTTTCCAAGTGGCTTCACTTTATACAAGTTGCACTGTAATTGGTAGTCAACGTACTGAGAATACTGAAATGTTTTACCTTGTTTAACATTCGTTTGAAAAGAAATATCACCTCAAAATCACGTTCGCTCAAACAATGCTACAAATGTCTTAAAAGGCAGGCATTGAATGAACACAGGAGTGGGATATGGTGTTCCATTTGATCTGTCGTTGTTCCGGCCCCGAGTCTTGTAGATTGGTAAGAGCGACAGTGCGATACTATTAATACGATCGTACAAAAATACGATGCTGTAGCGCGATAGCATGCTGTAAAAATACGATTATATAGCCCGATAGCATGCTGCGAAAATACGACGGTATAGCGCGATAGCTTGATGCGAAAATACAATTGTTTTAGCGTGATAACATGCTGCGAAAATACGATGTTATAGCGCGATAGCATGATGCGAAAATACGATGATATAGCACGATAGCATGCTGCGAAAATACGATGCTAGAGCACGATAGCATTCTGTGAAAATACGATGTCATAGCACGATAGCATTCTGTGAAAATACGATGTCATAGCACGATAGCATGATGCGAAAATACGATGTTATAACACGATAGCAAGCTGTGAAAATACGATGTTATAGGACGATAGCATTATGTGAAAATACGATGTTATAGCACAATAGCATGCTGCGAAAATACGATGTTATAGGACGATACCATTCTGTGAAAATACGATTGTTGTAGCGTGATAGCATGCTGCGAAAATACAATGTTATAGCGCGATAGCATGATGCGAAAATACGATTTTTGTAGCGTGATAGCATGCTGCAAAAATACGATGTTATAGCGCGATAGCATGCTGCAAAAATACGATGTTATAGCACGATAGCATGCTGCGAAAATACGATGCTATAGCACGATAGCATTGTGTGAAAATACGATGTCATAGCACGATAGCATGATGCGAAAATACGATTTTTGTAGCGTGATAGCATGCTGCGAAAATACGATGTTATAGCGCGATAGCATGCTGCGAAAATACGATGTTATAGCGCGATAGCATGCTGCGAAAATACGATGCTATAGCACGATAGCATTCTGTGAAAATACGATGTCATAGCACGATAGCATTCTGTGAAAATACGATGTCATAGCACGATAGCATGATGCGAAAATACGATGTTATAGCGCGATAGCATGCTGTGAAAATACGATGTTATAGCACGATAGCATGCTGCGAAAATACGATGCTATAGCACGATAGCATGCTGCGAAAATACGATGTTATAGCACGATAGCATGATGCGAAAATACGATGTTATAGCACGATAGCATGATGCGAAAATACGATGCTATAGCACGATAGCATGCTGCGAAAATACGATGTTATAGCACGATAGCATGCTGCGAAAATACGATGTCATAGCACGATAGCATGCTGCGAAAATACGATGTCATAGCACGATAGCATGCTGCGAAAATACGATGTTATAGCAAGATAGCATGCTGCGAAAATACTATGTCATAGGACGATAGCATTCTGCGAAAATACGATGTTATAGGACGATAGCATTCTGTGAAAATACGATGTTATAGCACGATAGCATGCTGCGAAAATACGATGTTATAGCACGATAGCATGCTGCGAAAAAACGACGTTATAGCACGATAGCATTCTGTGAAAATACGATGCGAAAATGCGATATCAATATTACCGCATTGTCGCATGTACTTCCTGGCATGGGTAAACAATCCATTATTGGCATACCAAGAAAAGAAGACTCAAGACAAACGCTACTTCAAAATATCAAGGGGCTGTTAAGGTCGCTGACTGCGAATCACTTGCCCCTCACCGATTTGGGTTCGAACCTCGCTTGGGGCGTAGAATTCTTCTTGCGAAGAAGCCGTCCAGCTTGCTAACGGGAAGTCGGTGGTTCTACCTAGGTACCCTCCCGTGATGAAATAATGCCCGAAGGGGCACTTGGGATCTTCCCCTATTCTTCAAAAGCAGGAAAATCGCCCATATGACCTGTGATTGTCAGTGTGACGTTAAACCAAACAAAACAAAAAATCAACATATCAATGCATTGTAATTCTAACATGTATAATCATTCTCTCCGCTCAAGGAGAAAGAGTCTGTACGTATGAAAACATGTATTTTCTGAAGCATCATGAATTCAGACAACAACTAATCATTCGACAGTTTATTGTAGAAATTGCCTCTTGAAAATGACTAAAATTTCCTTGAGCTGTATTCTCTTCTTATAGAAAAGTGGGGTCTTTATTCATGAGCAAATTTATGTACTATGACACTTGCACAGCCAATATTTGAAAATGCGAAAAGTCAATAAATCCTATTTGATTATAACTTTAGATAAGGAGTGAGTAAGCACTTTATAAACAAATTCGTGACATACCAATTAAAGAGACAGAACGATCCAAATACTATATTTATCAAAATAACGCCTCCCAGTCATGTAGATGTGGATAACTAAATCATTTACAAATCCGTTTTGCAACCATCCACTTTTTCATATGATGCTGTTTTCATACATATCTACGGGTAAGTGTTTACCAGACTGTACTTCTAACCATGTATCAAATGACAAATATATTCTGACCAACTATCAGCAAAGTCGGAGAAAAGAAATCCATTGAAAAGACAGTCCGAACAGGAGCCACCAGGCCGGGGTTCCCGAGGCGACGGCATTGGGGACGGACGACGGGACAGGCGATTCCGGTTTAAAGAGATTTTCAAAAACAAACACAGAATATTGAATCTGTGTAACACCAGTCTGAACTAATTTATAACGGCCTAAAGACACCGTTCACATTTTCATAGATTTTATTAGTAATATCGATAAAACGGGAGATAATTTTTCATCAAACTGTATTATAAAAAATGTTTAAAAAAAGCAGGTTTAAACCACAAGTTCAATTCAGTTCTGTAGCACACTTATTTCAAAAACTAGCTTCATTCATATGAAATAATTATATCTGTATGTATTTGACCTGGAGAACTTGGTTTTGAACCCAGATATTTTTGACAACTGTAAGAATTGAACTTTCATGTGCAGGGAAAGCTGTGACAAAGCCTTGAACAAATTCTTGTACTTTTCATTTCACTAAAATGAGCCACACCATGAGAAAACCAACATAGTTCGTTTGCGACCAGCATGGATCCAAACCAGCTGCGCATCCGCGCAGTCTGGTCAGGATCCTTGCTGTCCGCTAACTGTTTCTTCAACTGCAACAAGCTTTGAAAGCGAACAGTATGGATCCTGACCAGACTGCGCGGATGCGCGGGCTGGTCTGGATCCATGCTGGTCGCAAACGCACTATTTTGGTTTTCTCATGGTGCGGCTCAAATGATTTTTACATTTCATAAAATTTCCGTAGTTTCATGTCCTGTTCCTTAACAAATCATGTGTCTTTTCAAAGCATTTGGTACCGAGTACCAAGGTGCGTTAGAACCACTTTGTAGTGAAACATAGATATATTATGTCATGTATAGTTAACATAAATATGATAAAATGCAGTAATCTTAACGCTTTATTTTAAGTCTTCATTTATGTAAATAGTTCGTGTCTACATTATTTTTAATCTATATTACTGAAGCATGTACTCTGAATGTGATTTAGGAATTCATGTGCAAGTATAGTTATTTATTATTCATAGTTATTTTGCATAGAAAGGATATACATATTGCCTTAAATGAAAATCGATCCACTATAACTCTAAATTTATATACTGTAAAATACTTAACTTCCGTTGACATAAAACTGCGTGTTTTTGGTCAATTTCGCTATTTCACGGGGGTCAAATTCGTGCATGTTCACAGTTAAAAGATGAAATAAAAAGGATTTTTTTTTATTTTCAGTGGAATTTAATTCCACAGACTTACATAACCATGGAATCTTGTTAAACATTAGTCCCCAACAAATATTAATGATTTCACAGGCCTTTAGATCTTTCAATTGTACATAAAATACATAAGAAAAAAACACTTCTAGGCAGAGAATTTGTATAATTATACATACAAGTTCTACGTTGTGTGACGAATGAGTAAAACATGAGGTAAATAGTAGCAGTGCTGCTAATCTTTACAAATCCCATCCCCCTCCCGACCCCAACAATCAGCATTAAGCAGGCAGTCAAGAGAGCGGCACAATCTGGCTGCTCAGGACAAAATGAAATTAGAATAAAAAGTCATTTTGGGAAGTTAGCTGACTAGCACTTAATGCAAGTGGCTGCTTAATACATGTGGCTGCTAAGGTAGGTTCAACTGCAAAGTTAAAGGCCTAGATTCACTACTATACTAGAGATGCTTTTGAGAAAAGCGCATGTCTCCCACAACTGCCCCTATGTAAAATGTATGTTTCTTTAGATGGTTTAGACGAGTGGATCCAATTATATGGTCTTGATGAGTGGATCCAATCAGTAATTCAAGGGCCATAAATCAAGTGCTTGGGTGGATTTGGCTAGTTATCGAACTTGGCTAAGGTCTTATGGCCAAACGCATTTTGTTCAAGTTTAGTGAAGATCGGATGAGAAATGTTGGATTTAGAGAGCGGACAAGAGTAAAAAGGCGGATTTTTCGGCAATTTAAGGGCCGTAACTACAAAATGCCTAGACCGATTTGACTAGTTATCAAACCTGGCCGAGGTATCATGGTCAAACACATTTTGTTCAAGTTTGGTGAAGATCGGATGAGAAATGATCGACTTAGAGGTCGGACAAGAGTAAAACTGCCTATTTCGATAATTCAAGGGCCGTATCTCCAAAATGCCTGGACCGATTTGGCTAGTTATCGAACTTGGCCGAGGTCTCATGGTCAAACACATTTTGTTCAAGTTTGGTGAAGATCGGATGAGAAATGTTTGAATTAGAGTGCGGACAAGAGTAAAAAGGCCGATTTTTGGTAATTCAAGGGCCGTAACTCCAAGACGCCTGGACCGATTTGGCTAGTTATCGAACTTGGCCGAGCTCTTCTAGTCAAACACATTTTGTTCAAGTTTGGTGAAAATTGGATGAGAAATGTTCGACTTAGAGTGCGGACAAGCTTTGTGACAGACACACACACAGACTGGAGTAAATCAATATGTCTCCCACACCACTGTGTGATGGGAGACATAGTAAGTGCCCCCCCCCCCCCCCCCCCCAATCCAATATACAACTCCCATCTTATCTGCTGGTTATCAGCGATTATGTAACCGTAACTGATTAGAGGACAATTAGCACAGCAGGGACCCCAACTAGACCATGAAGATGTGTGCAGTGGATTTGAAAGAAATTAATTTTTCTTCAGTGAATGTGGAATGATAATAATATTAATTATTATTTTGATATTATATAGATGATAATAAGTATTACATTAATGATGATAATAATAATAATAATTATTATTATTATTCATAATAATTATAAAAATTATTATTGTTATTATTATTATTATTATATTACATGAAGGATGGTTAAAGATACAGTATTAATATTGAAAATAACAATGATAATAAAAACACAAGTATAGTGAAAACTTTAGGAGTTCTTTGTGCTGAAGAACAATATTTTTCTAATTGGAAACTGGGTTTCTTGTATTCATGTAATCAATATTATTTGAACTTAAAGTGGAATTATGGGCATTTTTTCAAGTAAAAATCTAGCTGAAATAGATGTGTGTGTGAAAAGCATGGAGGAAATTGTAACTTTTAACCCAATATACCAAACTCTTCCCGTTACCAGTACAAAAAAATAACTTTCCAAATATGACTTTTCTTATTTTGACTGGGGCAGTCTTTTTAAGAAAAGTAAAACTGCACGCAGGAGTTGTTTCCCTTCAACTTTAGAAATCTCTACTTACAGGTAAGGGAGATCACTGCGTAGAAGATTGAAGAAAAGAACTATCATTTTATTAGTCCGATTTCTTTATTTATAAAGCACCAACTTCAAATGCTTATGCGACATCATTGTTTATTTAACATATTCAAATGCACAGCAACCGAAAATTGCTTTTATAGAACATTCACCAAAAACGCACTATGTGCAGTAAGATGCGCATAATGCCACTTTAAAGTTATTGCGTTCCATCTATACTGAATTTTCATTTTCAGTATGCTGCCAAAAGTGACCTTTTTTCATGCTTTGCTTTGTAACTTTGAAATGCACAAACTGTTTCCAATTTTTAGACAAATGTTATTTACAGTATTCTGCAAGCAGTCACCATTTTCTGAAATATCACAATTCTCCAGACATAAAAACTTGCATATTTCTTTAATGTTAATTGGAACCATACTGTGATGGTCATTAGCCCCCAACTGAGCTGGTGAAGACAGAAATCCCTTGGCCCACTGCCAAAATCTAGGCCTTTAAATAATACAGATTTCGGATTTTTTTGATATTTTACAGTTGTGTCTTTGTGGGTTAGAATTTCTGAGCATATGATGTACATTAGATTATAAACAGGTGTCTTTGACTCATACTATATACTTCATTAAGATGACATGGAATGCATCTAAAACTATGTCCCTTTAACTCTTAAATCAATCAATACACATCTACAGACATGTCCTTTTCACAAATACTGAACTATATAGACTTAACAAAGGGTTCAAATTAGTCTAGATGACTAGAAATGCACCCACAGTCATGTACCTTTCACACATACTGAACTTATACTTTACAGAGTTAAGTCTGTCTAGATGACAGGGAATGCATCTAGAGTTATGTGCCTTTCACACATTTCACAAAGTTTAAATCAGTCTAGATGACAGGGAATGCATCTGGAGTCATGTCCCTTTCCACACTTCTTGGAGTTTAAATCAGTCTAGATGACAGGGAATGCATCTGGAGTAATGTCCCTTTCACACACTTCACGGAGTTTAAATCAGTCTAGATGACAGGGAATGCATCTAGAGTTATGTCCCCTTCACACATTTCACAAAGTTTAAATCAGTCTAGATGACAGGGAATGCATCTGGAGTTATGTCACTTTCACGCACTTCACGGAGTTTAAATCAGTCTAGATGACAGGGAATGCATCTGGAGTAATGTCCCTTTCACACACTTCACGGAGTTTAAATCAGTCTGGATGACAGGGAATGAATCCAGAGTCATGTCCCTTTCACACATTTCACAAAGTTAAATCAGTCTAGATGACAGGGAATGCATCTGGAGTCATGTCCCTTTCACACACTTCACAGAGTTTAAATCAGTCCAGATGACAGGGGGAATGCATCCAGTCATGTCCTTTTCACACAATTCAGAGTTTAAATCAGTCCAGATGAAAGGGAGTGGCCCTTTAACCCGCACCGAACTATCCAGTTCATAAATACTTTAAATTATCATAGATGACAGGGAATGCAGTGCATCGCTGCAACTCGACAGAATATCTCAACAAAAACTAAGTATTTAACAATTTTTATTTCATTTCAAAATCATAACAATTAATGTGACAATAACTTGTTAGTACCACATAGTTATAAAGGCATAGCACAGAAGCATGTAAAAAGCAATGGTCAAGTAAAATTCAATTGAAAGGCACTGATTTAGCTCAATATTTATTGCAAATATGTTAACTTTTTCACTAAAATTAATTAATTTTCTGTAACAAATTTCTTGCAACAAATTCTTGCTATCTGTTTGTGTTTCAAGACTTACTCAAAGCCATTTTTCCAAGTCTCCTTGAGAGGCATTCCTTGGAAAACTGCCAAATATCTAAAGCTTCGACCTAACACAACATCTATATTTTTTTTTTTACAAAAATATGAAAGAAGAATTCAGTATAAAATTTTCTTTTACTAGATAGATTTAATTTTTTTTAAATTGTGTTGTACTTCATACTACACTGTTCTTGAACTTAGACAGTAGAGAGACAGATTTCACACTTGTGCCAGTATGGTAGACTTACAAAGTCTGTTGAGATCAAGTAATCTGTAATACAGCTTATTTCTTTCTTCACAACTACACTGATAATTTCTAAGAACAAGAGCAGTCAGCTGACAGCGCGCTCAACTATTCTCAGTGCTTGATAGTATAATATAAGCTATGAGTAAAACTTTTAACATTACAATAAGCATATTCCAAGTCGAAAATGGGCCGTAATTCAGTCAAAATGTTTGATAGAGTTGCCTCCTCTTTTTTACAGACTGGGGTCATGATGGTAAACAAGTATGCAAAATATAAAAGCAATATCTCAATGGACTTTGAAAATATTTGGGGTGGTATGCAAACTTTAACATTTGTGTGACGCCAACGCTCATGCCAAGGCGAGTAGGATAGCTCCTCTATTCTTCGAATAGTTGAGCTAAAAACCTTTTCTCTTCAGAGATAAGAGAATGATAAATTTTCAGAAAAAGCTATTTGCGAGGATTTAATAGCAGAGATATTTATTTTAAAAGACTCCAACGACTGATGCCAGTCTACCAGTATGACTATGTGTAAGATTTCACTCAGACTTTATTTCAGTAAGCACTCAAGGTGTGTGAATTTGGAACATTGCAGATTTCACACAATTAATTTTGATGTGTGTATATTTCCATGCACAGGATTTTTCTACACACAGGCATACATGTACTTGTCTCTCTTTATAACTATAAAAGGCAGTAAGACAGTGTCACTGGTACAGTCGCAATTGCTGAAGATATTCTGGAATAAATATTTAAATATAGTAATTTTTGTGTCACTTTTATTTCACAAATTAACAGACAACAGCTTTTATTTGCTTGGTCAAGAACATGCCTTTCCTGCCTGGCTATAATTTATTTTCTTGGAGGTAATACTGTTTTATGTTCATGATTTATCTGAATTTGCATGTCTCTGGATGTATAAATCATGAGTCGCTCTGTACACATTAAACAAAAATAACATAATCATGAACTTTTTCCAACATATAGTAACCAAAGTCAAATCTTTGGTTCAAATACTGCACATATGTAACAACAACCACAGGCATCCTAAATTTTACACAAAGAACAAAATTAAATTTCTGCGCACAGCACAAAATAAATTTTCCTTAAAACCACAGCTATACAAACATACATAAAAAATTTACTATGCAAGACTGTTTGCAAGTCATAATACTGACATATACAATTAGAAC
Organism: Mercenaria mercenaria; assembly: GCF_021730395.1. NCBI lineage: Eukaryota > Metazoa > Mollusca > Bivalvia > Venerida > Veneridae > Mercenaria > Mercenaria mercenaria. Next base: position 50,292,763 of record NC_069365.1, on the reverse strand, counting down.
AAAACTGCTGATCTACCCTATTGTATAAAAATTAAAAATAAAGATTTGGAAGTTGCATTAAGTCAATCCTTCCACATGAGCTTTTGAAACCTTCAAACATTTCACTAAAATCATCTTTGGCATACAGTAACATGATTAGTTTGATCATAAGTACTAAGAAAAGCACCAAGTTTTATCACTCCTTTATCACATGCTTTTAATACAACCATTCCTAAAACATTTTCGCAATCTTTCAATTCCTAAGAATTTAGATCAGGAACTAATTCTTGTTTAACATTTGGCCTTCAATAAAATTTCATTACATCAAAACCATAAACATATCAAAACATTTCTTTTAATATTCTGCTGTGTCAGTTAAATACCTCTGCATATTTTCAATATTTTTTTACACTTAATATAAAAGATAACATAACAATGTAACTCCCAATACCAAACTTGCCTGACAATGGAAAGCGTAATTACAAGAGTTGTCCTTTGTAGGTAGTGGCCCTGTAATGACAAAAGGCATTTTCTGTTAGATTAGGTGTTCTCCATATGCAATTTTGGCATTCTCCATATGTTGCTGTAAAAGCAGAAATGTGCTATATTTGCGAGGCCCTATTTCTCACGAAAATAAATCTCTGCATATATATTCACCATTTATTAGTATAATTCTAATTCAAGTAGGATACCATTTTTACAATTTTGCAAATATTAGACCTCGCAAACATACCCAAAATTTCAAATTCACGAAATTCTGACCCAGCAAAAGTATGTGCTTTTAAAGTACTGAAATGGTTATTTTCAATTACATCCAAAGAATACCAAAATAGTCTATGAAGAGTACCGAATGTCAAAATGAGTCCACTTCCTTAAAAGAAAACCATCATGTTAACCAAACATATAGCAAAACTACAACAAATATATTTTTCAACACAAATATTTGGTCCTGAAAAGTTCTAATATTTGCCTCTTTACATTACACATGACTGCCTCAAATTACTCATCTAATCTTGACCTTTTGATCTTGAATGACACATTATATCATGAAAAGCAATAGTTTTATCTTGTATGAAAGACAATTTCCTCTAGAAAAAACAACAGTAGATATGGCCAAGGCAAGAAAAAGGGCAGTTAAGCTGAACCATTTAAACGAATTTGAGAAAAATGCTTCTGACCAAGTTTGGTGAATGTCCATCAAGTGGGTCATGAAAGTTATTTGAAGTGTTTCTTTTTTTTTTATAGATCTGGTGGCAGCCACTGAGTACAATCACAGAAACCTTTGAACATGAATTAGAAAGGCCCATTCAAGGACACTTATACCAAGTTTGAGGAAGATCAAGAGGTTCAGGAGAAGAAACTGTTTATAAATAAAGATTCTTCTACTTTTAGCTATGATGGCCCCTGAATGCATTAAAGAAGAACCACTGGAACAAACTTGAGAGCAGTCCATGCTAGGATGCTACAAAACCGGTTAAATGTAATTCTGACCAGTGTTTAAAAAGGAGATGTCCAGATAGATTTGCAGAAGACTGAACCTATCCATCTATACTGAAAATTCAGCATAAACCCTTGTTCCACCTGAGCTAAAACTGATCATCAGTTAAAGTAATAAATGAATAAGTAAACACATAAAATAATGAACATTAACAAATATTTGATTTTTCAATTCTGAATATAAACATGTAGTCAAACCTGAAAATAAGAGTGTCCCTGTACAGAGACCAGCTTGGTTTAGAAAACTACATTTAAACATATGAAATGTATTCTAATCCATGAATAAAGACCACCTGCCAATACAGACAACTTTTTGGCTCTCTAAAGTTTGGTCTTTATCAACAGGTTTGACTGTTTTTCACGGAAAATGCCACATTTAGCACTTTAACACTAGCAAACAAATTATGCACAATTTCTTTCTTTTGAGTTGCAAGCTGTTTTTGTTCTTAACAACACAGTAAGTATATAGACAACAACGTTTAACCAGTTCAATAACAGACGTTAGAGAATTTCTTTTTTTTTTTTCTGCTATAACTCAATACAAGTTATGCAGCACAACTACCCTTCTTAATGGTCTCCAAGTGTATACACTAGTAGAAACCTTTTGAATTTTAAACATATATTTAACCATTCCTCAAACCTAAAATTAAGGGTACCAGGGTGGGTTGTTGTAACACTCTGAAGCTATACTTGTTATTGAACTATACATATTTTAAAAGCAAAAGGGAAAATCTTGCATACATTTTTTTGCCACTGATACACCCTATCATAATGCCCTTAATGGTAAATTCAAATGTACAAATAACCATCCTTTAACTTCTTTAGGATGAGACTTTAAATCAATATAGTTATCATGAATTTAAGGAAGCATCATTACAGAATTGGTAAATCACACAAATTAGCATATAATTCTTTTTCTTTTTTTTTTTTTTAAATAATTCTAAAGTTCTTCTTTAATAGGACAAAGTATGTTCAATCTTTTTTTTCATTAATTATACACCACACTACAAAGATGCTATAATTTGATTTCCCCAATGTCCTAGATTTCAAAGAAGAAGGGGTAATGCATATGCTACAAACAATCAATAGAAAACTGGACATGCAACTTGAGAAATCACCTATACTTTCAGGCTTGTCAAATGAACACATCAAATTTAAATCATACAACCTTCACAAAAATTCATCATTGCCACTAATCTCATCTGAATCACAAAACCACAGAAATGGCATTCTGCAATTTTAACCTATCTCATGGTATTAATATACACATCAGTAAGTTTGTTTATTTCATATCACATGTTGGCATTTTTATGTTAAAGAAATTTCCGTACAACTATTTGGAGATTAAAGTGGCATTATGCGCATCTTACTGCACATAGTGCGTTTTTGGTGAATGTTCTATAAAAGCAATTTTCGGTTGCTGTGCATTTGAATATGTTAAATAAACAATGATGTCGCATAAGCATTTGAAGTTGGTGCTTATAAATAAAGAAATGGGACTAAAAAATGATAGTTCTTTTCTTCAATCTTCTACGCAGTGATCTCCCTTACCTGTAAGTAAAAATTTCTAAAGTTGAAGGAAACAACTCCTGCTGCAGTTTTACTTTTCTTAAAAGACTGCCCCAGTCAAAATAAGAAAAGTCATATTTGGAAAGTTATTTTTTTGTACTGTAACAGAAGGTTTGGTATATGGGTTAAAAGTTACAATTTCCTCCATGCTTTTCACACACACATCTATTTCAGCTAGATTTTTACTTGAAAAAATGCCCATAATTCCACTTTAAACATGATACGATCATTTCAACTCAAAATCTGATACACAAATTTAAGTACTGTTAAATAAGGTTAACAGAAAGAAAGCAAAATTTTTGATACAAAGGTATGATGAAATCACTTGAAAAACTTTTTTGATTAAATTGAATAGCACAAAACATGAAACTTTAAGGTCAAAGGAGCCATCACCTTTAAATCAACATAATATTTTCTAATCAATGTATGACAAATAAGAATCTAAACAAAATAAATGAAACAGCATTAAGCATTTTCTTCCTTAGGAAGATCATAAACAAGAGCTGTCTGATGACAGCGCGCTCGACTATTCGAAGAATTGATTGAAGAATGGGGTCAAAATATTAACATAGATTTCAGACAAAAGAAATAAATAGATTAGACAAAAAAGTTCCTGTATTTCTTTGATTTCGATAAGTCTTGCACTAAATGGCAATGTTTTGAACCAATTTCAAGTCCAAAAAGGGGCCATAATTCAGTCAAAATAGTTATGTACTCTTGCCCAGATGGAATCATAATGATAACAAGTGTTCAAAGTTTAAAAGCCATATGTCAAATAGTTTTGACAAAACGTGGACTTGTATGAAAACAAACCAATTCGAAGCCCAGAAAGGGCCATAATTCAGCCAAAATAGATGACATTTTATGTACTCTTTCTACAGATAGAGACTATTATCTAAACAAGTGATAAAAGTTTCAAAGCCATATGTCAAACACTTTACAAAAATATGAACTGAAACGGAAAACTTACCAAAGTTTTCTAAGTCAAAAGGGGCCATAATTCAGCCAAAACCCTTTGATGGAGTTATGTACTCTTGCCTATAACTGATTTTGGTGAGGGTTTAACAGTGTTGAAATTTCAAAGCTTTATCTCAAAGACTTGTCAAAATATGAACTGGTACGAAATATTAACCCAGATTTCTAAGTCAAAAAGGGCCCATAATTCACCCAAAATCCTTGATGGAGTATGTGCTCTTGCCTTTAACTGGACATGGTGATGAAAACAAGTTTGGAAGTTTCAAAGCTTTATTAAAAAGACTTTGTCAAAATATGAACTGGTACGAAAAACTTAACCAAGATTTCTAAGTTAAAAGGGGCCATAATTCAGCCAAAATCCTTGATGGATTTTATGTACTCTTGCCAATAACTGGCCATGGTAAATGGTAAACAAGTGTTGAAAGTTTCAAAGCTTATCTTAAAATACTTTGTAAAAATATGAACGGGTACGGAAAACTTAACCAAGATTCTAAGTCAAAAGGGCCATAATTTCAGCCAATCCTTGATGGAGTTATGTACTCTTGCCTATAACTGGCCATGGTGATGGTAAATAAGTGTTGAAAGTTTCAAAGCTTTATCTCAAAAGACTTTGTCAAAATGTGGACTGGTACGAAAAACTTAACCAAGGTGTGACGCCGACGCTGTGGTGAGTAGGATAGCTCTACTTATTTTTCGAATAGTCAAGCTAAAAATCACTTGGACCATTTGTGTCTCAAACACAACAGTGTTCTTAAAATACATCTGTACAAAAATAAAATGTCATTTTCGCTGATTTTGGGACAACTTCCATCATACGTTGCAAGTTTGCGAGCATACTTCAGCGGCAACACTATCAATTGGTGTCTGTGTGCTCCCACTCCAAGAGTACCATGTCATTATAACAACCACTAACAACAGAGTCACTAAGATCACCTGAGAAACTAGCAAACACTTCATTGTTTTGTGTAGATGTCTATTGTACTCCACAAGGCTGTCAACCTGTCCAAAAAACATACAAATGATTTACATTCTTCAATGTAACAATGAACTGAAGACAAATTATCGAATTCCCATATTTCTGTAGATACACTTTTGAACACATATTGGACTTGTACTCTTTAATTTCTTAATTGGGTTGACATTGTTTTTAAGATGCATAAACCCAGTTGTTGTATTTAAGGAGACTTTCCAGGATTGCTAGTGGAGAAAGACCCAACGTGCCACTTCAGGTACTAGCAGGACCCTGGGTAGTACCACCAACCCTCACAAAGTGAGTGAGATAGCTTCATCACATGACCCAACAAAGGCCCGAACCCAGAGTGTTGTGGGGCACGTGATTCAAACTAATAACCTTAATCATTCATCCAAAGATACCTTAATGAATTAATTCAAATAACTGAGGCAACAGTCTTGCTAGAAATAAATCAGATGCACCTTTGAATTTTGGTTAAAGGAACAGCTCAATGTAAGTATTGTTTGTCACATGAATCTTTGCAAAAAATGTAACTTACACACGACTGACCACTTTACTATGTTATACTGTATTATACTAGATATAAACTTTGCCAAATGTTTCAATTAATAAGTCTGATACAGATTTCATTATAAATGAGGCGTAATGATAAACCTTTTTTGATAGATCAGATACAGCTTGATTGGCTGGTCCAGTCTTGAATCCACCACCAAGATTACCCGTTGATTCTTTGCTTGTCGATGCCACACAGCGCAACCTGTAAAACTCGATCTTTAGTAATCATGTTTAAAGCATATTGTGATTTTGATGACAACAAATCTGAGATACCAAAATGTAACTATGAAATTGTCCACTGTTTCACCCAAAGAACTTTACTTTAATAACAGTACAAAGAAGAGTAAATGGACAAAGTATGACTAATAAATTTCAACAGGTAACTGGTATGCATGCAAATTTAAGTAACAAACAAAAAAGTTGCTAATTAGATAGTACATTTTATCCAAGGGCAGTAGCACAGACCTACCTATGTTCCATTATGGAATCTTTCTGAACAGATTTCCAAAGTTCTGAAAATGATTTATTTGATTCATTGGCCACTTCCATTGCCATGATCAGAAATTTGTCTTTGTGCACAGTGTTTTGATAGCCTGAAAAATTACAGACATGTACTAAATGTGACAGTTCTGTTTCAATTTTTGCATTGCATTACGCTGATTATGAATAATTTGTGAGCTGAAATTCATTTAATTACAGACCAAGGGAAATTAATCTTACAAGTTCCATGAAATTTCACTAAAGCACGGATGTGAAAGCAAAATAGGAAGATACAAAACATCAGTTCTGTTCCTAATTTGTAAAATACTTAAATTATTTTCTACAACAGATTAGAATACAAGCATTAAATTTATTTATTTTTTTGGGTTTTACAGCGCACCAACACAGTATAGGTTATATGGCGCCAGGACTACAAATTTTGGTTCCACATCTCATTTACATCGAAATAAAAACATGAGGTATGGAAACAAGCATTAAAGGATTATAATATTTTTGTTTGGTGCTGAAACATATCTACATGCAACATTCATTTTTTACAAGGAATGTTAAATTCTATATAATTTATTTAGTTTGAAAATCTTTTTATGAATCTGTTATGAAAGTGATTGAAAGGTGATGAAAGGTCTAGTTCACCCATGCTGCTTTGCATAAGACTGACATCAGAGCCAATTAGTGCTCCTGAATGTACAGTATATAATAATAATACTACATTAATATCAATATCAAAAATCTTAATTAACTAGAGATGTTTGGAAAACATGTATACCCCACCCCTCTATGTAGGGCTGTCCCATTTTCAGTCCCGTTATCACTATGACCTTGACCTTTGACCTAATAACCCCCAAAACATCAGCAGCCATCAACTTAGTAAGCCCAATCAAGTTACTAAGTTTGAAGGTTCTGGGTCAAGTGTTTCTCAAGTTATTCGGCAGAAACTGTTTTCAAGGTTTGGGCCCTTGTGACTTACTGACCCCAAAAACTATAGGGGTCATCTACTTTTTAACCAAATGAAGCAAACAAGTTTGAAGGTCCTGGGTCAAGTAGTTCTCAAGTTATTGGGTGGAAATTGTTCAATCTACTGACAGACAGACAGACCTGCCGACAAAACCACCAGGTGCAAAGCAATATACCCCCAATTCTTTGAAGGGGAGCATAATTAAAAATGGTAAGATACACACCCTGCTGTAAATGTATCATGACTTCTGTTTCGGTCCCTGACTTGATAAGGCCTGAACTTGGTCGTACACGGTATTTCTCTGGAGATGTTGTCTTCACCTGTAAAATTTGAAAAATGAACAATTTTAAACCATAACAACTGATTAGCTCAGTACAAAAAATGTCTTGACATCAAATCTAAAAAGAAAATGTCACAAATTCTTAAATAAAAATTATTGTAATTTTCAATGAATCCGCATAAATTGACGCTTTCGTATCTTTGCAGCAATTTCATATTCCAATGAATAGTTCGAGTAATAACTGAAATATTGTTCATGATCATTCCTTGACACCATTTCCAGATGTCCTCAAACCTTTTTCTCTCTCTTTTTCGGACGAAGAAGATTCTTTCACCTTTTTTAAACTAAGAATATTCATTTTCTGAATGTATTGCTTGAATAGGTGAAAAACAAAAAATCAGCTCCTTCTGACAGAAGATTTAACATGTAAAGTCCCAAATAAGTGTTTGAAACAATTCTTTGAAGTTTTTTTTTCAGATAGGCAATAGGGCAACATTTAAGCCTTAAAGAGTAAAAAACCATAAAACTTTGAAGATTAATTCAATTCTTTTACATCAAGTGTGATTGAGTAACTTTTTAAAAATGATGTTTAAAAATCTATCCTTTTTTTTATAAATCTGGAAACACAAAGTTATTTATTTTCTATTGAATTTACGAGAGTATCAAATTATCATTTTTTCTCTGACATCACCTTTTTCATTAATTTTAATGTATTTCATAACTAGAAAGAGAGTTACCTTGTAGGCTATGGTATAAGGCAGGGTGTTTTTCAAAGTAATTATATCAGAGGCTTCCTTCACTCCTTCCTCTATCACAAACTCTAGCTCTTCTGCTGGACTGAAGTATAAAGTTCATGAAACTTTAACCTTTACCCTGCTATATTTCTAAAATGAACTGGTCTGTCATTCAGTTTGGGCAATATCATTTATTATTCAAGGAGGTGTTGACTGAAAATTTACTGACTGAATGGCGAATAGTACAGACCATGATCACCCTGCACGTCCATGCATCTTGGTTTGCACTGGTTGCAAAGGCAAAATCACTTGCTGCCATCAGGCTAAAGGTTAAAAACAATACTAAATAATATCAAATGCAAGCATAACCAAAGCTCCCTTAAAGAGAATTCCTATAGCTTTTTTCCTTTCACAGAATTTTTTTAAATTCACATATATGATAGGAAAATTTGTGCTGAAAACAATGAACAAATAAAAACAATAGGTCACCAGGCTTGTTTTTGTGAAAAATTGTTTTGAACACACCCACTGTTGCTGAAACTGTCAGCGATTTTTCAACATTTTCATAATTTTCTGCTTTTTTATAAACACCAACCAAATTATACATTAAGACAGCACAATAAGGTTTTTTTCTTTTTACAGATTTTATTATATACTTATTTGATATCATAGTCATATTTGTAATACTCTATTCTTTTAATAATTGGTACAAATGAAACAAAATCTTGTTTCATTCACTTTTGTGAACTTTTTTCAATGAAAAATACCCATAGTGAAGAATAATTTTTTTAAATTCTGAAAAAACTCTTTCATAGAATTTTTTCCTATTTTTCTTGTGTATAGATAATTGTATTGCGAGCATAAAAATGGCTAATCAAAGGCCTGAATGGCCTGAGTCGGCTAATGATTGATGTACTGACAGTATAGTCTACCAGTTTCAGTTTGTTTTTAGTGTTTTTCTTAAAATTTCATAACACAGCTCGCTATTTACCCAAAATATTATATCCGGATACGATTACACTTTTCTCCAGTTTGAACAATATATTTTACAAATTGTGATGATACGAAGACATTTAGCAGCAATTGGCAGTATCTGACATTGAAGTTTACGGTTAAATTACCTCTTATTTAAATCTTTTCATAAAAAAGTTGTTTCGTTTCGTGAAAGCACCAAACATAGACGATCTACTTTCGATTTCAAAAACTACAACAAAATACAATTTAATGTTTCGCCGATTTGTTTATTTCTCGAAAAAAAAAGAATAAAATCATTTTAATATCAGTTTGTAACTAAACAAACCAGTAAGAGCTTCTTCTTCCGATAATTTATCCGTTTTCTGACTGCAAAATTCAACCCACCAAAGTTTATTTGAAATCATACGATGCGTGTTTACGTTCAATGTGGGGGAATTAAGGCTGATCGGCTATGTACCTAACGCATCCAGACGATTCAGATTTTGTTTTTTAAAAAAGCATTGTGTGCGTTTCTGTAATTTTTATAACGTTTTTTATAGCTTAGAAATTATTAGACATGCGTATTTGCATTATTTCTATACTAATTTACGCTAATACGCATCTTATCTGGAGCCCGTGGAACTATTTTTTGTCTTTCGTGGATGTTACCCAAGCTTGGTAAGCCTGCGCAATTTTTAAAATGCATCTTTATGCTTAATGAGTTACATTCGAGAATTGCACAATTTCAAGTCTAAATATGACAGATTACATCGTATATTGGTCACAGCAAAGGGAATAGACACAACTTAACTTCATTCATGCAGTGAACTGTTTGAAGTTTGAGAAATCTAATGGAACTACATCCCTTCACTGTGTTATTTGGTCCATTTAGAGAATCGTTGGATAGCAAAGACTCGTCTAAAGGCTTTCAGCCTTTAGCCGACTCAAAAATGTATGGGTCACCAGACTAAATTTTATGTTAACACCGCTAGAATACAACACCTGTTCGGACGGAAAATGGCGCAAACCTGGCCAAATTGATTACATGTATGTGTGCTGTAAGTTAAAAAAATGTTTTAAAAATTCTGAATTCTTTCTAAAATTGAATACTAAATAATCTGAAAGGTGATATTGTCTTATCTGTACCAAGTCAATTATCTTACATTATATGAGCAACACTGTCCTTGTACTAAAATGTGATGTGAAAACACAACCACAAAAATAGCAAGATACCTGTCAGGCATGATACTTGTCAATACAACATAAACCAGTATCAACATTTGATTACTGAAAAAACTTATCAAAAATGTTATTTAATTCAAGATTCCTCATATTGAAGATTGTCTGTAACATGTTTCAACAAATGTTGACTTCAGTTCAGTTTTCCATAGAAAGTGTCGGTTGCGCAGAAAGATGCGCATAAAAAACTATAGGAATTCCCTTTAAGCACTGATGGTTTTACCTTGCACTTGGGTCAAATTTCTTCATATTAGGAAGTTCTATAAATTTCAATGATTTTCCTTATCATCAAAATGTTTTTCTTTGTTAACAAATACCTTATAGTAAGTAGTCGGCCAATGTAAGAGTTGTCTTCCCTATTTCCTCGCTTTTTATGTTTGGGTGGGGGACCTCGCCTTTCCCGTAAAATGCTATTAGTGTTACTGTTGTTATTTCCATTCTAAAACAGAACACATAAAACAAGTTTACAGGTATAGTGAACATTTCATTATGAGAAACAGATGGAAAGACAGATTGACTCCTTATTACATTTTCAAAATAAAATAAATTTCATGCATAAAGTTAAAAAATCCTAATATCCAGCTTAAAATGAACCTAAAACAACCCCCACCCAGATTTAGACAGCATTCATATTAGGATACTTGACAGAATTTAACCTTTAGCATGCTAGATAAATTGTCGTCTGCTGGAAATGTCGTCTGCTAAAATTGTAAAGTTCATTCAATTTGCTCCAAAATTGGAAGAAATATTGTCAGAGTAGCAAACAGCTTGGAACCTGATCAGACGCCGATTTAATCGGCGTCTGATCTGGTTCCAAGCTGTTTGCAAAGGCTGTTAAATTCGCCTGCAGCAGGCTAAGGGTTAAACAGTCTTGGACTACATAAAGTTGAAACTCTATATCTCGAACATTCGGGCTATCTCAAAGACATTTTCAAATCCCGCCCCACAAACAAGTGCACAAAATACCATTTTAAGTCAAATTCTGGTTATCTCGATGCAAAATGCTTGATCCCTTGGAATCTGAGATACCTAGTTTCAACTATATATTATCTTCTTTGGGCAGGAATAAAGCTTTATTTATTGCAGCTTTTCAACATAATGTTTTAGTGTCCAGATTGATCAATTTATAGAACTGAAGCAAACTTAAATCTGACGAAAGAGTTAGAATGTATTAAATTTTACTTCAAAAGGTATACAGAGAATCTACCAATATTGATTGTAATGTAAATAGCATGTGTTATATAACATACCAATTTCTCTGTACTTAGGCTGTCATTACTGAGACTTTTGTAGATCTTATTTTCCTCTTCTGCAAATGTCACCTATAAATTTTGAAAATTACATACTTTTAATTACACATTAGGTTATACAATACATTCATATTCCAGAATCGACTGAAAATATATTGAAAATATATTTAGTTTGTTTCAGTGTAAGATTTAAACATCTTTCAAGACTTTCACCAAATAAACTGTCACACCAGATTCCACAAATGAAAATGTACGATTTGTCGTTGTTTAGGTTTAACAAATTTTCTTTTCAATAGAATAAACCAAGTTTAATCCATTTAATATAATATAGTTTTACACCAGTGAAAAAAAGAAGAGGATATTACTTTAAAACACCAATACAAACAACAAACATTAGTAGAAATTTCAGCACCTGACACTGAAAAGTTATAGAAGTTTAAAGGGAATATAAAGAGGCAGAGATGTGCAAGATTATGCATGTGACTCTTACACTAAGGTTATAGGAATGAATTTCACCAGGACAGAAATATCACCACACTTACCTTAGGCTTAGTATCAGCCTGAAATCAATGGAGCAGTCACTGAGCAATATAGATGAAAGTTGCCGCAACTTGTTTTAAAATTGAAACCTTTCGCTCTAACTATTTAACTCATTTAAAGAATGTAAAAATCATAACAAGAGCTGTCCGTAAGACAGCGCCCTCGACTTTTCTCAGTGCTTGACTTTGAATTAGAGCTTTGCCAGTAAAAAAAATTCCAAGTTAAAAAGGGACATAACTCTGTCAAAATTCAAATCAGAGTTATGGGAATTGTGTCTCCTGGTGTAGACATTGACAGTAAATAACTATTTTGAGTTTCAAGTCAAAAGCTTTAACAGTAATGGAGATATTTGACTTTTAACAAAAAAATTTAAGTTAAAAATGGGGCATAATTCTGTCAAAATTCAAATCAGAGTTATGGATATTGTTTCTCCTGGTGTAGACATTGATGGTAAATAAGTATTTTAAGTTTCAAGTCAAAAACTTTGATAGTAACAGAGATATTTGACTTTATCAAAAACTTTAACTAAAAATTCTAAGTTAAAAAGGGGCATAATTCTGACAAAATTCAAACCAGAGTTTTAGGAATTGTGTCTCTTGGTGCAGACTTTTATAGTATATAACTATTTTGAGTTTCAAGTCAAAAGCTTTAATAGTAACAGAGATATTTGACTTTATCAATTTAAAAAAAAAAAAATCTAAGTTAAAAAAGGGCCTAAATCTGTTAAAATTCAATCAGAGTTAAGGGGATTGTTTCTTCTGGTGTAGACTTTGATGGTAAATAGGTATTTTAAGTTTCAAGTCAATAGCTTTGATAGTAACAGAGATATTTGACTTTATCAAAAACTTTAACCAAAAATTCTAAAGGGGCATAATTCTGTCAAAATTCAAACCAAAGTTATGGGGACTGTTTTTCCTGGTGTAGACTTTGACAGTAAATAACTATTTTATGTTTCAAGTCAATAGCTTCAATAGTAACAGAGATATTTAACTTTATCAAAAACTTTAACCAGCGGCGACGCCGACGCCGGGGCGAGTGCAATAGCTCTACTTTTTCTGCGAAAAGTTGAGCTAAAAACCTGAAATTCTGTGTAAAAAAGAGACTGACATTGTACTATTAGCTTTTTCTTATATTCCTACTCCTCTTCGGTATTATGTCATTTTCAATGTATATTCATGTCTTGTCTGCATGAAAACAAACAAAGAGGCCCAAATTGGCCTAAGTCAGTTACCTGAAGAGGACCATGATCATCACACCTTGCTTTTGACCAATTTAGTGAACATTCTTTAAGAAGTTCATTAAAACAAAAGTTATTTCTATATTTTGCAGTGACAGCCCAAAAATATGTTACCATTAGAAAAAACTTTTCAAGACAAGAAGCATTTATAGCTCTGATGTCCCCTTAAACTTTAAAGGGACCAGGCAGAACCATTTGAACAAATTTGGAGGAGAACCTTACAATGACACTACAGACCAAGTCCGATTAAGATCCATCAAGCACTTCATGACAGGAATTTCTATTTTTATCTCTAAGTGACCCTATTTGATAAAGTTTGGCAGAGGACTTTACAATGACGCTACAGATCAAGTTTAATGAAGATCCATCCAAAGTTTCATGAGATGTCATTTAAAGTTGGTTTTTTTCCCCCATTTTTAATTCTAGCAGCCACTTAAAGGGCCAAACACCCCCACTTGAACAAATGAGGACCTCACACTGATCTACAAATCTAAGGTTACTGAATATCCACAAGACCACAAAAACTGGAGCTGACAATGGTTTCAAACTTAACAAGACAGTTACTGTAATTAGTAATACAGAACAACTGTTTTGTCTGGGAACTAAACTCACATGTCAGGACTTGATAGAACAAAGTCCTTCCTTTGAGATAGCCTAACAGGTTTGACCCTGAATAAAGTTAGAACAATTTACATAAGAACATGACATTTTTCTGTCTAATAATGTTTTGAGGAAAGGAAAATCACAAAAAAATAACAAACATGCTTTTAATACCTTCTTTTTGCCAGCAGATTCCCCATCAGGTTCATCTGCCTCGTCACCTCCACCTCCAGCATCAAAACAGGGTGGCTCATATTTATATACAAAAGTATCCTGAAATAACATCATTAACAGAGTACAAGATTTTTACCTTAAAAGTTTAAGGAGTTTTCATATATTCTGATTTGTATTCAAATTAGTGATTTAATTTAGTTTTAGAAATATTTCATTAAATACTGCAGCCTACCTTGTTAATAAAGTGGAATTGCATCTTATTTCATAATGAAAGTCTAGAATTAACTTCAATTTCTACTACATACAATTGGTTAAATAACAGAACTAATTTTCGACTGCAAGAATGGAATGTTTCCACAAAGTTAACACAGCATATGCTCCCTTTAAAGCCAAAATAGTAACAGAGATTATAACTAAGTTATCTAACCTTTGAAAATATGTTCTAATTAAAAAGTAAATACTAAGCAATAAAGGTGCATAAATTTATCTATATTTATCCATATATTTTCCTAATTGTATTTTAAATTTCACTACAAAAAATATTAGACTGTCCATCAGTCTCAAATACAAGCATAATTTTATAAGAAATATTATATTTACTGTGCCACCCATATGTCCCAGGAGCTGATCCTTGTTGATGTATTCCTGAACATTTGCCTTTGTTACAAACTTTATCTTCTTGACAGACTCGGCATTTAACATCTGCTTGATCAGTTTCCATGCAGCTGTAAAATATATAAGATGAACTACATTGTGTGCCTCATGATAATTGAGCCGTGCCATGAGAAAACCAACATAGTGGGTTTGCGACCAGCATGGATCCAGACCAGCCTGCGCATCCGCGCAGTCTGGTCAGGATCCATGCTGTTCGCTTTCAAAACCTATAGTAATTCGAGAAACCGTTAGTGAACAGCATGGATCCTGACCAGACTGCGCAGATGCGCAGGCTGGTCTGGGTCCATGCTGGTCGCAAAGCCACTATGTTGGTTTTCACTATTGTTGCAGGTATAGTGAACTTAGTGAAATGTTCGTTTGATATGGTTCAGTTGCAAATTATTTGTTTTTCCCAAATCATATATAGTATTTCATTGTACATTATTTATGTATTAGCAAATAAGTGTTGCACTTATTCTGGATTTCCAAAATCTTGAACCTATTTCTCTGGAAGTAGTGGACCAATTTTTAACCAGATTTACAAGTGGTATATAAATATTATTTATACTGCCTTTTATATATAACATCATATCTGCTACTTGAAACAAATTTGAATCAAAACCTGGTCTTTGCTACATTAATACATCATATAATTATACAAGGTGTTAGTGAATCCTTTTTACTTTCCCAACTAGAGCTATCACTAAAGGTGATGAATGTACCCCCCGCCTGCACTGACACAATACATTGCAATTTGATGCACACAAGATTGCATAATTATGTGGACTGTATGTATATAGACTGTATATATACAGTATAGTAACAAAAAACAAAGTCCCATAACTATGCAGAATATTTATTTAAAAGAACGTAACATGCACCATGCACAACTAGGGTTGGTACTGAAATTTCATTAAATTGTGTGCAAGGGTTCGGAAGATTAGGCGCCCACAAGATTGCATATGCAGACTGTATGTACATAGTATGTTAACAAGAAACAAAGTCCCATAACTCTGCAATTTTTGTTGTTGAAAGAACCTAACATGCCCCATGCACAACTACTGTTGTTACTGATCACTTGTGTGAAGTTTCATTAAATTGTGCCAAGGGGATGAGGAGAGATGGTGTGCACAAGATTGTGTCTATGTATATAGTATAGTAACAACAAGAGGGCCAAGATGGCCCTAGGTCGCTCACCTAAGAAACACTCCATAACAGTGTAAAACATGTTTGACCTAGTGATTTCAAGGAAACAAATATTCTGACCAATTTTCATTAAGATTGGACCAAAAAATTGGTCTCTTGCGATAAAACAAGCATTTTCTTAGATATGACCTAGTTTTTGACCCTAGATGACCCATGTTCAAACTCGACCTAGATTTTATCAAGGCAATCATTCTGACCAAAATTCATGAAGATCAACTGAAAAATACAGCCTCTATCACATACAGAAGTTTTTTCTTTGATTTGACCAAGTAACCTAGTTTTTGACCTCAGATGACCCATATTCAAATTCGACCTAGATTTCATTAAGGCAATCAACCTGACCAAATTTCATAAAAATCAATTGAAAAAAACAGTCTCTATCGCATACACAAGATTTTTCTTTAATTTGACCTAGTGACCTAGTTTTTGACCTCAGATAACCCATATTCAAAATCGACCTAGATTTCATCAAGACAATCATTCTGACCAAATTTCATACAGATCAATTGAAAAATACATCCTCTATTGCATACACAATGTTTTTCTTCGATTTGACCTAGTGACCTAGTTTTTGACCCGAGATGACCCGTTTTCGAACACGGCCTAGATTTTATAAAGGTAATCATTCTGGCTAAATTTCATGAAGATCAGTTGAAAAATACAGCCTCTACTGCATACACAAGGTTTTTCTTGATTTGACCTAGTGACCTAGTTTTTGACCCCAGACGACCTATTTTCGAACTTGGTCTAAATTTCATCAAGGTAATCATTCTGACCAAAATTCATGAAGATCAATTGAAAAATACAGCCTCTATCGCATACACAAGGTTTTAACGTGATATGACCTAGTGACCTAGTTTTTGACCCCACATGACCTATTTTCGAACTTGGTCTAAATTTCATCAAGGTAATCATTCTGACCAAAATTCATGAAGATCAATTGAAAAATACCGCCTCTATCGCATACACAAGGTTTTTCTTTGATTTGACCTAGTGACCTAGTTTTTGACCCAGATGACCCATTTTCGAACTCGACCTAGATTTCATCAAGGCAATCATTCTGACCAAAATTCATGAAGATCAATTGAAAAATACAGCCTCTATCGCATACACAAGGTTTTTCTTTGATTTGACCTAGTGACCTAGTTTTTGACCCGAGATGACCCATTTTCAAACTCGGCCTAGATTTCATCAAGGTTATCATTCTGACCAAAATTCATGAAGAAGAATTGAAAAATACAGCCTCTATCGCATACACAAGGTTTTTCTTTGATTTGACCTAGTGACCTAGTTTTTGACCCGAGATGACCCATTTTCGAACTCGGCCTAGATTTCATCAAGGTTATCATTCTGACCAATATTCATGAAGATTAAAGTGGCATTATGCGCATCTTACTGCACATAGTGCGTTTTTGGTGAATGTTCTATAAAAGCAATTTTCGGTTGCTGTGCATTTGAATATGTTAAATAAACAATGATGTCGCATAAGCATTTGAAGTTGGTGCTTTATAAATAAAGAAATCGGACTAATAAAATGATAGTTCTTTTCTTCAATCTTCTACGCAGTGATCTCCCTTACCTGTAAGTAGAGATTTCTAAAGTTGAAGGGAAACAACTCCTGCGTGCAGTTTTACTTTTCTTAAAAAGACTGCCCCAGTCAAAATAAGAAAAGTCATATTTGGAAAGTTATTTTTTTGTACTGGTAACAGGAAGAGTTTGGTATATTGGGTTAAAAGTTACAATTTCCTCCATGCTTTTCACACACACATCTATTTCAGCTAGATTTTTACTTGAAAAAATGCCCATAATTCCACTTTAATTGAAAAATACCGCCTCTATCGCATACACAAGGTTTTTCTTTGATTTGACCTAGTGACCTAGTTTTTGACCCGAGATGACCCATTTTCGAACTCGGCCTAGATTTCATCAAAGTTATCATTCTGACCAAAATTCATGAAGATTAAATGAAAAATACAGCCTCTATCGCATACACAAGGTTTTTCTTTGATTTGACCTAGTGACCTAGTTTTTGACCCGAGATGACCCATTTTCGAACTCGGCCTAGATTTCATCAAGGTTATCATTCTGACCAATATTCATGAAGATTAATTGAAAAATACAGCCTCTATCGCATACACAAGCTAAATGTTGACAGACGACGGACGACAGACGACGGACGACGGACGCCGGACATCGAGCGATCAGAAAAACTCACCTGAGCATTGCTCAGGTGAGCTAAAAAACAAAGTCCCGTAACTCTGCAAATTTTTTTTCTGAAAGAACCTAACATACCCCATGCACAACTACTGTTGTTACTGATCACTTGTGTGAAGTTTCATTAAATTGTGTCAAGGGGATGAGGAGAGATGGTGCGCACAAGATTGTGTCTACGGACAGACAGACAGACAACCTGAAACCGGTATACCCTCCCTTACAACTTTGTTGCTGGGGGGTAAAAAAATATACATCTTTTTACAAATACGAAGATATAACTTACCACTAAACAACCATGGCATCTCATACACTAACATATATTCTGCAAAATACAGAAGTTGCTAACATTAAACTCAAATCCCAATGAAATGCCTCAAGTTTTATGATGCGGATAACGAAATTCAAATGAAATCTTTGATCTTACATCATAACCTTGACCTTTAAGCTATGGGTCGGTTATGCATGCATCACAACAAAAAAATGAACATCATGTTATTATGCTGAATGTATGTGCAAGGTTTATTGAAATTCCATCTATGCAAGTCAATTAACAGATAACAAGAGGACCATGATGGTCCTGAATCGCTCACCTGTCCCCACATGCCCAGTTTTGAACTGAGTATGACGTCTTTTTTTCTATTATTTGACACAGTGACCTAGTTTTTGAGCTCAAGTGACCCAGTTTTATACTTGACCTAGATGTCATCAAGTTGAATATTCTCACCAATTTTCATGAAGATCTCATGAAAAATATGGCCTCTAGAGAGGTCACAAGGCTTTTCTATTACTTGATCTAATGACATAGTTTTTGACCACACGTGACCCAGTTTCGAACTTCATCTAGATATCATCAAGGTGAACATTCAGACCAATTTTCATGAAGATCCATTGAAAAATATGGCCTCTAGAGAGGTCAAAAGGTTTTACTATTTTAGATCTACTGACCTAGTTTTTGACTGCAGTTGACCCAGTTTCAAACTTGACCTAGATATCATCAAGATGAACATTCAGACCAACTTTCATACAGATCCATTGAAAAATATGGCCTCTAGAGAGGTCACAAGGTTTTTTTTATTATTTGACCTACTGACCTAGTTTTTGACCGCACATGACCCAGTTTCAAACTTGACCTAGATATTAACAAGATGAACATTCAGACTAATTTTCATACAGATCCCATGAAAAATATGTCATCTAGAGAGGTCACAAGGTTTTTTTATTATTTGACCTAATGACCTAGTTTTTTACCGCACATGACCCAGTTTCGAACTTGACATAGATATCATCAAGATGAACATTCTGATCAATTTTCATGAAGATCCATTCAAAAGTATGGCCTCTAGAGAGGTCACAAGGTTTTTCTATTTTTAGACCTACTGACCTAGTTTTTGACCGCAGTTGACCCAGTTTCAAACTTGACCTAGATATCATTAAGATGGACATTCAGACCAACTTTCATACAGATCCCATGAAAAATATGGCCTCTGGAGAGGTCACAAGGTTTTTTTATTATTTGATCTACTGACCTAGTTTTTGATGGCACGTGACCCAGTTTTGAACTTGACCTAGATATGATCAAGGTGAACATTCTGACTAACTTTCATGAAGATCCATTGAAAAGTATGGCCTCTAGAGGTGTCACAATGTTTTTCTATTTTTAGACCTACTGACCTAGTTTTGGAACGCATGTGACCCAGTTTCGAACTTGACCTAGATATCATCAAGATGAACATTCAGACCAACTTTCATACAGATCCCATGAAAAATATGGCCTCTGGAGAGGTCACAAGGTTTTTTTATTATCTGACCTACTGACCTAGTTTTTGAAGGCACGTGACCCAGTATCAAACTAGACCTAGATATCATCAAGGTGAACATTCTGACTAACTTTCATGAAGATCCATTGAAAAGTATGGCATCTAGAGAGGTCACAAGGTTTTTCTATTTTTAGACCTACTGACCTAGTTTTTGACCGCAGGTGACCCAGTTTCATTCTTGACCTAGATATCATCAAGATGAACATTCAGCAATCACAAAAGCTCACATTGTCACTTTGTGACATGTGAACTTAAAATGAAAATGACTATCTAGACATATCTCTAAAGTGCACAATTTTTTTCAACCAGTTGGCAAGTAAGATAGCTCCTAGTGAAAAATTAGACATATACATATTTCCTAGTACTGATATGACTAGCTAATAGATCATAATTCTTTCGAACAATTTACTCCTATAGAATAACTGACCCCATTTTACAAATCCACAGCAATTATAGAAATGTTTGAAACACAACAGTCTAGCTGTAATTTATTATTATGTGTAATACCCAAAGCTTTTACTTGCATCCAAGTAAACAAAATCAGAGTCTTCTTACTGTACATGTATTAAGATAAAGAATTAATACAACATGTATCTGAATATTCAAATGACAACAATAAGATCAGAATGTGGGACAAAATTCCTCCCCATCCCTGGACAAAATCCTTCCTGCCCTATTTGACCATGGAAGATGAAAGCCTTCCTTTGTTTTTGTCAAATAAAAGCTTTAAAATTTAAGAAGAAAAATATGATAAATATAATAGAATGCTTAAAATTTATGATAAATATTTATAACAGAATGAAGTGAAAATTCGGATTTTTAAAAATAAATGTAAGTGGGCATGGGATTTTGTCCCCCTTGGTAATATTGAGCAGGGCAGATTTTGTCTGTATCTCATTATGATCTACTTATTCACTCTTGTTCTTACCTAGAAGTTTTGGGTAGTATAATTTGAAACTGTTGATGATGTGCTTCACAAACTCCATATCCTGTAAATACACAGCACATTCATGTAAATTCATGATTAAAGTTGTGGAAGGGAAACCGTCACTCATTCTTTCTCAAACATTGTTAGATGATTTTAAAAGACACAAAGGACAATAACCATTGCGTAAACATCAGTGTCTTGTTTCTCTTGGATTTAAAATCAAAATGAAACAATTACAGGTCATATTAGACCCCAGCTGCTCCTCATGGCATTACTGCATGCACGGTTTGACACCTGGGTAGAACAACCAACATTGCATAATGTCAGCTGAAAGACTTCCTTACTTGAAGAATTCTACATCAAAAGCAAGGTTTGAACCAAAGAAATTGATTCAAAGTCAGGGATAGCAACCACTCAGCATAACAAACCCTTAAAACAATAGCACAAAGTATTAGACAGAAACTGTTGCTTTCCTGAAAAAATGTTTATTGACACAGTGTCCTGATAAAAAGCTTGCAGGATCCAAGTCAAATGTAAATGTTCTGGTTACTATTTTGTATTGTATCTGATCTCAAAAGCTGTCATAATGAATTAATACATAACTGGAAATTTTCCTTTGAAGTTTACTAGATGTGGACCCAATCTCTACTCAGTGAAAGGGAACTGTTTGAGTAGTACGTTCACTTTGACTTTCTTACCCTGAGAAACATTTGGGATCTTCCAACAGTGGTTAATTGACATTGTGTAACGAAGATTTTCAGTATAAAAGTCATTAGAATTTTGAACTTTGTCAACTGAACCCTTAAACACAATGGATATTCCTCTAACTAGTGGTACTTAGTCTTTATGTAAAGTTTGAGAGCTATAACTTTTACACTTCTTATTAAGTCCAGGAAAAAAATGTTGACAGACACATAATGACACTAATACATCCCAATCTTCTTAAACAAGAGGACCATGATGGTCCTGAATCACTCACCTATCCCCACATGACCCAGTGTTTAACTGAGTATGACGTCGTTATTTCTATTATTTGACATAGTGACCTAGTTTTTGAGCACAAGTGACCTAGATATCATCAAGATAAAAAATTCTGACCAATTTTCATGAAGATCCATTGAAAAATATGGCCTCTAGAGAAGTCACAAGGTTTTTCTATTATTTGACCTAATGACCTAGTTTTTGGAGGCACGTGACCCACTTTTAAATTTGACCTAGATATCATCAAGGTGAACATTCTCACCAATTTTCATGAAGATCTTGTGAAAAATATGGCCTCTAGAGAGGTCACAAGGTTTTTCTATTTTTCGACCTACTGACCTAGTTTTTGACCGCACATGACCCAGTTACGAACCTGACCTAGATATCATCAAGCTGAACATTCTCACCAGTTTTCATGAAGATCCATTGAGAAATATGGCCTCTAGAGAGGTCACAAGGTTTTTCTATTTTCAGACCTACTGACCTAGTTTTTGACCCCACGTGACCCAGTTTTGAACCTGACCTAGATATCATCAAGGTGAACATTCTGACCAATATTCATGAAGATCTCATGAAAAATATGGCCTCTAGAGAGGTCACAAGGTATTTCTATTTTTAGATCTACTGACCTATTTCTTAACCTTATGTGACCCAGTTTCGAACTTGATCTAGATATCATCAAGGTAAACATTCTGACCAATTTTCCTGAAGATCCATTGAAAAATATGGCCTCTAGAGAGGTCACAAGGTTTTTCTATTTTTAGACCTACTGACCTAGTTTTTGACCGCACATGACCCAGTTTCGAACTTGACCTAGATATCATCAAGCTGAACATTCTGACCAATTTTCATGAAGATCCATTGAGAAATATGGCCTCTAGAGAGGTCACAAGGATTTTCTATTTTTAGACCTACTGACCTAGTTTTTGACCCTACGTGACCCAGTTTCGAACTTGACCTAGATATCATCAAGCTGAACATTCTGTCCAATTTTCATGAAGATCCATTGAGAAATATGGCCTCTAGAGAGGTCACAAGGTTTTTCTATTTTTAGACCTAATGACCTAGTTTTTGACGGCACGTGACCCAGTTTCGAACTTGACCTAGATATCATCAAGCTGAACATTCTCACCAACATTCATGAAGATCTCATGAAAAATATGGCCTCTAGAGAGGTCACAAGGTTTTTCTATTTTTAGACCTACTGACCTAGTTTTTGACCCCACGTGACCCAGTTTCGAACTTGACCTAGATATCATCAAGGTGAACATTCTGACCAATTTTCATGAAGATCTTGTGAAATATATGGTCTCTAGAGAGGTCACAAGGTTTTTCTATTTTTAGACCTACTGACCTAGTTTTTGATGGCACGTGACCCAGTTTCGAACTTGACCTAGATATCATCAAGGTGAACATTCTGACCAACTTTCATAAAGATCCCATGAAAAATGTGACCTCTAGAGTGGTCACAAGCAAAAGTTTACGGACGCACGCACGCACGCACGGACGGACGGACGGAAGCCGCGCGATCACAAAAGCTCACCTTGTCACTTTGTGACAGGTGAGCTAATAAAAAAAAACAGTATAAAAACTCAAGTAATTATCTGCACTTTTATTTAATTAGTGAATCTACACAACACTTACTATCTGCGATAAACCAGCACCATCCAGGTCAAAGAGAATCACAACAGTCGAATCAGGATCCTTTCGATACTGTTTTTCCAGGTGAAAGGCAAACCACTTCTTAATTGTAGGTAGCAACTGTGCATCTCTTACATGCTGTTTTACTTGAATATACACTGAATAGGAAAAATGATGTATACTGACTACTTTTAAAATATTAACAACAACTTCGGATGGAAAATCTTAACAAGAGCACCGCCTTGCGGGTGCTGACGCTCATCTGATTTTTTTTGTGTAATAGAAATATTGTCCTACCCATGATCTTCTAAGTCTAAAAAGGGCCATCACTCTTGCAAAAAGCAGGATAGAGTTATGTTTCTTGATGTACAGTGTCCACTTATGATGGTGAAAAACTGTTGCAAGTTTTAAAGCAATAGCTTTGATAGTTTATGAGAAAAGTTGACTTAAACATAATATTCAACCATTTTTCTAAGTCCAAAAGGGGCAATAATTATTGCAAAAAGCAGGATGGAGTTATGTTGCTTGCTGTACAGGGTCAGCTTATGATGGTGAACAAGAGTTGCAAGTTTTAAAGCAATAGCTTTGATAGTTTAAGAGAAAAAGTTGACCTAAACATAAAACTTAACCAAGAAATCTGATATTTTCTAAGTCCAAAAGGGGCCATAAATCTTGCAAAAAGCAGGATGGAGTTATGTTTCTTGCTGTACAGGGTCAGCTTATGATGGTGAACAAGTGTTGCAAGTTTTAAAGGAATAGCTTTGATAGTTTAGGATAAAAGCTGACCTAAACATAAAACTTAACCAAGAAAACTGATTTTTTAAGTCCAAAAGGGGCAATAATTCTTGCAAAAAGCAAGATGGAGTTATGTTTCTTGATGTACAGGGTCTGCTTATGATGGTGAACAAGTATTCCAAGTTTCAAAGCAAAAGCTTTGATAGTTTAGGAGAAAAGTTGACCTAAACATAAAACTTAACCAAGAAATCTGATATTTTCTAAGTACAAAAGGGGCCATAAATCTTGCAAAAAGCAAGATGGAGTTATGTTTCTTGCTATACAGGGTCAGCTTATGATGGTGAACAAGTATTCCAAGTTTCAAAGCAATAGCTTTGATAGTTTAGGAGAAAAGCTGACCTAAACATAAAACTTAACCAGGCAACGCCGACGCCGACGCCGACGCCGACGCCGACAACCGCTCAAGTGATGACAATAACTCATCATTTTTTTTCAAAAAATCAGATGAGCTAAAAATGTATGTAAACAAACTTCTTACAAAATGAAAACCTAACTGAAAACTGGATTGGACGCTTTTTTTTTAAAATATAAATATAAATGCTTAATACAATAGGACTGCTATGAAAAGAGTATAGTACATGTATTGCATCATGGCTACTGCATGAAACACAATTAGACTGAAATGCAACATGGGAAAATTTTCTTGCAGTGCTAAAATACTTTTTTAAACTTTTTTCTCACAAAAGCTGTCACTATGAATTAACATTTGCCCATGAAGTGTATGGGGTTTTTTTTACCAAGAGAGGAAGGGGCCCAGGCCTGTGATGCTTAATACAATAGGACTGCTATGAAAAGAGTATAGTACATGTATTGCATCATGGCTACTGCATGAAACACAATTAGACTGAAATGCAACATGGGAAAATTTTCTTGCAGTGCTAAAATACTTTTTTAAACTTTTTTCTCACAAAAGCTGTCACTATGAATTAACATTTGCCCATGAAGTGTATGGGTTTTTTTTTACCAAGAGGGGAAGGGGCCCAGGCCTGTGATTTGGGGAAAAAAATAGCTTGGTATTTGGGCAAAGGGGAATAAACAAGAGCTGTCAGTGGACAGCGCGCTCGACTATTCTCAGTGCTTGATAGTATAATATAAGCAACAAGAGCGCCGCCATGCGGGGCAATATACGCCCGAAGGCTTACATCATAGGATTGGAGCAAAATTTTAAGAACTTGACTGTTGTAGCCCCAAAGGACTGGAACAACAAAAGGAAAACTTCAAAAAACAAATCTAAGTCCACAAAAAAAAAAAATCAAAGTCTACAAAAAAATCCTTATCAGGTATAGGTATGTAAAAATACACCTTAATAATGGAGGTACCATCCATGTTGTACCACAGAAAAGTGGTCTCGATTTTTCCCTACGGCCAATAATATAAAAGTTTCAAAATAAGCTATTTATAGTAACATAAAAGGGAAGTAATTCAAAAAAATAAATTTATTGTAAGTACAAAAAAGAGATCTGCCAAATAAAAACAAGACCACTGCAATGCAGAGCAATATACACAAAGCAAAGTCATATATGACCTTTGACCCTTAAGTGTGACCTTGACCTTGAAGCGAGTCATCCGGAACATGCACTCTGCACATCGTTACAATGTGGTGAACATTTCTGCCAAGTTTCTTTGAAATCCTTCCAGCAGTTCAAGAGTTACAGAGCGGACACGAAACAAACTGATATGACTTTTGACCCCTAAGTGTGACCTTGACCTTGAAGCAAGTCATCCGGAACATGCGCTCTGCAAGTCGTCTTGGTGTGGTGAACATTTGTGTCAAGTTTCTTTGAAATCCTTCAAGGGGTTCAAGAGTTACAGAGCGGACACGAAACAAACTGATATGACCTTTGACTCCTAAGTGTGACCTTGACCTTGAAGTGAGACATCCAAAACATGTGGTCTGCAAATCGTCTCGGTGTGGTGAACATTTGTGTAAAGTTTCCTTGAAATCCTTCAAGAGGTTCAAGAGTTACAGAGCGGACACTAAATTGCTAAC
Source organism: Mercenaria mercenaria (assembly GCF_021730395.1). Classification (NCBI taxonomy): domain Eukaryota; kingdom Metazoa; phylum Mollusca; class Bivalvia; order Venerida; family Veneridae; genus Mercenaria; species Mercenaria mercenaria. The sequence continues at coordinate 50,266,525 of NC_069365.1, read as the reverse complement.
GGACAGACGGACGGACGGACAGACAGACACCAGCGTCATAACATAATACGTCCCTTCGGGCGTATAATGAGTAAAACTTTAACATTACAATACGCATATTCTAAGTCGAAAAGGGGCCAGCAAACATTTGTGTGGTGCTCACGCTGGGGCGAGTAGGATAGCTCCCCTATTCTTCGAATAGTTGAGCTAACCTGATGTAAAGTCATTTTTGGGGAAAACTGCAAGATTTAAAAGAAATTTTCTGAGGGGAAGGGGCCTGTTAAAGGCCCCTATTATGAAGGGGAACAAGAGCTGTCAGTGGACAGCGCGCTCGACTATTCTCAGTGCTTGACAGTATAATATAATGAGTAAAACTTTAACATTACAATAAGCATATTCTAAGTCGAAAAGGGACCATAATTCAGTCAAAATGCTTGATAGAGTTGCCTCCTCCTTTTTACAGACTGGGGTCATGATGGTAAACAAGTATGCAAAATATGAAAGCAATATCTCAATTGACTTTGAAAATATTTGGGGTGGTACGCAAACTTTAACATTTATTCTAAGTCGAAAAGGGGCCATAATTCAGTCAAAATGCTTGATAGAGTTGCCTCCTCCTTTTAACAGACTGGGGTCATGATGGTAAACAAGTATGCAAAATATGAAAGCAATATCTCAATGGACTTTGAAAATATTTGGGGTGGTACGCAAACTTTAACATTTATTCTAAGTCGAAAAGGGGCCATAATTCAGTCAAAATGCTTGATAGAGTTGCCTCCTCCTTTTAACAGACTGGGGTCATGATGGTAAACAAGTATGCAAAATATGAAAGCAATATCTCAGTGGACTTTGAAAATATTTGGGGTGGTTCGTAAACTTTAACATTTGTGTGACGCTCACGCCGACGCGAGTAGGATAGCTCCCCTATTCTTTGAATAGTTGAGCTAAAAATGAATAGACCCATTCCTACCTACCTATATTCTAACATACTCCAACACAAAAAAAATGCTCCCAAATTTTGTATATTATATAGAACACTTCCCTTCCAAGTTTGAAGTCAGTCCCTTGCACAGTTGCTCCAAACAAGCAAAGAACAATAAAATGAGAAAGGGGCGTTTCTAAACAATTTTTGTATCTAGAGTTATTGTTATAAAGCATTAAATATCTCCTGATTGCCATTTACTACAGCCCAAGTGGGCAGGGCTAGACACTAACTTTTTTCCAGTGGTGGTCCGAAGGACCAGCAGCTTTTGCAAACTGATGGTCCGACAGAAATTCAGATGGTCCTACCTAGATGGATGTTTTTTTTTTAAGTTAACGCAACCAGTAACATATGAGACCCCCTCTTCTTTCATGGAGTACTTTTTACAAACACTGCAAAACATGTGATTTTTATATTATTATTTTGATAAACATCTGCCATTTACTTATTAAAAATAGTTTTGAAAATCAAATTTAAAATAAAGATGTCAATAAAGATAATTTTTTCAGCAATTCATATTTTAAGTGGGTGGGGTTTCGTGCCTCTTCTCGAAAAATGCTTAAAAATAAGAGCGTTTTTTGCAACAGTTGTCATTTTTTCTTAAATACAGACTTTTTATTGACTTTTCATTAAGATTGCACTAGAAAATCTCGTTAAAAATGTCCGAAAATCACGGCCGTGAAAACGGGAGACAAATATAGAACACGAAAGTAACATTAAATTATTGGTAAAATACATGTTATAATTTTTTTTTTCATTATACCTATTGAATACTTATAATTTCTGCTTATTAAAAGCATTTTTATTTATTTTTGCCCAAACAAAGCCTCGGTAATGATAATAAATTAAATAAAATGCTATAGATCGTAACGGCCGATGGGCTTATATAAACGTGTCAAGCACATAAAATAAATGAATTTCGTTATCCAATTTGTTGTTCAGTAATAATTGGCAAGACAACAATACAGCAGAAGCTGTATACCGCTAATTAACAAGTTGTACAAACATGATAATAGGCTGCTTTTCGTATTGTTTATCAATTAACTTTTAACTTTTTGATCAATAAACACTTTTGATAATGACGGGCACTAAATACAAACCGCGAGATGACAACGTGTCAGCCGGCGCGTGGCGTAATTGACATATGTCAGTAGCTAATTAATGTACGACGCTCCGCCTTCTGCCATACTACCGCTTATGGCGGCAAACAATATTTAAATTCACTGGGATTTTGATTGGCACAGAGGCAGAACTTTCGAACTCGAGACGAATCAAAGAAAATTTCCGCGGGCCACGCCGACGCATGGGGCATTTTCTGTGCGAGTCAGATACGAGTTTTTCTCTATTTTCGCGGGTCAAAATCCGGAACCTCGGGTCTACCGAACGCTGGATACTGTACTGATACCTCAATAGTTTGTAAAGGAATACTTGAAGCAGATAGATAAGTTACCGTGTTCCATTCCCGGGTTTTAGTACCAGCGTTACATCCGGGGATTCCAAATTTCAAGAAAATATACACGGGGAAAACCAAATTCTATTTTTAAATTGCAGTACCGTGAACAATTCAATGTTTATTAATTTATTTTAACAAGAGCTGTCCATAAGACAGCCAAGCTCGACTATTCGAAATATTGTCACAGAAGCTGGAAATTATTACCCAAAATGTTAAATATCAAAAGAGTTTTAAGTTCAAAAGGGGACATATCAGAGTTATGGGACTTGATGCTATCAACTAGTTTTATAACCCCGAAGAAACATGTTAAGTTTCAATTCAATATCTGCATTAGTTTTGGGGATAGTAACTTGCATGTAAAACTTTAACCAGAATTTTCTAAGTCCAAAAGGGGGCATAATTTGCTCAAAATACATGTTAAGAGTTATGGAACTTGACCCAGTGAGGTAGGTAATTGATCTAGAAAAAGAATAAATAAGTTCCAAATCTATATGCCTTTTAGTAATAGCTGTATGTACTTGCACGCAAAACTTTAACCAGAATTTTCTAAGTCCAAAAGGGGGCATAATTTGGCCAAAATACATGCCAGAGTTATGGGACTTGACCCAGTGAGGTAGGTAATTGATCTAGAAAAAGAAAAAATAAGTTTCAAATCTATATGCCTTTTAGTAATAGCTGTATGTACTTGCACGCAAAACTTTAACCAGAATTTTCTAAGTCCAAAAGGGGCATAATTTGGCCAAAATACATGCCAGAGTTATGGGACTTGACCCAGTGAGGTAGGTAATTGATCTAGAAAAAGAAAAAATAAGTTTCAAATCTATATGCCTTTTAGTAATAGCTGTATGTACTTGCACGCAAAACTTTAACCAGAATTTTCTAAGTCCAAAAGGGGGCATAATTTGGCCAAAATGAAGGTCAGAGTTATGGGACTTGGTGCTATCAACTAGTTTTATAACCCCGAAGACACATGTGAAGTTTCAATTCAATATCTGCATTAGTTTTGGAGATAGTAACTTGCATGTAAAACTTTAACCAGAATTTTCTAAGTCCAAAAGGGGGCATAATTTGCTCAAAATACATGTTAGAGTTATGGAACTTGACCCAGTGAGGTTGGTAATTGACCTAGAAAAAGAATAAATAAGTTTCAAAGCTATATGCCTTTAAATGATAGCTGTATGTACTTGCATGCAAAAACTTAACCAAGGTGTGACGCCGACGCCGACGCCAGGGTGAGTAGAATAGCTAGACTATTCTTCGAATAGTCGAGCTAAAAATGACTTGCTTGTAATTTTCGGTGGTCCGTCGGACCACACAGGTTCGAGAAGTTAGTGGTCCTCCCTGAAAAACACTGGTCTCGGACCAGCGGACCAGCGTTAGTGTCGAGCCCTGGTGGGGGGTCAATACCTTGCATACTTATATTCCAGACAAGTGATGTACAAGAAGAAATGAAAATGGAAAATAACTCAATAACACAAAATAGGCCCCGCTTGATGCATTCTGTAATTGCACAAGGAACAGAAATTATTTGGTCACCGTGCACAAAGTGCTACTGTTCTGGGTCAATGTGACCTTGACCTTTGACCTATTGACCTCAAAATCAAAAGGGGTCATCTGCTAGTCATAATAAACCTCCCTATTAAGTTTTGTGATCCTAGGCCAAAGCATTCTCAAGTTATTGTCTGGAAACAGTTTAACTTTGCCTTGACCTTTGGCCTACCAGGGTTTTTTTTCGGCCGTTTTTAAAGCCGTTATTGGGCTATATTCCCAATGCTAAAAAGTATGTATTATTCCCAAAATCAGTGCAAAAATTCCCAATCTACATTCTGAAAAAAATTTCATAAAATTGCACAAACATTGACCAAATTATGGACAATTTTGTACTGGCAGTATGTTAAAGAGATTGTACAATGTGAAACAAGTGTATGAGAAAGTGCTTAAACACATTCTTACTATATACTATGGGACTAAATATTTCCCAATTCGGAACATTTATGCGTCAAAATTCCCAATTTTAGGGGTATAGGTTATGTTCCCAAAACAGCAAGAAAAAACCCTGCCTACTGACCTCAAAATCAACAGGGGTCATCTGCTGCTCATGACCCACCTCCCTTATAATACAATTTCATAAACTTAGGCCCAAAATTCTTGAGTTATCATCTGGAAACCATTCAACTGTTCTGGGTCATTGTGACTTTGACCTTTGACCTACTGATCTCAAAATCATCAGGTGTCATCTGTTGACCATGATTAACTTCCCTATTAATTTTCGTGATCCTATGCCCAAGCATTCTCAAGTTATCGTCTGGAAACAGTTTAACTGTTCCGGGTCACTGTGGCCTTGACCTTTAACCTACTGACCTCAAAATCAATAGATCTGCTGGTCATGACCAACCTCCCTATCAACTTTCATGAACTTAGGCCCAAAATTCTTGAGTTATCATCCAGAAACCTTTTAACTGTTCTGGGTCATTGACTCATTGTGACTTTGACCTTTAACCTACTGATCTCAAAACCAATAGGGGTCATCTGCTGCTTATGACCAACCATCCTATCAACTTTCATGATCCTAGGTCCAAGCGTTCTCGAGTTATCATCTGGAAACGGATTGGTCTACATACAGACCGACCGACACAGACTGACCGACATTCTCCTCCTTCTTTGAAGAGGGGGGCATAATTACTCAAACCAGAGTTATGGTTATTACACACTGCACACCGTGTTGTCATCTTTCTATAATCCAGGTCTAAAGTCAATCCTCCACCTACTTTTTAAACTGTTATGCTCACAACAAGCAAAGTAGGGATGGATAGACAGATTGATTATATTATGTTCCTTTGTGAGGGGGCATAAAAATTGTGCAAATATATGACATATTTACATATAGGATGTCCATCTTTGTCATGGTTATGATAATACATTGCACCAGTCTCCCACATTTCCTGGGGGAAATTATCCTCTGTTACATCTGAAAAAAAAAAAATACTTCTCCAGTCAAGGAAATATGTACAAACCTAAAATTCAAGAGAAGTCCAATGAGAAATATTTTTTTTTACTTTATTATATAAACAACCATTGTAACCTTAACGTGACACACCGGTAATATTGTGGACGAAATTTTTTTTTTTCAAAATCTTTCTAGAATTGATATTTCTCACTGACAAGGTTATGTTAAAATAGATACATTTTTTGTAGGTGCCCAATTTTCATGCTTTTGCTGGCTTGACCTACATATGCCAGGTTAGGAGAATATATAAAAATTGCTACACAATGTCACATTCCACCATTTTTACCACAGACAGGGTAAGATTTATCAAATAATGATAGATGATCAGATTTTTGATTGGACGATTTGTCATGTTTTGGTGACTTCACATAATAGTAGTCATAAAGCTACTACCATAGCAAGATTTAACTGGACAAAACAACTTTCTGTTTCCTATAATTGATTCAGTTAAATAGAATACAATGTAAATAAATCATGAATCTATTTCTTGAAAAAAGTCGAGTAATTATCAAAATATTGAGCAGAAAAGTTTTTGTGATCTTTGGCTCACTGACTTCAAAATCCCTAGGGGTCATTTGCTGCGGATTGGCAATGTGCTTGCAATGTAAGAGGACCGTAGGTCTGTGTTTTGAAGACATTCAGCAGAAATGGATTTTGTACTAAAAGTCACTGTGACCTTGACCTTTGACCTCAAAGTCAACAAGAGTCATTCACTGACCATGGGCAATGTGCATCATGACAAATAAGATCATAGGTAGAGGGAGCGTATAAGGTATTTGTATTATTTGTGGTGACATCTTTTTCGGGAAGAAAGTTTACAGAAAAAGAATGGTTTGACCAAAAATATGAAGTATTAAATATAAAAACCCTTTGAGGCTTTGTACTTGGTCTGTTACTCACTGGTTTTGGAAAGAAATCATTTAACACTTCATTCTGCAACAAGTTTGCAATAATCGTACACCGGGTAATGACAGACATAAACAGCAAAAAATGCAATCACTGCTGTCATATTACTTCCGTTTAAAAGAGCACTTTGCCCCTTTTTGAGCTTTAGAAATAACACCACACAAGCTTAAAACTAATTATTCCAAAACAAACCATTGACTCCAAATTCAAGGCGGAACTTGAGTGACTCATGTAGATGATTAGATGCGTCTTGAAGTGTTTCATAGTATCTGATGAAGGAGGCAACATAGGCATCATCTTCCCGGAACTTTTTAACATCTCTGTCATCGTAATGTCCAGCTTCAATATCTCCTGCATTAATAAACATTGTACATGTACATATATCATATGCAACTTATAACTTGTACACCTTATACACACTATCATATAATTTTTTACATTCTTAATTTTATCTCTAGGCTTTTCAATTTTAAACAAAACATTTACTGATAAAAATAACAATATGCATTTAATAATGTCCTAATACCTTTGCAGATTAATAAAAATCACATGAAAAAGGTGAAAACGTGTTTAAAACAAGAGCCCCACTTAGGACTAGGAGTGCCGTCGCTCGTCTGCAAGTGCTGGACAATAATGTAAGAAAAGAGTTATAGTTCAGATTTTCCAAATACAAAAAGGACCTTAACTCTGACAAAATGCAGGTTAGAGTTATGGTTCTTGACCTACATAGTCCCCTTATAATGATGAACAAGTGTGCGAAGTTTCAAAGCTGTAACTCTAATAGTTTTTGAGGAAAGGTGACCTAAACAAAACATTTTACCAAGAAACTAAAATTTTCTCAGTACAAAAAGGGCCATAAGTCTAACAAAATGCATATCAGAGTTATGGGGCTTGTACTTCAAAAAACAAAGTCAGCCACTGTCATCAGGAGACATCACATCACTAATTTCGAGGTATAGGTCAACAACTCTGGCAATCAAACTATCATAGGCTAAAGAACACTAGATACTATTCACACATTAAAAAGCTGTCAAAGTCTAACTAACAGAAACACACGAAAGTCAATAATTTAAACTTTTTAAATGAGCTGTTAATATCAACAAGAGATCACAGTGATCTTGGCGCCCACCACTGAGCCATTTTTGAATGTTCCAAATTTCAAGATTAGTTCAAGGAGGTCAAAGTTCATTTTGGTACACAAAACTCACAGTGCATGTGGTCCATGAGAAATATGAAAGCAGGTCACTGGATCAATTTCAAGGTCAAAGTTTATTTTGGTACAAAAAACTACGCACATGCTTCAAATTTGAAGGCTGTAGCTTGAGAAATGTGAAAGTAGGTACTAGGTAAAAATCTAGGTCAAATTTCAATTTCAATTCAAAACTATGCAAGTGGTCCAAATTTGAAGCATGTAGCTTAAGAAATGTGAAAGTAGGTCACTAGGTCAATCTCAAGGTCAGGGTTCATTTCAGTACAAAAAACTATGCATGTGGTCCAAACCTGAAGGCTGTAGCTTGAGAAATGTAAAAGTAGGTCACTAGGTCAAAATCAAGGTCAAAGTCCCCCCCCCCCCCGTTTTTTTTTCATCATTTTGGGAATGCCACCAACACTGATGGAATTGGGAAAATGCTCTCGGAAATTGTCTTAATTGGGAAAATTTGCAAATTACCAAAATCTATATAAAGGTGTTTTTTTTGTGTGTGAAATATTAATGAACTGCATTTCAGTAATTGTTCAACAGTATTATTTACCTAAATATACATAAAAATTAGCAAAACTATCTTAAAACTGCAAAACCCTAAAAGGTATAATCATTTGGGAATTTTAAATTCAAATTTGGGAAAAAAACGTACTTTTTGGCATAAAAAAAAAAATTGGGATTACCTCCTTTTACCGGAGGTAGTTTTATAGGAGAATAAAACCCTGAAACCTATGCATGTGGTCCAAATTTGAAGGCTGTAGCTACAGAAATGTTAAAGTAGGTCACTAGGTCAAGATCAAGGTCACCTCATGTCAAGGTTCATCTTGCCACTCAAAACTATTCATATGGTCTAAATTTGAATGTTGTAGGTTATGGACAATAATATTTTCAAAGTTTTTCCCTATATAAGTCTATATGAACCATGTGACCCCGGGGACGGGGCAACATTTGACCCAAGGGGGATAATTTGAACAAACTTGGTAGAGAACCACTAAATGATGTATGCAATATTGTGGTAAATTTTTAAAGGCAAGGAATACACTGTTGTGTTGTTTCTTGTTTAATGCCGTTGCGTTGAATGTCAAGACTGAAGTGCCGCGACAATACAGATGAATGGTATAATTAAAGCGTCAGCAGCAATGAAAATTTCATCGGAAATTGCTTCCACTATTTTGGTCTTTCGAGTGTTTGACGTGAGTGGGGATACTGCCCATATGGAAAAATTATCTCATGTTTCCTAGCATCACATCAAATTAGACAAGCTTACTGTCGCTGAGTGGCTGCTTTTTAATTTCTGACTTTTGCAGCCACAACTACAGTTTGACTGTCACAATATAAAACAAACTATATGTCTGATTAGTTCGACTATGCATCATATTAGTTGGACTAGGATACATTTAACTTCAAGTTCAGTTTTCAATGATGAAGGCAACAATTCGCCCAAGGAACATTGTGATGAGCTGAACACGGACTTATTTTATAACGTAGGTCTTTTTGAACTCGTATACGTTTATCATCACGTGATATATTGTTTTGATAAATAAAATGTCAAATGAGGAAGAAGTTGTTACCTGAATGCTTCGAAAGAAATAATTCTCGAAGTTTGTTCGCCTTTTCGCTGACAGTCTGAAATGGAATACATATATAATATTATCGGACTGTTACTATACAGAGTTTTAAACATGGATTTAAATTAAATTTTAGACAAATTTACCTCATTACTGCCTCCTTCTGCCATGTTTGTTTCGTCTGCTCTCACTTCCGTATTTCGTGAGAAAAGAAAATCTGTTGAAATCACTCACGGAGAAAGCATTTCGTCAGTTTCAGGTAATTACAATAAACTTATGTTTTATAAGTCCAAATTATCAAAAATACTCCTCAGCTTACTGTGATATACACACTTCACAATATATGATTCTTTTCAAGTATAACAAGTTACAGATGCGATACTAAAAGTATTTGCAATGTGTTTCCGCGACCTCTCACTCCACAACCTGTCACTCCAGGTTATAACACACTAAATAGCCACCACTATATATTCTATATAAAATGACAAGTTTTCACAATGCTGCAATACACACCTAGACCCATTTTAAATTTCTTCAACTTACATTTTCTTGTAGAGCAACATTTTTACCGTAAAAAAGAATGTCAGACGGTTTGACCCCTTGACAGTTAGACCCCTTAATTTTTTTTACCAAAGATGACACCTTGACCCCTTAGTGACACTTTGACCCCTATTTTCAGTGACACCTTGACCCCTACTTTTTTTTTATTTGACACTTTGACCCCTTAGATTTTTTGTGGCTAGGGGTATATTTTTCTGCAGTTTAATTTCTTAATGTGCATGTAAGTCATTGATAAAAGCTGTATTGATGGACTTGTACAAGTTCTAGGCTATGAGTAGGTGACAAAGTATGGTTTATGAGTGTTGGTATTATTAATGTTGAGCGCAAATAACCAATCTGCGCTATTTACCAAACGCGCAGCGCATATAACAAATTTTTGTACGTTGGTTATATGCGCAACGATTTACCAATCGTTGCGCAGGATAAACTTAATCTGCGCGATTTACCAAATGCGCAGCGCAAATAACAAATGTAACTTTATATATCAGAAATTTGCATTTCGTATTTGATAAATCATGCAGTTGGTCAATTTATTAATAAATATAGATGTCAAATGCTGAATATCTTGATACTTAAATTATGTGTCATAAATTTGTTTCTACATCAGTAAATTCACGGCAGTCGGTCACCAGGTTTCAATACCTCCGATCTTATACAAGATGCAATAAAACCCAAACATGCGTGAAGGTGTGATTTCCTCCAGCTTGCACACGTCGTCCTCTGGTATGTTTTAGGATATTTTTATAATTTTCTACTTCACCCGAGCACACACTTAGCAAAATATCGTTTTTATTATATTGAAATATCTTGAAATTTCACAATAATATTCTTTTTACCAACGGGAGCATATCTCTCAACATGTCTAAGATAAAAGATGAAATAAAAAAGTCACAGAATTAAAAGAAAATTCTTACAGATCTTATCTATATTATTATTATTATTTTATAGTATAAAATCGATTGAATAAAGAGTAGGCCTAATTTTCATCAAAACGTAAACGAAATTTTATATTTTGTAGCTGCACAAGATATGTGTTCGGTGCCCTGCGCTAAATGAAAATCTGGAAATTACTCTGATAATTTAATTATCTTTTATAAATCATATTAACTTTTACTTAGATTTACGATTACAGACTAAAACTATAGTTTTTTACAAATCTAAACGGATCTATAATGTTACACCTGTAACTTGCGTGGCAGATCGGTCCTGCGCTAATAGCAAAGTTTGAAATTACACTGTATTTCAAATATATTTCATTCATAAAACATACTATTTATGTAACTTTTAAATGAATACTGTAAAAAAAAAATGAATAGAAAAAGAGTGATTTCTGTCATAACCGCGCAGGTTACAGAATTAAAATTACATTTGTCTTTGCAAAAGCTACAACTTTAGTCTGTAACTATAAAACAGAATTAAATTTAGCATGGTTTATGAAAGATGTCCAAGTTATCAGGATTATTTCCAGATTTTTTATTAGCGCAGGGCCGATATCCCGCGCAGGATACAGATGTAACAAAATATTCATACACACCTTTACGCGTGCCTGATCACCATCAGTTTTAAAATTAAACTGTTTTATGTAGGCCTACAAGTCTAACCCTCTAATGATTTTCAATTTTATCGGAAGATATCATCCAAATGTTAAAAGCGCAGACTCATTTGCCAAACGCGCAAGACAGTTACCCTGCGCATATAAGAAATATATAAGGTTGCCCGATTTACAAATCGTTGCGCAGATAACAAATTGGTTATTTGCGCTGCGCGATTTACCAAATGCGCAGATTGGCTATATGCGCGTAACATAAACAATGATGTTTCACAAACGTTTGCAGTTATCTAAGAAATTATTTAGATGAAATTACTAATCATGTTAGTAATAATATATACAGTAAATAACTTCATTTACTAATTGAAATAATAAAATAACTCTCTGTTCGAAACTTCTCATTTACTTGTATACTACTTTATTCATAATTGTACATTTTTATAAATAAATACAAGTAACGCTAAACTATTTACTAAGTACACTTTTTACACAATTTACATGAAACAGACAACATAAATATTAAACATTATACAAAAGACAGAATACTGTAAAACAGAAAAGTCAAACAAAAGACAACAACGACACAAATAAAAAAAATACATCACATAAATCATAAAATACATTGAATAAATACACTTTGTACACTATTTACATGAAACAGACAACATAAATATTAAACATTATACAAAAGACAACAAAGACACAAATAAGAAAAATACATTGGAAGTGGAACTAGCACGTAGAATGGGAGCGTGCTGCATCCAGCTTTCTGGTTGAGGCGCCGGTGCCAACCCTCACAGTCGTTGTTTGTGCATACAGGCTGCCTGTAGACACTCCACTCGTCGCCCGTCCACAAACTTTAGCACAACCACTGGTCCTAGACGTATTGGAAGAGATCCCGCACTGGCTGCGAGCTGGTCATGGCGCGGTCCCTCAGACATTGGAACGCTCTCTCGATGTCCCGACCCGGTAGAAAAGGAAGGGCAAGTAGCTTGCTTATCAGCTGATGAACGGTTGTCCTGTCCTGGTAAGTTTTGGCGAGACCGTGCTCCTTCACATGACGAATGATGGACTGTATCAAAGAAGTTGTATCAGTATATAAATGTGTGTAAGGTTATTGAATTATTATGATTAATTAAATCACTTTAATGTTTTGCTTACATTTTCTGTAAAGTTAATTCACTATCTTCGAACTTTTAAATATATTCAACTTAGATAAAAAAAAAAACATTTTGATTTTAAGGAATTTTCATAAAAAAATTAGCCTGATAACCTTTAACACCATACATTTCAATTAATATACAGTACCTACTAGTTACATGTTGTGAAGGTGAGACCCCATTAGGTAACATGTTTATTGTATTGTACCTAGATTAGAGTAATTAGGGGCACACTTCAGTTTACAGTGTAGTGTAATCCAATTATCACACCTCAGTAAGTTTTTAATCCAATCACCACCCTATTGATGGAGTTCAAGTATGCCTTTAAACAATAAATTAAATGATAGATAAATTTGATAATTGTAATTGATGTTATTTTTTAATAATTTTATATTTGAAATTAGTTTAATATTGAAATATCATTTTTATGAAAATACATTGAAAAATTGATAAACGTGAAATAAAATGCTATTATAATAAGTGTTAGACTTTAATTGCTCAAATCTTATTAGTGAAATTTTACACTCCACAAAATATATATTCATTTACATTAATAAATCAACAAACACATCCTTGATATTCTATCTATTCTGACTGCAATAACTACAATACTATTATACTTAGTAAATCTTATAAAATCATTTTGCATATATTTATCATTGACATTTTTTAATGCAACAAAACATGTTATAATGTACAATTATATAAACACTGCTTTGTGTGATAAAATATGTCCTTGGGTTGTCCAACAACTCTTATAATATTTATAGCTTAGTGGAAAATAATTGCATTTATTCCAACATCTTATCAAACATAGCCAAATATGTGTAATTCTGACAAACATCTCAAATGAATAAGTCAGATTCAATTTATTATGATTAAACAGAACATTAATTAGACAATGCAGTCCAGATACACAAATGAATTTACAAAATACAATATCAGTTTGACTCAGTTAGATATTAATATAACCATGGTAATATAGAGCTAACATTTTACACTTACCTGACTGACATGTTCTATGAGTCCATCTTTATCTTATGATTACTTGCAAATTAGCCCACTTACATAAAACTGAAATCAATGATTTCTTTGATTCAAAGTCATTCTATATTTTAATACAGCATTTATACTTACCATTATATCATTATCGCCTTTTTACACATTCTCTGATGTGTCTTGTGATGTCAAAATCTTCAAATAATGTGATTAAAATTGTATTATTTTCTGATGTCTGTTCCTTTTAAAACACTAAAATAATGTTAAATATTTGAGCCAGAATATCTGTCAATATTCAACAAAAACTGTAAAAGCTATCTATAAATACTGCACATTGACATATAACATGTAAATTTTTCACTTAAACCAAGCAAATAAAAAAAAAAAAAAAAAAAAAAAATAGGGGTCAAAGTGTCACTATGAAAAAATTGAAAATAGGGGACAAAGTGTCAAGGGGTCAAGGTGTCATCTTATTTTATTAGGGGTCAAAATGTCAAGGGGTCAAAACGTCTTGCTACCGTAAAAATATCTAAAGAAAAGTAGGGGTCATGTTTGATGCAAGAAAAATATTTCTGGTCAAAGGGACACACCGTAATTTTTACACTGAAATGACAATCACAATTTAGGGTAGGGGTGTATGAATAAATTTCACATGTTAAATCAGTTTGGAGTCTTTTTTCAACATGCAAATGCTACCAGTATGTCAGGTATAGGCATGCAATATGATTTCAACCAATATATAGCAATGATTTCAAGGAAAAACCTTCTTACAGCAAAAAAAACTGAGAACTATTTGAATCCGCCATTATGCGACTACCATTTTTTCATAGGTGCTCAGGCTATTTAGTGTCTGTATGCCTCCACCACCGGGTCAGACGCAGTCAACCAACATTTCTGCTACGGACCTGCACAGAAGCCTGCACATCACAATTATATATTGTAACCATGTTATGCACAGTTGACAGATGGACCTGTCTCACTAACTTATCTACATCAAATTATTTTGACTAACTATTATAACTAGCCTGTGCTGCAAACTACTTAAGCACAACATTGTAAGCAGGACACTGAGCACCTTGACAAGTTCAGTGTCGTCCATGATTGCCAGCGCGGATTTAGAGCAAAGAAGAGCCGTGAAACCCAGCTTCTAATGGGCTTCATCCCTGGACAAACTGATACAAATGGATATGATAATCCTTAACTTCAGCAATTTAATATTAAGGCATTTGACCGAGTCCCACCATAAATAAACAGGCCAGCAACATACCTGCTGGATATTGTAAGACATGGTGTCAATTAGGCAATGTGACAATTGCTAACAAAACACAAACCACTTCCATGAAAGGGTCCAGGACTGGTGTTCACAGCAATTTTTCATTAAATTCTTTATACCAGTAAAAATAATTAGATAAATTTATCACTTGTGAATCAAGCACTTACTGCTACAGTTTATGAAATACTTACTACAAATTGAGTTCAGTTTAATTAACAGTTGTTCCACCTATTGTAACATATTTGTAGAAAAATAATATATCTGTGTAATCTAATCACCTGCATAAAATACTCGCAAGGGTGTCATGCAGTATTTATAGATAGATAGATAGATAATCTAAGAGAAAATGTTCAATGACCTGTATTGATATCAATCAGTATTGACCAATCAACCACTTCTGACCAGTTTGGGAGTATTATCATTCACTATATTCAAGCCCCAAATGCTCTTAAAGAGTCATTATTTAATTGTTCGTAAACTCTGCAAAACATCAAAACAGTCAGCATTGACCAGTCAACCGGTATTGACCACTTCAGGGAGTATTGACTGGGGCGGTATTAACCGCCCAACATTGCCACTAGACAACTGGCCCACCTACATTTGTATCTTGTCATGGTCAGCTAAGCTTTGTGGAGCTGTTTGTTGTTCAGAAGCATTTGGAAGTAACAAAGGTTGACTTTAAGATTGGTTATCCAAAGGACTATCATGCTGCAAATGATTTTGTCATGAGATACTACATTTATAACCTGGGCGGGGAATATGTTCTCCGTGACAATTTGATAAAAGACATTGTGTCTGACATCATTCGTCCTCCACCTCTGATAATTCATGTGGGGAAGTTGGCAGTTACTTGCGGAGAACAGATTTGTACTGGTCAAAATCCAGGAACACTGGTTAGGTTAACTGCCCGCCATTACATGACTGAAATACTATTGAAAACCCAAAACAAAACAAATAAACTACATTTGTGAATAAATTCATAATGTTACTGTAAGAAAATAATGCTTAGAGGAAAGTCATTTTTTTATATCATATCTTCAATTATTTGTAGAATATGGTAGTTTTTGGTGTGGATATCATTGCTACCACCAAGTCAGTTGTCCTTTAGCCAGATATTTCCTTACAAGTAAAAAGTTCATGCTTCCATACTATTTATTAGCATTAAGTATTTCTATATTAACAGACTGCTGAAATGTCGTCTGCTGCAGTTGTACAGAGGTTGGTTCAGAGAGCTAAGCAGGCGGAAGAAATTATTGCACAGCTGAAAGCTCAGATAGAGAATGTTAAACAAGCAGCAGGTATTGGAATATAAATAATGTCTTTATTCCATGTATTTTTAGCTTGACGTTTCGAAGAAAAAGTAGAGCTATTGCACTCGCAACAGCGTCGGTGTCGCCGTTGGTTAAAGTTTTTGATAAAGTCAAATATCTCTGTTACTATCAATGCTATTGACTTGAAACTTAAAACAGTTATTTACTATCAAAGTCTACACCAGGAGAAACAATCCCCATAACTCTGTTTGAATTTTGATGGAGTTATGCCCCTTTTTAACTTAGAATTCTTGGTTAAAGTTTTTGATAAAGTCCGATATCTCTGTTACTATCAAAGCTTTTGACTTGAAACTTAATAATAGTTATTTACTATCAAAGTCTACACCAGGAGAAACAATTCCCATAACTCTGATTTAAATTTTGACAGATTTATGCCCCTTTTTACAGAATTTTTTGTTAAAGTTTTTGTTTAAGTCAGATATCTATCTCTGTTACTATCAAAGCTATTGACTTGAAACCTAAAATGGTTATTTACTATCAAAGTCTACACCAGGAGAAACAATCCTAATTACTCTGATTGAAATTTTGACAGAGTTATGCCCCTTTTTAACTTAGAATGCTTTTGTTAAAGTTTTATAAAGTTGCCAGTAAAACTCTAATTCAGAGTCAAGCACTGAGAAAAGTGGAGCATGCTGTCTTACGGACAGCTCTTGTTTTCTCACAGGTCTATGAGACACAATATACAGAATTGAATACTGATGTTGGAAGTTTTAGATATTCTTGCATAGCGGACTAAGGTTTCCAATGTTTTCATCAGTGCTGGATATTTCATCTAACACCAAGAGATGTAAGATGACTGACTCTTGTGCTGTAAATGACATATATAACAAACAACATCTGCGTAGTTGTTTCATGACAGTGATTAAATTTTACGCAAAACCAGATGAATATCATATGACTTGATACATGTAGTTTCTCTTTCTTCCTTATATATTTCTCGTTTCAAAGGATGTTATTTTACAAAAAAACAACAAAAAAACACACGATTCACAAAACAATTGCTAAAACAATAAATGGGCTATTTTGTCTATTTCCTGCTTATGGTATGTTTGCATAAATTGCTCGAATTTTTTTAATACATTACTGTACAACTATTTAAATGAAAGAATCTTATAATTTCACATAATTTTTCTCACATTAGTCTCTAAGTCTTCTTTATTTTACTATTTTTTTATAGTTTGACTGCATTGTTTATGACTCATGCATGCTAAAGTTCATTTAGTATAGGACACATAGTGTCAGACATCATCAGTATTTAGAAAAAAAATTGTTTCCTCTTGATGATGACTCACTGATACTTCATTGTATTAGTCAAGTATATTCTTCTAACAATGCATAATTAACTATGCTTGGCACATGAAAACCAAAGGCAAAAGCAGGGTACCATCCTTATGTATCCCGAAATATTTTTCTAAGAAGGTAGTCTTCATTAACTTTTGTTGACAGGGCTTTGTGGAATTTGTTTACAAGCATCTCTCCCTCAGTAAATTTCTTTCAGATCATTCATGTTCCACTTAGAATTAACTTTACAGTTGGATTTTTCCAAATACCATGCTGTCTTTCACAAAAAAAACGCCCCATACCTCTTTTTAGGAGAAAATCAGCTTATTAAAATGTGTAATTGTGAGAAAAATAAGTTTTACAAACCTTTGAAAATGAAATACTTTAATCCTCGGAGTTACTTTAAATTAATGCAGTTTTTTAGTACCATAGATCACACTTACTTTTTCAGTTTTGAATGAATTTTAGACAAAGTCATACAGGAATTTGCTGAACCATGGACCTAGGTATGATAATGTCTAAATGTTTCCACTTCAGCTATAAGTGTAAGCAAACCAGAGGAGGGAAGACTGAGATCGGAAAATGAACAACTGAAGGCGAAAATCAACACACTGAAAATGTCATTGATGCTGTGTGAAATAAAGAATGGAGGTAATAATTGTTTTAGATCAGAGATATGATGTAAGAGCTTTTCAAAAGAAGTTTACACAGTGGTTATCCTCAGCAAAAACTGGCTTTGCTAAACTGCATGTGGAACTGCCAAATATTCAGTTAGAGAAACTGGGAGTTATTGGATGATGAGAAGATAACTTGTCTGACTCCTCCCACCATTTTCTTGAATCATAAAAGTAGTTATTGCAAATGAAATGATAATTATACAAAACAGATAGTGATTTGATGCTAAAACAGAAGATGATAAGGCAAACCATCTGTTGCATTTGTTTTATCAAGGAAAATCCCCCTTCAGCAATTTTTCAGATGACTGTATGGTTGTTTTTGGGTTTTTTTCGGTCTGAACAAAAAGTTGCCATATCTGCTTGAAATTTGCCTCACATGTTAGATAGTGTGATAACTTACCTTATTTAATAAATAGTGTTTAAAAGAGTGGTGTAATCATAAAAAATTATTGTATATTGGTTGAGAGGTATATCAAAAACATTCTGTAACACTGTACTAATCATTTAAGATAATGTGTCAGTTGAAAAGACTGATATAGAAGACCAATTCAATATTTGATATGCCTGGATGGACACTGCATTGATCTAATAAGATCTGTCAGTAAATATATATATTGATCTGTTGAACTGCCATTTTAACCAGAATGTTTAGTAATTTATAAATATTCAATCTTGACAGTAAAACCTTTGATTTTAAAAAAGTAAAAAAGTCTATGTATAGTGTTCTTTCTTCCATGTAAAATTCACTGTTATGGTTAAATCCTTGGTTGTAGTGAAACAGGTCCCCATTCCGCAAAGAAAACCAAAGTTGGAGCCAGCTGGGGCAGACAGTGTCACACAGCCAGCAGAGGTGAAACCACAGGCTACTAAGGAAACAAAACCAAAACAAGAGAAAAAAGGAAAACAAGAAGATGCCAACAAGAAAAAAGGGGATGGTTTGTAAAATTTTCATTATTTTATAACTCACATTTCACACATGTGTTTATTAAACAAACTCAAGATCGATGAGATTATACAGCCCTGATTGTGTCTCTGACCTTAGACTGCAGAATGTTTGTGAAGGTAAAGGTAAGCTTTATCTAATGTTGAATATGATCAACAGATAACATAAGCTATTAAGGTATCTAGTAACGGATACTTGTGGCCTCTGTGGCCAAGTGGTTAAGGTCACCGACTTTAAATCACTTGCCCCTCACCAATGTGGATTCGAGCCTGACTTACGGAAGTGGTGGTGCTACCCAGGTGCCCATCTGTGATGAAATAATGCACATAGGAGCACCTTGGGTCTTCCTTCACCAAATGTTGCCATATGACCTATTGTGTTGGTGTGACATAATACCCAACAAAAAGAAGTAACAGATACTTGCCTAGGCTTATGTAACCTTTAAATATTCTGTGCCAAATAAGGGAGTTACCAGTACCATTTTTAGCTCACCTGTCACATAGTGACAAGGTGAGCTTTTGTGATCACCCTTCGTCCGTCGTCCGTGCGTCTCGTGCGTCCGTCAACAATTTCTTGTCTGCACGATAGTGGCTTCATTTATGATTTTATTTTAACCAAACTTGCACACAATTTGTATCACCATAATATCTCGGTTCCTTTCTTGAACTGGCCAGATCCCATTATGGGTTTCAGAGTTATGGCCCCTGAAAGGGCCAAAATTAGCTATTTTGACCTCGTCTGCACAATACCAGCTTTATTTATGATTTGATTTTTACCAAACTGGCACACAACTTGTATCACCATAAGATCTTGGTTCCTTTCTTGAACTGGCCAGATTCCATCATGGGTTCCAGAGTTATGGCCCCTGAAAGGGCCAGAATTAGCTATTTTGACCTTGTCTGCACAATAGCAGCTTCATTTATGATTTTATTTTAACCAAACTTGCACACAGCTAGTATCACCATAAGATCTTGGTTCCTTTCTTGAACTGGGCGAGATTCCTTTATGGGTTCTAGAGTTATGGCCCCTGAAAGGGCTGAAATTAGCTATTTTGACCTTGTCTGCACAATAGCAGCTTCATTTATGATTTGAATTTAATCAAACTTGCACAAAACTTGTGTCACCATAAGATCCCAGTTCCTTTATTGAACTGGCTAGATCCCATAATGGGTTCCAGAGTTATGGCCCCTGAAAGGGCCAAAATTAGCTATTTTGACCTTGTCTGCACAATAGCAGCTTCATTTATGATTTGATTTTAACCAAACTTGCACACAACTTGTATCACCACAAGGCCTTGGTTCCTTTCTTGAACTGGCCAAATTCCATCATGCGTTCCAGAGTTATGGCCCCTTAAAGATCCAAAATTGGCTATTTTGGCTTTTGCAGCCATATAGAGACTTCATTTATGGTTTTATTTGATACAAACTTCCAAAATATCTTCAACAACAATAAATCTTAGATTCCATGACAAATCAGATCCAGTCGTAGGTTCCAGAGTTATTTTATATCTGATTACCTCCCCTGATTGTAATCAAAATGGATTTATATCAGTTAGTACTTAGAGGACTTATTTGAAATTTCATAATTGTCATTAGTTGGACTGAGACAATCAGGGTAGATAACTATGGACTGATTTTATGTCAGATTACCTCCCTTTATTTCAAATTAAAAAGGGGAATATCTCCATAACTAATGAAGATACTGATCTGAAATTTCATTTATGTCAACAGATTTATTTGGCAGAGCCTTCTTTTGTTCACTTACAATATTTTTTTTTTAATTACTTCCCTTTTACGTTACTATAAATAGCTTATTTTTAGTAACTTTTTTATTATTGGCCGTAGGGAAAAATCAAGACCACTTTTCTTTGGTACAACATGGATGGTACCTCCAATTTTTAGGTGCATTTTGACATATCTGTACCTTATAAGAATTGTTTTTTCTTTTGGTTAAATTTCTTCCCATTGTTGTTCCTGTCCTTTGGACTTAAATATTTTTACTGAGGACCTTCTTGTCCTCAAGTGCAATGATAACAGGTGAGCGATATAGGGCCATCATGTCCCTCTTGTTAATGTGTTTGGTATGGCACGGCAAAGGATTGAACCCCACACCTTCACTCAAGTCTAACTTTACCATTTAGCTATTGAGTGGATTATCTTAATGTAAATTTACTAAACAAAAAATCATAGGTAGGCTCACTACACAGCTTCTGAAAGTTTTATATGTATTCAGAAAATGATTATGCAGTCCTGTCCTTTTGAAAACTGCTGTTTTTTATCACTCATTCTCAATAGCTTTTAATTTTTCTGTCATATTAAATGTGAAGCAGTAGTCTTGTGAAACCACTGAAATTCTAACCTTGCAAAATAATATATGATATATTGTTTCCAATGACATATTTGTTATAAAGGATATCTGCTTGGACTAAGGGATACATATTATAGTTAATATATTCATGCGATTAGAATTGTTTTATTGGTATTACGAAACCCTTGAAATTAATGAGATTTTTTTCTTATTTTAGAGGCAAGTAAGCCTAAGAAAGCTAAGGTAGAGAAGAAGGATGCTGCAGCTGATGCTGATCGACCAGTAGATATCTCTAGACTAGATCTACGTGTCGGCAAGATTGTAGGTGTGAAGAAACATCCTGACGCTGACAGTTTGTATGTTGAAGATGTGGATCTTGGAGAAGGGCAGACTCGTACAATTGTATCAGGCCTGGTGAAACATGTGCCTATAGAAGAGGTTAGTATCTCGTAGCATGTTCTGCTAAAAGTGCAAGTAAACATGACCCTTGTTGTAGTCAGGGGTCAAGGTCATAGCATACAAAATTACTTACATGCTTGCATCTGACAGGCCATTTTAGGGGCTTATGTGTTTTACAAACAGGTCTTGTTTGATTGTATATTTCTCAAAGTACATATTCTTAGTTACAGCTGCTCAGAATTTCACCAAACTTAAATCAGTAATGTTTTTAGAATCAGACATCCTATTTAATACTAAGGGGCCTATGTAGCTCCTCATTGATGTGGGTTTGAGCCTTACTCGGGGCGTTGAATTCTTCATGTGAGGAAGCCATCCAGCTGGCTTATGGAAAGTCGGTGGTTTTACTCAGGTGCCCGCTCGTGATGAAATAATGCACAGAGGGGCACCAGTCCTGGGGTCATCCTCCCATCATCAAAGCTGGAAAGTCACTATATGACCTATAATTATGTTGGTGAGACGTTAAACGCAACAAAAAATATATGATACTAAATCTAATCACTCATATACATGTATTGTATTGTGTAATAACAGGGATGTCATTAAGGGCAGGATAGTAGTAATTTCCCCTTGCTATAGTGATCTGAAGCCCTGGCTACATTTCCTGCAATAAGTAAAGTTCTGAATGGAAAGACTGCAGACTCCACTCTGTTTGGCAGCTTTCACCTTCACCTTCAATAATGAAATCTCTGAACAGCCACCAAAGTTGAATTTACCATGGTTTCCATTTGTTGTCACAGATGCAGGATAGGTTAGCTGTGTTCATGTGTAACTTGAAGGCAGCAAAGATGAGAGGAATCATGTCACAGGGGATGATTATGTGTGCTAGTAGTCCAGAGAAAGTAGAAATACTTCTTCCACCACCAGGAGCTCAGATTGGAGACAGGGTGTTTGCAAAAGACTACACAGGTATAATATCTTAATAAACTACATGGACTCTGTTCACAGCTATGAGCATAATTATTCATTCCCCCCCCCACTTCCCCGCCCTCGGAGTTTAAAAACCCTTAAGCCCTAGGGGGTCATGAGGACCTTATTCTGTTTTCAGTAATCATTTTCTGAATCACTTTTTCTGTTGTTAAGAAAGGTTTTTTCCTACTAAAGCACTTGTTGTAAGATTCAGGTATTATAAACCTGAGGTATGGAATTTGAAATTTCTTTCAGAAGTGCTAAAAATAGCAACAAAAAAATTTCTTGAGCTATCAGTTATTCGTAAACAGTAGGTCAAAATGCATGCTGTAAACCTGGTAAAGTAATAAATTTTGATTGTGTGCAGATATCATGTCAAAAGCTTTTATATCTCTTTCAGTTTTTATCTTGTGTCTTCTGTGCTTTTTCTTCACATAAGAATAGGCCAGAAACTCAGAGAGCATTTACTGAACTGAGTTCACTGAGACATTCTGGCTTGAGATGAGCAAATAACTTTAGGCTAAATGAACAACTTCTTTCAGTTATTTCCTATCTTTAGTATTTTTTTTTTTGTAAAATAACACAATATTGGTATTTTGCAGAAGTACTGCTGACACTAGTAAGCCTTTTCAAATACTTTTTTCAGCTTTTAGTGATAGCTTTATTTATAGTGTGTTTATGTTAAAAAAGAGAATATGTATTTTAGGAGAACCAGATGCATTGATGAATCCAAAGAAGAAGATATGGGAAACTGTGAAACCTGATCTTAAAACGGATGGTGATAAAGTTGCCGCATACAAAGGCTCTCAACTAATCATTGAAGGGAAGGGGAAAGTTGTTGCTCCGACAGCAGCCAATACCCAGATATCTTAGTGCTACGACATTCTATATATTTACTGGCAGCAGTGAGGAATAAAACAATAAATATTAATATATATATTTTTTGTTTGTCTAATAGTCAGTTGTTGAATTCTTTAATTTTTAGCTCACCTGAGCAATGCTCAGGTGAGTTTTTGTGATCACTCGATGTCTGTCGTCTGTTGTCTGTCTGTCAACATTTAGCTTGGGTATGCAATAGAGACTGTATTTTTCAATTGATCTTCATGAATTTTGGTCAGAACGATTGCCATGATGAAATCTAGACCAAGTTCGAAAATGGGTCATCTGGGGTCAAAACTAGGTCACTAGGTCAAATCAAAGAAAAAGCTTGTGTATGCGATAGAGGCTGTATTATTTAACTGATCTTCATGAAATTTGGGCAGAATGATTACCTTGATGAAAGCTAGGCCAAGTTCGAAAATGGGTCATCTGGGGTCAAAACTAGGTGACTAGGTCAAATCAAAGAAAACCTTGTGTATGTGATAGAAGCTGAATTTTCAATTGATCTTCATGGATTTTGGTTAGAATGGTTGCCTTGATGAAATCTGGGTCAAGTTCGAATATGGGTCATCTTTGGTCAAAAGCTAGGTCACGAGGTTATCAATGAAAAAGCTTGTGTATGCAATAGGGACTGCATTTTACACTGAATCTCAATGAAATTTTATCAGAATGTTTGTCTGGATTAAATCTAGGTCAAGTTTGAATGTGGGTCATCTAGTGTCAAAAACTAGGTCACCCCGTCAAATGAAAGAAAACCTTGTGTATGCAATAGGGGCTGCATTTTACACTGGATATTCATAAAACTTGGTCAGAATGATAGTCTTGATGAAATCTAGGTCAAGGTCGAATACGGGTCATCTGAGGTAAAAAACTAGGTCTCTAGTTTAAATCAAAATAAAACCTTGTGTATGCGATAGAGGCTGTATTTTTCAACTGAATTTCATGAGATTTTGTCAGAATGATACCGTTGATGAAATCTAGGTCAGGTTCAAATATCGGTCATCTGGGTTCAAAAAACTAGGTCACCAAGTCAAATCATGGAAAAACCTTTTGTATGCAATAGGGGCAGCATTTTACACTGGATTTTCATAAGATTTAGTCAGAATGGTTGCCTTGATGAAATCTAGGTCAGTTTCGAATACAGGAAATCTGGGGTTAAAAACTAGGTCACTAGGTCAAATCAAAGTAAAACATTGTGTATGCGATAGAGGCTGTATTTTTCAATTGAACTTAATGAAATTTGGTCAGAATAATAGCCTTGATGAAGTCTAGGTCAAGTTCGAATATGGTTCATCTTTGGTCAAAAACTAGGTCACTAGGTGAAATCAAAGAAAATACTTGTTTACACTCAGGTTTTTGCTCCAATTTTAATGAAAATTGGTCAGAATATTTGTTTCTATGAAATCACTTGGTCAAACATGTTTACACTGTTATGGTGTGTTTCTCAGATGAGCGACTTAGGGCCATCTTGGCCCTCTTGTTCTTTCTATCCAAGAATTGCTGCAAAAGTGTGTTTGTTTTATCATTGATACAATGCAAGTTGGGAACAGAACCAGTATAAAACATTTTGTATTAACAACTGTGAATAGATGCCTGTAATACCCATTTGAATCTTTAACCTCAGCAGCTTTGTTTGATTCCAAAAAGAACTTCACAGACTAGACGTTTGACTTGTTAGCAAACTTGTAAGCCTTATCTCCGGATGAAATGCGACAATAGGCGTTATATTTTCTACTGCTGAAGCGTCGATACCCAACTATACGCACGTTATCAGGACCTTTAGACCTGTTATAAATACTTTAGTTGTTTTTGTATCAAAGTATGGTTCCCATTTTACAAAAACTTTCAATATTTTTTCAAGAAGCATTAGTTAGCCTTTTTTTCTTGTTTTTCAATGCATTTCATGGTTCTAGTTAAATATATCAAAAGGGCAAACTTTCTTGCAATCTAATTCAATGTATAACTTACTCCTAGCACACACAGGTGGCAGTAGCGTACCTAGGATACAGTAGTGTTGTTCAAGTATATTTAACAGTGACTGTTTCAACTGAATGTCATTTTGAGATAGATTACCATTGTCAGACTTAAACACCTCCCTAAAGTAGGTAGCAGACCCATTTGGGATTTCAGATTCAGGGCTAAATGTCTGGTTATTTATTGTAAGTTTTGTAGAAGACTGGGATGAGCCTTTTCTGTTACGCCTAAGCATTTTCCAGAAAAGCCGATGGTCAAGACCTGCAGACTCGTTGAGGTCTATATGTACTTTGTCTGTGTATTTTTTATATTCCAAACTCTGTATACGTCTAAACGTTGTTTTTTTTTCATTTTTGTAATCAATGTAAGTTTGATCACAAATATCTCTGGTCTTTCCGTTTCGTATCCATATACGTCGCAATGATAGGGAACGGTGATGTGCATTCTTAACCTCGCTTTACCAATATGGTTTCGCAAACCGATTAAACGTACTGTAGGGAATACACTTTTTTTGCCGCTTTTTTCAGAGCGTTTGTTATAATCTCAGATATATTCTCCTGAGTTTCACCGCACAATAAACTGAGAGTGCCAAATACATTCTTTTAGTGTATTCTGATATGACGAGATATGTGTATCGTCTGCTTTTACCCAAGCTAAAGTTTTCCGGCATGGGTGAAGTCTTTCTTGCCTTAACGATGAATTATCAACGGAAATTGAAAAGACAAATGGGAAAATGATCTGATGTTAACACGAGAGATTCATCAATTGTTATAAAAGAAGATACTTTTTCAACCAAGTCTCTATTTACCAGCACGTGATCAATCATTGTTTTTGTCGGCATAAAACTGTAACGCTGTTTCATGGTCGTTTCAGAGGTGTTAACAGCAACAAGGTCTAAGATCAACTTTAACCTTTTCAGGGAGTTTGACTTGCAATTATTTACACTGGGATAGAACTGTGCATTGAAATCTCCAGCCCCTAATACGTTTCCTACAGTAATATAGAAGTTTAGCAAGGCCTCTAATTCACTAAGAACTTCATTGTACAAGTTTATATCATTGTCTGCAGGTAAATAGAGAAAATATAAGTAGTATAGGCGTCTCTTTAGGGGCAGGATTGTTGGCATCAGGAATGACGTCACAGCAAGCGCGCGGCGGCCATCTTTGATGGTCTTTGTAAATTAACAACCAAGTTCCTATAAATCTAATTCTAAAAGAAACTCACCAATCAGAAAACACTTAGATCTATAAAAGGTCGGGTAATAACCACCACAGGCAGAAGAGTTTAAACGCTCAAACAACCAACATGTCTAGCTAGAGATGGAAACTCAGTCTCGGCAATGATCGTTACGTGCAAACCAACGGATGGAAAGGCGAGCTCAGCGTTGATATTAGAGAGTGGCAGGGCGACAAACCAACAACGAAGTGTATCATTTTAACCTTGATGCGATGGAAAAATTGGGTACATCAATTGGAATACGTGGACAAAGCCTTACAAGGCAAACAGTCCTACTGGAGTCACCTCGGAGGCAATGTTTACTGCAATATCACCGAAGACAACGTGTGCATTGACAGAAGGAAGTACTGGACGCCCAAGAATGAATTAGTACCAACCAAAAAGGGCATATTATGTTTAAGACCCTTAGAATATTCACGATTAAAGGTGTTGGTGTCGGACATTAGAAGAACGTTGCCCGAATTAGATTCAGTGGTGCCCTGTTTTCTACGAAGCGACCACATGTACCTGTCAGGAGCGCTACAATGTCCAGAATGCAACCCTACTGATTACGAAAACTGGTAAAACCAAGTGACAATATTCCTAAAATTAGCGACCAGTCAGAAATCAGGACGAATGTATATAAATGAAGTAGTTATAAGACAGTTGTCATAAGCAAGATGAACGCCATTAGGTGCGCATCTCTCAACCAAAATATGGAATATTACGAAAACCGACTTGAGATGTTTGAAACCTATCCAAAACAGATGCTTCCCGATAAATATGAGCTGGCAAGTGCGGGGCTGTTTTACAGCGGAAAAGCGGACGTATGCGAGTGTTTTCGATGTAATGTCAAGTTAAGCGGACTGCGCCTTGAAAGAACATTATAAGTGGTCACCTAACTGCGAATATATCAAAATAGTGGACACCCCTCAACAGAAACAAAGCGGATGTGGGTATAGTACCGCACTAGGCGGTTTTGGAATAACCGGGTAGACGGGTACGAAACTACAAAGAGAAGTACTTGTAAGGTGGTTACATTGGCCCAAGAAATAGTTGGGTCCCAGAAAAAGATATGACGCACTATTCTTAAATCACGTGATCAGACTAGTCTTTTATACAGCAGATGTAGACTAATTAATCTTCATTTACGACTGAGAGATCGAACTCCGCATCATGATTATCACTAATATTGTGTACAGCGCCCTCTTGGGTTGTCCTATGGACCTGAGACACTTATACTATCGTATAGCAAACGTCCGTTACCATCCTGGAACATTTCCCGGACTAATCTGGCAACACAAGGCTATTGGGGAAAATTACTTAATATTCTCCAACGGTGTCATCAGCTGCAATGGAAAAGCTTCCAATCAAAGAGATGGACGTTACAGACAGGCAGTATGTCAATCGTGTACACAGGCTCGGATATAAGGTGCGTTTTAAACATATCAGATGTCTTACTTTATCAGCCAGTCACACCGTGAGTGCTGGGTTAGACAAGGAGTTGTTGGCAAAAGAAAGATGGGTCGTGTATAAACCAGAGTTGTTTTCCGCCCTTAATTTTAAAAGAGACGCCGGTCAGCTTTTGTTGTTTTCATAGTGGAAAAATGGTGATAACTGGAATTAAATCACCCTCACAGATGACGTGGTTTACCCTGTACTCGTTGAACTGGAACTCCACACGCGTGTGTTAAGAGGAATCGACCATGAACAAGTCTCAAGTGTACCGTAAACTCAACTATCTACTCCAGTTAAAAGATGCCACTCCAGCAGACAGAAAGAATTTGCTTAGTAATATGACGCCTAGCCAGATGAATGCTGTGGCTCAGGTGGCCAAAAGAGTAGTCAATGGAATTATTAATCCCGCGGGAAGAGATCTTCAACTACTCAAAAGGAAAATACCAATATTTAGGGCATTTCTTAGAAATGAAAATATGGCAAGCCGTTAAGGCAAAAATAATGGAATCACAGCAATATGCAATAATATAATGATACCCAGTTAAGCTCCAGTACAACCTGTGCATTTGATATATGGGTCTTGCCATTTAAAAAAGATTTTAATGTATATTCTCACAAGATAACTTTGCTTCTCTTTAATATGGTAGCTGGTGAAATTCTAGAAATTTTAGACTTAGAATAGATCTAGATATCACTTGTAAAAAGTATGTCTTTGGTAATATGCAGTCTAAATATTAGATTTTTCAGTGTTCTTTTGTGTTGAAAAGACTTTTGAAATTTGTCTTAAACCATAGACTGTAAACATTAAACTTACCTGAAGTATTGGGAATTATAAATATAATTGTGTATCAGGCTTTCCATAGTTGACACTTTTTATACGCCCGTTTGAAAAACAGGACGTATTATGGGAACGCCCCTGGCGGGCGGGCGGGCGGGCGGCGTCCACAGACTTTGTCCGGAGCATATCTTCTACATGCATGGAGGGATTTTGATGAAACTTGGCACAGTTGTTCACCATCATGAGACGGAGTGTCATGCGCAAGAACCAGGTCCCTAGGTCTAAGGTCAAGGTCACACTTAGAGGTCAAAGGTCAAATTCAAGAATGACTTTGTCCGGAGCATATCTTCTTCATGCATGGAGGGATTTTGAAGAAAGTTGGCACAGTTGTTCATCATCATGAGACGGAGTGTCATGCGCAAGAACCAGGTCCCTAGGTCTAAGGTCAAGGTCACACTTAGAGGTCAAAGGACACAAGAAAGAAAACTTTGTCCGGAGCATATCTTCTTCATGCATAGAGGGATTTTGATATAACTTGGCACAAATGTTCACCACCACGAGGCGGAGTGTCATGCGCAAGAACCAGGTCCCTAGGTCTAAGGTCAAGGTCACACTTAGAGGTCAAAGGATACAAGAATGAAAACCTTGTCCGGAGCATTTCTTCTTCATGCATAGAGGGATTTTGATATAACTTGGCACAAATGTTCACCACCACGAGACGGAGTGTCATGCGCAAGAACCAGGTCCCTAGGTCTAAGGTCAAGGTCACACTTAGAGGCCAAAGGTCAGATACAAGAATGACTTTGTCCGAAGCATTTCTTCTTCATGCATGGAGGGATTTTGATGTAACTTGGCACAATTATACACCATCATGAGACGAAGTGTCATGCGCAGTTCCCTTTTTAGAATTACTTCCCTTTGTTGTTAATATAAATAGCTTATATTGTAACTTTTTCATTACTAGTCGTAGGGAAAAATCGAGACCACTTTTCTGTAGTACAACATGCATGCTACATCCAATTATGAGGTGTATTTTGACCAATCTCTACCTGGTAAAGATTTTTGTGTGGACTTACAATTTTTTTTTTGTGATTTTTTTTTTTTTTTTTTTTTTAAGATTACCTTCCCTTAGTTGTTACTATAAATAACTTATATTGTAACTTTTTTATAATTGACCGTAGGGAAAAAACAAGACCACTTTTCTGTGGTACAACATAGATGTTACTTTCAAATTTTAGGTGTATTTTAAGGTATCTCTACCTGGTAAGGAGTTTTTTTATGGACTTAGAAAAACAAAAGACTTACAATGATTACTAAACAACCACAAAATTAAAATTCCATTTGCAAATACAGGTGCTAGAGTAAAGAAATTTGCTGTGACGGGCGTATATTGTGACATTCTGGCACTCTTGTTTTATAGTTACGATACTGACACAAATCCATACCAGCAAATGGACTTTTCGC
This sequence comes from Mercenaria mercenaria, assembly GCF_021730395.1. NCBI lineage: Eukaryota > Metazoa > Mollusca > Bivalvia > Venerida > Veneridae > Mercenaria > Mercenaria mercenaria. The sequence goes on along the minus strand of NC_069365.1, from coordinate 50,236,215 downwards.
CTTATTAATACAAATGGGTTATAACTTTATCTAAAGCATAGAATTTGGTCTCAATTCTATTTCCCAAGTATTTCCCGATGTCCTGTTAAAGTGTAATTAATATTGATATGCAGGAAACATAGACTTGAGCCAAAAATTATAATACACATGGCATGTTTTGAATATTTGTTAATTAGAACTGGATTAAACAGACAGAAATTTTGTGAAAAAATATTTCCCTACATGTACATACCTACGTAACAAACCGATATCATAGGACATGAGAGGGGAAACAACTTGTGTAAGACCATTATAAAAAAAAAGAGAAAAACAAACTGTAAAAAATTCCCACTTGAAGACCAATCGGGGTCTTTCCTGCTAGCGACTGCATGGCTGTTTACAGGTGGCACTTTAAGAAGGAAACAAATCATTACATAAAATGTTGTAAATGACATTCAATTTTTAGCTCGACCATACAAAGTATAGAGAGATATCCTACTCGACCCGGCGTCGGCGTCCTTCCGCGTCCGCACTTTGGTTAAAGTTTTGATGCACTTTCTCTTTATCTTTGTTATTACTTGATGGATTTGCTTCAAACTTAAAATAGTTGTTCCTCATCATCACCCACATCATATGGCACAAGGGTCATAACGCATATTTCATGAATTACCTCCCCTTTTTACTTAGAATTTCAGGTTAAAGTTTTGGTGCACTTTCACTTTATCTCAGTTATTACTAAATGGATTAGATTAAAACTTAAAATATTTATTCCACATCATCACTCACATCATATGACACAAGGTCCATAACTCTGGCACCAATTTTTCATGATTTATGCCCCTTCTTAGCTCACATGTCACAAAGTGACAGTGTGAGCTTTTGGGATCGCGCAGCGTCCGTCGTCCGTGCGTCCGTCCGTGCGTAAACTTTTGCTTGTGACCTCTCTTTTCATGGGATCTTTATGAAAGTTGGTCAGAATGTTCATCTTGATGATATCTAGGTCAAGTTCGAAACTGGGTCACGTGCGGTCAAAAACTAGGTCAGTAGGTCTAAAAATAGAAAAACCTTGTGACCTCTCTAGAGGTCATACTTTTGAATGGATCTTCATGAAAGTTGGTCAGAATGTTCACCTTGATGATATCTAGGTCAAGTTCGAAACTGGGTCACGTGCCGAAAATAACTAGGTCAGTAGGTCAAATAAAAAAACAAACCTTGTGACCTCTCTAGAGGCCATATTTTTCATGGGATCTGTATGAAGGTTGGTCTGAATGTTCGTCTTGATGATATCTAGGCCAAGTTCGAAACTGGATCAACTGTGTTTAAAAACTAGGTCAGTAGGTCTAAAAATAGAAAAACCTTGTGAGCATTAACTTATTTGATCTTTACATAATTTTCTGTTTAGATTGTTAATCCTTAGGGCAATTATGCATAATTAAGCATGCTTTTTTCCTGCGTAGAGGTAAAAAGTGCATGGTTTGCATGGGGTACTAGGTCAATAGCCACCTAAGCTTACAGTAAAGTCATAGCGGAGTTGTCTCCAGTTTTTCCAAATATTTTACCCGGGATCATTTTTTCAGCTCAAATAACTCTTTTTTCGAAAATGATATCTGAAATATTTTTTCAGTCTACATACTTTGATGCAGTTAGCTATACATATATCTAAAATAGATAGTTCCTACTTGAAGTTTGTATTTTTAGTTACAGTGCCTATATTATGTTATACCTCATGTTGTCAAGTAAAAAAAAAAAATAAACAGCGGTTTGTCATAAATATTTACTAGTTTGTCCTGTACATTTCTTAGCTTGTGTTGTGCATTTACTAGTTTGTGCTGTCCAATTGATAGTCCGTTATGTGCTTTTCCTACTATGTTCGGTACAAATCATAATTTGCTTTATTTACATTCGCCCTATTCTTTTCCATTGACAAAAATGACGTTCATTTGGTATGAACAGCAAAATGAAAGGCGCGAAAATAACGTCAACGCTGCTTAGCGATAACGGGCCGATGTTTTGACGACGTCCGCTTATAGTCAGGGAGAACTTTCTTTAGATGACGTCGCGGTTGTTCCGTCTGGTGAACAGAATTGCCGGAAAGCTGATTTTAATGTTAAATGCAAACAAATGTGTGCAATTTATAATATAATCTTGTTTACAAATGGAAAGTAAATATAATGTAAATATAAGAAATGAAATGTATTTTTTCGGTGTTCATGCGAAATGAACGACAGAATAGGATCGGCAAATTAAACATGAATGGATTTGCCGATCCTATTCTGTCGTTCATTTCCCATGAACACCGAAAAAAAAATTTCATTTCTTAAATGGAGACAAAACAGTTGGTTATGTACATTATGTAAATCGTCCGTTACATTTTTAGTTTGTGTTGTGCATTTACTAGTTTGTGATTTCCCAAATATGTTCGGTACAAGTCATAATTTGTCTTCTAAATATGTCTTCTAAATAAACAGATATGTATTAATGATCTTTTCACAGGTTTATGAAAATATGTAGTTTTTAAAGTGTATTAATTTTCATATTTTATGCAGAACATGCATATATTTAACGTCATTATTTAATTGATATTTACTTGCAAACTTCGTAAAAATAAATAATAATAAGAGAGTCGAAAAATAGGGGCGAAAAGATTTTTTTGAAACTGCCGAGTGGGGGGAGTTGACTGGAGAACAAGAAGATATGGGGACGAGTAAATCATCAATCAAAACCTCTATTTTTTCCGGTGTAGTGTCTAATACTTACCTGTATAAATAAACTGCATTACGAATTGTTTTTCGTACAAGACGAATTGTCATGTTCGCATGACAAATTGATAAGTGGACATGACAAATCATAATTTGCACCGAATATATTGTATAATGTACACGACGAACTATAAATTGGACAGCACAAACTACTGAATTCACAACATAAACTACATAACAAACTGTTTTATCTACATAACAAATCATTATTTGTACCGGATATATTGGAAAATGCACATGGCGAACTATTAATTGTTTAGAACAAACTAGCAAATGCACAGCACAAAGTATAAAATGTACCGGACAAACTAGTAAATATACATAACAAACTGTTTAATCTACAATAAATTGAGATTTGAACCGAATATATTAGAAAATGCTCATGATGAAGTATTATTGTACAGTACAAACTAGCAAAAGCACAACACAAGCTGGAATGACTACGTAACAGAATAAACAAGAGGGCCATGATGGCCCTATATCGCTCACCTGTTATCATTGCACTTGAGGACAAGAAGGTCCTAAAAATATCTAAGTCCAGAGGACAGGAACAACAAAGGGAAGAAATTTAACCAAAAAGAAAAAAAAATCTTACAAGGTATAGATATGTTAAAATATACCTAAAAATTGGAGGTACCGTCCATGTTGTACCACAGAAAACTGGTCTAGTGTTTTCCCTACGGCCAATAATAAAAAAGTTACTAAAAATAAGCTATCTATAGTATCGTAAAAGGGAAGTAATTAAAAAAAATATTGTAAGTGGACAAAAGAAGGATCTGCAAAATAAATCTGTTGACATAAATGAAATTTCAGATCAGTATCTTCATTAGTTATGGAGATATAACAATTTTAATTTGAAATAAAGGGAGGTAATTTGACATAAAATCAGTCGATAGTTATCTACCCTGATTGTCTCAGTCCAACTAATAACAATAATGAAATTTCAAATATGTTCTGTAAGTACTTACTGATATAAATCCATTTTGATTACAATCAGGGGAGTTAATCAGATATAAAATAACTCTGGAACCTATGATTGGATCTGATTTGTCATGGAATCCAAGATTTATTGTTGTTGAAGATATTTTGGAAGTTTGTATCAAATAAAACCATAAATGAAGTCTCTATATAGCTGCAAAAGCCAAACCATAAATCATGTCTCTATATAGCTGCAAAAGCCAAAATAGCCAATTTTGGACCTTTAAGGGGCCATAACTCTGGAAACCATATGGGAATCTGGCCAGTTCGAGAAAGGGACCAAGATCTTGTGGTGATACAAGTTGTGTGCAAGTTTGGTTAAAATCAAATTATAAATGAAGCTGCTATTGTGCAGACAAGGTCAAAATAGCTAATTTTGGCCCTTTCAGGGGCCATAACTCTGGAACCCATTATGGGATCTGGTCGGCTCAAGAAAGCAACCGAGATCTTATGGTGACACAAGTTTTATGTAAGTTTGATTAAATTCAAATCATAAATGAAGCTGCTATTGTGCAGACAAGGTCAAAATAGCAAATTCTGGCCCTTTCAGGGGCCATCACTCTGGAACCCATAACGAAATCTCGCCAGTTCAAGAAAGCAACCGAGATCTTATGGTGATACAAGTTGTGTGCAAGTTTTGTTAAAATCAAATCATAAATGAAGCTGCTACTGTGCAGACAAGTTCAAAATAGCTAATTCTGGTCCTTTCAGGGGCCATAACTCTGGAACCCATATTGGAATCTGGATAGTTCAAGAAGGAACCAAGATCTTATGGTGATACAAGTTGTGTGCTAGTTTGGTAAAAATCAAATCATAAATAAAGCTGCTATTGTGCAGACAAGGTCAAAATAGCTAATTCTGGTCCTTTCAGGGGCTATAACTCTGGAACCCATATTGGAATCTGGCCAGTTCAAGAAAGGAACCAAGATCTTATGGTGATACAAGTTGTGTGCCAGTTTGGTAAAAATCAAATTATAAATAAAGCTGCTATTGTGCAGAAAGGTCAAAATAGCTAATTTTGGCCCTTTCAGGGGCCATTACTCTGGAACCCATAATGGGATCTGGCCAGTTCAAGAAAGGAACCGTGATCTTATGGTGATACAAGTTATGTGCAAGTTTGGTTAAAATAAAATCATAAATGAAACCACTATCGTGCAGACATGAAATTGTTGACGGACGCACGGACGGATGGACGCACGCACGGACTGACGACGGACGACGGGTGATCACAAAAGCTCACCTTGTCACAATGTGACAGGTGAGCTAAAAATATCATGTCAAGGCAGTCTAAGCATTCCATACTGATGGGTTCGTGTATTAAGTCATGACGTATTCTAATCACTGTCAAACCGCAACTCTTGTGAGAAACTGATGACCTCACGCGAAGTTCGTAGCTTCTACTTCTATTTCAACGAGAATATTCTCAAAAATCAAGTTCTTACGGATAATTAATAATAACAGTTGTTATGTCGGTGCAATTTCAAAAAGACAATATAACAAGACATTGTTAAAATACAAAGATATTATCAATAATAGAAAACATGTTTTACTGTTGTTAATACATATATAAAATTAGGCTAGCAGTGAAACCTAGTAGACTGGCATTGGCTTGGTGGTATATGGCAGGTCATTCCAAAGTCTGATTGTGCGGGGAAAGAAATAGTTCATGTGGTATTGATTTATGATAATATAATTAAGATTTCTAGATGGTATGAGATGACTGTGGTTTACAATTATTACCTTTTTTACAGCATGATTAGAGATGACTGGTTTTCTGTGCTGTTCTAGTGTAGGCCATTTGAGTTGTTGTAGCATTGATGATACACTAAATTAAATGTAATGGGAGTAGTCGTTAAGCACATATCTTGATCCGGCTCTTTGCATTCTTTCTAGTTCATTTGATAAAGATCTTTGCAAGGGATGCCAGACTGTTACAATACTCAAATTGTAGTCTTTCACGTATACGTTATATAGGCTATTCTTTGATGTTTTTGCTATTACTTTGGGTATTTATTTTTCAATACATATGAGTGTGTTTTAGCTTGAGATGACTTAGTTTCTAAGTTTTTCAAGCTAAAGCCTTCACTTATTGTTATTCCTATTTTGCAGTTTTGTAGAGTTAATCTAAGCTAAAGCCTTCACTAATTGTTATTCCTGTTTTTCATTTTTATAGATTTAAGTTCAAGTTCATGTAATTTATATGGAAAATGGACAGTATAACGTTTCCTTTTTGAAATTCTGTTGAACTCACATTTATCAGGATTAAATTCCACTGACCATTGAGATACCCATTGTTCTAATTGTGTTAAATCATTTTGGTGTATCTAACAGTTATAACAGAGAAAAAGGCAGGGACAGGAAGGCCCATGGGGTATCTTAGACATGACTAGTACTTAATCATGAATGAGAGCCCTGTAAAACAACTGTTTGAGTACGTGATTTTTCAGGAAAGTTCTAATCCAAGAGACTATATTTTTATCAATTCCAAGTTCATTAATTTAATATAGAAGTTGATGGTCGAATTTGTTACTTTTTTCTTTTACATTTCAAATTTGCACCATTCTAATCCATCAAGAGGATCGTCAAAATCCCAAGAATAGGAAACCAAGTTAGGCCTCTGGTATGCGAGAATGATTTGTACATGCATATGTGCCAAACTTAACCTTTCCAAATTTTACAAGGCTTACTGTAAACTGGTTGCTGAGGGTAAAGGCACAATGACAAAAACTTTGAAAGAGTCAACTGTGACTGCTGCGTGTGCAACAGACGGCATATATAGAGTGGGCGCGACGGATGCTTTCCTTTTTATGTCAAAGATTACAAACTTCATTCAAGTAATATGCCATTTCCATAGACCCGCTTTGCTTGCCAACTTACATATGCTTCCTTTGTGAATTGTCGCATTTGCAAAATAGTTCTTACTTTAAAAAGACAAGCTATATTTAAACTGCCATTGCTGTTTATAAATTGGGTGCATGCAACAATACAGGGGTCATACTAAACACTTTTTAGGCATGCAAAGACATACAAACACATGCAAAGACAGGCACAAAGATATATATTTGTATATGTATTGGTGTATTAATGTTTGAACAGCGATTTTAAAGTAAAAGCGCACAGAGACATAAAAATACAGCAATTTTAAGTTACTACATATTTTTTATATATTGTCTGAATATGATTATGATGTGATGCTGGAGTGCATATATTGTCAATTATCATAAATAATAAATATGCAATATCAATGTCTTTAAAAGAGGCTATATGTGACTAGACTATGACAAAGACGTGCAAATACACACAAAGACATGCAAAGACAGACACAAAGACATTATATTTGAAAGTGTATAGGTATATTAATGTTTGAATAGCGATTTTAAAGTAACTTTTAAAGAAATATAAAATTGTGAGAAATTCTGCTGACTCAACAAGACACGTATCGGCACACAAATACATAAAATTACAGTAATTTTAAGTCACCACATAATATTTCATCTATTGTCTGAATATAAATATGACGTGATGCTGGAGTGTTTTTATTGTCAATAATTATGAATAATAAGTATTTAATATCAAACATTTTAAAATGACTAAATTTATTTATATGATTGAACTATGACAAAGAAATAAAAAGACACACAAAAACATGCCAAGACAGACACAAAAACATATTTTTGATGGTAGACTGGTATATTTATGATTAATCGGTGACTGTAGGGAATATTCATTTTAAAAATAATAAAATTAATAGAATTGTTACAAATTATGCTGAATCATAACTGAGACATGTATCGTACACAAATACATCAAATTTATTATTAACCAAATGTTATTTTAACATTATTTTCTTAAGTTTCGTTCGAAAAGGATTCTGATGTATTTGTGGTGTATATTTATTATCAATAACAAATAAAAAATCATTTAGATAGAAAATTTATAAAAGGCTAGAATTGGACTAGACTTCGACAAAGGCATGGACAGACACACAAAGACATGCAGATACAGACAAAAAGACATATATTTGAAAATAGACAGGTATATTAAAGTTTTAACAGTGATTTTAGCGAACATTTATTAAAAAAATAATGGAAATAAATAAATGAAATAAGTCACATATATGATAGTATATAGGTATGTTTAAATTGTGATTTTTCTGGTGTGTTTTATAAGAAATAGAAATAAATACTGAATTTTAAGAGTGACATGTATCAGCACACAAAGATATGAAAAAGTTTTGATGTGATTTATGTGTGTTTATTACAAATAATTAAAGAAATGATTCAAATATAAACTTCTTTAAAGAAAAAATATGGAATAAACTCAAACAAAGTCCAAAAGTGACATGCAAAGACAATCAAAAAGAACACAAAGACACACAAAGATATGCAAAGACGGCCACAAAGACAGGTAAAGACAAAAACAAAGATGCAATGACAGTCAAACAGACCCAAAGAAATGCAGACTTTCACAAAGACATACAAAGGCATGCAAAGATATGAACAGACAGACACAAAGTCATGCAAAGACAGTCACAAAAACATGCAAATACAGTCACAAAGACATGTAAAGACAGACAGACACAAAGACACATGACGACATACAAAGACAGTCAAATAGACCCAAAGATATGCAGACTTTCACAAAGACATAAAATGACATGCAAACTCAGTCACAAAGACACTCAAAGACGTGAACAAACAGACACAAAGACATGCAAAGACAGTCAAAAAGACATGCAAAGACAAACAGAAATACAAAGACTGTCAAAAAGAGACAAAGAAATGCAGACTTTCACAATGACAGTCACAAAGACATGCAAAGATAGTCACAAGACATGCACAGACTGTTACAAAGACACACAAAGACGCCAAAAGGCAGACACAAAGATATGCAAAGACTGTCACAAAGACATGCAAAAGCAGTTAAAAGGATACACAAAGAAATACAGGCAGTCAAAATAACACACAAAGAAGTGCAAAGACAGTCAAATAGACGTGTTAAGACTGTCACAAAGACAAACAAAGAAATGCATACTTTCACAAAGACACAGAAAGACATATAAAGACAGACACAGAGACACACAAAGACACACAAAGACAAACAAAGACATAAAATCATGCAAAGACAGTTAAAAAAAACACAGAAAGAAATGCTGGCAGTTCCAAAGACATACAAATACGTGCAAAGACTGTCACAATGACGTGCAAAGACTGTCACAAAGACACACAAAGAAATGCAGGCTTTCACAAAAACACCTAAAACATGCAAAGACAATCGCAAACGCACAAAGGAATTCAAAGATTGACACAAAGACATGCAAGGATAGACACAAAGACGTGCCGAGTTAGTCAAGAGAGACCTACACAAATGCAAGCAGTCATAAAGACACACAAAGACTGTCACAATGACGTGCAAAGACTGTCACAATGACACACAAAGAAATGCAGACTTTCACAAAGACATCCAAGGACTTTCACAAAGACATACAACGACATGCAAAGATTGTCAGTAAATAATGCAAAGACAGTTTAAAGGACACACAAAGAAATGTAGGAATTCACAAAGACACACAAGGACGTGCAAAGACTGTCACAAAGACGTGCATAGACTGTCACAAAGACACATAAAGAAATGCAAACTTTTACAAAAACACATTAAGACATGAAAAGACAGTCACAAAGACACAAACAGAAATACAAATACTGTCAAAAAAACACACATAGAAATGCAGACTTTCACAAAGACAGACACAAAGACATGCAAAGACATCCACAAAGACATGCAAAGACTTCACAAAGACACACAAAGACTTGCAAAGACAGACACAAAGACATGCAAAGACTGTAAAAAGGACAATGCAAAGGTTAAAAAACACCATAGACGTGTTAAGACTGTCACAAAGATTCATTAAGTCATAGAAAGACAGTCACATAGACACATAAAGACATCCAAAGGCAGGCACAAAGACACGTATATTGTAGTGGTTAGAGCAGAAAATAGTTTGAAAAAAGAAATGAAAAATGGATATCGTCTCAAATATTCATGCTCAGATACCTCCATTTCAAATATAAGTAAGATTGCACCACTTGATGTATAATTGCCAATATTTTCCCGAGAGATATACTACCAACCCCTCTGGAGACTCCGCCCTCCTCAACCCAAATCCTGAACCCGCCTTTTATAAATGACGACGTGGATTGAAATGTGTATTGAATACGGATCACAGGCGGTGGTATTGTTTTCGCTTGTTTGTTTTAAGTTTTCTCAGGGGACTTGTTTAAGTGTTGAAGGGAAACCGACACAGTGTTATGTTATAAGATTTATAAGCTTCGTAAACCAGCTAGACAGCTTTCTCACATAAAAGAACTGAATATCCTAACCGGAATTTTGATTCAACAGCGGTGGGGGGTAACTGAGTCGATATCTGCAACATTTGAAATCAGACACTTTGTGCCCAGTTGTGCAGCTAAATTGCTCAATTATTCGACTGCAAGGAAGACCGATTTCACAGACTAACATTTACCCGTATGTCAGCCTCTGCGGAGAGCGTTATAGTATGTATATGTCAAAGAGCAATTTGCGTACAATTAGTCGTTTCGTTAACATACGTTCTCTAACCTTTATGGGATTTTTATAAAGCAAACATTATTCACTAGTTAAGGAGAGGTCATTTCAATGATGGTCAGTCGCATTTGAAAACTATTTTTCATGCTTTAAAAAACAAAAAAAAAACAAAAAAAACTTCAAGTTTTAATCCGAGACAAGGTCTCAGATATATCTCGAATTACACGAAATGAATCCAAATATTTAAGATTTTCTTGGGGAGTCATATCTACCATTTCAACAGGCGGACAAATGTCCAGCAGCCCACTTTTTCATTGGGTGTGGTGATGTTCTTGGGGACAAATGTCTAGATCACTCCAGACCCACACCAGGAGGAAGTGTTATCCCCCTGCACCTTAACAGCTCGTCTTTCACGACTCGTATTCGCAACTGTCCAGAAATTCCTGGCTATGCCTATGCACATACTCCATTGACATACTGTTCTAGGAAAAAATAATATTTTTAGGAATCTTTTTTAGGAATCTTTGGATGTACTAGTGTGACTTAAACTTTATGAGTTAGCTAATACAAGATGGACAATTATTAAACAAGCTCTGGTTTGGAGATGTGCAGTATCAGTGCCGTAGCCAGATCTAAGTACTTTATATATGTATGGGGTTAGGTAGATCTACAACCTTGATCTACAAACATGAATAAACATTTGAACATTTTTCCGTCAAAAAATTACATTGAGTATGTCTACAATTGTGACAAATGTTAAGGGAGAAAGAAGATCAGGGGTCTTCTGCGATACCTTATTATTGGAACTGGTGAATAAACAAAGCAATATGAACAAATCAAGTTTAAAAGTACACCCAATTAGTCTGAGTAATTGGAGTACATATAAAGTGTGGTGTCTTGGCTTTCTCCCAGAGAAAATCAGAATTCTCTAAAGCAAGTGGTGCAATTTGAAACCATTTCAGGCAAAACAATCTTGAGCAAATCAGTTTGAAATGAACAATCCAAGTTACCCTAATAGTTTAGACAAATAAATAGAGAACAGGTAGGGGTCCTTCCAAAGACATTCTGAAATTCATCAAGACAAAATGGTGCGTTATAAAGCCATTTCAGAAAAAAACCCGATATAGACACGTAGGAAGCATTTTCAGAATGGGGGAGGTGGGTAGGGGCACACATTTTGAAAATCAGCCGACCTATAACAGAACCAGATCAAAGAACAAATAAACGTTTGTTTTTCTAGTTTAAGATTGGCTAAGCACATCTGTGCTAAGCTGCATACTTAGCACGGTATGTGCTTTGCCCATCTAAAACAATTACTAAACAGCAGGTAACAGCTAAAATCGACTAGCTGTCAAACAGTTGCTTAGATAATTACCATAATCGGTCAAATTATTGTGTGTATAGGGGTGGGGATGGGGGCCCTCTCTGCTCCTACGGCCCTGCGATATATCAGGTTGACAAGTACACCCTTCTATATAGACTGAATAATTGAGTGCATGTATGATTGGGGTTAAGGACCCTCCTGAGAAATTTTAAAAGTCTACAAGACAAATTGTGCATTTTAAGATACATTTCGGGCAAATCCCCTGAGCAAATCGGACAGTTCAGTACGCCCTACTATATAGCCTTAATAATTTGAGTACAGGTAAGGAAGGGAGTTTATGGGTCCCTCGGACAAGTACTGCATTTTAAAGTAACAGTTTATAGATTTTTTAAGATCTGAGTTATTCATATTGACAAGCAATCTCTACTATCCTGAATAGTTGAATAGTAAAGGTAGGAACAGGTGTTCAGTAGCCATCCACTAGACATTTTAAAATTTTACTAGGTAAAATGGTGCATAATAAAGCCATTTCAGACAAAACCTCGAGGCAAATCAGGTTGACCAGTACATCATACTAGCTTGCCAGGAACATTTAGGAGCATGTATGGCTGAGGTTTCAGGTGTCCTCCCAAAGAACTTTTGGAAATCTACAAGACAAATGGTATTTTTACCAGCCATTTAAAAAAAATCAGTTTGAAGTCTGAGAAATTCATGTTGACAAACTAAGTTATTCGAGTACATGTAAGAATAAGGGTTCATGAGTCATCTCCAAGAAGATTTGGAATTCTGCTAGAGAGAAGAGTGCAGTTTGAACTTCACAAACTAAAGCCTGAGCAAATCTGAGGTTGATAAATTCACCCTTTTAGCATGGAAATTAGAGTATAGGCACAGTTTTGAATTCAAAGATGGAAATTCTACATTAGACAAAATGGTGTATTTCAAGCCATTTCAGACAGAACTAAATGTGTGTCCATAGGACACAGGTGCCCCAACTTCCTGCAACACAAACTTTATGCACTTTAGAGGCCCTTTCAGAGAAATGGCAATTCTACAAGACAAAATGATATATTTAAAAGCCATTTCAGACAAAACTAGATGTGTGTCCTTAGGTTTGGCTGAATGAAACAGATCACCAGATGCAGATCAGATCTTCATATTCTGAATAATATATCATTGCTTATGACCTAAGGTTAAAAACATTTGAAGACATCTGCGGCAAAGGTAAATATGCAATTCTTCAATACATTGGTGTGTTTGAAGTCATTTAAGACAGAAAATTGTCAGAGCACACTCTGCTGATAGTATTAGAAGTGTTTGGTAAAAACAAATGAGTGGCTATTTGCACAGGGAATTCCTATTGACTCAGTCACCACACAACAAAAACAACCTTGTCTTTATGTGAATGAAAAGATCAAGGCTAGGTATCATTTCTGCGGAAATATGTATGAGTTTGAATTGTTTTAGACTTTCGAAAAGCTTTCGATCTTACTTATAGAAATGGAATTTGGTTTAAATTGATTAACAATGGTATATCCAGCAAAATGTTAACAATTCTTAGAAGTATGTATTTAAGTGTTAAATCATGTGTTAAAGTGAATGGTACATTAACAGATTATTTCGATACTTTTATGGGCATTAAACAAGGAGAGCCATTATCTCCCTTTTTATTTATATTCTTTGTTTATGATATGCAAGATCATATACGCAATGATAATATTGATGCTTTTACAATTGATCAATTGCAAATTTATCTGCTATTGTTTGCAGATGATACTGCTCTATTTTCATACAGTGTAGATGGTTTACAAACATTGTTAGATAAGTTACAAGAGTATTGTTTAAAATGGGGTATTGAAGTAAATGTTGATAAGACGGTTGTAATGGTATTCAAAAAGGGCAACAGGCCACGCAACATTATATTGAAATATAATAATCAGGTTCTTAAACAAGTTAAAAAGTTTACTTATCTTGGTGTAAATTTATCGGATAATGGAAGTTTTTATCAAACGCAGAAGGCGTTATCCCATCAGGCACTTAAAGCTCTCTATTCATTAAATACATTGTTTGATAATGTTAGTCTTACTGTTAAAGATAAGTTGAAACTTTTTAACTCTATGGTTTTGCCCATATTATGTTATGGATCAGAAATATGGGGCTTCCATAAAGCTCCTGATATTGAAAGGGCATATATGAAGTTTTTTTGAAACAGCTTTTATCTGTAAAACAACAAACATGCAATGTTGCAGTATATGGAGAATTTGGTGTATTCCCTCTTAGTGTTATTAGAAAAATTAGAATTGTTAAATATTGGTTCAAATTATGTCAGAATACTGATACTATACAATACAAATTGATGATGTTGCAAAATGGTAATAACTCATTAGTTAATAAATGATCTATAGATGTTAAAAAAATGTTAAATGAACTTGGTTATGGTTACCTATGGAATAACTATAATGTTACAAATGCACATGTAAATGCTATTGTACAAAGGATACATGACCAATATTTGCAAAGGTGGTGTTCTGAGCTAGAAATTTCAACAAAACTTGATGCTTATAAACGTTTTAAAGTTAATTTTATACACAAGACCTATCTTGATTGTGTTGAAAATGATAATCATAGAATAGCTTTAAGTAGACTAAGATGTTCTTCGCATAAACTAGAAATAGAAGAAGGTAGATATAGAAACATTCCAAGAGAAAATAGAATATGTCGAAAGTGCAATCTTAATCAAGTAGAATCTGAGTATCACTTTGTACTCATATGTCCATTTTATTCAGAACTTAGACGTACATATATAAATAGATTTTACCATACATGGCCAAATGTACATAAACTTAATGCATTATTTTCTACGACAAAAAAGACTATAGTCATGAAACTTGCAAAATTTGTTTATTTAGCTATAAAAAAGAGAGAATCATGAGCAATTTAATTATCAATGAAATTCACTATAAATGTAACAATGTTAAATGTGTGTATAATTTACGTATGTATACATTAATTTCTTTGTATTATGTATAATTTGCCACGTTATGTTCATCATACTTTTCTGTAAATATTGAATCGTATGAATGTATTTGTTGTAAATGGCAAAAAACATGTATATGTTTATGCTAATAAACTTTTGAACTTTGAACTTGTGGCACCTAAACAATAAGTTTACAATATATTACAAATTCTCAGAAGGTTTTAGGAAGTATATATTACAGAACTGTTACAGCCAAGAAGATTTAAAGGCACTCGCTACAGTTTTTCCGGACGGGTCGATATTTACCCAAACACCATGTCAGTAAGGTTATGTTTCTAATCGAGGTAGCTCACTACAGAGTTCGAGCGGTTTTCTGCGCATGCCCGGAAGTGATTATCTTATGTCGCGTACGGTAAATTATTGTATGTTCGCCTGCATTTAATGTATAATATGTATAATATACTGACTAAAGGTTAGGGTAAGTATCACCATGGTTACAAAATATATACATTTAAAGTACTTTTAGTTCAAACTGCTTCAATCCGACATATACTGGAGTCTGTAATTTATACCGGCGCTCCAACTCTGCATTGAGTCACAGCTTTTTCTAATCCCATACCGTACCCATACCGTACCTCCGTATTCGTAAACTATAGGTTTTGTTCGGAGAAAGGCGGAAACTTTCATCGTTCTATGACATCAAGATGCTTCAGAAACACCTTAAAACCCGCTTATTAAGAAATCTGCCGTTTGATAATTTGATATATCTCTAAGTCATCTGCTCAAACACTGAAAGGGTATTTCGTACCAACCTGCGTTGTATAAATGCCCGTCACATCCCACCTCGTTGTAATTTGATTTAAGCGAAATCTAATATGGTGACCTATCAATTTTCTTTTTGTTTTAGATTAGGTAGACATTACCAAAGGTATGTGCAGAGTTTGATTAAATTCTATTATGTGAAACTCGATAAAATAGCGGAAGTACTAACTTAAAATTGACAAAAGTATGCAAAAATAGCCATTGGGTCTGCTGAACAAGTATTCCTTTCTTTACAAAATAATTTTCTTTTGATTTTTCTGAGCATGTTTCAAATAGATATATTGTTTTCCGTTATAAAAATGCTTAGATATCAAATTTATGCTGATTATTGTACTTTACTGAAATATATTTTAGGATTATAGAAATTTTGAAAATGTTAAAAATAGCAGCATATCTAGGGGCAAATTAAATTGAAACAAAGCTGGTGACCTAGTATTTTTATTTCATTCTTCAATACATCATAACATGATCTTTTAATACAAAACATTTCATCAAAATCTATTATTGAGAAAAAAATTACGAAACTGAAGCGAGCGTCCTTAAACAAATGATTTGCAAAATAATTTCCTTCATGAAAATATAGGAATGAGTAGAAGACAAATAATGTCAAATCTTCTGTCTTAGTGTTTTGCTAGCTTTTAGCTCGACTATACGAAGTATATAGAGAGCTATCCTACTCACCCCGGCGTTGGCGTCGGCGTCTTTCCGCGTCCCCACCGTGGTTAAAGTTGTTTTTTTTTTACACTTTTCCTTTTTTCTCTTTATCTCTGTAATTACTTGATGGATTTGCTTTAAACTTACAATATTTATTTCTCATCATCACCCACATCATATGGAACAAGGGCCATAACCCTCACATCAATATTTCATGAATTCCTCCGTTTTACTTAGAATTTCAGGTTAAAGTTTTGATGCACTTTCGCTCTATCTCATTTGTTCCTAAATGGATTTAATTCAAACTGGTTGTTTCACATCATCTCCCACATCATAAGACACAAGGCCCATAACTCTGGTACCAATATTGAATGAATTATCCCCATTTTACTAAGAATTTCAGGTTAAAGTTCTGATGCGCTTTCATTAAACCTCAGTTATTACTAAATGGATTTGATTCAAACTTAAAAAAAGTTGTTCAACATCATCACTCACATCGTATGATACAAGGGCCATAACATTTGCAAAAATATTTCATGAATTATCCCCCTTTTTACTTAGAATTTCAGAATAATGTTTTGATACACTTCCACTCTATCTCAGTTATTCCTAAACGGATCAAACTTAAAATAGTTGTTCCATCTTATCACCCACATGGTATGACACAAGGTGCATAACTCTGGCACCAATGTTTCATGAATTATACCCCCTTTTACTTAGAATTTAAGATTAATTTTGATGTTTTTTCACTATATCTCAGTTATTACAAAATGGATCTGATTCAAACTTTAAGTAGTTGTTCCACATCATCATCCACATCATATGACACAATGTTCATAACTCTTGCACCAACATTTTATGAACTATGCCTATATTATTATTTTTGCTTAGAATTATACTTAGTGTTTTGATACACTCCATCTTTACCTCTCTAATACTTAATATTTTTGACACAGACTGAAGCTATTGTGCAATATCTTCGTCCACCATTGGAGTCATCAAACACTCCAGTGACAGCTCCAGTTTCCTCTGAAGTGCCCAGTTTCACTATCCAGCATCGAAATAGTCGAGCGCGCGTAGGCGTCGCCGTTGGTTAAAGTTTTTGACAGGTCAGATATCTCTGTTACTTCCATAGCTATTGACGAGAAACTTAAAATAATTTTTTACTATCAAAGTCTACCCCAGGACAACCAATCCCCAGAACTCTGTTTGAATTTCGACAGTGTTATGCCCCTTTTTAACTTAGAATATTTGGTTAAAATTTTGATAAAGTCAAATATCTCGGTTACTATCAAAGCATTTGACTTGAAACTTAAAAACGGTATTAACTTTCAAAGTCTACAACAGACCAAACAATCCACATAACTCTGATTTGAATTTTGACACAGATATGCCCTTTTTTACTTAGAATTTTTGTGTGAAAGTTTTTGATAAAGTCGAATATCTCTGTTACTATCAAAAGTTTGGACTTGATATGATAATAAATATTAATGTTTACACCAGGAAAAACAACTCCAATAACTCTGATTTGAATTTTGACAGAGTTATGCCCCTTCTTAACTTAGAACTTTTTGGTTAAAGTATTATAAATTTTTTACCAAACTCATCATAGCACTGTGAGATGAGGGCGATCAGTCGTCAGTAGCATGCTACAGGTGATTTAACAGATAATAGGTTCAAAGTAGGGCTTAGTTATTTGGCCAGTAGAATCGTGACATATAATGATCTTCACCAAGCGTTCCACATGAACCTCCTGTATAACTATAACAATGAAACTTTATCTGTATAGAAAAACTTTTCAATGCTCGTCTACAAGTTTATTCAAATCATGACCCTTGGGGTCACACAGAGATACATAGTAGTAAACTTAAAATTTTCTGGAACCACATGGCATAGACCCTACATATATTGCATGTAGTATAACAGATGAGCGATATATGGTTCTAAACATTTGTTCAGTGTTATAATTGTTAAAGGCACTGATCTCCAGATTTTGGCTAAAAAATGATCTTTCTTTCAAATTGAAGTTTGTGGATACACTTAATGTATTAAAAATTTAGTTTGCTAAAAACACACGCAGACAGCTGCCTCAGTGTGCCTCAACATAGTCGGTATATTAAAATTAACAGGTTTTCGTTTTTGGTGGTATTTTCTTACTATATTCAACATAGTTATAGCATTTGATATTGCGTCATTACAAAAAAAATAGTGGAACATCATGTTAATTCTTGAAAATATTTGTTTTTTCAAGTTTTGTTACCAAACTGTTAAGTAATGCTGGTATTGTCCAAAGAAGTAATTGTCACATTGGCAAGGCGATCTGGATGGTATATAGCAAAAAGTTTCATCAGGTTCTGTTTGTTTTACTTTAATGCCACGAATTATACCGTCGCTTAAGGTGCTTGGTATATACGGAACCTGCTATATATAGTGGTCAAAGATATTACTCTTTACATGTTTCATATATATCAAGAGTATTATAATTTCTGTTGTATGTCAAGCTTGCCTCTGGAGAGTGAAAATGGCTGTTCTGAATAATTCTATTTAGAAACCTTTTTCCATAACAAAATGTTTTGATGCACGATTTTCAGTGCGAACACTATTCGTTAAAGTAGATTGAATATACTTTTATTTAACTATAAATACCAAATTTTACAAGAATATCCAGCTTTGTAACCCCCCCCCCCTTCAAATGCTACTCTCTTATTGACTCTAGATGGTACAGTGTTACACAAACGTGCCCTTCGGATATAAACGATTTTCCATTGACGGGCAGTAGGGAGATTCCTTGCCATTTCTCTCGCCATTGCTGCACTGGGTATACTTTCTTATGGCCAAAAATGTCTCATGGTATATCTATACTTATGGAATTATCCATGCCTAATAATATGTACGACATATTTGCTTTCTCACTGTTTAACTGTTCAAAGGTGGTTAATCAAATTTTGGTCAACTAATGGATTTGTTCAAAACTTTAACAGCTATTGTCTACACTTATATATGTGTTAACTTATTTCTTAATTCCTCTTAGATTTTCACTGGAAGTAGTTTTAAAAATCTTCTTGTCCAAAACTGTAGGTCCTAGGGCTTTTATATCTGGTATGTAGCAGCATCTAGTGGTTCTTTACAAATAGTATTCAAATTAATCCCTAGGTTCAAATATGGCCCGCTCTGTGGGTTACGAGAGACGTTCAATAAATAATGATATTCCGTGTATAGTTCCGTAACCGGTGATTATTTCTAAATGCGGGTTTCAGCACATTATAGAGCAATTTATTGGAAAAAATGCCATAAGACTGATAAAAATTGGTAGATTCAAAGTAAAAATATAATTATTTGAGTGAGGTGTACTCATGTATACTGGACCATTTTATGTCCAAAATATTGAGATTGTAATATGCAATTCCTTGATTCGACATTGAACAACTAAAACTGTAGTTCAATTTTCAGTTAAAACAAATCATCATCTTTACATACATATTTGAAAACTAAAATAAAAAAAGATAACAGTATAAAATGGTGTGTGTATAATTTTACTGGAAAAATGATAAGTTGAGTACAATAAGTCTCTGCAATTTTGCCAGATGTGATATTCGTCTTTGAAAAAAAATCTTGCATTTCAAGTTAATACTAATTCCTTAATTCTCGATTGCGAAACAAGTTCTTACAACTTAGGTTATCGCTTTCGTGACTCATACCAGATGGAATCACCCCCGAGTTTAGATGTTTTAGTTGTGTTGTAAAATGAAAAACGCAATAAGTGGTTGAAAGCAAACACAAACTCATCACAAATTGCTGTTCCTCGTAGAAAATTATTCTATTATTATACTCTTCCTTAATATTCTTAACCCTGACCTATTGACCTACTTTCTTGTTTTTGAAGCTACAGTAAAGATATATGGACCACATGTATATAAGTTGTTAACAGATTTCAGTAAATACCATGTTCTACACATCTAGATGTTATGCCCCCGTTGGTGGACATATTAAAATCGCACTGTCCGCACGTCCGTGTGTGTGTGAGTGCGCGCGCGCCCTTGTAAATTCTTATTCGGGTTGTAACTCTGCCATCCATGAAGGGATTTTAAATAAATTGGCATAAATGTTCATCATAATCAGACAAAGTGTCTTGCGCAAGACCCAGACTCTAGCTTTTAGGTCAAGGTCGCACTAAGAGGTCAAAGGTTAAAACAGGGTCTGTTTCATGTCCGGTCCATAACTCTGCCGTCCATAAAGGATTTTGAAATAACTTGGCATAAGTGTTAACCATAATGAGGCGATGTGTCATGCACAAGACCCAGGCCCCTAGCTCCAAGGTCAAGGTCAGACTTATAAATCAAAGGTAAACAGGATCTTTTTCCTGTCCGGTTCATAACTGCCATTCATCAAGTCATTTGAAATTACTTGGCACGAATGTTCCCAATAATGAGACGACGTGTCATGCACAAGACCTAGACCCTTAGCTCTAAGGTCAAGGCCACAATTAGAGGTTAAAGAATAACATGGTATGTTTGCTGTACGGACCATAACTCTGCCATTAATGAAGAGATTTTGAAATTACTTGGCATAAATGTTTAGGGGCATTTGTCACTATAAGTTACAGATCTTGTTTGTTTTTTTGAAGCTTCAGCAAAGAAATTTGTTCAAGCAAGCAATTAACCACAGGTGAGCGATATAGGGTCATCATGGCCCTCTTGTTCTTTAGGTAAGGTAGGCAAGAAAAGGTGGCCTACAACTGGGATATCCTTGTATTTTCCTATTAGCTAGTGACCAAAAGGTGATCCAATCCCAGGATATCATAGCAAAGGTAGGCAGGAAAAGTAGACCTAATATAAGTGCCATCACACAACTTAATTGAAGAAAGATTCAATAATTTATCTTCTGTCAAATACCATTTACCTTTGAAGACTAATGTATTTTAACAACTGCACAACAAAGTGCTGGATATAGTGTATCTATGTTTAAGTCAAATACTTTGTTTCAGAAAATGCAAAAATTCCACTTCTATGTTTCAGAAAATGCATAAAATCCGTGCAACTGGTATTACTGTTTTTTGAAACATGAAAGTATGTCCAAATTGTAAAGAGAAAAGGGGGAGAGCAGAAGTGTGTACAGAATGCAATGGAAATACTGTAGAAGGTCAAATTTGTGCAGCACGATCGAATAATGATCAGATATGTGGAACATTTATACTGCCAGGTGCAAAGTTCTGCCACGAGTGCGGAGCAAAAGCTAAAAATATAGCAGGAACGGAAAATGGTGAGTAAAATTAATATGATGACATTGCCGTATTGCTTAGTTTAAAATTTATATACTTGTCTAAGGCAACTGCATATTTATTGTAACTTACAGTTGATGCAATTTTGTAATGCATTTTATATTCCTGCCCCCTTGAAGTCTAAGTAATTTGATGCCCCAATTGGTGGACATATTAAAGTCGCACTGTCTGTCCATGAATGTGTGTGTGTGCGCGCGTGCGCGTACGTCCGTGTAAATTCTTGACCGGATTGTAACTCTGCCATTCATGGGGTTCGAGCCCCACTTTGGTCACGACCATGACTTCTCATATGACACCAGTACTGGTATTTCCAGGAAACGGACTCGAGAGTGGTTCCAATTAGCTTGAAGCTTTCATCACAATCGAGCTAAAATAAATTAGTATAAACTAATATTTGCTACTTTGGCTTATAGAGACATTAATTTTGGTTTAATTGATACAGACTTGCAAAAATATCTTTAACAACAATAGATCTTGGATTCCATGATGAATCCCTAAGATCTAGTTATAGCTTCTGGAGATACGGCCCCTGGATTGACCCCCGAAAGAGCCAACAAAATTTAAGTTTTACCTTATGAACACGATAGACGTAACATTTTACATTTGATTTTAACCACACTTACATATAATTTCAGTCACAATAAGATCGGTTCTTTTTGAAAACTGGCGACTGCCCCTGAAAAGGGCAAAATTGTCTGTTTATCTTGATGATCTTTAGGCCAAATTGGAAACTGGGTCATGTGGGATCAAAAACTAGGTCCCCAGGTCAAATCAAAGGTAAACTTGTAAACACCCTAGTAGCCACATTAATGACTCTATAAAACTGGGTCAGAATGTTTATCTTAATGGTTCCTATGCCAGGTTTAAAATTGGGTCATATTGGATAAAAACTAGGTCACACGGTCAAATCAAAGGAAAAGCTTCTTAACACTCTTTAGGCCACATTTATGATCCTATCTTTACGAGACTTGGTCAGAATCTTTATCTTGATGAATTCTATGCCAGATTGTAAACTCGGTCATGTGGGATCAAAAACTAGGTCACCCGCTCAAATGAAAGAAAAAGCTTGTTAAAACTGTAGAGGCCATATTTATGACCCTACCTTCTTGAAACTTGGTCAGAATGTTTATCTTGATTCCTAGGCAAAGTTCGAAACTGGGTCATGTTTAGTCAAAAACTAGGTCACCACTCAAATCAAAGGAAAAGGATTAAGCTGCCTTACACTGTAGAGGCCACACTTATGACTATGTTCACGAAACGTAGTCAGAATGTTTATCTTGATGATTATAAGGCCAAGTTTAACAGGTGAGCGATAGATGGTCATCATGACCCTCTTGTTTTAATTGTATGCAAATCGTTTTCGGAAACATGCATTATCCCTGTAACAGATGTTTATAACAATTTATCAAGAGGTGTTGGTGAAAAAGGTTATAATTGACTTGCTATTGCTACTTGTTATACCCCATCAGAAAAGTTTGAGGGGTATATAGGAGTGAACTTGTCAGAAGGTCGGTCTGTTGGTCCGTTGGTTTTCATTGTTTCCGGACAATATCTCATGGAAGGCTTGGCAGATTTAAATAAATTTTACACAGGTGTATCATCATAAATACAGGTCAAGTGCGACTTTGAGGTCATAAAGTCAAAGGTCAAGGTCACAATGCCTCGGAAGAACTAAACTGTTACCGGATGATAACTTGAGAACGCTTGGGCGAAGGATAATAAATGTTGGTACACAGGTGTAACATCATAAAATACAGATAAAGTTCGACTTTGAGGTCAGTAGGTCAAGGACACAATGACCCGGAACAGTTAAACGGTTTCCGGATAACAACTTGAGAATGCATGACCCCTTTTGATTTTGGAATCATTTCGTCAAAGGCCAAGATCTTAGGGGCTAGAACATGGAAAACCACTTGACAGAACGTTGAAACTTATTAGGATGATTGTACTTGCAGAATAGATGATACCTACTGATTTTTGGGTCAGTTAGTCAAAGGTTAAGATCTCAGGGCCAGAATATGGAAACTGTTTTCCAACTTTAGTACAATTCGACTCAGAAAGTTGAAAATTCCCATGGACATGCTGAGTAAATAGACCCTGTTGATCTTGGAGTCACTTCTTGAAAGGTCAAGATTACATGGGGCAAGAACATGGTAAAATATTCTGATTCATTACTTGAGAACCACTTAACCCAGAACCGTGTACCTTCACAGGATGATTGGACATACTGATTAGATGTCATTCAGTCAAAGGTCAAAGTTAGAGTGGCCCGAAAAAAGCAAGTTGTTCCCGATCAATAATTTGAGAACCACGTGACCCGGAATGTCGAAACTTTATGCTATGATTGGACATGCAGACTAGATGCCTCTTTCTGATTTTGGGGTTACTTGATCAAAGGTCAAGGTCACAGAACCCTGAATGTAGAAATTTCATAGGATGACTGAACATTCAGAGTATGACCCCCTAGAGGCCAAAACTTAGAAAACTGTTTTCGATCAATAGCTTGAGAACTATTGACCTAGAACCTTCAAACTTCTAAGGATGATAGGCTTATGGAATTGATGGCACATAGTGATTTAGGGTCACTTGATCAAAAGTCAGTGTCACACGGGCCTTAAAATGGAAAACAGTTTCTGATCAATAACTTGAGAATCACTTGACGCAGAATGTTGAAAGTTTATGATCCCTATTTATCTTTGGGCCATTTTTTCAGAGGACAAGCTCACAGGGCCAGAACTTGCAAAATCGTTTCCGGTCTATAACTTGAGAACTTCTTGACCTAGAAATTTGAAACGTCATGGGATCAGTGGACATGCCCGCCCGCTTAGCCTAGTAGGGAGAGTGTTGGTCAACGGATCACGGGATCGTGAGTTCAATCCCCGGGCGGGGCATATGTTCTCTGTGACGATTTGATAAAAATATTTTGTCTGAAATCATTCGTCCTCCACATCTAATTCATACTGGGAGGCTGGCAGTTACTGGCGGAGAACAGGTTTGTACTGGCTCAGAATCAAAAAATACTGGCTTAGTTAACTGCCCGCCATTACTAGACAGAAATACTGTTGAAAAACGGCGTTACACCCAAAATAAAAAAAAAAACTGGACACGCCAAGTAGATGATCCCTATTGCATTTTTATCACTAAGCCAACCATCAGGATCTCTTTGACTTTCGCTTCTGTCTTTTATTGACTTCTTGCCTATTACTACAATGCTTTAGGGGAGATATGTGCTTTTCTACAAAACCATCTTGTAGTTCAAGCCCGTATTCATAAAGCTCCTAAGGAGAAAACTTAGGAAAGTCCTTAACCTTGTAGATTTTCCAGAACAAAATAGCACAAAAGAAAAGTGTAGACTTTATACCGGTAAGATTTATTGATAATCTTCATCACTATACCAGACTGTATATGTGACAATATCGTTAGACAGTCCAACTATCTCGACAATTGTCCACAAAATGCTTTGGAACTTTTCCCTTAGTCCCTAAAGGAAATTTATGCTTTAGGAGCTCTCAGAATTGGTTTGTAGAATATCACTAAAATATGATAGAAATGTTAATTGCTATCAAGAAATTAGGCCCAGTACGTTTTAATATGATTACTTGGGGAAGACAAGATTTATGGCCCTTTGTACTTTTAGGTTTGTATACTAGTATATTACTTAAATAGTCCATTTTCCGTCCGTCTGGAGTCGTATCTCAAACATGGATGGAAGGAATTCGATAAAATTTGGTAGAAATGTTAAATGCTATAGGGAAATGTGGCAATTCAGATTTGTAAGGATAACAAGATTTAAGCCCGTTTGCATATATATATATATATATATATATATATATATATATATATATATATATATATATATATATATATATACGAGCCGCATCATGAGAAAACAAATATAGTGGGTTTGCGACCAGCATGTATCCAGACCAGCTGCGTATCCGCGCAGTCTGGCCATGATCCATGCTGTTCGCTTTCAAAGCCTATTGCAATTAGAGAAACCGTTAATGAAAAGCATGGATCCTGAGCAGACTGCGCAGATACACAGGCTGGTCTGGATTCAAACAGGTCACAAATGCACTATGTTGGTTTTTTCATGTTGCGGCTCATATATGGTTAATATTTGTTTTTATTCAGTATTTTGTCAACGGCCGGAGCCATATCTCAGAAATAGAAATGGTATGTAGGATTGTAGTAACACATGATGGAAATGTTATATTTATCAAATTTGGCAATAAAACTAACAGGCAAGTAATTGGTATCCCGATGGGAACCAACTGCGCCCCCCTCATTGCTGATTTCTTCCTATACTGTTATGAACGAGATTTCATGCTTAGTTTATCTACTGAGACATAATTTGAAATTATTGAAGCTTTTAATGAAACCTCAAGGTATCTTGATGATATTTTAAATATGGACAACCAATATTTTTCAGAAATGGTGAAATTTATTTACACTAAAGAGTTACAGCTTAACAAGGCTAATACTTCAGATTTAGAAGCGTCATTTCTGGATTTAAATTTAAGAATTGTGAGTAATAATATAGAAACGAAAATATATGATAAAAGGGACGATTTTAATTTTGAAATAGTGAACTTTCCCCATCTTGTTGGAGATGTCCCTCGAGCAACATCATACGGTGTCTATATTTCACAGCTTATTCGTTTTGCAAGAGCTTGCTAAAAAATAGATGATTTTAATGACAGAAATCTTCATATCACAAAGAAATTGTTACAACAGGGTAACCGTTATCATAAGCTACGGAAAGCTTTTAGTAAATTTTACTACAGATCGTCGGAATTGTTAGAAAAATATAATACGCCCCTTAAAACACTTTTAAAACTTGGACTTACACACCCAGAATACTATGGAGATGTAGTTTATAAAATTCGGAAAATTAAACATACCCCTTATTTTAATCAAATATTTGTAAAATTGGTTAAAAAGTTTATCAAAAGAGGATACTGTCAAGATTACTTTCTTCTCATTGTTTTATTGTATTTTTATTGTAATTTTGTTTTGGCAGCACGAACCAGATAAAGCTATTTTTGCCAATTAATAGAAATTTGGCTCAGCTTTTATTTGCAGGTTATTTCATGTCGATATGATTTTCCAAACTCAAGTTATAAGTATTTTTGGGCGCTAAAAGAAGCACACTTTTGTTTTAATTTACTTTGACGTCGTTTGTATTGTGACGTAACGTCATGTTTTCTATCCGTTGTGCGTGCATTTATTTGAAATAAAGAACCTGATTCAATGACAAATCGGAACAAACAAGTTGTTCCAAAAGTATCTCTCAGTTTGTCAAGCTTGCATATTGCAAAGAGTCTCTATGTGGGCAGTCTCACATCGAGTACAAGTTCAGCAGTGCAGCAAGGGCAGGGAGCATAACAAGTCCAAGCAGTGCAGCAAGTCAAGGAGCGAAACAAGTCCAGGAGGCAGCAAGCCAAGGAAGCGCAGCAAGTCAAGGAAGCGCAGCAAGTCAAGGAAGCGCAGCAAGTCTAGGAAGCGCAGCAAGTCCAAGAAGCGCAGCAAGTCTAGGAAGCGTAGCAAGTCAAGGAAGCGCAGCAAGTCTAGGAAGCGCAGCAAGTCCAAGAAGCGCAGCAAGTCTAGGAAGCGCAGCAAGTCCAGGAAGCGCAGCAAGTCCAGGAAGCGCAGCAAGTCCAAGAAGCGCAGAAACGTAGCAAGTCCACCAAATGTAGCAAGTCCCTTTCCAAGTTATTAAGACATAGTCACCTTAAGTAGTGAACCCACACAGACAACGTCTGACAGATACGATGCGAAAATCGTGAAGCACAGTGTAAGTTTAGTGATTCACCCCTCTTCAGTTAATTGCTACGCTTTCCTATTTGATGGTGCGATGACTAATAAAGTGTAAGACTCCATGATGCTTTTCTCCTAAATCCTACATACAACGGACGGAGGGAGTTGATTTTTGTCTTACAGTTTTCTTAGTCGTGCCCTTAAAAGTTAGGCTCTTGTTGCTCTGACTTCAGACAAGTTGTTGAGTACATTGATGTAAATATACCTTAAATTTACCTTAATTTTATGTTTTGCTTTATTTACTAGTATCTGTTATTTTTGCACTAATGTTAGAGCCTTTCTCAGCGGGGATTTTATTTACATTGTGTTGTTTAACTTGATGAAAATAGGGTAAGTGCGAGGTTGGCATGCCCTAAACGCGTTTAAACCCCCAGTTTCCTTTATATAGGTTACTGAACGTTCCAAGGCGGCACCTGTTTTCAACTGGTTGTTTTGTCTGTCTTGTATTGTCTGTTGCATATGTTTTTTTGTTTGTTGTAAGCGTTTTTCCTCCGCCTCACTCCTCTTATTGCCCGCTCCTTTCCCTTGATTTACGCTACTTTTTGCATCCCCTCCCCCTTTACTTTTAGTAAGTTTTCGTGGCTCTCCTTTGTTTTGGCAGCCGATTTCTAAGACGTTACTTGATTGTTTTTTTTTCCTTATTGTGTGGGTGCGTTTGTATGCTTGTGAGTCTATAACGGTGCCCTACTGTTTTCTTATGTGTTGCTTGTTCGTTTTTCTAAGTTATTCAGTTGATCGTAGTTGTATGTTTATCTTTGGTACATGAGTGTCTGCGCTATTGCGGTGCGACTGTTTCTAAAGAACATGGCATTCCCTTGTATATTCATCCTTGTTCAACTTTCCCCTTCGGGTTCCTCCGCCCCCCCCCCCCCCCCCCCTCCCGGCCCGACCTCATTTCGCCCTTTACTATTTCCTTCCTCTCCATCAATATTTAGCATGAATTAATATGTACTTGTTGGATGTTTGAAGCAACCCGTCTGAAATATTTTTCCATTACAGCTTCTTTTTGTTGCTGGCAAATGCGTGGCTCTGGGGCTGTGTATTTGGTGATCTGTGCTTCCGAGAAATCTACCCTTACCTATTATCTTTGGTTGGACTGCTTGAGGAAGACAAAATTTGTTGCCATTTGTACTTAAATATATATATAATATAACAAAAATAGTCCATTTTCAGTTCGTCTGGAGTCATATTTTAGACATTGTATAATGGATTTCAATAACACATGGAAGAAATATTAAATGCTCTAGGGAAATCAGATCCTAAAAGTTTCAGACAGATTGCTCGAAGGAAACGACATTTATAGGCCCCTTAGAGTATATATATCTCTCTACATATATTGGGCAAGAAAGACTTAAGAAATGGAAAACGACTTTGCAACTTTTATCTTTAACGACTAATTGGGTCTCCAAATGAGATTCATTCCGCAAGAGAAAATTTATTCGAACTAAATCACCACCACGATATACCAGACCAATTACGGCAAAGCGCCTAGCAGTACAAACGAACACGCACATGCCACAGCAAGTCCACTAACCCAATAAGATTAGTTTCGACGCTGCTTTATATACGAGCCCGAATTGTACTACACATTCGTACTGGTTCAACATTTGCATATATGTACTCTAATCTCTGTTTTCATGTCTCACAAATCAGTAGTGACATTTTAGTCTTTTTAACTGATTGGGACAAGAGAAGCTTTATTCTCTCTCTCAGAAAGTTAACTGGATCTCAAGGATACATTGAATATATATATATATATATATATATATATATATATATATTTACATTAAGAGATATAATTATATTCAGAACAGTTGACTTTCCCATACGTGAGATCCGCTAGGATACAAGTTCGCATTATAAATTATTATATAGTAGAGAGAATTTATACGAACTAAATCACCACCACAATATACCAGACCAATTATAAAAATGCAAAAGTTTGTACTGGATCAAGTATATTATAAAGAAAAAATAAACAACATTACATGAGTAACGTTATATTTGCCTACCGGTTTCGTTTATACTCATCAGGGCAAATAATACAATATGGCGTCAATAAATGTGTAATTGCTGAGCAACGTCATTTTTGCGTACACATGTGTACTTTAGATAACCTAGCTGAAAATCATAACTATGAAATTTGTAAAAAGGAAATATTGAAAATTTAGGGACGGTTTTTGAGCATATATCTAAATGAGTACTTAAAGGTAATTGTCTTGTTGATGGGTCTCTTATTTGTTGGTCATGTACTGTCCTTCTATTATTTCTATAACGTTGTGTACACATGTGTACGCAAAAATGACGTTGCTTAGCAATTACACACGCCATATTGTATTATTTGCCCTGATAAGTATAAACGAAACCGGTAGGCAAATATAATGTTACTCATGTAATGTTGTTTATTTTTTCTTTATATATATTCATGAGCATTTATATATCGAACTATACAGGCGGTATTTACGCCGTTGCTGTGTTGTTTTGATTTATGCTACCCTTGAAAAAGGCTTTTTTAAAAAGCCGAAAGCGCTCGGGTTTATAATTGGACTTTTGACACTGTTTGAACACATATTTTTTCTCGTACTCTATAATTTTATCTTTATGTTCTTGTATCCTTCCGGGATCCAGTGTGTTTGAAAGGCATTTCGTTGATGTTTTTTCTTTAATATATCACTTATATATATATATATATATATATATATATATATATATATATATATACAGTATTAGAAGACTCAATAGATATATTTATATACATCTATATATATATTTTGTTCCATTTTCTGTCTGTGCGAAGTCATATCTTACACAGGTTTGAATGATTTCAACAAAGCATAATAATGTTAGTTGTAATTGGGTAATGTGGCCCTGCAAGATTCAGTAAAGTTGCATTAGGATCATATGAATTATTGCCCTTAGTACTTACATTAAGGCAATTTAATGTCATTCTAAAGTCTACTTTTGCTTCAAGTTTAGTGCATATAAAGCTTTATTAAACACTGATGTACATTATGTGTTCTGGTCTCTTGGGTTAAAGTCAAGGGAGCTGTTACGGAAAATAAAAGATTTGTTTCTGCTCAAAACTTCAGTAACGAATAGGGTATTGTGTCAAAACTTGGATTTTAGGAAGCTTGTATGGATGCCAGTGGGGTAAGCAGACCAAACTTGGTTAATACATAGCTTTCGTAGAGACTAATTTTATTTACTAGGTTATTAAATTGCCGAATATCGTTGTCCGGGCGGGTGGCCGGGCGGCGTAAACTTTTGGTTTTCGTTCGATAACTTGAGTTAGGAGTGACCGATTCAAATGAAACTTGATATATAGGTAGTTTGCAAAGAGTTTGGGATTGCGTATAAGGTCACTAGGTTCAAGGTCAAGGTAACTGTTTCTAAAAATAGAAAATATGGTTTCCGATCAATAACTAGTTTGCATTGACATATTGAAATTAACGTGACCTATAGGTGGCTCATACAAAAACCAGGGTTGAGATTATATATTTCGACGAAACTTCACAGAAGTGGTCAGTACCAAGCCTAGTAATTAGTTGTGAATTTCGCCGGCACGTTCCGCTTCGCTGCACAAAGATAGAACAATCATTTTCCGGACTTCACAGGTCAAACTGCTGGACAGATTTCGACGAAACTTCACATGAGTGATCAGTACCAAGCCTAGTAGTTGATATTGCCGACACGTTCCACTTCTCTGCACAAACTGGCTGCCAGAGTTAATTGTATTAAAATCTTGTCAGGCTTTCACAGGTCAAACTGCTGGCTGGAATTTCGACGAAATTCTACAGGAGTGATCAGTGCCAACCCCAGTTTTGAATATCGCTGGCATGTTTCGCTTCGCTACACAAAATGGCAGCCAGAGATAAAAATAGAAAAATATTGTCTAGCTTTCACAGGTCAGACTGCTGGACAGATTTCGGCGAAACTTCAAGAAGTGGTCAGTACCAAGCCTAGTAATTAGATGTGCGTTTCGCAGGTGTAATGAAGTATTTCGACCCCCATAGAATAATGACCCCCCGGTCATTATTCTATAGAAAAAGTGACCCCCCCGGTCATAGTATTATGACCTCCAGATCATACTACTATGACTCCTCCACGTGAAGTAAACTGAACCTCACGAAGAATATTGACTCCCATAAAAAAACGACCCCCGGTCATTTGGTCAAATTTAGTGATAACTCATGTATCTAAGGCCTACTTGCTGCATTTTATGACCCCTCTCGGGGGAGGGGGGGGGGGGTGGGCATATAGATTTGCCATTGTCCGTCCGTCCGTCCTTCCGTTTGACCATTAGCCGCATATACCATCACTTGACACAGAAATCAGAGCATTCCGCAACGGGAAAAGGGATTCTATTTCTAGACGCTGTATCTTGGTGTATACATTTTTTTCAGGAAAATAACAATTCACAATACGTTCACAAAACACACCAGTGTCAATAATCCCTGCAAGCTTCGGTATGAAGTAATTCTTCAGAAGAAAACTGCACAAGAAACTGCTAGCATAGAACTTAGTATTAATAGAAGTTGCAATACTTAGCAGTGGCAGTAAAGTACGGTAGCGGCAACAATAGAAAGTAGTAGTAGTAGTAGTAGTAGTAGTAGTAGTAGTAGTAGTGGCAGTGGTAGTGGCAGTTGCAGTAGCAGCAGCAGCAGCAGCAGCAGCAGCAGCTGCAGCAGAGGAATAAGTGACAGCAACAACAGCAGCAGGAGAAGAAGAGGTAGATGTACAAGACGTATTAGTGGAAGCAGGTATAGTAGTATCAGTAGTAGCAGTTGTAGTAGTAGTAGTAAAAGTAGTAGTAGTAGTAGTAGTAGTAGTAGAAGAAGAAGAAGTACATGTAGTAATAGCAATAGAAGAAGCGGCACCAGTAGTAGTAGTACAATCAAAATGTTAACTATTGGCAATGGAGGGTATGAGGGTTGTAGATCTAGTAAAATTGTCCGTTAGGTTTGGTGGGGATCACTTTTTAATAGATATTATCGTCGAAAGTCTTTTTAGGAGCCGGTGTTTTACACGGAAAGAGTAACTTTTTTAAATAGAATAATGTCCGGGAATCGATATTGTATGAGAGTTCGAATGTAGTAATTTCGGCAGTGAGTATTTTACATGGAAGGAGTCACTTTTTCTATAGAATAATAACCGGGGTCGTTATTCTATGAGATTCGAAGGGAGTCATCTTTAGGGAGTCAGTATTTTACTTGGAGGGGTCAGTTTTTCTATAGAATAATGACCGGGGGTCGTTATTTTATAGAGTTTTCAAAGGGAGACAGTTTTTATAAGGGGAGTCAATATTTTACAGGAAAGGAGTCACATTTTCTATAGAATAATGTCCGGGGGTCGTTATTCTATGGGGGTCGAAATACTTCATTACACCGGCACGTTCCGCTTCGTCTCACAAAATGGCTGCCAAAGCTAGGGATAGAAAAATCTTTTCCGGACTTCATAGGTGAAACAGCTGGCCGGAGTTTGATCAAACGTCACAGGAGTGTTCACTAATAAGCTTAGTTTTGCATACCAACAAACATGCCCCTATTCCATCCTTTGAATACATAGACATATGTTTTTGTGACATAAACAGCTTCTAGTTTCACAATGTGATCATCAAAAAGGTGGTTTCCATTTTATAAATTTAGTTTGGACTTACTTATTGCCACCAAAACTTGTGTACGGCAAGCTTATCTGAAAAAGAAAGGTTTGAATGATATTTGGAGTCACTGTTCCTAAAAATAGAAAATGGCTTCCACTCAATATCTTTAGTTTGGGTACACTTATTGTCAGAATGCTTGGTGTGTGGATACCTTTTATCAAACCCAAAGGTTGGAAATGTATTGGGGGTCACTTGAATAGGGTCAAGGTCAATGTAACTAAAATAGAAAAATTGGGTCATATTTGAAATAAAAAAATATATTATTTTTCTGCTGTGGAATGGAAAGGTATAAGTTCAAATCTCACTCACTAAGATTCAGTTTTTGTGTGATTAAAAGGTCATTTTAATGCCATTGGGTTAATTAAAAAGAGAAAAAATATGGTCATAGTTAAAATATATTTTTTTCACTTTAATTAGCAAAAAGCTGGTTTTATTTTGGGTCACTGTTACTAAATGTAGAAAAAATAGTTTATGCTCAATAGCTTTAGTTTGGCTGCACCTGTTGTCAGCAAGGTTTATGTTTAGGTATTTTCAAAGAATCATAGATTACATATAATTACATAGGGCAATGACACATGTACTTTTCTTATACCTGTACTTTTGAATGGCATGATTGGATGCAGTCAGATATGTATAAGAGAACTAGTTCGGGGGCCAAAAATGTATACCATGCACCCCTCCCTAGACTTTGTTTTCATAGGTACCAAATTGTTCGGCAGGACCAACTCTTTCAAAATAAAATATGTCCCCATGAAAAAAACTCTTTTGAACTATATATATGATTTCACTGTTTACATGGCAACTGGCTGTTCATGTTTGGAAAGGACTATCATATAGATGATAATCAGTCACATTTTGGTCATTTTTGGTGATAAAACAATTAAAATGGTATCAAAATGGAGCTATGACATTGCCTGTACGGAAAGGTCCACCCTGATTTTCTATAAAATCCAGGCGAACTTTTAAGACGGAATCCGTCTTAAATTTCTTCATAGTCCATATACATATTAAGGCGGATTCCAGGCGGAATAGAGCTCGAAAGATTTAAATGAGTTCCTCTAGTTCCTACTAGGCGGAATCCACCTAGAATTAGGCTGAATCCGTCTAGCACTAGGCAGATTTTGAAAAAAGAAGGCGGGGCTTTAAATTTAAGCGGCCTTTGCTATATCATTTTATACAAAGTATGACGGAATCTGCTTAGCCAAGTAGGCGGAATTCGCTTAATGAATAGATCAGATTGCAGTTAGCAAAGAATGCAGAAACTGCTTATTTCATAAGTGGAAGAAAATATTTCCATGCAATTATTTTTAGCTCATCTGATTTTTTTGGAAAAAAAACATGAGTTATTGTCATCACTTGATTGGCGTCTGCGTCTGCGTCTGCGTCTGCGTCGGCTTTGGCGTCGTCGTTGCCTGGTTAAGTTTTATGTTTAGGTCAGCTTTTCTCCTAAACTATCAGAGCTATTGCTTTAAAACTTGCAACACTTATTCACCATCATTAGCTGACTCTGTACAGCAAGAAACATAGCTCCATCCTGATTTTGCAAGAATTATGGCCCCTTTTGGACTTAGAAAATATCAGATTTCTTGGTTAAGTTTTATGTTTATGTCAATTTTTCTCCTAAACTATTAAAGCTATTGCTTTGAAACTTGCAACACTTGTTCATCGTCAAAAACTGACTCTGTACAGTAAGAACAATAACTTCATCCTGCTTTTTGCAGAAATTATGGCCCCTTTAGGACTTAGAAAATCTGATTTCTTGTTAAGTTTTGTTTTTAGGTCAGATTTTCTCCTAAACTATCAAAGCTATTGCTTTAAAACTTGCAACACTTTTTCACCATGAATACCTGACTATGTACAGCAAGAAATATAACTCCATCCTGCTTTTTGCAAGAAATATGGCCCCTTTTGGACTTAGAAAATATCAGATTTCTTAATTAAGTTTTATGTTTAGGTCAACTTTACTCATAAACTGTTAAAGCTATTGCTTTGAAACTTGCAGTACTTGTTCACCATCAAAAAGCTGACTTTGTACAGCAAGAAACATAACTCCATTCTGCTTTTTGCAAGAATTATGGCCCCTTTTGGACTTAGTAAATATCAGATTTCTTGGTTAAGTTTTAAGTTTAGGTCAACTTTTATCCTTAACGGTCTAAGCTATTGCTTTAAAACATGAAGCAGTTATTTGCTATTAAAAGTTGATTCTGAACAGCAAGTACCGTAACTCTACATTGCTTTTTGCAAGAATTATGGCCCCTTTTAGACTTAGATAATCGTGGGTAGGACAATAGTTCCATTATACAGAGACAAAAATCAGATGAGCGTCTGCACCCGCAAGGCTGTGCTCTTGAAGATGTTTCAAACAAGTTCATCCAACATAATTATGTGGCATTTTAACACAAAATAAAGTTTCTGAGTAGTTTAAATAATATTTTTACTGGGTTTGTTAATATACAGACCTAAGAAGTCTTTTGTATTCTGTATGTCGATTAAAAGAATTTATGAAGAAGACAGCCATGTGGGTCTAACCTAATGTTTGAAAATTGCAAACATTTGTTAAATAATTTATCTAAGTAACATACATGTTTACAATATAGATTTATTGAAAACATGTGAAAACAATTTAAGCTTACAAAACAATCAATTATTTGCCTCAATTGCAATGTCTTAGCTATTTAAATGAAAAAAAAAAATCAATTTTAAATGTCAGTATTTATATTTTTTTCATTTAAGATAAATGCTCAGATTAAACATAATATTATGACCATTATTACTGACACGAGTGATCTTTAATCGACAATGAAAATTATGTTGCTTTAGCAATTAATTATTTCTCTTAGGGACCAGTGTTATATTATAATATATTAATGTGTTTAAATGTCTTCATGGATACTACACAGTTGTAATAATAAAAATAATCATAATAATAATCATAACTGAATTCACAATTATATTCAAACTTTAAATGGTGCATTCATCTTGTATGTAATTTACTTCAGAAATGTAATATTTAACCTAACAAATTATGATCTGCTTAAAACAGAAAAGATGTTTGTTAACTTCTGCAAACATATTGCAGTTTTAAAGACTAATTTACAGAGAAAAGTTTTAACTTACCATAGACTCATTCCACTAACAACTCAGCTCAAGTACAAATGCATGCAGAAAGTCAGTTTTTGTCCTAAACATTGACCACAACATCCGGTTGTAATCAACTTGCAGATCAGATTTCATATTAATTGATTTACAATTGCCACCTAAAAAAATCCGCATTGTCTTAGTAAAGCTATTTTTTCTAAGTTCCCCCTTATTTTATCTGAAAATGTCCGCTTAGTGAGAATCTGTCTACTTCTTAGTCCAAATAATTGTACTCAAGAGTTGAATATCGTTATATTTATTTTTGACTGGTCGATATCCCCTCTAGGTAGACAACGTGAAATATTAGAATGTAAAATCGGTCTACCCAAGGTCTCATTATTTAGACTACCTACTTCTATGAAGCATTAACCTGAATCTAAGAAATAATCTGTCTACTTGGTAGGCGGTCTTTAAAAGATAATTCATGTTCGCCTATAGTCCGCCTATGAATATCACTATTTAGGCGAAATCGGTCTGGAATTAGCCTAGTGTTAGGGCGGATTCTACCTTCTATTTTCATACAGGTTGTGTTCTTATGCTTCCTAAGGACCATCTTAAAAATATTAACTATCTCAAAAATAGTCTTTAAGTACAATGTGGTGGTTGTAAAAAGTCTTCTTGTACTTGGATTCAGTGTTTTCTCACGTCATTACCTCCAATAAACAGACTTGATCGAACTGATTCTGCTATTTATTTACTTGATTGCATTCTTTGCTTCCAAAGCATCTTCTTAAAGTCTATTGCAAAATATTTTCAGCAACTCTTAAGTGTCGTTCAGAAGGCACTCAGTATTTTCTAGCAGTTTTGAATATCATTGAGTATTTGTTTTCTTAACAATGTTGGTTTTCAACCACTTAATACTGTGCACATTCTTGACGGCCTTTTGCAGTTTCATAAGTTTAAATCTAAAGATTACTTAAACTACCTGAATATTTCATCTTGTTGTTCAGGTTTTGTTCAGTGCTGCTTTTTAACAGTGAATATTTTATTAATGAGCACATAAATGTCTAAATACAATGCATGTGTTTCTAAATTTTAAAGACAAAATGCTTTTTCTCACGTAAATGAATGCATAGATACACTTCTCAATCACACAAAGCAAAGGTAAATATCGATTAAAAACACATTTTCCATGAAAGGCAGCCCCAAATTGTAACCCTATTATCAGTGTATGAATGTTTGCAAGGATGTGTACTTATTTAATATTTACCGAATATATATATAAAACACATAATCAATGTAAAATGTAATTATTGACAACAATATTGAAACCATCAAATAAAAAAACAACATAATTGTTATAAGTATAATTAAACTAACAGTTATATTATTGCAAAATGAAATAGGAATATTAAATGTATAATGATGTTTCAGATGATTGCTTAGTTGACAAAAGTAACGAAAAATGTTAGAATTAATACTTTAAAGTTTTAACAAGCCATCGATTTCATAATATTGATAACAATGATTCAAATTTCTTTCTACATATTTCTACATACAACAAAATACAGTGGTGAGGTATTTCAAAGCGCCGTTATGGAAAAATCTCATTGCTTGAGAAGTATGGAACTATACTATTTTATAAGAGAATTTAATAACTTAATATCTAAACATTCCTATTTTATTTTCTAAGAAAATGACGATATAATAAAACAACATTATTGGAATGGTAACGTAATATGTGTAAAGTATGTTGCAAACAGATTTATCCTTCAAATAAGTATTGACACTATATTTTCATATGATGCAGCTCAAATAATCACCAGTTAATCATGTTGTTCAGTTCTAGATATATCTTGTTTCCAGAGATGTTTGTTTTAGCATAGTTTTTTGTTTTGCAAATTATCTAAAATACCTAATGTAGTAAATTTTTTTACCTTCAGAATAACAAAATATTATTTTTGAAAACACTGAGAGACATTAAGACCAGATCAAAACGGTACCATATATATAAACTATATTTCTAAACAATATAGCTCACATAAATGTTATTTTATTGATAACAATTAATTATATCATCTAATTCAATTTAAGTGGTGTCTCGTTTCCTGATTGTGTTTGTGTGCGCGTTTCATTTTATGCAAATTAGCTAAACATACCTATTTTTGGAGTGAAAAATTACCACCAGAGTTACAAAATACTATTTAAGAAAATACAGAGAGACTTTCAAAACAGATCAAAACTGTTTGGTACATTTAAATTGATTTAAAACTTAGAAAATATTATTTTCTAATAAAATTTTGTCATTTTGAAACATTCTAATTAATATTCATGAATATGCAAATTAGTTAATTAACATAAAATTGCTGCTATTGAAAGGCCGATCTCTTAGCTCCATTTTGATACCATGTTTGTTGATTTATCACCAAAACTGACTAAAATACCGGTATTACTGATTATCATCTATATAGTTGTCCTTTCCAAAAAAGAACGGTTGCCATGGAAACAGTGAAATCATGTTCAAAAGAGTTTTTTCATGGGAACATTTTTTATTTTGAAAGAGTTGGTCCTGCCGAACAATTTGTTACCTATGACAAAAAGTTTAGGGAGGGGTGCATAGTAGACATGGTAGACGTCATTGCCCCCCCCCCCCCACCTAACATGATCATTTTTGTCGATCCCGCTTGCGGATGCGAAGACGTAGTTGTCCAAGTAGTTGTTAGGTGTATGTGCATGAATGCGCTTGTGCGTGCGTCCATTCGGATTTGTTTGTCTGGACCATAACTTTGACATGCATGAAGCAATCTTGTTTATATTTGGCATGAATGTTAACCTCAGTGAGACAGTGTCTTGCGCAAACCTCAGGTTCCTATCTTAAAGGTCAAGGTCACAGTGTGAGGTCAGATGAGTCCCAGTTCATCCATTTAACTAATTTGTTTGTTTACTTTGAAATACCATTCAATAAGCAGTACCAGTAAAAGAAACAAAGGAAATACTTTAAAGCCTCAACTAATTAATCATGATATTGGTGTGGTTTTCAAGGCATGTTTTGAAAGTGATTTTTTCTCTCGCAGAATCTCCACAAAAAGAGGTTGCCCCAACAAATAAAGAGTCTCAAACAGCCAAAGAAGCAAAGGATGAACCATTTACTGGTGAAGGAAATGTGATATACATTTCTAGTACCCATGCATAATTTAATTTATATATCAAAGTAATTTTAATACATATGAATTACACATCTTTTCGCAATTTACATTCATATCCCATGACTGGTAACAGCATGAATGAAATGGAATATGATTGTTTTGCAGTCTTTCTGTCTTTTACTTGATTTACAGCTACAAGTTGACTTTACTTGCAATGGTGATGGTTCAATATTTCGTTTATTATTGAGGTTCATTCCTTTGATGATGGCAGAAAATACTGAATACAGATAATTTATTTGTTATTTTATCAGTGTAGTCCTTCTCCTTAGTGACCTTTTACTTAAAATATGTCTCAAAAATTTAAATAGATAAGCTTAATATCATTGGTATCGGTATTCCCAATGGTTTCCAACTTAAATTTAAAACATTAAAACAGCTAGGTATCATTTATCAATAAACTGACATTTATTCTTTGTTGGAAAACAAAAAAGATTGTTCACTGCAAATAATGAAATAATATATGCTTAAAACACGTTTTAGGGAATGATATCATTTAACATTTGCGAAAAAAATCCCCCTTTAAAGGAGAACACAGTTTCTATAACTTTATAATAAATGTAGAAGTTGTAAGAAGAATGTTTCCCTTATTTTGTTAATAATCATTTAACAATTGCTTATTTACCCTCCCCCCACCCACTCCATCACCCAAATTCAGTTATTTTCAAGATGTTTAACTCAAAGCAAGGTCTCAGAAGATTGGAGACCCCAGTTTCAAGAAAGGCAACCGGAGTTTAGGCAAGAAAAAACAAACCTGTGTTTATGGTTACCCAACACACCCTAAAATTTTGCCCCAACCCTAATATTTGTTTCTATCTAAAACATCAAAAAGTCAAATTGGAAGGAAAATACTAAAAGGTAGAAATTGTGCGACAATTGATATAAAATGATAAAAGTAAATAAGAATAATCAAATAATTGCCGTTAACAATATCGGGTTGCCGAGAACCCCGATGTAGCCTTCCGATACATTTGTTGTTGTTTAGCTATTAATACAGGTGGATGGTCTGTCGTCCTTCGTTCTTCGTCAATCGTCCATCGTCCACATTTTCACTAAACATCTGCTCTAAAACTGCTGATCAGAATAACACAAAATTTGGTCTGTAGCATGCGAGGTCCTCTATGATGGATTTTCATCAAACTTGGTCTGTAGCATCATTATAAGGTCTTGTCCAAAGTTTGTTCTGATTTGGGCACTTGGCCCCTTTTAGAGGCCGCTAGAGCCAAAATTAGAAATACCTTTAAACCACTTCTTCTCATGAACGGCTTGAAGGATTTCCATCAAACTTGGTCTGTAGC
This sequence comes from Mercenaria mercenaria, assembly GCF_021730395.1. NCBI lineage: Eukaryota > Metazoa > Mollusca > Bivalvia > Venerida > Veneridae > Mercenaria > Mercenaria mercenaria. Next base: position 50,195,825 of record NC_069365.1, on the reverse strand, counting down.
AGCATTCCTATCCCAATTTTATTCAAATGGGGGCACTCTAACGCATGAACCACATAATTGATCTTCATCAAATTTGATCTGTAGCATTATTATAAGGTCTTCTCCTGAATTTGTTTAAATGAAGGCAATTTGCCCCTTTTAGAGGCCTCTTGAGCCAAAATTAGAAATACCTTTAAACGACTTCGTCTCCAGAACCGGTGGAAGGATCTTCTTTAAAGTTGGTTTGTATCATAAGGTCCCAATTTTGTTCAAATTGGGTCACTTGGTCCCTTTTAGGAGCAACTATAACTAAAATAGAAATGCCTTTAAATGACTTCTTCTCATGGACCGCTTGATGGATTTTCACCAAACTTGGTCTGTTACATCATTATAAGGTCTTCTCCCTAATTTATACAAATGGGGGCAGTCGGTCTTTTTAGGGGCCGCTAGAACTAAAAATAGAAATGCCTTTATAAGACTTCTCTGATGAACTGCTTCATGGATCTTCATCAAATTTGATTTGTAGCATTATTATAAGGTCCTTTACCATCTCCTCCTAAACCACAAGGCTAAGTTTAATGAAACTTTATAGGGATGTTCCTTAGAGGGTTTTCTTTAGAAATGTTCAAAGAATTGAATTTCGTACATAACTCTGGTTGCCATGGCAACCGAAAGGAAAAACTAAAAGATCTTCATGTCCATAGGTCCTAGGGCTTTGATATTTGGTATGTAGCATCAGCGGTCCTCTACCAAGATTGCTCAGATTATCTTTCTAGGGTCAGATATGGCTCCCATGGGGGTCACGTGGTTTATATAGACTTACATAGGGAAACACTTTGAAACTCTTCTTGTCCAAAACCACATGGCCTAGGTCTTTGATATTTGGTATGTAGCATCATGTACTAGTCCTTTACCAAGATTGTCCCCCTTGGATTAAAAATGTGAAATCATTGATATTTCGTGGGGGACTAGTTTTCGTGGATTTCGTGGTTGAGTCAATCCACGAAAATTAATCCCACTGAAAAAGTAAAATTCCCATTTATTTTATGTTGAAAAGTTAAAATGCACGAATACATATCCTCATGAAATTGCCGTTTTTGACCAAAACCACGAAATTTCATGCCCACGAAATTAAATTATTTTGCAGTATAAGGAAAACCGTTAAAACATTGTTTTCTGAAACCATAAGGCCCAGAGCTTAGACATTTGATATGTGGCATACTCTAGTGGTTCTCTACCAAGTTTGTTCAAATCATGACGCTGGGGCAATATAGGCACGCCCAGGTGGTCCCTTGTTTTTCATAGGCATTTGTTTTTGAAGCAATGACATTTGATCCAATTTTCCAAGTTGCAACTTAAAATTCTGTTGCATTTCATCAAAATAACTCCCAAAACTTTGGAAGTAATACAGGCCAGAATCTTTTATGGGCGCAGCCATTAGACGTTACGTAAATTGTGTATCAAGCATGCTGATTTGGCATGGTACTTATCGAAAATTTTAACTGGTCGTATATGTCACATGTAAAATATTAAGTTTAAAAATAGAATTATAAGAGATCCTAATTGTTTTGCTGGATTTACTTATCCGTTTGGGCGGGTATTCATTCACGGTATTTGGAGAACGAGACATTTTTTTTTCTTCTCAGAGTATACGACCCATTTTTCTTCTACGAGGTTCAATGTCATAGCTGAGGAAATAAAAAAATATGTTTTTCCAATTTTTTTTTCTGAAAACACACTTTTTTGAGCGGTGGTTCTGTAAATCATAGAATCAAAAATAAAAAGTCTAAAGGACAATATTCTAAATAAAACTAGTACCATTTTGTACGTTTACATTAACATAAATGTTCACTTTTAGTCATTTCTTGCTTTTGTCATTCCACTGGCACCAGAACACGCAGAAAATGCCTCTGTACATGTAATACCAACACCCTAGGTATTCTATAAGAACCATGGTCATGAAGGGGAAAATATACTAACCCGTTTCAATCGCGCATTTCATACCTAAAACACGCAGTTCGGTAAATGTGTACTATGGATATCAAACAAGTGGTAATTTATCTTTCATTGTGTACTAATAAACTTTGATAATGTGGCAGCTGACCTGAATACAATCGACACTGTTTATTGTCCAATAGAGGTAAATCCAATAATTGCTGTGCAATAGATCTATGGCGGATTATCTTCGAACACCCCTGGACTTATTCAACTCAACTGCCAAATTATCAAAGTTTATTAGTACCGGTCACATTTCGTCAATACATCTTATCTTAGAAAAACAACGCGTAGTTAATAGTTATTTCAACTTACACAAAAAACTTGCTTGAACTTCCCTGCTGAAGTTCCGTTCTAGATTACAAAATCATTCTGATTGGCTAATGTGAAAATGTATGCCAATCTTCATTTTACTACACGTGTTAAAATGTGAAAATGCAGCATAAATGTGCAAAATGAATAAAATAAAAAGAACAGATGCAGACCAATGTACGATTTCAAATTGAAGATCATACACAATATGAATTTTATTCATCATTTCGGATTTTATTGTAAAAATGTGATTTTTTAAAATTCTGTTTTTGTTTGTTTACATTTCGCCAAACATGTGCTCACTGCCGTGACCTCTAGACCGGATGTTCATTAGGGAAGGTCAAGCAAGTTTTTTTCTGTAACGTTGACGAAAGCATAAAATATGTTGATAATCTCAGCAAATTGGAATATTGAGACAATGTGACTGGTGCACGATGGAAGATAAATTTTCGCTTGTTCAATATACTAGGTACCCATTCACCGAACTGCGCGGTTAAGTTGAGAAATTTACGATTGAAACGGGTTAGTATATTTTCCCATTCATGACCATGGTTCTAATAGAAACCTAGGGGTAGGGTATAACATGTACAGAGGCATTTTTTTCTGGTCTGGCGCCAGTGTGTCAGTCAAAGATATTGTGTACTAACGAAGAACATGATACTTAATTTTACTTTTGTAGGTGGAGACATTTGGGTAAAGAGATCAGATGCTCAGGGTAGAGTTTTTGATGGTAAATAAACATTTCAGTATATCCCTATCTTCATGAAACTTGGTCAGAATGTAAAACTTGATGATTTTTAGACCAAGTTTGTAAATGGGTCATGTGGGGTCAAAAACTAGGTCATTAGGCCAGATCAAAGGAAAATCTTATAAGCACACCGGAGACCACATTTAAAGTTTGAAACTCAATAGAATTGGTCAGAATGCTTGTCTTGATGACCTCTAGGTCAAATAAAATCTGGATCAAGAAAACGCCAAAAACTCTTGTGTATGCAATGGGGGCTGCATTTAACACTAGATCCTCATGAAATCTGATAATATTTGTCTTTATAAAATCTTAAAGCTAGGTCACCCGTTCAAATCGAAGAAAAACCTTGTGTTTGCAATAGGGGCTGCATTTATGACTGAATATTAGTAGAATTTGATTAGATTGTTTGTCTTGATGAAATCTAGGTCAGATCTGACTATGGGTTATCTGGGTTCAAAAACTAGGTCACCCGGTCAAAGCAAAGAAAAACTGTGTTTGCAATAGGGGCTGCATTTTTTACTGGATATTTATGATGGTGAGCGACCTAGGGCCATCTTGGCCCTCTTGTTAATTTTAGCACGACAATACAAAGTATATGGAAAGCTTTTCTATTCGACCCGGCGTCAACATCAGCAGAGGGATCCCTTGGTTAGTCTTGATGCACTTCTCTTCATCTCTTGATTATCTGTTAATGACTTGATAGATTTGCTTCAGAGTTAAGATATGTATTCCTCATTGTCACCCACATCATAAGGCTTAAGGGTTATAATGCCCATACTAATATTTCATGAATTATCCTCCCTTTTTACTTAAAATTTCAGGTTAAAGTTTTGGTGCACTTTCACTCTATCTCAGTTATTACTAAATAGATTAGATTCAGACATGAAATAGTTGTTTCACATCATCACCCACATAATATGACACAAAGTCCAATTTTTCATGAATTTATACCCCGCTTTTTACTTAGAATTTTAGGTTAATTTTGAAGCATTTTCAATATATCTCTGTAATTGCAGAAGAAATTTAATTCAAACTAAAAATAACTGTTCAACATCACCACCCACATAATTATACCTCCACCAAACATGTTTGGGTGTGTGTGTGTGGGGGGGGGGGGGGGGGGGCGCTATATAAGAGTCAGTTTTGAAGCGTCCCGAAATCTATATATCTTAGTTCTTACTAAATGGATTTGATTCAAACTTAAAATAGATGTTCCACCTTATCACCCACATCATGTGACACAAGGTGCATAATTCTGACACCAACTTTTCATGAATTATGCCCCTTTTACTTAGAATTTAAGGTTAACATTGATGCATTTTCACTATATCTAAGTTATTACATAATTGATTTGATTCAAACTTAAAAGAGATGTTTCACCTTATCACCCACATCATGTGATACAAGGTGCATAACTCTGACAACAATGTTTTATGAACGATGCCCCTTTTACTTAGATTTTAAGGTTAATTTTGATGCTTTTTCACTATATCTCAGTTATTACGAAATGCATTTGATTCAAACTTGAAGTATTCTTCCACATCATCACCCACATCATATGACACAAGGTGCATAACCCTTGCACAAATATTTCCTGAAGTATGCCCCCTTTTTGCTTAGAATTATACTTATATAGTGTTTTGTTACTCTTTATGTGTACCTCTCTTATTATTTAATATTTTTTAACACAGACTCAAGCTATTGTGCAATATTCATCCACCATTGGAGTCATTAAACACTCCAGTGACAGTTCTTGACAGATTTAAATGTTTTTGGTACACAGGTGTAACATCATAAAATACAGGTAAAGTTCGACTTTGGCTACAAACCACCAATTTTATATGTAGTTATGGCCCCTTTCCAACTTAAAATTTGTCGAAGTCATGGTTGCCGTACAATAACTCACAAAAGGCTTGACAAATTTAGATAAATTTTGATACACATGTGTATCATCATAAAATACAGGTCAAGTTCGATTTAAATTTAAACCTTTTTGTGGCCTTGTCCTTCTTATGGTTGCCATTCTGCTGTGACAAGACCGTATTGTGGGGGTATTCGTCACTCCTGTGACAGTTCTAGTTTTACACAAGGGTCATAACTCTGGAACATATTTTATTAAATATCTCCCTTTTTTCTTAAATTTCAGGTTAAAGTTTTGATACACTTTCACTCCAATACTGTTATGACCAAACACATTTAATTCATGCTTAAAATAGTTCCCACATCATATGACACAAGGGCCATAACCCTGCCAACAATATTTCATGCATTATGTTCCCTTTTTTATTTAGAATTTCAAGGTAATTTTGTGCGCTTTCACTATATCTTTGTCATTACATAATGAATATAATTCAAACTCAAAATAGTTCTTTCAGTTCATCCTCCTTATCATATGACACAATGTCCATAACTCTGGTGCAGATATTTTATATATTATGTACTTTTTATGCATACAGTTTCAGTTTAATTTTGATGTTTTTTTTTTACCCGCCATATAATGGATTTGAATCAAACTTGAAATGTTTGTTCCACATCATCACCCATATCATGTGACACGAGGTCCATAACGCTAGCACCAATATGTTATGCCCCCTCTTTATGTAGTATTTCAGGTTCAGTTTGTGATGCATATTTTTGCTCTATCTCAGTTATTATGAGCTCCCCCACTGGGTGAGACATATTGTTTTCGTCCTGTCCGTCCGTCCCTCACACTTAATTCCTGATCATTAACTTAAGAACAATTTGACCTAGAATCTTCAAACTTCATAGGTTGGCAAGGCTTATGGAGTAGACAACCCTTATTGTTTTTGGGGACACTCCATCAAAGGTCAAGGTCACAGGGGCCTGAACATTGAAAACCATTTCCGATCAAAAGCTTCAGAACCACTTGACCCAGAATGTTGAAACTTTATACGATGATTGGAAATGCAGAGTAGATGACACTTATTGATTTTGGGGGTCACTCTACTGAAGGGCAAGGTCACAGGGGTCTGAACATATAAAAAAATTTCCTATCAATAACTTGAAAACCACTTAACCCATTTCCGATCAGTAACTTGAAAACCATTTGACGTAGAACCTTCAAAAGTCAAAGGGTAATAGGTCTCACAGAGTAAATTACCCTTATTGTTTTTTGGGGTCTCTCTTTCAAAGGTGAAGTTCACAGGGGCCATGAGTTCGTCGCACTTCATTTTCTATCAATAACTGGAGAATCATTTGATCTAGAACCTTCAAACTTCATAGGGTGGTAGGGCTTACAGAGTGGATGACCCGTATCGGTTTTGACCTACTACATTAAAGGTCAAGGTCACAGGGGCCTGAACATGGAAAGCCGTTTCTGCGCAATAACTTTAGAACCACTTGCCCAGAATGTTTAAACTTCATAAGATGATTAAACATGTACAGTAGATGACCCCTACTGATTTTTGGTTCAGTTGATCAAAGGTCAAGGTCACAGGGACCAAAATATGGAAAATGGTTTCCAATCAATAACTTGGGAACCATTTGACCCAGAACCTTAAAACTTCATAAGATGATAAAACATACAGAGTAAATGACCCTTATTTTTTGTGGGGTCGCTTGAGCAAAGGTCAAGATCACAGTGGCCTGATCATGCAAAACACTTTTCTATCAATAACTTGAGACCCACTTTACCCAGAATGTTGAAACTTCATAGACTGATTGGACATGCAGAGTAGATGACTCCTAGTAATTTTGGGATCACTCCGCTAAATGTCAAGGTCACAGGGGCAAGAACATGGAAATCCATTACGTGAGAACCACTAGGCCCAGAATGTTGAAACATGGTATGATGATTGGACATGCCGAGTAGATGATCCCTATTGCAGACAATCATCAGACTCTCTTTGACTTTTGTTCATGTCCCCTATTGACTTCTTGCCTATTACAATTATGCATTAGGGAGACATGCGCTTTTCTACAAATCATCTTCTAGTTTCTATATAGATTTGATTTAAACTTTAAATAGACATTATTAGGCATAACTTTTGCAAAAAAAAATCCATGAATTGTGTCCCTTTTATTATTAATTAATATTTTGATACACTTTATCTCTATCTCAGTTATTACTCAATCCATTTGACACATACATGTACTTAAGGTATTGTCCAATATCTTCATCCAAATTGGAGTCATCAGTCATTTAAGTGAGAGTACCAGCTTCCTCAGAATGTGCCCAGTTCCGCTATCCACCATCGAAATAGCCTAGTATCCTATGACAGCTCTTGTTATAATTTTGACTGAGACAAGCATGCCTTTATCATAATGTTATTTCTGATATGAGGCTACATTAAAATCAATATGGTTATTACCTGAGAATGTGTCTGATAACTAAATTTTAATGATTGTATGAGAGAACTTCAAACTAATGGCATATATGTTACAACTATGTAATTCTTTAGAGGACATATCTCCTTGCAGCAAGTTTATAACAAATATATACATAAATCTTTTTAGATTCATAGCAGTGAAATTGTTTTGCTCTAACAGAAACAAGTGATATTTGCTTGTGTTTCTAGAATTTAAAATGTTAGTTGATCGGAAACTGTAGAACAAAAGAAATAAAAGTTTATTGTGCATTCATTTGGTAAGGTTCTTTAAATGGTAATATAATACATGTCAAAATCAGTTAGAAAAAAACACCCCAGGAGTATGACTGGTGCCAGCTTTAATAAATACTGAAATTATATAAAAATGAAAATGTATGAAATTTGATAAAATATGTGATTCCCGATCAATGTCTGGAATACCATTTGACCTAGAACCTTCAAACTTCATTGGGTGGTAGGACACCATTTCCGATCAATAACTTAAGAACCACTTGACCCAGAATGTTGAAACTTTATAGGATGATTGGACATACAGAGTAAATGACTTCTAGTGATTTTGGGGTTACTCTTTTAAAGGTCAAGGTCACAGGGGCCTGAACATGATAAACAATTTCTGGTCCATAACTTGACAACCACTTGACTCAAAATGTTCAAACTTCATTGGATGTTTGGACATGCAGAGTAGATGATCAATATTGATTTTGGGGTTACTTTAGTTAAGGTCAAGGTCACAGGGGCCTGAACATGAAAAAACAGTTTCTGATCAATATCTTGAGAACCATTTGACCCAGAATTATCAAACTTCATAGGGTGATAGATCTTACAGAGTAAATGATTCCTATGTCTTTTGGGGTCACTCGAGCAGTGTTCAAGGTCACAGAGGCATCTGACAGGGTTTTTTGAGTAGATGACTCCTATTGGTTTTTAATTACTCAAAGGCCAAGGTCACAGGGGCCTGAACATGGAAAACTGTTTCCAATCGATAACTTGAGTACCACTTGACCCAGTATGTTGAAACTTCATAGGATGAAGGACATACAGAGCAGATGAACCCTATTGATTTTTTGGTCACTTGATCAAAGGACAAGGTAACAGGGGCTAGGACGTGGAAAATGATTTCTGATCAATAACCTTAGAACCATTTGATCCAGAACCTTTAAACTTCATTGGGTACTTCAGGGGTAGATCACCCCTATTGATTTTGGGGTCACTCGATTAATGGTCAAGGTCACAGGGGCAAGAACATGAAATACCGTTTCCAATCCGTAACTTGAGAACCACCAGACCCAGAATGTTGAAACTTAATTGGATGATTGGACATGCCAAGTAGATGATCCCTATTGCAGCCAAACATCAATGTCTCTTTGACTTTTGCTCCTGTACCCAATTGATTTCTTGCATATAACTACTCTTCTATGGGGTTACATGCACTTTTTTTATACAAAAGCATCTTCTAGTTTAGTACTATCATTTAGTTGTACATGAATAGATACATATTATGATACACGATATGATTTTTGTGTCTGGTTGTTAAGCAAAATCATATGTAACTTTATGATATCTTCATGGCATGTTTTCCTATTTTTATTCATTTCAATGAGAAGTTATTTATTGACGCTGTAGGTAGGTCGGCTCAAATCAGTGACATGAAACCGTATCCATTTGAGAGACGAATAACAGGCGAAGCGTCAGATGAAGAGGTATTTCATTCTGTTTGTAATATTTAGGTTACAGGAAGTGAAGGATCAGGTTATGTAAGACCTATATGCAGGTCTTACATAATATGGTCTGTAGCATTTTGCTTGAATAAAGGTCTCCCGACATGACTCATTTGTAACCAATGAGAAAACAGCATCTATCCGATACACTAGTTAATGAGTCTAATGATAGCTAGTTAAGTCTAAGCTATGGCTAGTGTGGGATGTTGCACATCTTATTATTTTCAGGCCAAATCTGAAAAGAAGTTTCCTTGCTAAGGAGGGATCTTTAACATTTATTTTACTGTCTTCCTATATTCAGTTCGAGAAAAAATTTAACTTACATGTCAAATGAGCATTGTGAGCCAACTTAATACAAGTTCTTATCTGCAAACCAGGTCATCTACAGTTATTTATATGCCCATCTGTGTAATGAAATGTTACTATTAAAATAATCATACATTTATACCTAAGTGACAAATTCATTTATTTCAGATGGATACAAGGTAAGCATAGTAAGGAAAATAAAAAAACATACAATCTGTTATTTCTGCTTTCAGCCTGTGTCATACTGTAAACATTTTTTTTTTCATTAGGATTATGTAATAAGGTATCGCTTTGTCTCTCTGTCTTAGTACGGACATGTCCTTGTCCATCTGTCCGGACGTACTTACATTTGGATATTTATGTGGCTATAGTAACAATAGGTAATTGTAATTTTTCTTTGATGTCATTCATTCTGTAAGCTCTTGCATGGGTATTTTTAGCTCACCTGCGCACGAAGTGCTCATGCTGAGCTATTGTGAACACACTGTGTCTGTCGTTCTTCGTGCGTCCGTCTGTTCGAGCGTCAAGCCATCCGTCCATCGTCAAAGTTGTGTTTAAACAACATCTCCTCCAAAACCGCTGAATGGATTTTGATGAAACTTGGTTTGGACGTTCTCTGGATGGTCCTCTACCAAAATTATGTGCTTGGTTGCACATAGGGGGCGCCAGAGCTAAAAATAGAAATATCTTCAAACAACATCTCCTCCTAAACCGATGGTCCGATTTTGAAATAATTTCATCCAAATGATTTTTGTGTGACCCTCTACTAAACAAATTATTCTGAAAAAATGGTTCTGGTTTATTGAACCTATGGGTCTTTTTGGTTAAAATAGGTTTCAGCTATCAGATTTTAAAAATCTTTTTCTCTAGAGCTTTGATATTTGGCATGTTGTATAAGGGTTTGACTCTCTACCATACTTTTTCAAATTATTGCCCTAAAGTCAAAAATGGCCACACTCCTGTGTGTGTCATGTACTTACTTTAGGCTTATATATTAGATCTTTGAAAATCTTCTTCTTTGAATTAATAATAGCTAGAGCCTTGATATTTGGCTTGTGATATCAGAGTTGTACTGTCTATCCTAATTGTTAAAATGTTTGCCCTAGATTCAAAACTGTGTATGACATGTATATGTTACAGGCTAACACAGAAGAAACCTAGCCCTGTACTTGTACCATTACACCTTGTACACAGCGCTTTAGGGTCAATGACCCCCTTGTTTCTGCTATGTGGCTAAAGGAACAATAGAGAACAAAAGGCTAGCCACATAAGTATTTCTTTGTAAAGATGTTCGTGTGTGCATCTGCCTGTCCAAAATTGAAAATGCTTATAAATTCAAACATAATTTAAGCAAGAATCACCAAATCTCACATAATTATCAGTTATTACATGACCTTTGCTCACACATAGTAATATCTCCTTTGACCCAGTAAAAGAGTCTTTCTCTTGATTTGGCAAAAAATGAGAATGCTTGTAATTCACAGTGTTTCAGCTAGAATCACCAAATCTCACATATTCATTAATTAACACAATATCTTTTCTCACACCTAGTATCATCCCCATAAACCCAGTAAAAGCAGAGTGTTTCCCCTTCATTTGCTTCAAGAAAGAATTGAAAGGAGTATTTGGACAAACTTTCTCAAGTTGGATATGGAATACAGCGGAAAACTGTGGAAAAATGTCCAGAGATTTTCAGAATACTTTCCATGGACAATTTTCCGTAGTAATTCCACGAATGTCTTTCAACATTTTTCTGGAGTTATTTCATAGACTTAGCTTTGACAAGTTTCCACAGTTGTCCAGGAAGTTCTGCTCAATCCCCCAGTCTTTAGGATTAAGCAATTCAGCAATCAGAGTAATCCCTGTCCCCAAACATAGCCCATTAACACGGCGTTCTGTTGGCATATATGCACTAGAAAGGTGACAACTAGTTGATATATTTTTGGTATTTCTTGAGACTTTTGACTTTTGTCTGGCTCCATTTACTGACTTACATTTTGATGGTTTTGTTTTATACCATGACAGCATATTTTTAAGTCTTTTACCACGTATGGTGTGTTAAATGGTATTAGATGAAGCAGGGCCACAAATAAAGAAAGACTGTCTTCATGCTAAATGCATCACAATCAGATAATACATGAAAAACATAACACCCAATGATACATTATCCACCACTTTTTATACACCAATGAAAAAGCTGATCATCGTATGTGTTTGTTTGTAGTATTTGCATCAAATACACTTAAGGCTTTAAATTGTATGTTAAAAACATTAATTTTGTTCAAATAGATGTGGTTTATACAGTTAGAACCCCAAAAGGAGGCAATAAAAGCAATGCATTAAACAAAACTTTCTTCTGTGTTAATCAGTATTTAAATTTTGACAAATGTTAGAGAAAGCAATTGTTGAAAATGAGTTATAACAAGAAATCAATGTTTTATGTTGAGCCATATGATAAACATAGACATAGACATTTTGAGTCTTTAAAACAAAGCCGCAAATGGATAATGTTAGATGGAAAAGACTATTTCTGTTACTTTATTTTGTTAGTAGGTACTAGCTTCGAATGACATGGGACCAAATGTGAAGACAGAATAAATAAAAAATACAGTTAAATAAATTAAAGTTTACAAAGAAACTTATTTAATAAAATGGAAGTTTACACAGAAATCAATTTAAAATGAAAAAGCAGGATGGTGATCAAAGGAATTTACTCATAAACAAATGCAAGTGGAGCCTTGACCACTAAAATACACAATAGGAAAAAGTATGATTATTATGAACATTAGAATATTAGTATTTGTTTCTAAACTATCTTAGAAATACCAAATCAAGATAAAAATGCCTGAATCGGGTATTATCTGAACTGCAACGGCAATAAACTCTTCCCTTCTGTCTTTACCAATACATCGCAGAAGAGAATGTATTTAATAATTGTTAAATACCAATATGTACAGTTAAAGGCAGTTAACCTCGTTTAATGTTACAAACGCTTTTCAAATTTCAATGTAAAAACAAGTAAAATCAACTAATTCGCAGGAGTTTCATAACATATAGTCTGTCAATAATTAAGTTTCATAGCTTTCTTAAGAAATGTAGCATTAATTTCCTCATGCTTAAATTTTTTCTCTATTTTTGTTGTCCTACGATCTTGAGGCCAGTGCCTTTAACGAAGCCTTTGAGTTTTTTTTCCAAACTCCGCCTACAAAGACTGTAATACAAATAACAAAAAGTGTTGTTAAGTCAAAGATTAAAACAGCAGCAGGAACTTACTGTTAAATACGCTAAACCTAGGGTTTTAGTATTGAAAATGAATCAAGAAACAAAAAAGATAAGATTTCTACCTTTAAGCCAAAGTTCAGGAAATATTTCTGAGTTAGAAGTAATGATTTATGAGAATGCATAAATGGGAATGGATTCTAAGATTTTTTCTGTGAAATCCTCGACAAAGAGCTTTGGCAAACATAGTCATGTGCAAAATATTCACGTAATAAGTTTTACAACATTTAGCTTTCCTCCCCATAGTTCAATGTAAGAATGCCTAATTCTTACATCATGTAGGAAGAGGTCTTGGTTCAAGTCCCAGTCCAGAGTACTTTACTTTAAAAAAAGTTGTAGACTGGGCAAAAACAAACCTGCTCAGCAAAAAAGTTAGTAAAAAGGGAATGTAAAATTTATAGTCTAATCCAGATATAATCAAAGCCTGTCACTTAAATAGATTTACTTAAACAAAACAAATTAAAAAATTCAATGCACCTATTTGACTGCAACCATGGTTGAAGGGCAAGCATATAGTTGCCGCTTTGTCCGTCCTTCCGGCCGTCCGTCTGTCCGAGCAACTAAAAAGATAGATAGGACCATCTTACTGTAAAGAGAACAAAAGAGAACAATAGCTTCAATCTGTTAACAATAGATTATAGGGCCAGAGCCCCCTATACAACAAAAAAGTAACAAAAGAAATGGCCCCCTATATCATTTCGGTGGCGCGTCTGGACCATAACTTGAAACGTATTAAAGGCAATTCATTGAAACTTCACAAAGTGATAGAAGTTATTAAAGGGAAGTGCAGTGTTAAAGAACCATAACTCTACTTTATCTAGTTTTTGAATTATCTCCCTTTATAATACAAAATAAGGCTTGTACGGAGAATAACTTGAAAAATATAATGACATTTGATTGAAACTTCACATAATCGTAGAGGCCGTTGAGAAAAAGTGCAGTATTGTATTAAAGAATTATAAATCTACCTTACCTACTTTTTGAATTATCTTCCTTTATTATACAAAATAAGGCTTGTCCGGTGCATTTCTTGAAAAGTATTAAATTAATGGCATTTCATTAAAACTTCACAAAATGATAGAGACCATTGACAGAAAATGCAATGTCAAGGAAACATAACTCTACTCTACCTAGGTTTTGAATTATCTCCCTTTATTATACAAAATAAGGCTGGTCTGGTGTATAACTTGAAAAGCATTAATGGAAGTTAATAGAAACTTCAATTAATCATAGAGGATATTGAAACAAAGTGCAATGTCAAAGAATCATAGCTCCACCTTATCTAGTTTTTGAATTATCTGCCTTTATTATACAAAATAAGGCTTGTCTGGAGTCTATCTGACTTAAGTACTTGATCTTCTAAATGAAGATCTGAGAACGACCCATTCACATTCGTCTTCTGTATATTTTGGATTTCCAGTATTGCTATTTTTATTTTAACCAATCAGACGACTTGTTCGAATGTCAAAGAGTAAGAAAAAAGTTCATTCATTCCAGGGTTCGAACCCAGGACCCCTCACTTACAAAGCAAGCGGCCTACCGACTGAGCTACAGGCTACAGATAGATTTGCAAAATGTTGTAAGTTAACCTCTGATTGGCTAGCGAAAGGGTCGTCAGAACGAGGCTATGAATTGGTCGTTCTCAGATCCTATGCGTAGCATAATAGGAGATGTACTTTAGTCAGATTAGTCTGGAGTATAACTTGAAAAGTAGTTACCTAGGTTTTTAATTATCTTCCTTTATCGAATAAGGCTTGTCTTGACCATAACTTGAAAAGTATTAATGGCAATTCATTGAAACTTCACAAAACGCTAGATGCCATTGACGGAAAGTGCAGTGTCACAGAACCATAACTCTACTTTACCTAGTTTTTAGCTGGACTATTTGAAGAATATTCTAGCTATTCTACTCACCCTGGTGTCGACGTCGGCGTCGGCGTCACACCTTGGTTAAAGTTTTGCATGCAAATACATATGGCTATCATTTAAAGGTATATAGCTTTGAAACTTATTTTTTCTTTTTCTAGGCCTATTACTAACCTCACTGGGTCAAGTCTCGTAACACTGACATGTATTTTGAGCAAATTATGCCCCCTTTTGGACCTGGTTAAAGTTTTACATGCAAGTTACTATCTCCAAAACTTATGGAGATATTGAATTGAAACTTTACATGTGTTTTTGGGGTGATAAAACTAGTTGACAGCATCAAGTCCCATAACTCTGACCTGCATTTTGGCCAAATTATGCCCCTTTTGGACTTAGAAAATCCTGGTTAAAGTTTTGCATGCAAGTTACTATCTCCAAAACTAATGCATATATTGAATTGAAACTTCACATGTATATTCGGGATTATGAAAGTAGTTGATAGCATCAAGTCCCATAATTCTGACCTGCATTTTGGTTAAATTATGCCCCTTTTGGACTTAAAAACTTCTGGTTAAAGTTTTGAATGCAAGTTACTATCTCCAAAACTAATGCAGATACTGGATTAAAACTCTATAGATATTTTAGGGTAATATTTTCCTGCTTCTGGGACAGTTATTCGAATAGTCGAGCATTGGCTGTCTTACGGACAACTCTTGTTTAATTATCTCCCTTTATTATACAAGATAAGGCTTGTCTTGAGCTTTACTTGAAAAGTATTAATGAAATTTTATTGAAACTTTACAAAACTATAGAGGCCATAAACTCTACCTTACCTTGTTAGCTCACCTGTCACATGCTTTTGTGATCACCCTTCGTCCGTCGTCCGTCCGCCCGTCCGTCCACAATTTCTTGTGAACATGATAGAGACCACATTTTGCAAGCAATTTTAATCAGTCTTGCACACAGCATGTATTGGCATAATATCTCGCTACCTTCATGGGTTCTAGAGTTATGGCCCCTTAAAGGGCCATAATTCGCTATTTATGGGTTGTGAACACGATAGAGACCACATTTTGTAATCAACTTTAATCAAACTTGCACACAACTTGTACTGTAGAGACCGTACCAGAGCTCCTCACGTACTTCGATTTTTCAAAATATAGTGGTTTTTACAAGTGGCAGTCGATCTTAGTCATAATACTGATTGACAGTGAATGCTAATTAATTCTTGTGTTGCAGAAAGGTATTTAATTTGTTACTGTAATTTCCAATCAATTGAAATCCTCTCGGAACTGGTAGAATGATTGCTTAAATTTGGACAAAGCTCACTGTCTTTGCCGTTCGCCAGCTGCTAAAAGGGCAAATATTAAATATTCAGTATAATTTATATTTCACTGGTTCTACCAGTTATAAAGTTTATACTCTAAGAAATACGTCGTCAGAGAAATTTGGGCAGTTTTGACCGGATACATTGTTGGCAAAATTAGATTATATTTTTTCTTTACACGAAAATTGCTGTTAGATAACAAATCGAATACGCCGATAATCCGGAGTACACCGAACACGTCATTGTCACAAAATTGTTCCAGTTCACGTAATGTAGTCGGGAAGAGAGTAGGGGTGCACAAAAACTACCTAGCCATAGCTACTGCTGTTATAGGGAAGTGGTAGTGTGTCTGCCTTAGGTGTGAGAGGTCCTGGGTTCGAATCCCGGTCAGAGCTTTAATATTTGCGCTCTGCTGCATCATGGTTTTGCTGTTATCAGACTGTTCCAGATGTTCTAATTTTTTAGCGAACCGTATCATGGATCATTATTTAGCAACCCAGATCACAGCTGAATGTTAAATCAAATGCACCCAAGTAGAAAATATTCAATATATTATGTCCCTTTGATGTTTCTACCCTCCATGTTCATGAAGAGTTACATTTCCTTGATCACAAATTTTTCTTTTATATGAAAATATTAAATGCTCATAACTCTGCTCTTCTGGTTAACATATTTTCAATATATTCATTTTTGAGAAATATATGTACATTTGCCTTCATTTCAAACCTTTTTAACTTCGTACCTATGATTTGGAAAAATTAGATACTATCTCTATGTATTGGCATAATATCTTGGTTCCTTTCAAAAACTGGCCAGATCCCATCATGGGTTCTAGGGTTATGGACTCTTGAAGGGCCAAAATTTGCTTTTTTTGGCTTGTGAACACGATAGAGACCACATTTCGTAATCAATTTTATTCAAACTTGCACACAACTTGTACTGGCATAATATCTCGATTCCTTTCGAAATCTGGCCAAATCCCATCTTGGGTTCTAGAGTTATGGCCCCTTAAATGGGCAGATATTGCTATTTTCGCTTTTGCAGCTACACAGAGACTTCATTTATAATTAGATTTGATACAAACTTGCAAAATACCTTCAACAACAATAGATCTTGGATTCCGTGGTGAATCCGGCATATCCAATTATAGGTTTTGGAGTTACGGCCCCTGACTGACCCATGAAAGAGCCAATATTTGTTAATTTTACATTGTGAACACGATAGAAGTGACATTTTACATTTGATTTTAACCACACTTTCACACAACTGAAGTCACAATAAAAGCTCGGTTCCTTTCGAAAACAGGCTAGATGACCTCATGGGTTCTATATTTTCTATACTGGCCCTTTCAGCGACATAGAGGTTTCATTTATGCTTTGATTTGATACAAACTTGACCATAACCATATGAACACAAAGTGCATCCGTCGTCCGGCGTCCACAATTGATTGTGAACACGATAGAGACCAATTTTGTAATCAATTTTAATCAAACTTGCTCACAACTTGTACTGGCATAATATCGCGGGTCCTTTCGAAAACTGGCCAGATCCCATCATGGGTTCAAGAGTTATGGCCCCTTAAAGGGCCACAATTTGCTATTTTTGGCTTGTGAACGCAATAGAGACCACATTTTGCCATTGATTTTAATTAAACTTGCAAAAAAATTGTACTGACATAATATCTCGGTTCGTTTCGAACACTGACCAGATCCTATCATGGGTTCCAGAGTTATGGCCCCTTAAAGGGCCAAAATTTGCTATTTTTGGCTTGTGATCACGATAGAGACCACATTTTGCTATTAATTTTAATTAAACTTGCACACAAATTGTATTGACATAATATCTCGGTTCGTTTCGAAAACTGACCAGATCCCATCATAGGTTCCAGAGTTATGGTCCCTTAAAAGGCAAAAATGTGCTATTTTTGGCTGGTGAACACGATAGAAACCACATTTTGCAACAAACTTTAGTAGAACTTGCACACAACTTGTAATGGCATAATATCTTGGATCCTTTCGAAATCTGGCCAGATTTCTCCATGGGTTCTAGAGTTATGGCCCCTTAAAGGGCCAAAAATTGCTATTTTTGGCTTGTGAACACGATAGAGACCACATTTTGCCATTAATTTTAATTGAACTTGCACACAAATTGTATTGACATAATATCTGGGTTTCTTTTGAAAACTGGCCAGATTCCGTCATGGGTTCAAGAGTTATGGCCCTCTTAAAGGGCCAAAATTTGCTATTTTTGGCTTGTGAATGCGATAGAGACCACATTTTGCCATTGATTTTAATTAGATTTGCATAAAAATTGTATTGTATTGACATAATATCTCAGTTCGTTTCGAAACCGTACCAGATCCTATCATGGGTTTTAGAGTTATGGCCCCTTAAAAGGCCAAAATTTGCTATTTCTGACTGGTGAACACGATAGAGACCACATTTTGCAACCAACTTTAAAAGGACTTGCACACAACTTGTATTGGCAAACTATCTTGGTTCCTTTCGAAATCTGGCCAGATTTCCTCATGGGGTCTAGAGTTATAGCCCCTAAAGTGCCAAAGTTTGCTATTTTTGGCTTGTGAACACGATAGAGACCACATTTTGCAACCAACTGTAATCAAACTTGCACACAATTTGTATTGACATAATATTTGGGTTTCTTTTGAAAACTAGCCAGATTCCATCATGAGTTATGGCCCCCTTAAAGGGCCAAAATGTGCTATTTTTGGCTTGTGAACGCGATATAGACCACATTTTGCCATTGATTTTAAATAGACTTGCACACAAGTCGTTTTGTTCGAGGAATGACATGGTATTTCTGACACGCCAAGGTCGAAAAAGAAACAAAGGGAGGTAACTATTTTAAGACTAATCAGGGCTACGAACTACAGTTGTATCAATTTATTTAACTTACTTAATTTACATACAAGTGTAACAAAACTGAATAAATAGCAAAAAGTACTACGGAGACTCACGAAAAGGTAAAGTTCAACAAAAACAAGGCCATCTCGGTGTATTAACAGCTAAATCATGGAAGTAATATAGAGATGGATCTCTTTACTACCCCTCTTTACTACCCCCATGGCTAAATATATAACAAGATTTTCTATACATGCTTTCTAATACATAATTGTTTGTAGCTAACACAATCTAATTTTCCGAATTAAAGCTATATTATCGCATACTAAACTTCATAAGCAAAAGAAATGTAATCGATGATTAATATATAGGTAAACTTCAAGGATGCTGGTTTAACTTCATATATCAATATAAAGCCAATACTCCAGAACATTTCAAAAACAATTGGACAATGTCAATAGAATACATCATTAATTTGTATATTCATTGACACACATGAACAACTTTCCGTCCAGAAATGCCACAACACTGATTAAATAAATAGAACTACGTATATACATGTAAAAGCTGCAACCAAAACTAGGTCATCTTGACTTGTTCATAAAATACGTAAAAACAGTCCCTACTCATGTTTTCCTGCATTGTTGATAGTTTGAAATACAACATCAATTTTTGTCAAGCCCGCTTGCGGAAGTAAAGACATAGTCGTCCAAATGGCTCTTCGTTGTATGTGCTTGCGTGTGTGCGTCCGTCCGTCCGGACTTCTTTGTCCGGACCATAATTTTGACATGTATGGAGCACCCTTGTTTATATTTGGTATGAATGTTAACCTCAGTGAGACGGAGTGTCATGCACAAACCCCAGGTTCCTATTTTAAAGGTCAAGGTCATAGTTCGAGGTCAAGGGTCATGTCAGATCTTGACAGCTTGTTCAGGCCATAACTTTGATATGCATGGAGCAATCTTTTTTATATTTTGCATGAATGTTACCTCGGTGAGACGGAGTGTCATGCGCATACCCCAGGTCATAGGTGGAGGTCAAAGGTCATGCCAGGCCTTGACTGTTGGTCGACATGTTGCCCGTGGGCATCGAGTTCATACTTGCAAACGATCAATTCAAATAATTGCCTTCATTAACCACAGAAAAGTAATCATTTAATTCCGAAGTGATAAACAGTGCAGTGGCATATGAATGCTGCTTCCCCTTTTTTATCTTGATATAATATATAATGTTGATAATTTTATTGCGACATAGTACCAGCCACACATAAAACTTTTAAAGACAATTAGACATATTAATAGAATATATAACTAACTGATATCATTCATAATATATATATATGCATGAACGACTATTCGTCCAAAAAAAAAAAGCTTACAGGTAAAATGCACATACTACCTTGGTAAAGAAGTGGTTGGGTATTGAGGCACTACAGTAATTTTGCAGAAATAGGCTCTACCTTTACCAATGAATCTCATGTGAATGATCATGGCCCTCTTGTTTCAAATAGATTTCGCTTGATCCTATTTAGGGGTCATGAATGCTGATTATAGAATAATGTATAAACAACTTACTGTACCCCGCCCTCCCCCCTCCCACCCCTCACCCCCCGCACAAAGAAGTTGTAAGGGGGTATATGGTTTCAGGCTCTCTGTTTGGTCGTCCGTCCGTCTGTATGTAGACACAATCTTGTGCGCACAAACTCTCCTCATCCCCTTGGCACAATTTAATGAAACTTCACACAAGTGATCAGTACCAACCCTAGTTGTGCATGGTGCATGTTAGGTTCTTTGAGAGAATTATGGGACTTTGGTTTTTGTTACTATACTATATACATGGAGTCTGTATATGCAATCTTGTGAGCGCCTAATCTCCTGAACCAATGCACACAATTAAATGAAACTTCACAAAAGTAATCAGTAGTAACCCTCGTTGTGCATGGTGCATGTTAGGTTCTTTCAGAAAATAAATCTGCAGAGTTATGGGACTTTGTTTCTTGTTAATGTACTATATACATACAGTCTGCATATGCAATCTTGTGCGCATTAACTTTCCTCTTCCCCTTGACACAATTTAATGAAACCTAGTTGTGCATGGTGCATGTTAGGTTCTTCCAGAATTTTTAGCTCACCTTTGCTCAAGTGTTCATGGTAAGGTATTGTCATCACGCTGTGTCCGTCGTCCGTGCGTGCGTCCGTGCGTGCGTCCGTGCGTCAAGTCGTCCGTCGTCAACAGTTGTGTTTAAACGACATCTCCTTCGAAACCACTGAATGGATTTTGATGAAACTTAGCCTGGATGTTGCTTGGGTGGTCCTACAAGAGTTTTTCAAACGGTCCCGCTTGGTAGAAAAATCTTCAAACGACATCTTCTAAACCGATGGTCCGATTCTGGAATAATTTCACACAAATGGTCCTCATGTCACCCTCTACCAAGATTATTCAAGTCGTACCGATTCGTCAAAAAAAACATGGCCGCCAGAGGGCGTGGTCACTTTACCCTATATGTTTATAGCAGAAACTTTAAAAATCTTCTTGTGTGAAACTGCTTGCCCGATTTTAGAATAATTTTACACAAATGGTCCTTGTATGACCCTCTACCATGATTGTTCAGTCTACCGTGATTGTTCAAACTATTGCCCTAGGTTCAAAAGTGTGTGTGGCATGTATATAATATAGGCTAACATAGAAGAAACCTAACTCTGTACTTATACAAACATACTTGAAGCCTTGTACACAGGTGAGCGCTTTAGGGTCAATAATCCTCTTGTTGTTTTCAAAGTTATGGGACTTTGTGTTTTGCTACTATGCTATATAAATAGAGTCTGCTTATGCAATCTTGTGCGCACCTAATCTCAGGAACCATTGCACACAATTTAATGAAACCTCCCGCAAGTGATCAGTACCAACCTTACCTGTCCATGGTGCATGTTAGGTTCTTTCAGAGAAATATTCTGCAGAGTTATGGGACTTTAGTTTTGTTACTGTACTCTATACATAAGGTCTATATACATGTATCTACATAAAGTCTACATACATACAGTCCACATAATTATGCAATCTTGTGTACGTCAAATTGCAATGTATTGTGTCAGTGCATGCGGGGGAGGGTAATGGGTGTACATTCATCACCTTCAGTTCTGAACAATTTTGTTTATTTTCACTAACTTCGGTTTGTAACATCCTTGTATGAGTCTCTCTACAGTTAATTGGCTGCTTTAAGGCGGTCACAAGAGCCAACAGTATAAAACCTTTAGATAAGTTTTTCTCATATACCGCTTGATTGATCAACACCAAATTTGGCCAGAGTCATTCTTGTATAAATGTCTCGCCTTTTTATATGCCCGTTTAAAAACGGGACGTATTATGGGAACGCCCCTGGTGTACGGACCCCTGGTAGTCCATTTTTAGGTGTATTTTTATCTATCGCTACCTGGTAAGG
Organism: Mercenaria mercenaria; assembly: GCF_021730395.1. Classification (NCBI taxonomy): domain Eukaryota; kingdom Metazoa; phylum Mollusca; class Bivalvia; order Venerida; family Veneridae; genus Mercenaria; species Mercenaria mercenaria. The sequence continues at coordinate 50,173,646 of NC_069365.1, read as the reverse complement.
GTTTTATTATATTTTACATACCTCTTCTTTTGTTAGACAGAGGTCTATATTTTTCTGAAAGACCTCTTTGAACAAAAGAATTCTCGTGCAGAGGTCTAGCTGTTCTGACCCAGACATGAGCACGTGAAAAGTGATGAAATAGCATCTATCAAATGCATAAATATGTTTCAATAACATGCTTTTTATGGTGATTTTATCATGATTTCTCATGATTACCTAATAAAATAGTCAGTGGTTTAAATAAACGGATTTTCAAGAAAACCATGCATAACATTTTTTGTTATTAAATCCTAATTTCCACATAAAGCCGTAAAAGATGAGAGGAAAAAATATGTATGTGAAATCAAAATAATAAGTAAAAATAAAGACTTACCACTATAACACTGAGGCATACTAAAAAGATATACAATTCACCAGTTCCCAGCATATTTCACTCAAAACGTTATTTTCAGTCAACGTGCAAATATAAAAAAAGGTGTTATAACAGCACGTGAGCGCGAGAATCCCTTTACTCTCCTATTAAAACACCCCCGAAAAGTGACAAGAACAGCAGTTTTATGCCAGAATGTGTGATAAACAGTGACGTAAAAATTAAACTACGTCATGCTGGGAAGGTCGGTTGTTCGCTCGTGATGAAATAATGCACGGAGGGGCATCTGGGGTCTTCCTCCACCATTAAAAAAGCTGGAAAGTCGCCATATGACTTATCATGTGTCGGTGCGACGTTAAATCCCCCCACCCCAAAAAACAACAACAAAAAAAACGTCATGCTGGTGTGAGAAGGATGACAGGCGCTTTTTAAATCTCTGTTGGCAAATATTTCCCGAGGTATGCTATTGAAAATTGATTGCAGTTTGTTGAAAAAAAGAACGATTTTGGCTGTAGCATTGATTTATTTCCAAGACAATGTTGAAAATATAACCAACTTTATGTTTAGAAAGTGGCCGAATATTTACAACCTCTAGAAGGGAAAATGTTGAGGCTAAACCTGTCTGTTATTTTAAGCGCGGTTTTATTGTTTACCATACTGTAAACGGATGTTAATGATAACAATCAATGTTGCTTGTATTAAAGCACATATGGTAGAAATTTTGTACAAATCAATTGTATAAAGAAAGAAATATTTATGAAAAACCACAAAAAGTGGCCGAATTTACTACTCGAACCAGTACCTTCTAGAACAATTTCATATGTTGATAAATATTCATGGAAGATTTGAATTCGTTTTATACTTTAGGTGTGTGTGTGGTGGGGCGTGGGGTCACAAAACTTCACATGTTTATTAATGTAATAAATACTGATGGAAAAAAGAAAAACAAAATGTTGGGGTGGGGTGCATGATCAGGGTGGTGGGGAGACTGAGCAAAGTTGGTCATGGAACGTTTAAGTTTCAAAAGAAAAGAAAAAAGAAAAATATTGTGGGGTTGGAAGGGGAAGAGGTGTGACCAGGGCGTTGGGGTGACCGGGTGTGGGTACACAGCTTCACATGTTGATAATAAATGTTTATGGGAAAAAATGCAAGAAGTTTAATGAAATTCTACCAATAGGTTAGTTTGTAATGTACAAATAGTGGATTTTTAAAAAAGTTAAAGGGCAATAACTCTGAAGTTAATAAAAATACGTCACAGGATAAGCAGCAGAAATTGCAATATTTATAGTTCCCTATATAGTTAACACTAACTACTAAGAGGCATAATTCCGGTGTTACTTGGACAGTCCGACTGAAAATTGACGGGTCCCATTTCCCTATAGTGGTGAAGATGTATATGAAGTTTTATTAAAATATTCCGAACCACTTCCTAGATATGGATCCGGACGGACGGATTTAAGTGACCTTTGTCAAATTATATCAAGTTTCTTCATGGACGCTTTAAGTAAAAGGTTTTTAAAACAGTTTTGACAATGTTTTGTGCATAATTTTCTCTACAAAAATGAAAGTATTTTTCCTTTTCCGGGGTTTCATATTGTCTACCGATATCGAAGTACTGATTTGGTATGCTGGCGATAATTATCCTGCATAAATCTTTCAGGTAAAATTTCATAGGGTTACATACCTTCCCAGCCTTACATGTACACTATTTTCACTTCTAACACCTATATAAACTGAAGTACGAGAAAGATTATTACGCCATAACTTCTACAAATAAACCTAATTTTCTAAAAGTAACATAAATTCCTTACATGTATGTATTCTGTATCAGGAAAATCTTTCTGTCTTCAAGTTCATTATATAGATTTTATGTCTGCGATACAATTTAGTCAGAATCGTAACTGCTGGACATTTTGAGAAGGAAAGACGGTATGTAAGTCGGATATCAACCTCGTACATCGGCCTTTCTCTGTAGGAAAGACCTGCGCACGGGCTTCTCGAAACACCTCGAGCGCTTTGCGCTCTCGGTGTTCTCCTACAGAGAAAGACCTCGTACTCGGTCGATATCATTAGGTGTAACTTTTTTTATAATGGACCATAGGAAAAAACCAGCCACTTTTCTGTGGTACAACATAAATGTTACTTTCAAATTTTAGGTGTAATTTATCTGGGAGTTTTTTTGTGGACTTAGAAAAACAAAATATAGATTTCTTGTGGACTAACTTCTCTTTGTTGCTACTATAAATAGCTTATTCTTAAAAACGTTTAACGTTTAACCAGGTTGTTAGAATTGGATTATTATTTATTTCATTGTTTTACTGTAACATATACACGAAGGGCGTATATTGTGACATTCTTGCACTCTTGTTATCAAAAGCTTTTGCTTGACCTCGGGTAGAAGCCACCAATGTTAAAACACAGTTATCATTAAACAACCCCTTCTCATGAACAACTTGATGGATTTTCATCAAACATAGCATTCTTTCATGTACCTCAAATGGTTCCACTTGTCCTCTTAGGAACTAAATGAGTTCCTTGGGGTTATCGTGGCTCTTACGTTTCTTGAGCTATGGCTTGAAATATTACAAATAAAACTGTATATTGTGTAATAAAGTCCTGTTACAGTGTCCATTCAATAAAAATGAAACTTGCACCCCCTTCCGTCTTTTTATATGTGTTTTAGGCTTTTAGCTCAACTATACGAAGTATATGGAGAGCTATTCTACTCGCCCTGGCGTCGTCGTCCTTCCGCATCCACACCTTGGTTAAAGTTTTAATGCACTTTCTCTGTTTTGTCTTTATATCTGTAATTACTTGATGGATTTGCTTCAAACTTTCATCATCACCCTTATCGTCTGACATAAGCACCATAAATCTCACACTAATATTTTATGAATTACCACCCCCACCTTTTTACTTAGTATTTCAGGTAAAAGTTTTGGTGCTTTGTCACTCATTTATTACGAAATGGATTTGATTCACAAATGTTGTTCCACATAATCACTCACATCATATAACACAAGGGCCATAATTCTGGCACCAATGTTTCATTCAATTATGCCCACTTTTACTTAGAATTTTAGGTTAATATTGATGCATTTTCACTATATCTCTGTTGTTACACAAGGGATTTGATTCATACTGAAAACAATTGTTCAGCATTATAATAACATCATATGACACAAGGATCATAACTCTAGCACCAGTATTTCATGAATTATGCCCCCTTTTTACATAAGATATCAGGTTAAAGTTTTGATGCATTTTCACTCTGTATCTGTTATTACCAAACGGATGTGATTCATACTTCAAATAGTTGTACCACATCATCACCCACATCATATGACATAAAGTTCATAACTCTTGCACCAATATTTTCATGAATAATGCCCAGTTTTTACTTAGAATTTTAGGTTAATTTTTATTTATTTTCACCGTATCTCTGTTATTCTATAAGGGATTTGATTGGATTGATCAAACAATTGTTTGACATCATCAGCAACATAATATGACACAAGGGCCATAACTCTGGTACCAATTCTTCATGAATCATGCCCCCTTTTAACTGAGAATGTCAGGTTAATGCTGGTGCATTTTCTCATTATATTTGTTATTACTTAATGAATTTGATTCAGACTTAAAATAGTTCTTCCGCATCGTCATCCTCATCATGTACACCAAACTTCAAAGGAATGATTCTTGGGTGTCCCCCTTTCAAAATTGCCCAAAGAATTGAAATCCATGCAGAACTTTGGTTGCCATGGCAACCGAAATGAAAATATTTAAAAATCTTCTTGTCAGAAACTGTTTTCTAGATTTCAAAAATATTTTGCAGAAATGATCTCTAGGTAACCCCCTACTAAAATTGCCTAAGCCATTCTGTTTCGGTAAAAAACATGGCCGCCAGGGGAGGGGCTTATTTTCCCTATTTGGCTATATTGTAAATTTAAAAAATCTTCTTCTTCAAAACCACTGGGCAGATTTACACTACACTTCACAGAAATGATCTTTGGGTGGCCCCCTATCACAATTACCCAAAAAATTGAAATCCATGCAGAATTCTGGTTGCAATGGCAACAGAAACGAAAAACTTTAAAAATCTTCTTGTCCAAAACCACAGTAGCTAGGGCTTTGATATTTGGTGTGTGGCATCATCTAATGATCCTCTACCAAGTTAGTTCAAATTATCCCCCTAGGGTCAAATATGGCCCCGTCTTGGGGGAATCATATGGTTTACATAGACTTATATAGGAAAAACTTTGAAAATCTTCTTTTCCAAACCCACAGGTCCTAGGGCTTTGATATTTGGTATGTATCGAATAGTCCTCTACCAAGTTTATTCAAATTATTCCCCTAGTGTCAAATATGACCCTGCCCAGGGGTCACATGTTTAATATAGACTTATATAGAGAACAACTTTGAAAATCTTCTTGTCCAAAACCGCAGGGCCTAGGGCGTTGGTATGTAGCATCATCTATTGGTCCTTTACCAAGTTGTTCAAATTATCCCACTAGGGTCAAATATTGCCCCACCCTGGCCCGGGTCACATGGTTTATATAGACTAGTATACTAGGAAAAGTATTTAAAAATCTTCTTGTCTGAAACCACAATACCTAGGCCTTTGATATTTTGTATGTAGCATTGCCTTATGATCCTCTACCAAGATTGTTCAAATTGTTACCCTGAGGTGAAAAGAGGCCATGCCCTGGGGGTTCATAGCTTTACATATACCTACTTTCTTGTTTTTTAAGATACAGCTTGAAATTTGGAAGACATATACAGTTTTGCACACCGATCTTAAAACTGACTTTCAGTGAATATGAATGTGACCTACTAACCTACCTTCTTGTTTTTTAAGATACAGCTTTGAAATTTAGATGACATGTCCAGTTTTACACACCAGTCTTAAAACTGACTCTGTGACTATAAATGTAACCTATTGACATACTTTCTTCTTTTAAAGATATAGCCTTGAAATTGGGTGACATGTACAGTTTCGCACACTGAGCTTTAAACTGACTTTCAGCAACCATGAATGTGGCCTACTTACCTACTTTCTAAATATTTTAGCATCAGTTTGACATTTGATACATGTAGCTCATACTACTCAGGTGAGCGATCCAGGGCCACTGTGACCCTCTTGTTTTATTTTGTTGGGTTTAACACCGCACCGACATAATTATAGGTCATATGGTGACTTTCCAGCTTTGAAGGTTGAGGAAAACCCCAGGTGCCCGTCCGTGCATTATTTCAAAACAAGCGGGCACCTGGGTAGAACCTCCGACCTTCCGTTAGCCAGCTGGATGGCTTCCTCACATGAAGAATTCAACGCCCCGAGTAAGGCTCGATGATCGATGAGGGGCAAGTGGTTTGAAGTCAGCGATCTTAACCACTCGGTCACATAGGCCCCTTCATATGACACAAGGTTCATAACAAATATTTTGTGGCTTATGTCCCCGTTTCATCTCACCTCAAGGTCAGCTATTGTAACCGGTCATTGGACGTCGTCCGGCATGCGTCAACATGATGATCTTGATGATATTTAGGTCAAGTTTAAAACTGGGAGATGTGGGGTCAAAATTAGGTCAGTAGGCCAGATCAAAGGAAAACCTTACATGTTTTAACAATCTAGAGTCCACAGTTTAAATTTGAAACCATGAGAGTTAGTTAGAATGTTTGTCTTGATGACTTCTAAGTCAAGTTCGAATCTGGGTATGCGGGGTCAAAAACTAGGTCACGTGGTCAAATCAAAGGAAACGCTTGTTAACACTCTAGAGGCCACATCGATTACCTTATAGGCCAAATTGAGGTAAAATTTTGTTTACAGGGGCTATATTTTTGCTCCAGTCCTCATTAAATTTAGTCGGAATGTTTATCTCCTTCAAAACTTGAACAAGTTTGAAACTGGGTCATGTGGTGTCAAAAACTGGGTCACTAGGTCAAACATGTTTACACTGTTATGATGTGTTCCTCTGGTGAGCGGCCTAGGGTCATCTTGGCCCTCTTGTTACTAAAGAGTTCAGTTTAATTTTGGTGCTTTTTCACTATATATCTGTTGTTACTAAATTGATTTAATTTTCACTTAAAACAGTTGTTTCACATAGTCATCAACATCATATGACAAAATGTTCATAATGCTGGCACCAAAATGTTATGAGTTATGCCCCTTTTTATACGCCTTTAGGGAGGTATTATGTTATGACGCCGGTGTCCGTCCGTCCTTCCGTCCGTTAGCAATGTGGTGTCTGCTCTGTAAATCTTAAGCCCCTTAAAGGATTTCAAAGAAACATGACACAAAGGTTCATCACGGCGAGACGACGTGCAACAGAGCGCATGTTTTGGATGGCTCGCTTCAAGGTCAAGGTCTCACTTAGGGTTCAAAGGTCCTATGACTTTGTTTCGTGTCCGCTCGGTATCTCTTGAACTGCTTGGAGGATTTTAAATAAACTTGGCACAAATGTTCACGACATCACGACGACATGCAGAGCGCATGTTTAGGATGACTCGCTTCAAGGCCAAGGTCACACTTAGGGGTCAAATGTCATACCTTCGGGCGTATATTGCTCCGCGTTGCGGTGCTCTTGTTACTAGAATTTCTGGTTCAAGTTGTGATGCACTTCTGCTCTACATGTATCTCACTTTGATTCAAATTTCATATAGTTGCTCCACATTATTAGCCATATGATATGACACAGTGGTGCATTACGTTTGCATAAATTTTCCATGAATTATGTCCTTTTCATACTTTTTTAATGCTTTGATACACTTCTCTCTCTGTTATAATTAAATACATTTAACACAGACTTAGGCTAGTATCACATTGGAGTAATTAAACACTCCAGTGACAGCTTCAGGTTCCTCAGATGTGCCCAGTTTCACTATCCAGCACCGAAAAAGTCAAGCGCGCTGTCTCTTGTGACAGCTCTTGTTAAATGTCCATTCATGTGTCCATCGGTCATATTTCGTGTCCAGAGCATAACTCAATAATCATTCAAGGTATTGGCGTATAACTTGGCGTATAGATTGATGGCAATGATAGACCAGGTCAGAAGGTCAAAGGTCAAGGTCACAAATTGAGCTCAAAGGTCAAATTTGACCCTCGTATTTTGTGTCTGGGGCATAATTTAATAACTTTTCAAGTTATTGACTTCAATCTTTGCATAGAGGTAGGTGCCGATGAGATGATGTGCAGATCATTGTTTGTCATATTTAATGTCTAGAGTATAACTAAATAATCATTGAGGGTATTGTCAGGAAATTCAGTGGCACAGTGGTTAGCCGGTTGGACTGGCTAGCAGTCCGGGTTGATTCCTGGTTCATAGCTGGGTGATTTACCTGAATTGAATACAGTTTCCAGTAGTTTCGGCCTAGATTGGATGCTTGGGGTCATTGGCTCAGCTTGGAGTATGTTGTACCATCCATTTCAAGTGTGGATTATCCTCAATTTCTCACGTTAAACAAGAGTGTTTACCATTTTTGTCTTCAAACTTGGCATATAGGTAGGTGGGGATGAGATGATGTGATGTATGTGTACAGCACATGAATTTGGTCGGTAGGTCAAATGTCAAGGTCACAAGTTGTGTTCAAATTTTAAATGTGAGCGCATAACCAGTACTATTCAAGGTGTTGACTTTAAACTTTGAATACAGGTGGTTAGTGACGATACGCTTTAAAAAAGTGTAACAATCCGCATTACTCTCACACTACCCACCCCTTAAAATTACTTTTAGTTTCTTGTGCCTAAGTATTCAATCACCGCTATTGCACAAAACCCTCAACCTCCACCAATGCCACCTTAAACCCCCTCTAACAGAAACACCCCAAATAGTAGTTTCTTAAATTTTACTTCGTCCTCCCCTGATCTAGAATTACCCACTTTGTGGAGCTCAAATAAAGAAGACATAAAATGCATATGAATATTGATTTAAATAATTTTTCTGTCATTTAAAACTGAAATCTAAAATTCATTTTGGCTGCCATTTTGTATGGTATATGAACGCATAAACGACATAAAGTGCACAAAGGTCACTACTCTTTCTGCCCTTCACTCAACGGATAGACACGGAGGAATGTGACAAATGTCTCAGGAACTGTTAATTATGTGAACCGTGTGATGTTATAAATTGTCGAAAAGGGCATTAAAGAAGTTATGGTATTTGTTATTCGCCTGTGTTAATTCCTGTTTTTTTTTTGGAATGCATCCATGGCTTCCGAGCAATTGTGGGCTAGTCGATTTCGCCTGGCTGTTTCAAGACAATTGTAATGGCCCCAGAATCTTCTGCTTGAAGCCTAAACACGGTTCTGGTGGAACACACGAGGCAAATTTTGCTAAGATACTAGAGTTTTTTTCCAAGATGGTGATCACCTTGGCGTGATGGATGGCCACCTTTTCTACAATGGTAACCCGATATGACCCTGGCTTTTTCTACAGCTATGGCAAATGACACCCGACCAGTAACCTGTGATTGTCTGGTTGCGGTTGTTGTCATCAATCAATTGGTCACTATTGTTACAGCAAAATGCTATAACAGCCATTTATAGAACAGCTACCTGTTTGTTTCCTATGGAAAAGGTTTTAATCTTGTAACGTTGCCTATTTTTGATGAAAATTAAAACCAGAATTTTCTGATATTTATATAAAACTTCTAAGAAATTCCCTAAATAATGTACGTAAATGTCATAATATGAAATAAGACACTGCCTCAATCGGGAATCGATCCGACTTCAACTCATCCCATAACTTTTGAAAAGAACTGTCTTATGACACATTTTTAATTCGATAGTAAATATCTCATCCGGTATATCACAATTGTTACCGTAGAGGGATTGATCACGATTCTTGTCGCTACGCGTAGGATCGATTCCCTATCAATTTAAAGGTAGATTTTGGAATAAAACATCACGTCCCATATTGTATTGTATAGCAGGTTATTTCCGCCTCTTGGATAGGCGCACCTTCCGTAGAGGTATATTTATTTATATGAACTATGCTCACTACGTGCTTTTATTTATATGTGCACAGTACGTGTATATATCCATATTTGTACTGATGTGAAAGACGTCGCGGTTCGGACAGTACATATTTTTTAATTTGACGGTATATATCTCATTCGGTATACCGCATGTTATCGTAGAGGGATCGATCCGCGACGAAAATCGGTAGGATTGATTCGCTATTATGAAGTTAGGCGTTGCCTATCTGACGGAAAAACCTAGTCATACGGACTCATTCTTCTTTCTGCATAAATTGTTGTTTTTGATATTCAGAATCTAGTCCCAAAATGCACCAGAGGTATGTACATACATAATAATATTTAAAACTGTCCAGTACGCTCGGCGTTGTTCACCTCAAAGATCATGCCTTTGCTGTCAATTTGTTTCTATAATACAAATTTCTGAATTCAAGTTCATGTGTTACAGATATTTAAAAAAAAAACAAAAACAATTTACACTTTAATCCTGCGTAACATCATGCTCAACCTCATGGTCAGCGCATTTGGATGATGTTTGGTGCAACATCAAGTCAGACGTAACAGTATTCATGCTTCATAGCAAACTTTGTTTTAAAACTTATCTTTTTAAAGATAAAATTGACATCACAATTAATAGGAAACCAATATGAAATTAGGTGCTACCTAAATGACAGAGTTCTCTTGATAAATCAACAGTGTCCTATAAAAAATAAAGAAGTTGTGTTATCGTAAATTAATGGCAATACCTGGTATTACAGATTCTTTTTATGAAGTTTAATGTTCTATTAAGTTATTAACACAAATGTTTGCATTACTGATAATCCATAATTCCTGAATGTAATATCATTAAAACTCAGTTTGGCAAACTTTATATTCTAAAGAAAAGAAGTACGTCTAATATAGCATTAAGATTAGGAGAACTAATTATAATTAAAATATTTCCGTTATACGGTTAATCATATTAATTATGATCATAGAAACCATTTAAATAGAAATTTGTCTTTTTTTGTGAGAATATTTGAAAATAGTGATTTAATGTAGATATTTCATGTTCTTCCAATAAACTTTTGTAGTAAAGATACCGGAACTTACATAATCATGTTATCATAAACACAGACTATTGCAATTCTTTTGAATGATATTATTGTCAAATGACACTCTTTAAAGCGACTAACCCACACATCGTGGTGTCAGATTTTAAAAAATCAAACGTTTGCTTTATTCACCTATGTTCATCAAATTCTGTTGAAAATCGTTGTTTTCCTAATACATTTTAAATAAAAACATTCGTCTACAATTTCTGATAAGGGTTTCCCGGTTTATAAAAAAAAACGGAATTCCCGTCAGCAAACATCACGTGATTTTCAAAAGAGCGCACGCGTATAGGTATCGCACACTATTGTGACGTTTTGAAATAAAACAAACAAAACAATAACATAAAATGAAGTCTGTAATAAATATGAAAATTGTATATTAAACGTGTATTTCGAAAATATGTTAAGTTTGACGGAAAACAATATTGATAATTGATCACTGAACATGAAAAATATGCTGCATCAACTGGGCTTTGGTGAGTTCTGGGTTTTTCCTAGATCAGTAAATATTAACCTGTTTCTGCCGTCTTAAAACAAAGGCTAAAGGATACATTTATATCTAGCTGGTCTGAAAACCTGAACAGTTATCAATCCCTATACCTGTATAAGGAAATAAGAGAAACGTTTGAAATGGCTGAATATCTTGAAGTATTAAACAGTTTGAAATATACACGTGCAATTGCTAAAATAAGACTCGGATCACATGATTTGTTAGTAGAGACAGCTAGACATAGTACCAATCCTATACCTCGAAATGAAAGACTGTGTTCGTTCTGTGCTTTAAATGATATATAGAATGTATTCCGTTTCATTTTAAAATGTACATTGTATAATGACTTAAGGAAAAATTACATTAAACTGTATTACTATAGAAATGCAAGTGTATACAAATTTATCGAATTGTTAAATTGTTCAAACAATTCAGTGCTAAATAAGCTAGCCTTATTATTCTAATATGCTTTCCTCTGTTAAAACACTCTTAAGCTAGAATGACGTCACGTTAACGTGCGGTGACGTCAATGTTTTAGTTGCGACCAAGAAAGAACGCTACTATATTTTATCTAGTGTTTAAGATTTAGGGCATATTAGAATTGAAAAAATGTATAGCAAAACCGTGTGTTCTAACACTATTTATACACTCGGGCGGTAATACGTCGTACAAAGAATTCCACTTGGGCTGCGCCCTCGTGAAATTATTACGCCCGACGTATAACCACCCATCGTGCATAAATAGTGTTAAAGCACTCTTTTGCTTTAAAATATTTCTTATCTAAGGCTTTTAAACGAAGACAATCTAACATCAGAAATGAGATGGTTTAACTTAAATATAAAACTTTAATGCAATGTCATGTCAGAAGAATTTTGCAATATGTGTTTCTCGATACATAATATACTTCGTGTTTTTGCTCTATATATGTTTTTACGCATGCTTGTGAATATTTATTTGCGGTTATGTCGATGAGCTGTCGCTTAAGACTAATAAAATTTATGTTATGTTATCTTAATACGTTAACGATGCTGTCAGTGAATTTTCGTTGGTCTAGTGCTGTTACGGTATTCATATTATACTTTTTCGTCGTGAGTTCGAATCCCAGACCCGTTAAATTTTGTCTTTATTTTTTTCTTCACTACTATTCAATGAAGACAAATCGAGTTAGTAAATCAAGTTCTAACATGTTCACTAAATTAATATGTCACAACTGCCACGTAATTATGTCTAAATGTACTCCACCTTTAATATGATCTAAGGTTTTTAAGCTGTCCTGTGACGTTTTTAACCTGTACGGGTTAGTTTTATAATCTTACACTTCACTTTAATACAAGCATTGCCCGGCCATAATTTTAGGATTGATTGATTTATTTACACGAAAATAAGAAACAAAACAATAAATTAAGAAAACAAAACATAACAAACTAATAACTCCGACAAAAAGCTGAAAAAAGCTACAAGAATAGCACTTTTAATAATGGAACGGTCCATTATTTAGGTAGTGTTATTCGGTACGATTTAGTGGTTCTTACCTATATAAGGCAAAGTAAATCATGCTGACTTCCCTAATTGGTAGATGAGTATATAAATTAACCCATCAAACTGTGCGCACTTTTGATTTGCTGCTGGAATTCAATATTTTTCTAACATGTTACAATCTAAATATTTCTAGGTTTTGTACCAATTGCAAATTAGCTCATTGGTAAAGCATACAGTCCATGTTCAACAGATCTTTTGCCGTGTGGGTTCGAAACTAGGCATCGACATTAAATTTTTATTTCACTTTCGCATAAACATTTAGATTCCTTCATGACCTCTGTGACAACACAACAGAGATGTATTTTAAGCCGATGTAACAGATCGGAAAAGTTTAGCATTATGTCAAAGATGATATTGATTAAATGCATGCATTTAAGCCATGCAAATAATAAACATACTGTTGTGTTATATAAAGACATACATACAAACACAAACCATCAAAGAAAGAAACAAAATACGGGAACAAAAATGAAAACGAATAGAAAAAAAATGAAAAATTAAAAACCTTCATGAGGTGTTATCTGCTATGCGTTTTACCCGACTGAGCTATGTTGCCATATAATCATAGAATATTTAAGATGAAAGCAATACTAATATTTACTTGTCAGGTAATATGCAAGCATTATGAATTGTTATTTCATCGGTTATAATAATTATGAAATAGAGTCGTCCTCGCGTTTCGGCGGGAATCTCGTTTATCTATGTTTACAAAATAAAGCGTTGTAACGGTTTATAAAAGTACATGAAAAAAACTGCAAAAATTCGAATGTTCCCGTAATTCTGGAAACTATAATCTGGTCAACCATTATGTTTCATGTAAACATATGAAACAGTGGCGGTATTTTGCCTTTCGGTGATAAAGTATTTTAAAAATCATAATTCACAATGTGATGGTTAGTCGCTTTAAGAATAAATTTTGTTCCACTAATTAGTTTTGGTAAACCTCTTGTATGGGAGAATGACAAAACAATTTACATGTAAATTTTTTATTTCAAATTCATTCTAACCAGAATTTTACCCAGAACACAAACACTGTTGGTCAAAATTCAAGAAATCCAATTTAGTTTAGCAAACTCTCTGGGGCCTTTTTGAATGTGATTAAATGTAATTTCTTAGCTCTATAGGGATCGAAGTAGGGGCTTCTCAGGTTTATAGCCAACATTTTTTTTCTAAGTGTAAAGTTCTAGTCAGTGAATTTGATTTTTTAGTTGCAATGTATGTGAAAGAAAGTGGAAGGGAAGGGGGATAAGCAACATATGCTTTTCCATGCCTTTGAATTTAAACCTCAAAACTTTTGTTCAAAATTTACAGGCAGAAGATTGGTTAACTATACACGTTAATGATTTCTGCTCCAATATTTGCAAAATTTGTGATAAATAAAAAAAAGTAATAAAACTGTGCCAAAAAAATAAATAAAATAGAAGCCTCCAGCAGGGTTCGAACTCCGGACCTCGCGCATGTGAAGTATGTGCGCTATCCATTGGACCACGGGGAACTGTAACGTGAGATTGTGATAAAATTATACCGCTATGTAAATAAATTTTGTTACGGCAGCGTGTCTGGATTCGTTTTACATTGACATTTTTGTAATTACTGGTTTTTCTACATTATAAAATTAAACTGGCGAGGTTTCGTTATTGAAACACTGCTGTAATGTACATTATTATTCAATATTGGAAACAATAAACGGGACGCTCGAATCAACATGAAGAAAACCGAATAACACCGATTCCATTGATACCGCGAATTTTCATCTCGTTAGAATACGATAGAATAAAAATAATCTGTTTTCTTATTCACATATCTTTAACGGTAATGCGGCGTCGGTACGTCTGCTTATGATTGTTCATAAGCAATTTTATTTTATCGAATGTCGTCTTGAAAATTAGTCAAACTCCGCGGCAACAGTTCCGGGAATTATGGGTAGAAAACAACAACAACAGAAACTGCGAGGTATAGAAGAACGGTGTATAGGTTTAGACTTTGACATATACACGTACACATTATCTGTAGACGGGAAAACCGAAAGTGACGCATTTAAGAATATCGGTCATTTATACCCTTAAGATCTGATTGTAGAAATGTAATCTTATATGCTTCAGAATTCAAAGCCTCTTTGATATAATTTTCTTCATACAGAATCGATTGTATTTTGTTAATGACAATACTGTATGACGATACTTGCCTCTAGGTGTACATTTAAGTATCATACAAGTGCTGAAGAGTGTCGTCACAGTAAAAGAGTCCATTTGTAAACTGTTATATTTACATGTTTTCTGAAATGGTATATGAACCGTCTAACTGAAATGCACCCCTTTTATTGATTTGGAATTTATTATAATGAAAGTGATGAAAGTGATGAAAGTGATTATGCCTTTCCTGTGTGAAATATTTTCATTGTCGGTATTTCCTTTCGGTAATGTCAATATTTTTTCTTTTAGAATGTGTCAAAAAGACGACTGCTCTTTTTCTAGATAATTTCTATGGAAATAACTACATGTAATTATGTATGTGTTGTACGGGATATACTGCAGTCTATAAATGTTCTCTCTCATTTTTAGGTTGGGTATAATCAACGTATATTACATTTGTAACATACATTTCTTTTACAGTCATTCTTCTGATGAGATTTCTGTGCAGTTTCAAGCGCTGTTATCACCAGCCATAAAGTTTGATAGAAATACAGATTCTGTGTACATACAATTTTTCAAGAATGATTTAGGTTTAGAAAAGCTTAAAATGGGCTTGGTTTGGTATGTATAATTTAACTTAAAATCATTTTTGATCTTGTATTATATATGTTGTCTAATTACAAAAATGTACCAAAAATTATTATTTGATATTTTCATTATATAAGAATTATTGCTTTATCAGATACACAAAAAGGAAAATCATTCCAAAACTATTCAAGACAGAGTTACTGTTTTTCGCTCTGCACTTTGTCTCCATGTTATTGTTTCCATACATATACTGATAACAAGTTTCTTTAATAACAATTCAAAAGATGAGTGAAAATACAATTTTCTCACTCTTTGTCGTGAGTAAATCAATTATTCACTAATTTCATGTTCCTAACTACAAAAACAACAAACAAAAATATAGGATACAGGTCTTAGTATTTGACAGCATTCCAAAGTACAAAAAATACTAATATATTTGTCTTGCAAATGTCAGATGGTACGATGTTGTGATGTGGTGATGATCGACCAGTAGAAGTGGGGTTAATGTGGCTATCGTTATCTTTGTACACCACTCAGCCTGAAAACATACTATCAAAATTTAAGGCAAACATACAATCAGATGTAAATGAAAATCTAAACTGTAAAAATGTGTTTTCTATAGGGTCCCGAATGAACCAAATGTAATAACTTGAACTCATCTAATCTAGAATAGTTAAACAGCATATAAGATGGCCATTCTGGTCTCTCTCAGCTTCGTTGAATAACCAGAAAATAAGAAAAAATGTGCAGTGTGTAAAACATAACATTCTTTCAAGGTAAAATCAAAATAAAATGAAAACTAGCTCAAAAGAGGATAACGGCAATTTCCATTTGAAAGAATAACATTGCATTGGGGAAAAAACAGCATAAAATGTATTGATATAGAATTAAATGCGTACTTGTGAATGTTACTTTTCTAAATGCCGATACCGAGTCTGGCATGAAGAATTCAAATGTTGTCATATAATGTTAAATGTATATCTGCCTTTAAAGTTTTAGTAATACATGAATACTCAACACTAATAATTATCAAGGAACTGTTCATGTCTGAAGACCCTTGGAATATAAAGTACGTAACTGTGAACCTTATTTTCTATCAGAACATATAGGAGACGTAATGTCTGGCCTGAGGAATCTCTCTAGAACTATATGATTACTCTTGTTTAAATCACAGTCAAAAAGTCAAATCTGCCTTTAATATTCGAATACAGCTACAAGCCATCAGCAATAACTATTAAGAAACTTGAAAAGTCTGTAAGAATGGGTGGGAGGGAATAAACAAATAATCAAAATACTTGTTATGCTGTCAAATATTCAACCTCGAGTGAAGAATATCAGTTAACAATCACTTATATAGTGCACTGAAAACATCAGAAAATCGTGAATATTGCAAGCAGAAAACGCGGTAAAATAACTACCGGAAACTGGAGACAAAAATAGTTAGCAGACGATGAAAAACGTGAATAATTTAATATTTTACCATTGACCGAAATGTCACATTTATGAATTGGTGTTAGAGTATGTCGCAGAACAGATTAGTATAGGTTTAATCATGGTTTTCATTGACACAGTATCTTTTTTTAACAACTGTTTCACTAAAACATTGATATTTAACAAATTGTTATTAAGGAACCTATTAAAATCCAGTTTGAATGATGTAAAACAGGCTTTTATCAACCTATCTCTATTTCGCTAGTATTTTAAATTACAACTTTGCCTATTCTAGTAATAAGGTCTAGATGAATTTTCAGGAAAGTGATTCCGTTTTATCCAGTTATGTAACACTTGTTCTAGTATAAAGGAAAGACAAAGAAAGACAATGCCATAAACAGTATCAATATATTTTAGCGAACATCAATGTCAAGGGGTTGATAATTGCACAGAGTTTACTTTTCAAAGACTACTTCGGAAACGGGACATTCTAAATGAGGAAGTCTTCTATCAGTATTTTGTGGAAAGACACAGCATTTCAAAAAAATCGGGAAAGAAGCCAAAAGATATAACTGAACTTGTATATGGGCAGTCTTCAATGTATGATAAACGGCCCTTGATTGTTCCAAAACGATATCTTGAACCTGGTAAGGCAAATTTACTTCACGTTTATGTAAAGCATTTCATTAATCATATTTTTATGGTGTTCAGGCATGTGTAATCACTGCCAAAAAGCACACATATTGAACTAAATTTGTTTCCATAAGACTCAGGTGCCCCCACTTCCCACTTCTTGTCACTGTACAATGGTTTCATGCTTAGGAGAAATGCGTGGGGACTGTAATGGCCCCAAAATTTGAAAAATTAAAAATCAGTTGCAAGCTACATCAAAACATCTAGTTTTAGTTGTCACTACCTAAACTAATATATTTCAGGCAGAAATGTTCAGAAATGAATTTTTCGTTTCTATGCCAACTAGAATGGTATTTTAAGCTATTTTTAAGTGTAATTTTGGCGTATACACCTCCGCAAGTCAGAACCAACGCCATTTTCAAAGTACACATTTTATGATCTTTAATACATATTTTGAATAATTTTGGTGTTGGTTCTTGCATGCGGAGACTATTAAATTTTTAATTAACGACATCCAGGTGTATACGCACCTAGGGCTTTAGGCGACAGTGTCAATGAATCTGCTTCTTTAAGTCAAAACGCTTATCGTTTTCATTAGCTAACAACAAAGAAAATTAATCAGTCGAACCATAATGAGTACGAAACTATATAAGATTACTCGAAGCGCCGGGACATCAATTTCTGGTCTTGATTGACTACTGATTTATAAAGGGAATGATTTAAACAACAACGGTAAGTGAATATCAACTGAGAATAAAGTGCCAAATCAGAATCAATAAAAACAAACATTAAATTATGTTTTCAAGACCAGTAGTAATCACTGAAGAGACAAATAAGTTCGTTTTTACTTGACTGTCGTTCACATTATCCAATCTGTTGATCCAACTGCATTCATTTGTACCAATATTTCAATATTAACGGCCGTTGTCTTTACCTAAATCACCACGGCGTACCAATTTTAAAAGTAAAAATCGGGAAAACGTAAAAATCAGGCCAATACTCACTTTTACCAAAATAGGTACTGTCATCAGCTGATCAATGGCATTCGCTTGATTCGGTTGAACGGTGTGTTTCTACTTGGTGGGAGGTGCTAAATAATCATATCTTTCCACCTTTCAGCTAACTGTCAATAGTACTTCAAAAAACAAAAGTAAATAATGAATGAATAAATAAACAGAAACACTATTAGTGGTTTCAGTTTGGGCCATATAGTGATAACATAGTGATAGCATAGTGATCATCCTTTATTGATCTGATAACCAGGTAATGACTTCAGATAATGTCACCACAAACAATACTGTACCCACCACACAGACTAGAAATATTACATCCATTGAGATTGGCTGTTTTTCGATTATCAGGAAACCAAATTAAAACTAAGGAATACTGCAGATCATACATAAAACAGAAAATTGGAAACCACGGAGTAAACAGCTAAACACTATGACACTGAACATAGATCAGTTCTTGTGACCATAAAATCCCTTTAAAACCCCATATAAATACTGTTTTAGCATATTTTTGTTGTTTTTGAACGGACTGTGGCTGAGCAGTATATTATAAACAGTCAGATCAACTATTACACAGAAATGTAGACTTGATTTAATGGTAGTTGTCTAGATATTCCAAAATATTCTATCTGTTGTGATGCCTGACTGAGTCAATGTTAGCTCACTCCTCAAGTTTATGAACTCAAGGTTTTCATTGTAACAGATTTGTTTTTGGTCACATTTGTATTGTTTCTATTATTGGGACTTGGAAACAGTATGTAAATCATACAGAAGTCATATGCCAGGAAGAATTTTAAAACTTTGTTTCATAGGAAGGAGTCTCAATCCAAACTATTTTAAGATGGATTAAACAAACATTACTTGAAGCTGCTATAAACGAGCGTTTTGGTGCACATATTCTTATGCTGCAAAGCAGCCAATGTGCAAAAAATACCAATTCAGAGTGTGAACAAAACGCTGGTGAAAAATGCAAACTATATCAACCAGCAAAGAATGAGACATACTGGTCACATCAAGATTCGTAAAGAAGCATGCATGCATATAAGTCTGTGTACAGATATGATCTTAACAGTCCTTTAAGAAATATGATGTTTAAATTGAGTAGGAAATATCACTCAATTTCATTATAGATATTGTCATCTATTTTTGAATCTGAATATTCATACAGAATCAACCCTAAAATATCTGTGGGGTCCACCAAGGGAGTTATACAGTTGATAAAATGGATAGATTAAACGAGACTTACTTTCGTAGAAGGGATGTTAAAGTTTAATTGAGATTTAACAACTGTAAACTTCTTCGGGGATCACACACCCTCCCATTGTCCCACCCCTGTACTTAAATTTTATTTCTGTATTCATGTAGTAGATCCTTTTTTTTCATTCACAAGCATCTACTAGTTAGCTCTAAAGAGATAAGCTACGCTGTATCTCTGTGTGATCCCCACGGAAGTTTACAGTTGATAAAATATCGATCAAACTTCAACATCCCTTCTACGAAGACAAGTCTCGTTTAATCTATCCATTCTATCAACAGTTTAACTCCCTTGTTAGACCCCGCAGAAATTTTAAAGTTGATTCTGTATGAATATTCAGATTTATCTATATGCTATCATGGCTCCTTGTTCACTAAGACAAGGGCAATATCTCTTGTCTGGCTAAGTGAAATCCGAAGCAGAACACCAAGTGCACAATGTCTCAAAGTCTGTATAACAATCCTCTTAAAGTCAACAGAACACCAAGTGCGCATCTTTACATTCTATATAACACTCCCCTTTTGTTTATTGACTCTAAGTAAAACACTTCTTGGGATACATGTGACACAAACTTGTTTGCCCTCTATGCATTTAAGGTGGCCCGATGATCTAGTACGTGGTAAAACATTTGACTGTCAATCCAAAGTTCGGGGGTTCCTATCCAGGTCCAGGTACTGCAAACTTCTGAGATGCTCTTCATTGTCTCCTACCTAACTAAGAGGCCAGTACTGGTTTGCATGTATTGGTGAAATACACCGGCACGTTAAATAACCAGAATGTCTATTCGCAAAGAGCAAGGCGAAGTTAGCCGGACAGGCCTGTAACTAAAGGATTTCTTTCTCTTCTTTAAGGAGGTTTTGTCTCACTCTGTCCCTCTGGTCAGATCGCTCTGTGTCTGTACTAGTAAAGGATAAATTTTTCACGGTGAGTGGCTGCCTTTGTGCTATGTAAAGCGCCTTTGAACGTGTTTATCAAGGAAAGGGTGCTATATACATCTGGTATAATATATATATTTTACCTATCTCTGGTCTGACTGACAGCAATCCTGAACAAAACCTGAGGTGCACAACTTCACATGCGGAATAATATTCTTATTATGTTTCGTGACCCTTGGTCAAATACATATTAAGATATTTGTGACTAAAACTATAACTTTTATTTCTTTTTTATGCATGTTTTTGACTAAGTCAAGTGCTATAACTCTGGTCTGGCTGAACGAAATCTTGAAGCTTTGCATCCTTAACTCTCATTAAATATCTTGTAACATTGACATATGTGTGTCCCATGTCATTGTGTGACCTAAAATGTCATCTACGTAATTATCAGCATGTTTGCATCCTGTCAATAATTTTCGCATCATTTTATTAAATGTAGCACCTGAATTGATCATACCAAAAGGCATTTTCCGAAACTGAAAACTTCCCTCAGATGTTGTGAATGGTGTCAAGTGCCTAGATTGCTTCTCGACAGGAATCTGCCAGTAGCCTTTGCTGAGGTCTAATTTTGTGAAGAATTTATCCCCATGAAGTTTTGACCGAATGTCTTCATCATTTCCCATAGGCTCTGTATCGAATTTCGTTACAGAATTCAATCGCCTAAAATCAATACAAAATCTGTTTGTGTTATCTTTCTTTTTCACCATGACAATAGGGGAGTTGTATGCAGAGGTGGCAGGCTCAATAATCCCAGCCTTTAACATATGTTGAACCTCTTGGTTAACCTCATTTCGTTTCGAATATGATATAGGATATTGTCTGTCTCTGACAGGTTCTTTGGTTGTTAGTTCGACCTTATGTTCTGCGAGATTTGTAGTCCCTGGACTTTCTGTAAAAATGTCTTGATATTGTTTCACTAGAGATAATATTTGAGAACTTTGGTCTTCGGATAACTGAGGACTGATTTTTACATCTTTATATGTTTCCGACCCTCCTATTCTGATAAGGTCAAGCAAATTTTCATCATCTTTCTGAGCAATTTTCATTTGCTCAACATCAAAGGTTTGCTCTTTGACTTTGCAAACCTCAGACGGTTCCGTAATTTCTACATTTATTGCATGCTGGGTTTCCGTCATCCCAGTGGCAGCAATAGCTTCACCGGATGAAGACTGTCTTTCATCTCGGGCTTTCCAATTTATATCTGGCCTTTCTGAAACTCCTTTTATATTACCAATTATCAAATCACATATCATTTTTGGCACAACCATTGCCTCAATTTCACCTGTAAAATATGGTGTATCAGCCTGTATCTTTGCCACAGGAACTGTCCTTAAACGTCCATCGATCACAACCATAAGATACGTCTTATCCAACATTTGATTCTTTGATACAAGATCTTTCTTGACAGCTGCCAATTCACACCCTGTATCTCTCAAAACCTGAACTTCTTTATCACCTAAATATCCTTTCTTCAATATCAAGTTCCTTTTACCATTTGTTGAGTCAATGGTATATGTGCTTGCTATGACCGAAATGGATTTTCCATGTGCTAACATAAGTCGTCCATCTTCTATGCAGTCTTTTAACCGTTCGTCATCTAATGATATTGCTATAACTGAGGCTGCAACTTTTCTGTCATCCGACTGTCTGTCTTTCTGCGCTTGGCCTTCCTTTCTCCAGTCTGTGGGTGTAGAATCTTGTAGGCCATGCCTATTTCTCTGTCTTTCCTCATAGGATCCCTACTAGCTAAAGTTGCACCGCTTACTTTCCTCTTGGATAGGTCTCTGCATTTTCTAGCTATATGACCTTCCTTGTTGCATATAAAACATACAGGCTTTTTAAAAGCTGGCCTTTCTCTTTGTTGGGACTGAGATGAAGGTGTCATACTTAGACGTTGTGGTGGCCTATTGGATGACGAGTTATTTTTCAAAACCCTGTTCGAGGTTATAGTACCACCATGCGCTTCAATGTACTGTTCTGCTAACTGCGTGATCCCAGCTCTCGATTTTGCAACTCTTTCCTTTAAGAACAAAGCAAGGTCAGTGGAACATGTTTGGATGAACTGTTCTCTGATCTTAAGGTCTTTCAGCATTTCAAACGTATTGTCAACTTCTGCCATTTCTGTCCATCGACTGAAATACCTGTCCAGCCTTGCTATAAACTGGAAAACAGTTTCACCACGCTCTGGCTTGCATTCCTTCCCTGCACTTCAATCTTAAACCTTCTTCTGTTAACTGATAACACTTCAGAACTGCTTTCTTCAATAGAGTATAGTCATTTGCTTGGCCTGAAGGCATGCTTGTATATACGTCCAGGCCTTTTCCTGTGAGTAATGAGCTGAGGCTTACAGCCCATGTCTCTTCTTTCCATCCTTGGCTTTTTGCAAAACGTTCAAATCGTTCGAGGTATTCATCCATATCATCTTTACTTTATTCGACCTTCGGTAGTCTTGGCCGTAATGTTTTACTGCCCAAGTGCTCAGCCCCCTTATCAGCTCCTAAAGCTCCAGCTTCAGCCTTTAGTTTTAACATTTCAAACTCCTGCGCTTTAAAAACTCGTTCTATCTCTTTCAAAGCTCGTTCCTTTTCTAAACGTTCCAACTCAAATAACCTTTTCTTCTCAGCCTGTTCTTCCTCATAATGCCGTAACTTCTCGGCCTGTTCAAGCTCAAACAGTCGTAGCTTCTCAGCTTCTTGAGCCTCAAACCTCCTTCTGTCCTCATCTCGTCTAAGCATACGTTCCTCACGTTCCGTATACTCCTTCTCTTTCCTATCCACAAACTCTATGAGCTCTGAACCTGAGAGACCCATACGTTCACCCATCTCAACCCATTTATCGTAGTTCATCTTTAAGCTTTAGACTGGAACTAACTAAAATTCAACTATATGTGACTCAGACTACCTTCAGTCACAGCGCCTTCTGGTTCACCAACAGAACGTTAAAACCACTAGTCTCTGTACCTCCTTATATATAGATCCCGGACGAGCTCCCGAATTGTCAGGATACTGGTTATATGACCCAGGGAAGTGCCTACGCCTTTAGTATCTTGAACAACGGTTTGGGTCCAATCGCTAAGGTGACTATGTCTTAGACTAGCTGACAAACGATGTAGAATGTCCTTTGTTAAAACGTAGAGCTGGTGAGACCAAATATTTCATATATAGAATTTTCCTCTGGCTACCTTGCCTAAATGATTCGTGTACCAATGATTCGTAAATGATTTCTATTATGAGCTAGACAATTTCAGGGATCAGGCAAATCACTAAATGTTTCAAACTATCAATCTTCAATTAAAAATGATTAGCTCAAACTCCTATAGGCTGGAGACTCTATACTTGACTAGTCTTTTTGTTGAAGTTCCCGTCAGACAATGTCTTTGAATCAACAACATACGAGTCCTATTGCATAGATGCTCGGCCTCTGTCCTCTCAAACTCTATAAGATTGCCCTGACTCCTGGATGCTCAGCGCCTATATGCTATCATCTGTAGCATTCAACTACCATATAGGTATTATCCCCGATGCCTTGGCTGTACTTCGCCAATAATCCTGAACCGTCTATAAGCTGGAACTCTCCTACTATCTCAGTAGATTACCAAACTCTGGGTCTCTATCTCAGCTTCCCGATGCTCAGCCTATATATGCTATCGTCTATAGCATTCAATTACCTTTAAGGTAAAACTCCTATGCGCTGGCCCTATAGCTCGAAACCTTATCGAAATTCTGCTACTCTTCTTTAGTCTAAGAACTTCCAAAGTCTTCTTTTTAATAATTTATCCGCTCTGACAGGGTAACTGCAATAGTCTCCTTCTCAAGGTACTGGGATAAATTATTAGTTGAATCCTCGATGTGTCTTCTTCTACCGTTGGATACTGAATGCCTTCTCCGTCATCCATCTACCTATTTATACCCCAGCAGACGTGCTATTTTTAGAACTAGTTTCTGATTGGTCCAAATTTTAACATAACGTTTCACAACGAGCACTTGCTCTATCAAATATCTGGTTCTCTTTAACTTTTGTATATGACATAATGTGCGAAGCTGGGACCCAGCTATCCATATAATGAACCCAAATAAGCCACAAATGACCCTAAGTCTATTATTTATAGCAATTCAACAATAACAATAGCAATGATTACATGAAAAAGGGAGTCAAGCACTATCTGTGCTTATGTGTCACGTTATCAACATATTAAATGTACAAATTATTCTGACAAACAGTATATATGGAGATATATATATATACTGACATAGGAGTATGAATAGCATATATGGAGATATACTGGCATAATAATATAATGGAGAATACATATAGATATGATATTAATTAATAGTTGAATTATAAGAGGGTAACACTGTCCTGTCGCCGGCACCATGAGTTTTCTTTGATTACTAATAAATTCCATATGGCAATTAGTTGATGACCAGTGGAATTTAAGCAAATGTACTTCTCTTTTTGCGGTCAGATTACGCCAGCTTTAAGTCTGTGACATTTTGCATTGTAAAATGTATTTCAGTATTGTTTTATATCAACTTTGTATAATGTACTGAATTCATCATAGTATAATATTGAATAAACATGTCATAATTATAAATTGAATTCTTTATTTGGTTTGTTGGTATTAATTTCTGTCTTGAAATAAATGTCTGTCACCGATTGCAAATCCCAAGATATGAATTTAAGGACTAATTGTGGGGAACATTTGTGCCAAGTGATTTTGAAATCCCTTGATGAATGGTTGAGTAACGGACCATACATAAAACTAATGCTTTTAACATGTGACCTCTAAGTGTGACCTTACATCTTAGCTAGGGTTCGGGTTCTTGTCTTATTATGGGAAACATAAGTGCCAAGTAATTTCAAAATCAATTGATGAGTTATGAACTGGACATGAAACAAACCCTCGTAATATTTGACCTCCAAGAGTGACCTCGACATTGGAGCTAGGGGTCTGGGTCTTGCATGTGACAGATTGTTTCAGTATGGGAAACATTTGTGCAAAGGTGTTTCAAAATCCCTTATTGGATGGCAAAGTTATGGAGCGGGCACAAAATGTGACAGGCAGACGAAAAGGTGAAAGGATGATTGGGCAGCCCATTTTTATGTGTCCTGTTTTTTGTGCCCCCCCCCCCCCCCATGAGTGATGGGGGCATATAGATTTGCTCTTGTCCGTCCGGCCGTCCTTCTGAAAATGTTGTGTCGCGTCTAGCTCCAAAAGTATTTGACGTAGAGTTTAAACTTTTAAACTTTACAGGAATGTTGGTCAGCATGTGTAGTTGTGCACCTGGGGTTTCGCATCCGGATTCATTCAGTATTGTAGGAGTTATGGCCCCTGACTGTAAAAATTGGTCATTTTAGTGTTGTGCCGCGCCTAGCTCCAAAAGTATTTGACCTAAAGTCACAAAACTTTACAGGAATGTTGGCCAGCATGTGTAGTTGTGCACCTGAGGTTTCGCGTCTGGATTTATTCAGTTGTGTAGGAGTTATGGCCCCTGATTTAGTAAATAATTGGTCATTTTAAAGTTGTGTCGCGCGTAGCTCCAAAAGTATTCGACCTAGAGTCACCAAAGTTTACAGGAATGTTGGTCAGCATGTGCAGTTGTGCACCTGGGGTTTCGCGTCCGGATTTATTCAGTATTGTAGGAGTTATAACCCCTGACTTATTTTGTTTTTTAAGTTTTTTCATTACACAAGACCAGACTTCTTGTCCAAAAAAAAAAGGTTTGTGAAACATGTATGTTAAAATGTACTTGACCTAGAATTATAAAACATTATAGGATTGTTTTAAAGCCTGTGAAGTGTTCTCTTTAGAATTTTACTCAGCTAGGCCAGAGTTAGGGCTAACTAAGTGAAAAATACACATAAGGTTCTTAAGTTTGTGTTACAAACATCTTAAAAATTATTTAACCTGAGTCATAAAACTATGTTACAGTGGCAGGAGGGGGGCACCTGTGTCCAATGGACACACATCTAGTTTCTTAGAAAAAGGCAGTGGACAAAAATGAAGAAAATGAAGTAGTCCACAAAACAAAACTTCAAATGAGTCAGCACTTACAGAAACAGTTTTGTGAAATATGGAAGAAGATATTTAATTTGAAGACACACATTGCGAAAGTATCGCTAAAATATCGCGGCTCTCAGATAGATTTTGTAGTATTAAATCTCAAAATACAGAAAACGCAGTCAGCTATGCAGCAAATGAATGATAAAAACAACGTATTTAATCAGCAGCTCTCAGTTTGGTTTTTTCATAGCAAAGGTTTTAATGTCTCACTTAAAATTTGATATTCAGCATGTAATTCTTGCACTTTATGAAATAAAAATGATTCTTAATGGAAATTCCATACATGTTCTAGGATTGTTTGAATTATTCCTCACAAATGATGTTAATACTAAAGAACTTCTCTTTGATGGCTACTATATTGAACGTAGACAGATTAGGAAACTAAGGCTGCAGGGTTTTAGTGTACAACGAGGAAAATGAACCCTTTTCTCATGTATTATGCACCCCTTCGAAGAAGGAGGGGTATATTATTGTTTTGCTGATGTTGGTACGTTCGTAGTCGGTTTCTGGATGATAACTCAAGAACGCTTGGGCCTAGGATCATTAAAGTTGATAGGGAGGTTGATCATGACAAGCAGGTGTTCCCTATTAATTTTGAGGTCGGTAGGTCAAAGGTCAAGGTCACAGTGACCCAGAACATTTAAACGGTTTTTGGATGATAAATCAAGAACCCTTGAGCCTGTGATCATGAAAATTGATAGAAAGGTTGGTCAAGACCAGCAGATGACCCCTATTGATTTTGAGGTCAAAGGTCAAGGTCACAGTGACCAGAACAGTTAAACTGTTTCCAGACGATAACTTGAAAACTTTTGGGCCTAGGATCATGAAACTTGGTAGGAAGGTTGATCATGACCAGCAGATGACCCCGATTGAATTCAGTAGGTCAAAGGTCACAGTGACCTGGAAATGTTAAACCGTTTCCAGACAATAACTTGAGAATTCTTGGGCGTATGATCACAAAACTTCATAGGGAGGTTGATCATGACCAGCAGATGACCCCTATTGATTTTGTGGTCAGTAGGTTAAAGGTCAAGGTCACATTGACCCAGAACAGTAGAATTTTTTTGCAAAGTAATTAGAGAATGCTTTGGTCTAAGATCACTTGATACGGAGGTCACTTAAGTCGAACATTTCTCATCCGATCTTCACCAAACTTGAAGAAAATGTGTTTGCCAATAGGTTGAATTACCGATGGGCCGCTTACTCCAAAACTTACCCATAGGCCGCTTACTCCATAACTTACTCCAAGACTATCAAAGGTATATTTTCTGTGAGTAAACAGTATATAAAGACAGACTTACTATTCAGATGATTAGGCAGTTGTGGGAGAGATGCGCTTTCCAAGCAGCTCTAGTTAGACACTGAAGACGATAATTTGGAGTCTATATACAAGTGTTTTTACAATACAGTAAGCCCTTTTACTTAACATACAGGCCCTCAAATTTTTACAAACATGAAATGCTAATGAACAATGCAGTTTGTAAAATCGAGGAAGTGCATTCTCTTGTAGATTTTAACTTTGGATTTACTCCAGATGCAGTTTTAATAATGCCAAATGATACATTTCCAAAGTTTAAAACAAGTGGTTAAAGCCTAAAAAAACATCACTAAGTCAAGTAATTCTCTAATCAATCATACTAATGTCTCCCCGTTACTTACTGTTTTTGGCCTTTTCGTCCGTCCGTCATGCAGTCCGGGCAACCGAACTGAAAGAGAGGGCCATCTAACAGTTAAGAGAACAATAGCTTCAATCCGTTAACAATAGATTAAAGGGCCAGGACCCACTATTCAAACAAAAGAAAATAACAAAAGGTATGGCCCTCTTTTCCATTTCGACCGGATGTCCTTTCGTCACACTTCATTTCCGATCAATAAATAACTGGAGAACCATTTGACCTAGAAACTTCAAACTTCATAGGGATGGTACGGCTTATGGAGTAGAGGACCCCTATTGTTTTAGGGTCACTCCATCAAAGGTCAAGGACACAGGGGCTTGAACATGGAAAACCATTTCCGATCAATAACTTGAGAACCACTTGATCCAGAATGATGAAACTTCATAGGATGATTGGACATACAGAGTAGATGACCCCTATCGATTTTTGGGTCACTCTGTTAAAGGTCAAGGTAACGGGGGCCTGAAAATGGAAAGCCATTTCCGATCAATAACTTGAGAACCACTTGACCCAGAATGTTGAAACTTACTAGGATGATAGGACTTTCAGAGTAGATGATCCATTTTGTTTTTTATTTTTTATTTTTATTTTGTTGGATTTAACGTCGCACCGACACATGATAGGTCATATGGCGACTTTCCAGCTTTAATGGTGGAGGAAGACCCCAGGTGCCCCTCCGTGCATTATTTCATCACGAACGGGTACCCGGGTAGAACCACCGACCTTCCGTAAGCCAGCCGGATGGCTTCCTCACATGAAGAATTCAAGGCCCCGAGTGAGGCTCGAACCCACATCGATGAGGGGCAAGTGATTTGAAGTCAGCGTCCTTAACCACTCGGCCACGGAGGCCCCATTTTTTGTTTTTTAGGTCACTCCATCAAAGGTCATGGTAACGGGGGGCATCTGCCTTCACACTTCATTTTTCGGTCAATTACAGAAGAACCATTTGCCCTAGAACCTTCAAACTTCATTTGGTGATAGGGCTTACAAAGTAGATGACCCCTATCATTTTGGGGGTTACTCGATCAATGGTCAAGGTCACAGGGGCCTGAACATGGAAAACCGTTTCTGATCAATAACGCGAGAAGCACTTGACCCAGAATGTTGAAACATCATTGGATGATTGGAAATGTAGAGTAGATGACCCCTATTGATTATCAAGCTTTGCTCCAATACTTTTACTATTGTAAGATCTAGCATCATAAATAGCATTCTAAGGAGAAAATGGACAATTACAGAGCAATGTACATGTACCTATTATCAACAATTTCCAAAGTAGCTGAAATAATTTCTTCAAGGCAACTTACATACCACACGCCACCGAATCTGGCTTCAAAGATAGCATTCTTACCATGATTTAATGTCAATAAAGCATTCATTTTTTCTTTAACATTATAGAATTAGTTGTGTGTTAGTTGTATACAATAAGTATGCTATTAACAGTATAATTGCAGTAAACTATTAACAGTACATATGTAGTATACAACTGACCGTCCATAATTATTAGTGTACTATTGGCATAATCACTTTTCATATCATTACACAGTTGATAATAGTATCTTGATAGTAGATTGTTATAGTATACTATAAGCTGATTTACATGTGAAAATTTATGATATACATACTCGTTTGTACAATTAGTTATTTGTTATAGCAGTATCATGAGTATGCTACCCTGTTTGTTTCGTTTTGGGGGTACTGCACTGTCATTGTTACCGTTAAATGTGACCGCTACACTCGGCGTTTCTTTCATAGTATAAAACATGTCAACTAAATGTTACTTAATTCGTCAATAATGATGTTTTTGTTATTGCAAATACGTTAGCCATTTAAACCGATAACATAATTTGCATTTTATATAATGTCAAGCTATATTTTTTAATACGACGGGGGCCTCCCCGTGGTTAAGGTTGCTGTCTTCCAATCACTTGCCACTCACAGATGTGGGATATAAGCCCAGCTTTGGGTGTATAATTCTTCATGTGAGGAAGCAATCCAGCTGGATTACAGACGGTCGGTTTTATCCAGGTGCCCGCCCGTGCTTGAAATAATGCTTGCAGTGCCACCTGGGGTCTTCCTTCACCATCATAAGCTAGAAAACTCACCATATGACCAACACTTTGAAGTTGTCACGTCAAACCCCCCCCCCCCAAAAAGAAGTCATTTATACTATGATTTATTGATACAGATAATGTGATATTAGTATGTACAGGCATGTCATATCATTACAAGCGTATTTCATATTTTGGTATTTAATATTTGGTTTCCGTTTATCCGGTACAGTCGATTTTATGTTCATCACAAGAGTATATAAATTTGATCTTTTTTTTACAACTTTTAATTTTACAATAAAACAGATAAAGCAGCAGTCTAATACATCTAGACAATATATAGAGGATATTTGTTTGTTTTGAGTGAATATGGAATATATCTCACTTCAAAGTGAGAAATTTTTAAATATTTTCACGAGCGCGTAGCGCGAGTGAAAATGTGAAAATTTTCTCACTTCGAGGTGAGATATATTCCATATTCACGGAAACAAACAAATTTTCTTTTTATTTTATGCTCAATTACGTTGAGATTTGCATTTTGCAACTATTTTTAATCTCAGCGCGGGAAACAGACGCGCGTAAACAGACATGACGTCAGACGTGCTGTGACGTTATAAAGACGCATACAACATTAAGTTCCATTTTATTTTATTTTTTGCTGCATAACGTTATGAAATTCTCTTTAAGGTTGCTGTCTTCCAATCACTTGCCACTCACAGATGTTGGATATAAGCCCAGCTTTGGGTGTATAATTCTTCATGTGAGGAAGCAATCCAGCTGGATTACAGACGGTCGGTTTTATCCAGGTGCCCGCCCGTGCTTGAAATAATCGAGAAATAAACTATAAAGAACAGAGTGCGACTACAATTTTCATCCTGTTTTGAGCAAATAATTCATAATTTCATACACAATGTAATGAGGGGGTGGAGCTATATTACTCACAGTGTGAAAATTTCACAGTGTGGGTGATGAAATATGAAAATATTTAACTGATAGAATACAGTATTTCATTGGTTAGCATAAAATAAACTTGTAGTTGCATTGTTAGAAAAATCAGTACTTTTAATAGTGCACATAAACTTATACAGTTATAGCTATAAAGGGAGATAATCAAAAAAGATGGATTCAGTGAATAGTTTCTACTATGTTAATCAAATATTCAAACTGTTGTCAAAGATATAACAAAACAAATATCAAAAAAAAAAAAGTAAGATTTCAGAAACAGTTATATTTTTGTACATAAGAAAATGTGACAGCCACATTATAATCTATGCCCCTTCAAGTTTGCACTGAAATGTCACATTAACCTGAACAATATGATAAAAATTAGACTTCGTGTACACTGTCATTCGTTAAGAGCACTTGTAACAGTCTGTACAGGGTACGTGCAACTTGATAGAGGAGACGTACTCGGTTCAAGAGCAATACGTTATTGATAATGATTGTGACCGAAATATTCTCAAGGTAAAATAGAACAGAAGGGCCATGTCGGTCATATATCGCTAACCTGACTAATATGTACGTGATTTCTTTGTAGAGGACCTCTACAAATGTTGAATGCCAAATATCGAAGGATTTGACAAGAGCTTTGAAACCTATAATCTTTATGAGTGACAAATCTGACCTGTCAAAGAAAGTATATAGTGGTGTAAAAACATATATACTGCTGAACTTTCTAGGGCCTAGGATGAGTACTACCAGAACAGGATTTGAGAAGCAGAAGGAAACATCAAAAAGCTATATGCTGTTACATCAGATTTACTGGGAAGGTCGAAAGACAATCCGCTCCCATTACACACAAGTGCAGTATCTTTAGCAAATGATATACTTTGCCGATAAAATAATCAAGTTGAGAAATGATGTTGTCAATACACCAATCGAAACACCCAGAAATGGTAATTCTTCCTACCCGAATCCACCTGTGATTATGAATACATTTACTGCGTTTAAACCACTTTCCGAAAATGATATTTTGAAACTTGCATATGCATTAAAATCTACAACAACTTGATGAACTTGATGTTATTCCAACTAAAAAATTAAAGGAGCATTTTTCACAACTTGCTCCCGTTGCGATAGAAGTTGTAAATCGATCACTGCTATCTGGTATATTCCCCGAGGAGTGGAAAAATGCTATGATTAACCTTTACCCTGCTAAATTTCAAAAATGGATTGGTCCATCATTCAGTTATGGCAGTAACATTTTTTTATCAAAGGAATGTTCACTGAAATTTTACTGACTAAATAGCGAACAGTGCAGATCACGATCAGCCTGCTCGGACGTGTAGGCGGCTGGTCTTGGACTGCACTTGTCACAGAGGCAGAATCAGTTGCCACCAGCAAGTTAAAGGTTAAACCTTTGTTGAAAAAGAAAGGTCTTCCGCTGGAACTGCATAACTGTCGTCCGGTGTCAAATTTAACATTCCTCTCCAAAGTTCTTGAAAAAGCTGTACTTAACCAAATCAATACGCATATTTAAGTTAACAGTCTCTCTTTTTTCTCTCCCCCCCCCCCCCCCCCCATTATCAAAGTGCCTACTGAAAATTTCACAGGATTGAAACAGCAATGGTCAAAATGTATATGATCTTTTGGAAACTAAAGATAAAAATCAAATAAGAATCGTGGTCATGATCGACTTGTGTGCAGCGTTTGATACCATCGATATCCCGATACTGATTCGAATTCTTCAAGATGAATTAGTGTAGCGATAGTAGGTTTATAGGCCACTCCCAACAGCCTTGCTGTTGGGTTAACCCTTTAGCGACGTGGTTAGAGTGTCCGCCTACAGATCTCGAGGTCCGGGGTTCGAGCCCCAGTAGGGACCTTGGTATTTTCTCTCCTAGGGTTTACTTTAATGGTGTCAGAAGTGTTTGGTATTCAATAACTATTCATAGCACTCCCTTGAAATGGATCGAATCTTATCTCACGAACTGAACAATGAAAGTATTAGTCGGACAGTCAGCATCTGACACTGAGCCATTGAGGTTCGGTGTTCCGCAGGGTTCTTGTGCCGGACTAGTGACCTTTACCCTGTATATATCGGCTCTCAATTGAGTGGTGCAGAAATATCCAGCCGATCTCTACGGATACGCGGATGACCGCAAAATTGCGTTAAAAAATCAAGCGGAATATTCTCAAAGTCAGACAACTGTTCTTCAACAACTTGACAGTTGCCTCAGTGAAATCATAAAATGGATGACAACCTTCAAACTTAAAATGAATCAGCCTAATAATAATTATGTATGGAACCAGACAACAGTTAGCAAAACTAAACATCACAAGTGTTTGTGGGTGTGACGTAAAATGCGTCGATCATGTCAGTGACCTGGGTATAACCATGACCAGTACACTCAACTTTGACCACCACATCCAGAAAAAGTGTCAGTTAGCTCATGTGCAGTTACCAAGTCTTAAAGCTACACGTAAACACATTTGTGTAATGTTTCATGAAGATCCATGAATAGGTTACTTAGATGCTATCATAATCCCTATATTTTACCATATCAAGGGGAAATATTCTACTTTTACTGCGTAAAGACGTGGGGGTTTAATTCTAAGTGATGTATGGTGATTCTATCTAAAGTACTTTTTAAATTGTGAGCAATTTCAATTCTTTTTACCAAATCAAAGGGAAAAGCTCTGCTTTTACTAGGTAGTAAGCGATAATACCATGTGTGAGCAAAGGCCATAATTATGCTAATTAATATTTTGTGTGGTTTAGTTATTCTAGCTGAAATACTTCTTGAATTATAAGCATCTTACCAAACAAATAAAGGGGAAAACTTTGATGTTCTTTTTGGGGCCCAAGGGGAATAATTCTACGAATGAGGAAAAGTCTTATGCATTTATTTGAGGTGTGGTGATTTTAGTTTGTACACTTGTCGAATCAAAAGCATTTTCAATTTCGGACGGACCTCCGCACAGCCGCACGGACGGACGAACATCCGAATGGACAACGCCTCGCCTTCGGCAGGGGATAGTAAGACATACCTTATAGTTATTATGGGCATGTATTTTCTTGGCACCTAATATGAATTAAATGTTGAGATGACACCCTTTGAATATCGATCGTCCTAGTGTCCACAGTCCACTTCGTCTTAATTCGCAAATGTCTAATAGTACAGCTCCAGTTTATCTCGGGAAAATGTTTGCACCTCACCTACTCGACAACGGTACAGACTGCGGTCACAAAGTGACACTAGCTTTAACATCCCTAGACGGCGAACAAAATTAGCAGACAGATCTATGGTCGTCGTTGTTCCCAAATGGTGGAACGATCTATCTAGCTATCTGAAAGACATTCTGTAGATCAAAACTGAAAACACATTTGTTTAGTCAGTTTCATGAACAATGAATGTGCTCTTGTTAAATACGAAATATCTGTAGTGATATAAAATAGTATTTATATTTGTCTAAATGTAAGGTCTAGAATCCTGTTCATATTTTGAATGTATATGTTTTAAATGTGTGTTATATAATTGTAAAGCGCAATAGAATATTTTGTAATTTTTGCACTATATAAATGCCATGTATTTGTATTTTTATAGATTTAAAAAATGACCCGATGGGCGGGACTAATTTGACCACAGGGGCATGATTTGAACAAATTTGGTAGGGGACTACTAGACAATGCTATATACCAAAGGGTCTAAGCTCTGAGTCTTGCAGCTTCAGACAATAAGATCATGTAATTTTTGTTCTTATTTAAATCTATGTAAAACAAGAGACCCCTTGGCGCCAAGACGCATGATTTGAACAAGCTTAGTACAGTACTACACAAAGCTACATATCAAATATCTAGGCTCGAGGCTTGATGTTTCAGGCAAGAGGTTTCAGGCAATATAAGACCATCAACATTATGCTGAAAACTTGTGCTGCTGAACTGGAACCTGCTTTGAAAACCATCTGCAACGCCCAATTAATGCTTGAAAACTATCCATTGCCCATTGACTAACTCAAGGTCAATTTTGCTCCCGTGTAGAAGAAGGGCAATGTCTACCTTCCCAAAAATTTCATTTTCAATCACATACCCTTTCATCTAGACTGTAGCAAAGCATTAATATCACTGAACCAAGGCTTAACATCACTATTCGTGCTAATCTCAGCTACTCACAACACCGCACGACCTCCAGCAGACGTCAGATGTAAGCTTCTAGATCGACATGGTGGTATTCGACTTCACCAGTCCTCCAAAGAAAACTTCTTCACAAGATAGTGTCGATGGTGAGATCAACTCCTGACTGTGACTTCCTCATGAGTAGAAATATGCGACTGATGAAAGTCGATAGCGAAGAACCGGATGCAGTCACTGTGGACTCTTGCATCCCACAGGGTAAGAAGTTTTAGCCCCCCTCCTTTTATTATGCTACACCAATGATCTACCTGACTCCGTTAAGTCTTCAGTCCGCCTTTTTTGTCGACGACTACCTGTTATACAGAGTCATCAGGCCATATCAGACAGCCTAGCCCTCTAACGGGACTGCTAGAGTGGGCCAATAAAGGGTATGCGCTTCAACGCCAAATATGAATCATCATGAGCATCAACTTAAAATTGTCACATTTTTACCAATTTGACGAAACTCCCAAACAACTCTTACCTTGGATTTATCATCTCAGAAGACCTCAAATCAAGCACTTACACAAGCTTACCAAAAAGTCTGACTCCACTCTCGGATTCCTAAAAGGAACTTAAAACAATTACCGAAACATCGCCGAAAATCTGCCTACATTGCTAAAAATGATCCAAACTCGAGTGCAGCTACATTATTTTGGACCCCCATCTACAAAAGGACACCCACCGATAAGCTGGAAAAGTAAAACGCCAGATTACCTGCTTCATAACAAGGTATTACATCATACGTCACCAAGATGCTAAAAGACCTCAACCTCGGATCATTCCAGGATAAATGGAAAACGAACAGACAGGGAGGTCGAGGTGCTGGTGCCAGCTTTACCTTGTCATGATTGATATTTATCTCCTGTCAGAGAGAAACGCAGAATGTACCAAAACATTCAAAAAGTATGTAAATGATAAACATACGAATAGTTGACAGACAAACATTAAATAATAGTAGATGTTTTAAGCAAGGTAGTGAAAAATTAAACTTTCATCATATCTTTAAACTGTGACTGACTGAAATCATCTTTGCATGCGCAAAGACAGCCAAGTGCTCCAACGTGTCATTCCAGATCTTACCAGTTGCGATACGCTATGTCAGGCTCTGCAACGTTTTTATCCAGATCCAGATACATCGTTCTTTTGCCAATGATTAAAGAGATCCGGTAATTTCAAATTGATTTTATAATATTGTTTGGAATCATGTGCGATGACATTTCCATTATAATGATTACTTTTTAGTAGGGTAATAATGTTGTCGGTGGGAGATATGATCTACATTCAACAAAATTCCAAATCGGTCAGTTTATATTGTATTACTATTTTGTTAATAATGCATGTATTTACAAGAAATTTCACATACCGACATTTGAATAGATACTGAAGCTAATTTATTTTTGGCCGACACACGGCCAACGTAACCGCATTGGGCGTTTTGACCAAAATAGCATATTTTGCATGTGCAGGGCATATGCACCATTATGCACGTGTTAATGAACATTTTTGGCATTACTGACGGAAGTCCTACTAGAAAGACACATATCATTGTGAAATTGACACAAGAGCAACACGCCCGGGCTGTCGGAATTTTACAACAAAATTTAAAATCGGTCACTTCAATGAATTGTACTTGGGTTAAATTTCGCCAAAAGAGCTCGGATGGTAGATAACCAACGACTGAAGGTTCTTGTGAACGGAAATAAGCTTAAAAATGGAAATTACTGTCGAAGTAACACCTACAAACAAATTATATAAAAAATCTTTTGAAATTGCAAAAATAATTACACACGTTACGTGTCGTAAATGTGTCCCAGCTAGCAACATTCCGACAGCTCGATCGCGTTGCTCTTGTGTCAGTTTCACCATGATATGTATTTTTTCTAGTAGGACTTTCGTCAATAATGCCAAAAGTGTAAATGAACACGTGCATGTTGGCATATGCCCTGCACGTGCAAAACATGCAATATTGGTCAAAACGCCTAATGCGGGTTACTTTGGCCTTGAGTCGCCAAAAATAAATTAATAATTAGCTGCAGTACCTATTCAAATGTCGTGAAATTTCTTGTGAAAACATGCATTATTACGTGTACAACAGTACCTGCGGTACCGCCTGTGCCGACGAGGAATGAAGGCACTTCGCTTCCGGTACCGCAGTTACTTCGCCAATGTTTACAAAACAAGCAAGATTGGTTAGTAAACCTTTTCATTTTTGTCATTGTGTTACTGCATAGAGCATTTTGTCAAAAATCGGGGAATGTAGCGGGGTGTATATGTATCTTATCAACATATCCATGCTAAATTTAGTGGCAAATGATCAATTTCCTAGAAACGCAATGATAAATTAGTTGGGAATGAAACGTGATTTTTTCACATCAGCGACTGTTTAGACTCATTTCTTTTCGCTGACCTAAACCGTAACGTCAATGCCGTCGTAAGTTATATCTTTAAATGACATGTGATCTGCCAAAACATAAAATATCTCCAGAAAATTTCGAATTTGAACGTTATGCCAGTTTTAGAAAAGTGCCGCTGGCACTTCGACGATGCCACAGCCCCTTCGAGGTTCCGCATATACTTCTAAAGGTATCGGGTCATAAAGTTGGCTCCAATAACTTGCATTCGTACGATTATAGATTATATTCACAAACCTTTCCAATACATGTGATGGATTATCAGATCAAATAGTTTAGCAATCGGTTTATATTCATGGGCATCGCCACAGTGGCGGACATTTTACTCAAAACATGCAATTTTCCATAAAATGTAAAGACGGTAGAGTGGTAACAATAAAGTCAATAAGTTTGTCACAATTATGTTCTAAATATATTATATAAATATTGCATTCCTGAGAGGGTGATATGAAAAATGTTCACCGCGAGATATATAAATATCGACCGAGGCGCCAGCCGAGGTCTATATTCATATTTCGAGGGGTGAACATTTTTCATATCACCCTTTCAGGAATGCAATATTTATTTTATTATACCAAAAGGTTATAAAGGTCAAAACATTTACTGGAAGATCAACATAATAATTTATTTAACATTAAAAAGTAATTACTAACCAAATAATGAAGACAGAATTAAAGAGTCTTTACTTGTTAGCACTCATAATTTGTGCCGACTGCTGTGTAAAAGACTTTTTAGATAAATTTAGTCGAGACGTTTACATATCGCCGACCCCTACATTTATTCTAATATTTCAACATTGCGTCAATTAGTAACATTTGAAAAACGGCGATAACTTTCTTTTTTTCTAAACGAAACATATAAGTGTGAGCACTCATTTTCTCCAATCTCATTGTGGTAGTTTAGATTCAATATTGGATGAAATGTTGTTTTCGAAATATTTTGCACATAGCATAAATAAAAAGAAACTTTGGCCGGGTTTGCACATGCAAGAGCACCAGAAAAGGGTAATTTAATCCTAAAGTATGATTATATAAGCGCCTCGTCTGTTCAAAACTTTATCGACTCAGTCTTGTAATCAATGCGAAAGTATCAATCTCCCAACGGGTGATATGAAAAAAATAATATCACATGCGCAGAAAACAAAATAACGCTGTGATATGAAATTATGGATCATACCACCTGCGCAGAACTTGAAAATAACGATTTTGCGCATGAGTTATAAAATTACTGGGGAATATGATATAGTATCCAAGTTAAACAAATGGGAAATTGCATTGGACATTTATGTGAGGTATAATAAAAGTGGATATATGCAACTAAAATACCTGTAATATGCCTTTTTTTCGATATTTTTCTCTGGTAAAAATGACAAAAGTTTGCAATTTTACGTGCAGTCAAACACAATTTATATTCAATACAAGTAAAAAATAATTACAGCCAGTTGTAAAGCAGACCGTGAAAAACAAAGTCTTAGGAACTTATTTTGAAATTTTACCTGGTTACTGAATTATACACAAAAATCCAAACACCATCAATTCATCCAAACTGAATCTGTTCACACATCATTTACATATATATAGACAGGTGATATTAAAGGACAGTTGTGTACTGGTTTACCTAGCTAACTGTGGTCAGTAATGCATTTACAAACAACATTTTTAATTAAATTTACATGGGGGTTGTCTTTTTTTGTCTAATGCAATAACCAGGAACAGTATCGACAAAAAATTCCATAAGAGGTTGCAGTATACATACTGTACTTCAAAACGAAGTAAATTTTGTCATTTTAATAAGTGTTATAATCGCGTTTAACTGTGCGTAAAATTTCAATATTTTTGGGTAAACTTCCTGTCTAAACGAGACTCAAACATTTCACAAGCGGCGTATGTACTATAAATCATCACATGCTTCTATGTTGATGATAATTTGACTAACAGTTAAGGCTTTAGTGCAATTTTCAAGAGAAAAATACTCGGCCTGAAAATATGAAGTGATATTGAGTTGTGAATGTGGCGATGCCTTAAACTCGTTTTAGTACAACATTGTTTTGGTCAATTGAAGCAAACTTTATTTTCCCAAACACTATGCTTTTTAAACATTGTTTTCCCTGTCCGTTCTATGCTGCTTGATGTGTTTTTTTTTTCTCAAAGTTTTGTTTTCAGGAAAACAGAATCGGTTTTTACATACACATAAGACCTATTATAAATTCTCCTATTTGATCATTTATGTACTTTCTTTTTCACAAAACTACAAGAATTTAAAATTGCTTTACTAGCATTTTTATCAAATTTCTCTATTTCCCGACCATTTTATATACTGATATTTGTGTCGTGTCTGAATCATTAATACAGCATAATGTTTGGGAAAATACAGTTTGCTTCAATTGACCAAAACAATCTTGTACTAAAAAGAGTTTAAGATTACCCGTGCAGATAAACAGATTGCTAAACTATTTGATCTAATAATTCATCACATATATTGGAAAGGTTTGTGAAAATAATCTATAATCGTACGAATGCAAGTTAATGGAGGGCCAAACTTATGCCCCAATACTTTTAGAAATACCTGCGGAACCTCGAAGGGTCTGTGGTATCGTCGAAATGCCTGCCGCACTTTTCCAAAATTGGCATAACGTTCAAATACCTACACCAAATGATACAAAAATAGTATAAAAATACCCCATGAGAGCTTACAAGATTGTAAGTTTCATAGATAATAAATATGTCATCAAAACACAAGTTTGGCTTCCACGAACAAATATCATGATACCCGTTTACCCTTGATATAAAATATAAGGTTGTCGTAATTTGATTTCTCAACATTTTTGTTATTTAAATAAGATAACCTACTTTAGTTTTCGACGAAAAAAAAATATAAATAGATTCCCAGGGAGTGTGCAAAATTTTAAAGGTTCTATACCTTATATGATTACACGTAAACACGTAAGATACAGAACAATTCAAATGCATGCTGTAGATGTACACAAGGAAGCTAGTAAAAACAAATAATGCAGTAGATGTGCAGCTTATAGTTGAGATCGTTGAAAAGTTAAAGGTATGACTATGTTTCATGCGTTTGGTTGTTTTGATCTCATTTTAGCTAAATCATGCCGTTATGTTCGACTTCTGAACATCTAGTCCCATTTCTGGACATTTTACACGCGTGTTACTGCTGTATATATTAGTTACATACATGTATATTATGAACAAGTACATGTACATGCCAGAGCTTGTGCCATATTCGTTGATTATAAAAAATCGAACCCAAATGGTGCTTTTTTAAGTATACCATATGCAAAAAAACACAACAACATGTATTTCATTACTTCTACATTTTCACATAATCATATAACCATCAATATATCATATACACTACACAGATGTGACATTGTCCACTTCTTTTATAAGTATTTTCGAACAACACATATGTCCTTCCACTTCTTTTGTACTAACACTAACAACACATAGGCATTT
The DNA here is from genome assembly GCF_021730395.1 of Mercenaria mercenaria. Lineage (NCBI taxonomy): Eukaryota > Metazoa > Mollusca > Bivalvia > Venerida > Veneridae > Mercenaria > Mercenaria mercenaria. The sequence goes on along the minus strand of NC_069365.1, from coordinate 50,132,406 downwards.
TTTTTCATATAAGTGTCTGTCTTTGGCACTGTGCCATTCCTTTACTGCACCACTGAAATTAAAGTCATTCAATTTTTGTCCCTGCATGGAAACCATGAGTAAGGCATTAAGCACTTTCATGCTCACTGGTGAATGGTGGGTGGTCTTTACACGTTCAGCTGCTGAAACCTCTCTCACAATCTTAAAGTACAAAAAAAAAGTATTTGTTATTTTCAAAGAGCAAGGATAACTAACCAAGGATGGATTTATATTGCAAAAGTTCCTAAGATTTGACATTTATCTTGTGTTTTTCTGCACAATGAATTGCAACAGTATTTCTGTTAAATATTTGTGGGTGTAAGCAACACCATTGCAGCTTTTTTACACACAGAAGCAGGTTCTGTATTTCAAGTTTAACTATGTATTTTACTGCAAGCAGCAAGTTTCAGAAAGAACATTTATACACACCAGCTGTGGAGGTTGGTAGCAGTCCCACTGTAGCGACTTTGCACAGGTTTGGGTGAGACTCGGACAGATTACCAATAATCCACTCCATTGTGTTCAAAGTGTTCATCTGTGGTAAGGGTGGTTTTCGCCTGTGCCCATTCAATAACCGCCCAGTCTTCTTCAATGGAGAAGTGTGATGGAAGACCCTGAAATGAAACATAAGACTTAAAGTTAGTGACATGTTTCAATGACTTGACAAAATGAATCATAACTTTTTTTGTTGTTGATAAGTTTCTTGTTTTATTTTTCTTCTAAAATTCTTTGGACCATACATGATGCTGTAAATATATTCAGTAAATAGAGATTCTAAATAAATCAATGTTTATTTAGCATAGAAATATTTACTTCCTTGAAATACAGCAGAAGAGAATTCATTCATCCCTTTTACCGACTAGCCCGGTTCTTTACGTGAGAAACTAGGCAGTTTATTTGGAACTGTTCTTTCCCAGGAACGATGGTTTGGTAACCTGCCCTAAATTTTGTTATTCCACTGTACAAAAGCAAAGTGAAACAAAAATATCATAGTAGATAAAGTTTAATATTTAGAAATTAATAGCACATTAAACAATAGTAATTAAACATCCTCGAAAAAGTTTGCTTCAGTTCATCCGGAACAATGATTTCAAACTTCAGTCAAAGAATCACTGGTCATTTTAATACAGTTGCCTTTCTCTGCTAATTATTACTCGATAACAATTAACTTACCCATGCATGCCGTCACCAACTGTTATCCCATATCTTTGCATAGACAAATTATAATCCTTAACTAATTATATTCCAATCACTTCTGTTCCAATTAACCGCAAACTTGTGATAACACAGACTTTCATCAACACGTGTCGTATCTAAACCCTTATCAGTACACGGTAAACAACTAGCTACACTGTGTATTCATAAACTTTACCTGAGGTATCTCACGGGGATGAAATCGATTACTGATTTAAGACGCTGCGCTAATAATTGAGGCACCGCGCGGGATATTTAAGCGCTGCGGGAAGCTATATTTCGTGTTTTAAGCGCCGCGGTAGCGCGGCGCCTTATGCGGCTGGGGAAGGACCTGTTGTTATTAAGAATCAACAATATCATTATTGAACTCTACTTTTTCACCTCCGTCGCCAACAACATCGTCATCATGCTCATCATTATTATATTCTTCGGCATCACAACCATCAGCATCAGCAGCAGCAACAACAGTGGCAGCCGAAGCAAGATCACCACCACTACAACATCCACAACCACTACCATAATTATCGTTAGTTTTCTAACGATCATCACAGTTATCAGCCGTGTTTATCACTATCTTCTTCAGAAGAGTGGCAGCATAATCACCATCATTATCGTCGTCATCGCTAATAGTTATCACCAATTATTATATTAACAATAACAAATGTATTTTGTTTGTTTAGTATACGTTCCGGCAGAATTGCACTTAACAGCCCCATGTCATGTTTTTTTTTGGATTTAACGTCGCACCGGCACATGATAGGTCATATGGCGACTTTCCAGCTTTAATGGTGGAGGAAGACCCCAGGTGCCCCTCCGTGCATTATTTCATCACGAGCGGGCACCTGGGTAGTACCACCAACCTTCCGTAAAAAAAAACAAAGACAAATATCAAACAGGGAATGCCACGCACCAAAAACGCAGCCTCCTCAAAACGAAACCCACAGCACGCAGACGCGAGCACCACCCACCCCCCACACACACTCACACAAAGCCAACACATTAGGACAAAACGAACAAACAAAGGAACACAGTGGGGCACCGCCTTGGAACGGTCAGTGGCAAAAACACCACTGGGGAGCTTAAACCGGTTTATGGTGCGCACCCAACCTCACTCTTACCCCCACCATGTTGCAAAGACACGGGACAGTGTAAATAAAAGTAATCCCCTCCAGGTGAATCTCTTACACACGTAATAGAAACAAAAAGGCATGGCATGTAAGCCAGCTGGATGGCTTCCTCACATGAAAAATTCAACGCCCTGAGTGAGGCTAGGACCCACATCGATGAGGGGCAAGTGATTTGAAGTCAGCGACCTTAACCACTCGGCCACGGACATGTATTTTCAGGCATGCATTTCTTTTCGAAGATGAATATCCTGGGACATGTTGCTTTCAACATATGGACATTGAGAAACCCAACTCTAATCAAAAGCCAATCGATTGAATATTTTACTACTGCTTCTGCTGCTCCTACTACTGTTGCAACTGCTGCTTCTTCTACTACAACTACTTCTGCTCTTATCACCACTACTACTACTGCTGCTACTGCTTCTACTACTACTGCTGCTGCTGTAACTACTACTACTACTACTATTACTACTTCTCCTACTGCTACTGCTTCTGCTACTATTACTACTTCTCCTACTGCTACTGCTTCTGCTACTATTACTACTTCTCCTACTGCTACTGCTTCTGCTACTATTACTACTTCTCCTACTGCTACTACTTCTCCTAACACTGCTGCTTCTGCAACTACTGCTGCTACTTCTGCTACTTCTAATAATACTGCTCCTACTACTGCTGCTACCACTACTGCTACTGCTACTACTTTTGCTGCTGCTACTACAGTTGCTTTTACTAGTACTGCTACTACAGCTCGCTCCTACTACTGCTACTATTGCTGCTACTGCTACTACTGCTGCTATAACTACAAATCCTGCTGCTTCTACTAATTCTACCCCTTTTACTGCTGCTACTGCTATTACTGCTGCTTACACTACCACTGCTCCTTCTACTGCTCGTACTGCTGCTACTGCTCCTACTACTACTACTACTGCTAACACTTCTATTGATTCTGCTACTGCTACTATTACTGACATTGCTGCTGCTACTTCTACAGCTATTTCTGCTCCAACTATTGTTGTTTCTACATCTCCTACTTCTGCTACTATTGCTGCTGCTAGGACTACTATTACGACAACAACAACGATGATGGTGTTCACAAATATGTTTAGTACTAAACATGTAAGTTATTTACGTTAAGATGAGAGACCTATCTGAAAAACATATGTGTATACCCAAAGTATACAGGTTACGTAAGCTGTATTCGCTGCATGCTTATGGATACAGCTTATCACACTTGCCAAAGCTTACCAAACGCAGTTCTGATATATGTCGTGTTTTCGTGTTGGCGGGGCGGAAACACGACAGCACGACAAATAAAGGGCTCCAATACCACATATTCATACCCGTCAACACGAAAACTCCACAAATAAATGTGTCGTGTCGGCGCCATCTAAACGTCGTGTTTTCGTGTAAAATTTGTTGTGTTTTCGTGTTGTCGTGTTTTCGCCCCGCCAACACGAAATGGCAGATATCAGCCACCATAACGAGTGGTTTGCAAATAAATGATTTTATACTAATGCTATTAATATTTGCTGATGACATATTGTTTTTGGGTAATTCACCTGAAGATGGAAATAAAAGCTTAACTCTATTATATACCTGTTGTTAAAAGTGGAGCCTTAATGTCAGTATAGACAAAAATAAGGTAGTTGTTTTATATTATAATCAACGAGAAGTGCTTCGAACAGAAATATTCTTTTATTATTTCATAGATCTACATTTTTGCAGTTTTCTTGATCGCTGGAAACAAACAACTGTTTCTATGTTCATTGAACAACAAAATTTTGTCTGTGAATAACACTAAGTCTTTTCACACTTTTGTTCACAAAATCTCTAGCGTTCTCTTCTGAAAGTTGTTCTTGATTCATTAGTACAAGAACATTCTCTTCATATTGAAGGTGGTATTGTTCAAAAACTCTGTCTACAAGCTTTCTAATGGGTTCGTCCTCCTCCTCCATGTCTGATCTACTGCCGGGTTCATCCGTCTCGCAAAACACTTGATTTTGTTTGGCTCGTACATGCCTCCTTTCCATGTTATATGATTTAAATGATTTATTACATTTATCGAAAATGTACATGTTCTGTAACTGGCAATTGTGTCCTATTCATAACTACTCAGAAAAGTGCTATTTACTCTACTGCATAAATTAAGCCAGCAGTTTGTTTGTTGTTTAAGTCATTAAACAGGTACTATGTAATGAAATACATCTAGATGTATGCCGCTGTGGTTTATTTTTTGTTTTAATACTGTCTAAAATATTTTTTTTCTGTAGACGGTCCGTTATTTTATCAAACTTTTAAACATGTACTACTTATTTTATACTATTTCAAGTGCATGTATCAGAACATCTGTACCCCTATCAGCCGTTTTATATATAGTTCGTTAGTCGATCGTATAGTGGATTTTATTTAGTACATAAAAACATGAGGTACAAAGTTCTTTAAATATGATTTATTCATTCCAAATCCCGAAATTATCCTGAATTAATTAATACATAAAAAACTCTCTCTCTAGATGCACATTTAAAATAAATGATTCTATCTTTCTTAAATTAATTTATCCATAGTTCCAAAATAGTCCTTTGAAATTAAATAAGTTTAATAAAATAATTATAATTTAGAATCTTAAATGCCAAAACTGAGAGACACCCATCATCTTACAGCTCTGTTCGAAAGCTGAGGCTATCGAGGAGACCAGAGTTATATAGCAAAACCGTAAAAGATGATGTGTCAACTGCTGACCATTTCTCATGCCACCTTAGTGGAATTAGTATATAATATATTCTAACAAGGTATATTTAAGGAAAGCAATCCAGTAACATCTTATAATAAGGATAGATATCTGCACGCCGAATAGATACCACGGTGGAACTTGTCATGCTTTATCTAAACTTGCTGACCCTTAAATTAGTCTCGCCTTTACTATAGTCGAGCTATCTTAAAGAAAATGAATATGATTTCAATTTTAGAAAACAGTGAAAACAATAAAAACTCTCCTTAATAATTACCATAACGATACAGTCATAGTATTATATTTCAAAACATTTATGAAATTGAACGCATTATAGAACACTTTATTCGTATCATATCAATAGGTTGTTCAAGCTCACTAGTAATAATCAAAAGACTATATCATGTTTCAAGCGAGAGCCAATAATGATTTTTAAGGTCAGCTTAGAAAAAATACATGAATAAACATATGTTGTCAATAAGACAATAGGAAAAAATAAAGTATTGTTGACAATCGTTAGCACAAGCAAGAAAAATATAGTAAACTATAAAGACAACTGTATCAGTAGTAAATCTTCGCTCGAGCAGGTAACCTTAATATAAGGTATAATTTTAATCACCAAGTCAATAAACCTAGCCGAGACAGCACAACGGAAGGCGTTCAGTATAGGAAAACATACAAATATTTACAAAAAAACCCGAACAAATAGTGTTGTACAAAATTACAATTATGAATATTATATAAAAAATAAAACTGCTTGTTACTAAATGTACGTAAATTCAATTGTACATACAAATGCATTTGCCATAGCAATATCTGGAAATGTTTAAATATCTTGCTGAAAAAGGTGGTCTTTCTAAATCTACAATGGATAGAATCTTTTTTTTCATTTTTGCTTTCTATTGTTGTATGTTCATGGTAGCTAGCTATTTCCAGTTTCTGAAGCGCCAAGACCTCGACTGTCTACGATCTCCGCCTAAGTAAACAGAACATCATCGTCATTCACTGCAGTAAAGTAGTTTATTGAAGTACATCTCAATATGTCCTTGATCGCAAGACATGATGCATGGATGAATCACTCGAGAGGTGTGGTCGGTTACGCATCCGTAACACATCTTTTTGACTGTGCTTTTGAAGGTGTTTTTACAACGCCTTACAGGTCCGTAGCTACACTGAGGCACAGGGAGGCCGGTGCCTCCCTGTTTTTCTGCCAAGATTATGAGAAAAAAGGATATGTTTTGGGTCACCATCTTAAAAGGCATATCCGAACTGAGGCACTATTATTTCGTTTTAATTTGTTAAACTATTTTCCGCCATTTTCTTAATATCACGAATAAATACACTATACATGACCGTAGCGAGAAACTAAATTTTACCGAGGCAAACGAGTATGTGCGTTTGTTCGTGGTTGTTAGGTAAATTTGAATGTTAAAGGCAAAGCCCCGACAGGCATTAATTTGGAAGGTGTGTCCCACCCTCCTCCATAGGAGGGTTTGCGGGGGCTCCCCCAAAAATAGGATATATGATATGAAAAACACACTTAGTTGCGCTGTTTTTATATTAAAGAGAAAAATTACCCTTTCACTCCGCGATTTACCCCGGGTACTCATACCGATTTACGGTTCGTTTGTAATGTCTCTCTTGCGATTGAGGTCTCGGATGCAACACAGGACTTACTTTTTGGGAGGTGTATGTCTATAATATTCTTCTTGATGGAGCTGCTGATTTGTCTCATACGAGTAAAATTAAATGTAAAAATGTTCAAACAATTTTCCCTAAAATCAAAGGTCCGTCTAATGTTGCTCTCATGCTGAAAAGGACATTAGTTTACTATAAAAAAAAATCTTCTTTCATATAATGACAAGGCTGTTGCTACAAAGACTGGATATCAGTATAACTCGCCACAGAGGTAAGAGCAAAATGTGTTTTAACAAATAGTTTGCGGCGTGAAATTAAAATAAAACTTCATTAGGTTGAAAAGAACGTTCAAATCCATATTAATTAATGAATACAGCATAAATGGAGTTTCATCAATTGCTCACGATACCACATATTCTACCTATCGTCTGCTTCATATTTCACGCTTAATATTCTTCAAAATAAATGAAAATTAACTGCGCCGTTCGCCATCAATGATATTTTGATAAAAATGAAATACTTATAAACTATAAATGATAAATCATTAAGTTTCAAATGATTTTGCTTTTGGCACCAACAAATTCATCGATTTATTTTGAATCTTAACCATACTTTGAAATAAATTAGGTTTGAAAAAAGAATTATATTGTAGGACATTAGACATAAAGTAGCTAGAAAACGTAGGTATGTAAACTTTTCTAGTGCCCCTACCTCCCGATCCCGACGTTCCGTAAATCATTGCTCCGCCTATAAGTGCCAAAGTACGAAATGACTATGGGAGGGATGCGAATATAAATTCAGGATCCGAATGTTACACGAATGAAAAATGCAGTCCTTGTGAATGTTTAGAAATAGCTATTTGATTGGTTTAACAGGCCTATTTTATCACATATAAAGGACATTTATGTTGAACTGTGATAGACGTATACAGTACATTTTGCCTTAGCGGTCACTTACAGGTATTAATCATTAAGCGGCCAATCAAGAAACTTCGCAAACTGACTATTCTATTGTGCCGAATAAAAAATACTAAGACATTGTTTTGATATACCTGTGGGCAACACTTCGGCTGATACTACAATACTGGGGCTTATTTGAAACTGAATAAGGAAGATCAAAGTTTAAACTAGTATCTACAATGTTTGACATAATTTGCTTAAGACAGACACTATGGATATATTTAAAGTTGTAAGACTTAAAGTGTACTACACGAATATAATTTTTCTAGTATGATAAATATATAAATTTTTATTCGTATAAAATACTCACGAGTACAATTTTGAAGCAATGGTAAGGGTAAACGTGTAACAAGAAGTTATCAATAGGTTCAACACATCTGCCCGAAAGAGTTTTGCTATTGATCATTTAAATTCTAAATTTGACTGGAAACTTATTCTGTCACGCTCTTTGGAATAAAAGTAGCTAAATACGTCTCTCATTGGTATAAGACACTGTTTTGTCCTGCTATTTTTTAATTACCTTACATTTACAGTATTATGGTTTCTCTCTGTTTATATTATTCGAACGCAGTTATTATGAGCTTTTTTTCTCTCATTTTGTTTTTCAAATGCAATGACACTGCAACTTATGCCCATATTACCAAGTAATGAGATCCAAGTAACTAAAAGGGAAAAAACTTACCTTGTGAGTATGCATTTCGCTATTTACATTTGAAAGCAGTTTCACCATTTTTTCATAGTATTTTAGATACTTTTCTTTGCATATAGGGGCGTTTAGATTATGACGCAAATGTATCTGATAACATATACTGTTATTTTGACACAGACAGTAGACATTTTTGACCGGTAACTTGATTCAGTATTATATCTTACAAGATTTAGCTTACCAAAAGGTTCCTTCTAGCTCACATTAAATATTCTTTTTAAGGGATCTTTAATAAAATAATTATGAACTATGTTTTTTTGCTAGTTTACGTGCATTCTTATCTATTTATTTTAAGAATACTTTAAGTTATTTCACACAAACATTTATTTAACTTAAAATAATAAACAAACACCTTTAGATGAGCGATCCTACCTAAATATTATTAGCGGACAATAAATACCATCACTCTGTCAAAATTTGGGGAACCAATGTCGACACCTGTCCTAGTGGCACAGATCAGAATTTGGTCGTATGTTTGCCTAATTTTAATTAGCAATACAATGGTAGAAAAGTTCTGCCATATGCCAGTAATTGCAACTTACAGCTCCAGAACGACTAAACCAGGAGAAAAAGGGCTTTTATATAAGTCGGCACCAACAAACTGATGAATTTGAAAAAAGTGCGTACAAAAAGTTCACAACTTGACAATTACAAAACAATTAATCAAAAGGTATGAAATTACCAAGTTCGAAATATTTATAGCTCAGTAAAGTGACGAAATACATTATACAGTTCTAGATAAAAACAAGGGAAGTAATTGAAATGTTGTTATCCGGTGACGGTACGTATCGTGCAATAGCATTCACAGACAAGTAAATATTCTCGAATAACTTTATTAGTACAGTATGTTTTGATGGTTATACTTAAAATGTTAAAATACTAAAGTTGGTATGAAATAAAATCGTAAAAAGAACCTCTGGAAGCAGCAAAGAATGAAACCGAGAAGAATAATAGTAGACGATATTTTTAGGCTGGAGTCTATTTTTAGATGATGAATATTCATTTAGTTAATCTCGATTCTACAATATGACATATAAAATTTAGGAGTTAGATAGTTTAAACTAAATTATTGTTTTTGTAGGTCTGTTTATTATGTAGTTGTTTTTCACTAAAGACTGACTTAAAGATGCGTAAAACAAATTGGCAAAGAGGCTATTTGTAATGAATATGCATGAGTACAAAATGGCGGCGCCTACTGGAATTCGGATGCATTTGATGATACCCTTGTATCCATTACCTGCTCAGTCAAGTGTGACATGTTCACCATAAGTGTTCTTCTCATGAGAAGGAACAATAAATCTTTTGAAGATTACTAAAATTTCTTCACTGGCGTGTCTGAATCATGAAACGATCATGAAAGGATATCAAATCATGTTAAGCTGACATCCATTTCTTGTAATAGTGGTAAAACTTTTGTTGGTATTAACCAGTATGTTATTTATTTACATTTAAGCAAGATGAACATTTACAGTGAAATAAAGGTCTACAGTAGAAATTATTAAATGAATTACAGTTGTGAAATATTTACTAAGCTGTAGAACTAGGAGTACCAAAATCTGCATTAAGCAAATATAAAATATTTATTTTGACCGTATTCCAGAGTTTCAGATATGCATATGCAACATGTGCAACAGAAGTGTTTTACCACTCACTGCACTTGCTAATCAATTTCATTAAAAAGTGGAATGTCTTAACTGAACGACTGAAACGTCGAGGTCTGATAATTCTTCAAACATGTCCTCGTAAGTAGGAGAACGAAAAAGATGCAATCTAAATAATTTGCGCAAATGATTTGTAGTGTTTATGAAGGGGAGGATGTGGAGGTATGTGGTGTTTAAGACCAAAAAAATCAATCTTGCTACGGTCCTGTATTTTCTTCTGAAATACAAATCTACAAAAATACAGTATACTAATATATGCGCAAACATTAGCACTAGCCTCATACCCTGGCCTGATCTGTTTTATTGCTTCTTTCGATATTTGATAGAATTAAGCCCAGCTCTAGCTGAAAAAATCGAGATTGAGCTTTAATGTAATTTTAGGTCGTAAGTTATATCAGTTTTTGGGGGCAGTGCCCCCAGATTTAACAAACCGTCTTTCAATTTTCTTGTCGAGCTTATGACCAACCTGACAACATAAAGAAAACAAGTTCCAAAGTATTTACCAAACATAACTTTAATATTGCATTTTGCAATTATATTTTTGATCCAGATATGATTAAATAGATCTACACATTTTATATTAACAACAGTATCTGAAGAAAACTAAACTGCATTGTAAATATAAATTATAATAGATCTACTTAGCGTAAGAATAATAAAGACGCTTGATTTGATCACGTGATCGATTCTGAAACCGACGCTTGATTTGATCATGTGACCTATTCTGAAATCCAATAACTAGTTTCAATACGCTCAAAAAAAATGTGTTCTTGCTTCTGCGTGAAAATAGCAACTGCTAAGGATTTGCTAGGAGTGGTTTGGGGCAGCTGAACATTTCCTCTACATATTTTCTGATAAGCCGATAGATTATTGATTTTTTTATTGCCGTGCCTCGACACCGTTGTGGATGTGTATTATGGAGAATCTTTATCAGTTTGCAGCGATCAGTACCGTTTATCAGTAGGCGAATCTATAAGTATGCGGCAACATCCTATAGATCCCGATTCGCATTCCGTTAAAATATCTTTTCCGTGCAGGTGTTATTTCTAAAATATTATTAATTCAGAAAATACAGTGCTGAAATGAAATACTTTTCGCATGTCTTAGAAAATATTTTCAAGAGATATGTTATTTATAAAAATTAAAAATATCTTATCTTATCTTATCTTATTCGTCAGTTTGAATTTATGACTTATTTGGTTCGGGGGGAAATCAATTGGACAGTTTGATCTTTTATAATTATCATATTATCTAATCTAATAATCGGCAGTAGATTTTTTCTCTCATTGTTTGAATTCGTAAAATCAACTATGAACAGTTTAATTCTGTTTTGCACTAACTATTAAGAACATTTTAAAGCTTAAAGGCATATTTATGTACTTGGTCGGACCGTCCAAATTAATTAAGCTATAATGTTTCCAGATAGTCATTAGCATAGAGCCTCTCTGTGCGTAATACAGAGAGCCTGCCTGTGCATCAAAAAAAAAAAAAAAATAATAATAAATAACAGCTATGCAGAGAGACCGCCGGTGCCCCGACAAAACCGAAAGTAAGAGGTTTTGAAAAATTCCATTTACATTTCGGCCTATTTGTCTTTATTATTTTGAAGAATATTGATAAATGAATACAAATAGTGCGCTTGATATGTATGATATCAAAGCAAAAACTGGTCAAAGACTGTGGGAAAAAAGTTGGGCTAGTGGTCCATGTCAGTACACCATCAACAAATTTCATCGAGTTTGCGAGCAAAATCGCTGATAATTAAAATATAAGCAAAACACAGAAAAGACATTCTAATGTTCCGTGCTCTACTTATTTTTGAGCAGCATCTATGATCATGGATGGCAGCTCGATTTTTCGCCTCCCTTACCAACCTGGACACTGTTTATAGCAAAGAATAGCCGGTGCCGACGCAAAGAAACCGCCGATATAGTATGGTGTACGAACTGGTTCAAAATTCTCAAAAACCGCATCTTGCGGTTTAGAAACCGCATCTTGCTGCCCTTGAAATTTGTCGTTCTGCTATTCTGCTGGAGTTATTCTCCTATTCTGCTGGAGTTGTTCTGCTACTCTGCTGTTCTGACCCTCTGTTGAACCGTAATTTTCACACACAAATTCGTCACATGTGTGAAAAAGTTGTACGAATTCCTCACACATGTGTGACATATTTGTGAAAATTTCGTTGGTACTAAGAGGTGGTTAAATATGAGGCTCGAAAATTTCACAATACCTACTTGTGACATATTCGTACGTATTTGTCACGCAGTGTGTGAGGAATTCGTACGAAATTTTCACACGTGTGACGAATTCGTTTGTGTGAAAATTACGGTTCAACAAAGCTTAAATGGAGCAAGTGAGATAAAGACCTTGGATCCTATGTTACATTTAATGGCGACATCTCAGATTGGTCTTACGTATATAAAGGCGACCCTTTGTCCCTTTACCATCTTTATATTATGTTTTCAAGGTTTCAAGTATCAATTTATGATAAAAAAAACCGTGCAGCTAGGTCAGGGCAGACTCCTATCCTTTACATTAGAGTATTTTATTCGGGTTAATAAAGAATTTAAACATTTCAGTTAAATAACCAGTTATGTTAAGAAACACCTTTTATTTTAAGTTGTTGCTTGACAGACAAATACATATCTGGAATAATTATTGCATAGATGCTTCTTACACTGCACACATTATCTCCCCAAGCTTCCATCTTGAGGGTCATTCCTAACCTTAAACTTACTACAAATTAGGGAAGAATTCCTCACAGTGCCATGAAATTTTATTTATTGATAAATAAGTTTCTTTTATTGTTACTACATAATGTATGTAATCTTTAAATGTTTAAAGAATTATACCAAGACTTACTGTCTTTATATCTTTGCTGTTTTGTTATTGGCTAATTTTGTAAACTATCCCTATAATATATTTAGAAACTCGACACACAAAATGTCTGCCAGTTTGTTTCAAGGAAGATAATTATTGCAAAACTTGGGAACAATATATTAGACCCTATTACAAAGAAACTATTCACTACTCATGTGCATGAGGGATTGTGCACAACATTTCATTATTTCATGGTCAGAATTTATTAAACCAAGTATGTTTATTGATCGCGGCCGATGATCATATTGAATAGAACAAGTATCTGCACGATGGGGAAAATATTTCATGATGGACCTGTGAATTCTTTACTTGTGGGTGAAACAGGTCTCATAAGCGTAAATACGACTAGCTTCTACTGATTATAAAACATACCGTACGATTTGTTGTGAATCAACTGTTGTTGTACTTTTAGTAGTTCAACCACCACCCTTGTTTAAGAGCAACATTTAAAAAACACGTTTTTTTTTCATCCTCAGGTAATAGGTAAGTAGACTCGCCCAGTTTAATCAATCTAGACGCATAATCTACACAGAGCGCTTACTTCACCCGATTTACATTCGGAACATTTTCACGCGTTTCGGGCTTTATCGTATGTTTAACATGGGATTTTTGAACCGTCCAAAGATGTTGGAAATGTTTGTCTCATTGTTTATTTTTTTTTAATAAAAATGTTACTGCTTTCATTGTCTACCACTTTTTTTCCACCCTTGCCTGAAAAAAACAGTAATGAGTTTGTACACTGTTCAGACAATTGTGCTCAGTTGAAATTTAACCAAACACAAGTTTACCTGCATAAACAGAAAGCATGATATGTCACCATGCGCGGATCCAGATGGGGGTGGGGGGACCGGGGTCCGGACCCCCTCTGGAAAATCTTTAAAAAAGGAAAGAAGACAAGAAGGAAAGAAAATGTTTTTCGAAAAAGGCAACATTAGGACTGCATATAAAATATATGCGGCTGCTGCTACATACGACCCCGACATAATTCATATTATTTATCTAAAAGAAACTAAGAATTTTACCTTCAAGAAAGCTTGATTTTACCATTTTCCCAAATTTAACAGGTTAGTCCATAAAACTGTCCCAGAATGCAAAAAATGAAGTGCTAAATTGCAAAATTTCCAGGGGGGGGGGGGGGGGGGAGGGGATCGGACCCCCTCTGAGAAAATTGGCTGTGTCCGTGCATGGTCACTATACCTGTCCAGTACTGGACATTATGGTAAACGCTTCTTTTTTGCACAAATGACAATTTCGCAACTTCTGTCCGGTTTGTACAAATTTCTGGCCGCGATAAACCATTTGACTTGTTGTCTGCTTGTTTGCGCAGGGCGGGCGTACTTTCAGTGTTGCGGATTCCATTCAATGTAAACTCCGATTAAGCCAGTATGAGGGGGACAGGGGTGTTATATATTTCATTACCTCCCATTATTAGACTTAATTAAATCGAGTCTGGTATTATTTTCTTTGCTTGCAAAGGTTCTTCTAAAATATTTCATTCAACCTGGATTACAACCTATATTTGTTTTAATTAATATCAACATCTCATTGCATGTATACTCAAGATCCATTACATGATACAGCTATTGCAGGCTTTGCATAGTTTGCAAGACACTTAAGCTATAGAAACCGGTAAATATGAATTAAAATTAATAAAATTTCATCCGGGTAGACGCATTTGCAAAATAGAGATTTTATTCAGCGTTTATCCGTAAATATATAATATTTCTAAATTACATACGTCAGTAAAATATTGTGATTTGTATGGGAAAACAAAATAAAATATGTTCTAAAGGTCGTTTGCAACCGAGTGGGTAGACGCGTTTACAAAAGTTTCTGTTTTCAATGTTCAAAGTGAACAAAAGAGTTAATGATCCCGGATTCTGTTTTCAATGAAGTGAACAAAAAGAGTTAATGATCCCGGATTCTATTTGTTTACTTATACGGGCAGACAGAAATTTATTCAATATTCAGTCATAATTATACCCGTTACATAATATATTTGAACTTGACAATTGTCAACACAGTCTGAAAATGATTGTCGATGGCGGATATACGCTTAAAGGATACATTCATGAGAAATAAACCTCGCTGTGTCAAATAGTTTCGCTGTTTTAGTATTTAGTGTCACAAAAGTTTTCCTAACAAGTGCAAAGTTGTGACAGGAGACTATGTAATTTAGTTCTAGTACGTTAGAAGTGCAATTACAAAGACAAAATATGAAATTTGAATTGAGACTATTCATCGTGGGTTAAACAATAAAACATAAGACTTTTTGTTTTCAACGTCGCTATATATTTCTAATGACCTAAGTTATGTTTTCAGATTTTTTCAATTCAGTTGATTTGTGTATGTTCGGTCTTAAAACGGCTTAGTCGTTGTTACTCCTTTGGTCCCGAATTAAACGAAATTTACCAAATGTTCAAATTAAAATGTTTAATAATATCTAAAATTAATTCAGTATCTAAACGTGGAGTCGGTATACCAGTGCAGTCACCACAATACAATATACATATACATAACATATAAACCTCTACGGACAAAAGGCACGCTGAAAATGGGAACATCGTTTAGAAATGGTCAGAAACAGTGAACAACCTCACACTTTAGGATCTAATAATCAATAAACACATAAACAAAGCGGTAAACAAAAAATAAAATAAGTGGGCACAAAGAACAAACTAGTTGGGCACCTTTTTGCTTTGCTTTGCGTGTGCGTGCGTGCGTGCGTACGTGCATGTATATTTGTATGCGTGGACCTTTTAGTGCAAGAATTTGTGCAACAATTTTGCACCTCCTGTAAAAAAGGATGAAGCCTCGGCGCCAATACACCTTTTAAATTCTTAAGTTAACATTAGCTGTCACTTGTGGATAGGGATGGCCATTTTTGAGGGGGTTTCTTACTGGTCACCATGTATTCAGTTTGGCAGAAAAAACAATTATAATCTACAAACCTTTTTAACTCTTGTACTACTTCCATGGCTTCTGACAAGTCGGTCAAAATATTTGCACATCCGGGATTAGTCTAAATAATGAGACCTCGGGTAGACCGATTTTACATTCTAATATTTCACCTTGTCTACCTAGAGGAGGTGGATATCGACCAGTCAAAAAAGTATAACGATATTCAACTCTCGAGTACAATTATTTGGACTAATCCGGGATAGGCTACAGTCATTCTCTTGACATTTCTAATCAACGCGTCCAACCGGACAATGGCGCTGTCAAAAGCATCTTGGGACTGTGACGCTTCTAGTGACCTATTAATCGATCCCATTACAACTCGAACTCGCTCAAGGAAGTTTCCGATATCCATTACTTTAATTTGTCATTATTTGATATTAGCTGGCTGGTGTGTGTGTATTTTTTTTCAGTCTTTCGCAAATCGCGCTCAGTCAAACTGAATAAAGAGCTTTCTCATTGGTCGATAGAAAAACAATACCCTACCGTACTATACTGCATCCGGTTAAAGCCGGGTAAACCGCATGATGCGGTTTAGTATTTCACGCACAAACGGTTCAAAACTGTTCCAGCGCATTTTGCGTTTTAGGCACCGCATATTGTGGTTTATAAACCGCAAAATGCGCTTTATAAACCGCATGATGCGGTTTCTGAGAGTTTTGGACCAGTTCGTATCCCATAGGCATGCTCAGGTAATTTCAATAGCAACCACCACGCCACCGCAAATCAGGGGATTTTTTTTTACTTTAAATCCGACCTCACTATAGGGCCAATAGAAACGCGCTTATTTTGGAAAAGTACGGTATTTCCCAAACTGAACATGTGCCCGATTCTTTAGTCTAAAGATCAGAACATTACGTATATGACGTGTTTAACATATAATGTTCGGGAAATCCTTGAAAAAAGACCGAAGAAAAAATTCATTCCCGGATTTTTCTATCAAAAACGCCATATAAGCTGATCAAACTGGTATTCATCTGCAGGAAAATTATCGTTCAACATAAAGAGTGCGCTAAATACTATCATAATTGCTCATACATATACATATTTTATCATTTTTCAGACCGTGTAATTTTTGCTACGGGAGGTAATCCGCGATGATAACTTGCCGCAGGTGCCCGTTATATTTTGACCTCATTTTTATTGGTAATTATCCCTGCAGATGTACATTTATGTTACCAGTTTAATGTATTTCATCTATCTGAGGGTGCAAATGGTTTCTGATGGTGATACTCGAAGACAGAACCACCAGAAATCTTGTTCTTTTTCCACGGGCGTTTCGTATCCTAATTTACTCGAACCTAACTGTATACGCCAGTTCGGTAGGTTCATTGATATGACGAATCACAGTTTTCATAGTGTTTAATGTATTCCGTATATTATGATATTGATAGTTTGAAATACAGGTGTATATTAAATAACCTAAAACTTTTCAAGATTTTTTTCAAGATTTTATTTACAATAAATGCATAAGTCCCACTATAGCGGGAAACATCAGCAGTATGATATCATATATTTATATACATAATACATAATGGAAAACGGCTATATATTACATTTACAGACAATATATAAAGTGCATATAAATTCGTACAAACGTATTTCAAACTTGAAACATATAAATGTATCATCTTAAGTATGTACAACATTTTACAGTGACAAAAACATGTTTACAATTTCACACTGGTCTAAGTAAAAAGGTTATCAAAGTTCTAAAGAAGAAAAAAAAAGTCTTATTTGAAGTGTTGCGTAATCTTGTCACAGAAAATACTTAGTTTTTCAAGTTTCTTCATATTATTAGATGTTAACAAATTAATAAATTTAAACATACTTGGTCTATACCTACAGTAATTATCTATATACTTTTTCCTTTCGGTTTCAAATGTTGGACAAACAAAAATATAATGAAATTCATCTCCTATATCTCTACAATAAATACATTTTCGGTCATGTGCCGGTTTATTTTGCCATCGCCCCAGTTCAATCGGAAGCCGATGATTTCTTGTTAAAAATAGACACAACTTTTTAGATGAATAAAGAGGTAGTTTATCTATGTATGGACTTCTTGAGAAGTTACTCTTAATATATTTGTAGACATTTGAATCTGACGTATTGCTGATTTCGGATCTCCAGTTTTGTAAATACATATCTTTTAGCTTTTGGTACGTTGCTTTTATAAGCCATTTACTACTGTTGAAACTTTGTATATACCAGATTCCAGAGAAACCAGTCTCAAATAGATATTGCTTTACATTTTCTATCCATAGTGACTTCACTATATTTTTAGATTGTAATTCCCTTAAAACAATATATACTTTTGATGAAAGTTTTGTTGTGTCCTCATTATTTATATTATCAATAAGTCTGGCCCAGTAAGCTATAACTCTACTTTTAATATCAATTTTGAGTGGTAAAACACCTGTTTCTCCATATACCATATATAACGGAGTAGACTTTTTCATGTTAAAGATATATTTATAAAATTTAAGCTGGACTTTCTCTAAAACTTCAACATTTCCAAATCCCCAAATTTCACTTCCGTACAATAAAATTGGTTTAATTGTCTTTTCAAATAGTTCAATTAGTAGATCAATTGGTAGAGCCAACGACTTGATCTTTCTTAGTAATGCAAACATTGCTTTATTTGCTTGTTCGGCAATATTTATTTTTGATTTATAAAATGAACCACTCTTATTAAAATATATACCTAGATATTTGTATTCATTTACAATTTCCAAAACATTTTCTCCAATTGAGAATGATCTGTTACATTTTGAACGGCCTTTACTGAAAACAATGACTTTAGTTTTGTTTACATTTATGCTTAATTTCCAATAATCGCAGTATTCTTTGAATTTGTTTAAGGCTTTTTGAAGATCCTCTTCACTTTCACCGAAAATTACTGTGTCATCAGCGTAAAGTAGAATAAAAAGTTTTAAATAAACATGTACTCCTTCGATATCTATATCTTTAGAAACTCCATTTACATCACTATTTTGTAAAAACTTTCAAGATCATTCAAGAAAATTGAAAATAAAAAAGGTGACAAATTTTCCCCTTGACGCAAACCGACAAGGCAATCAAAAAAAGGTGTACATCCATCAGAGGTTATTACTCTTGACTTGATGTTATTATAAAGACTTTGTATAACATCAAAACATTTCCCATTTATGTTCTCTTGTCTCAATTTTTGCCAGAGTCCGACTCTCCACACAGAGTCAAAAGCTTGTTTGAAATCAACGAAACAACAAAACAATTTTTTCCTGTTTGACTGTACGATATCAATTAGTCCTTTAAGGATAAAAATGTTATCAATGGTTGAATATTTCTTGCGAAAGCCTGCTTGCGTTTCATGTATCAAGTTCGAACTATCTGCAAATTTCTTTAGTCTATGATTAATTATACATGTAAAAAGTTTTCCGAGACAACTCAAAAGTGATATTGGGCGATAATTTTCAGGTAATTTTGGATTTCCCTTATTCTTATATATTGGTTTTATATGGCCTATAGTCCAGCTTTCTGGAATAACCCCTTTATCTAAAACAATATTAAACAATTTCTTGTAAATATTTAACATCGGACCAATGGAGTATTTAATTTGTTCATTTAAAATTTCATCTACCCCTGGGGACTTATTCCTTTTGAGAGTTTTTACAGCATCTAAAATTTCTTTTTCGGTTATTATACCATTGATTTCCTCATTTATTGTATCATTTATATTCACGTGATTTTCGTCTTCATTACTTTCACCGTCTTCAGCCATATTTTCATTCAAATTTTTTAAATAATTATAAAATTCGTGAAGAGGGGCTGTGTTATCTTGTTTAGCGGTTTTTCCATTTATAATCTGCCAATATCGTTTTGGGTCAGCATATTTTAATTTCCGTAACTTTTCAATCCTGCTTGCATTAAAACTAGTGTTCGCCTTCCTTAACGTATTTTTGTATTGCTTACTCACAGACTTTAATAATTCTTTAAAATATGGAGTTTTATATTTATTATAAGTTTTCCTAGTTCTATGATATTTATCTCTCGCGACTTTACACGACCTATCAAACCACGGAAAAATGTTCTTGACATTCCCCGTATTTTCTTTTTTCTGCGTGATTAAACCAAAAGTACTTTTTGAGCATTCGTTAAACAATGTTGAAATATTCGATACGATTTCATCTAATTCGTTTTGTAACAGACAATGTTATTTAGATCAACAACTTAACAAACAATATGAATAATAATACCATCATATGTCATGTATGTTTTTAAGAAAACAGTTACTGAATTTTAGCAATAGTTGGAATGGAAAATGGTAGATCTATAAAAAATATTTTTTACAGGTGTTTGTATGTTAACTTATGACGACTTCTGATTAAAATGATGCTTATTTCAAGTTATTTGTAACAAAAAACATTCCTGTCTTTTTTAATTGATAAGTATTGTACACATTAGAAAACATAGCCTAGTTTTTTTTCAATGTCAGTTCAAGGAAATCCTGTCCCTATAAACTTTCACATAATGGAATATTTTGACTTTCTTTCCAAACTTTCATAAAGTGTTACAAAATTTGCCTGTTTTTGTTAGACTGTCAAGAACACATGATGT
This sequence comes from Mercenaria mercenaria, assembly GCF_021730395.1. Classification (NCBI taxonomy): domain Eukaryota; kingdom Metazoa; phylum Mollusca; class Bivalvia; order Venerida; family Veneridae; genus Mercenaria; species Mercenaria mercenaria. The sequence continues at coordinate 50,111,938 of NC_069365.1, read as the reverse complement.
CAGGACATAGAGTGCAAACAGAAGTATTGAAGAAATTGAAATACATTGTATAGCTTTATCTTTTTACATTTTATCAAACCTGGCAATGAAAGGTTTTTGTTTGTCGATGAACAAATGCTATTGAACAAGACTATATTTTTTATCTTTACCTTTTGAACAAAATATAGAAGTGTATTGAACACAAAGTTGATAAATTTTATTGTTGTGCACTGTAAAAGTGGTGACCCCTCCATTCTTTGCCACACACAAGTGCATTACATAATGCCTGCATGTACTTTCCTGACATGAATGGGTTACATCAAGTCTTGAAACTGCAAAGCACTGCCCCCATCAGTCCTCTCAGTACTTTGATTAACTAACGATTGGCAACTTTTACAACATCTTGGTTTTAACACTGTAATTACATGTACATGTGAGAGGTAGACATAGTGTAGATCTAGTATCGTACAATCTTAAACAATACATTGTATATAATGTAACAATGGTAAGAGTATAAGCGTGTAATTAGACTCCACACCCCTGACCGAAAGAGGTTTAAATTTTAAAGCGGAAAATTATTTCGCTACTCTTCCATTAAATCATTTCATTTACAGTATGAGGCTGCTGTCTGTTCTATTATTCGAACGGAGTTACAAGGTGCTTTTTATTGCTATTTTATTTCACAAATTCAATGACACTTCAACTTATGCCCATATTACCAAGTAATGAGATCCAAACAACTAAAAAGGCATAAAAACTTACTTTGCGGCATTCACTACGCTTCATACATTTTAAAATCATTTTTTCCACAGTATTGTATATATATTGTTTCATTTAGCGTGTTTAGATTACGATGCAAGTGTAACTTAATGAGTAACTTTTTTGACTGCAAAACTTGATTTAGTATTATATTTGGTAAATCGTTTGAAGATAATTAAAATTTCTTTTCTTTACTTGCGTGTCTGAATCATGAAATGATATCTTAATATGTCAACCTGACATAGCCATGTCAACCTGACATAGCCTTCACTGCTATACTTAGAGTTTTAATTTTAAGTACATTCAAACTTGCTTGAGATACCACAACGCTCAATGACTCAGATAATAATCCTACCTTGCATTCATTCATACATTTGTATGTCACAGCTTAGTGAAAAGTAATTTCAATGTAATGTTAATTTTCATGGTAAATATTGAATAGTTTTTCTTATTTTTTATATGGTATGGTTCGAATAACATCATATCTAAATTTCAGATTAAAGGTCCAATACTAAGGAAAGTGAACATTTTAATTTCTTTTAAAAAGCACAGAAACTATTTCATTTTATTGGAAAATGAAAGTTGGTAGGTAGAAATTCGAAATAAATCGCAGTATATGTACGATTATTTTTCTATGAAGTATGAAGAAAGTTAAAAAGACCTGGGGGGTCATTCTGTCGATTCATTGAAATTTCAACATAATACACATACATTTCTTTGAGTTCCAAAGACCTTCTGTAAATTTTGACCTGCCAATCTTCATTATTTAGTGTCTTGCAGAAGTCTATGCACTGGCTATGAAAAAAATTGCCAACTCACTTTCCCTTAGTAATGGACCTTTAAATAGTGGCTCTGAATTTTATTTTATTAGACTTACACCATTTTCTGATATCATACAATATGCATGTATCTCACAATTTTCCGTCATTGAGAGAAGTTATTCCCGCAATAATTATCAATAGCTTGATAGGTAGGACTATCTGCAGGAGCGGCTACATGGAAATTAAAAAACATTAAAACAACATGCTCAAAATGATCAATTCAAGATTTTTTGGTCTTGCATATTATATATAAGCAACAAACAAGAATTTTTCAATTGCTTTTCATAATTTAAAATTTGGGTACTATCTCTATAATATGAGACCACTTTCATTACGATATCTGAAATGCGCGCAGTTTAGTTTAGTTTAGTTTATTTACAAATAAGCACGAGTCCCACTTTATGTGGGTCGTTTACATTTCTATAATACATACATTCAGTAATATATCACATGACCACCAAATGAAGTATGACACTGAAATATCTCACAAATCCCACATAGTTATAACGTCGTATCGTGTTTTACGCTGTTGTCATATAACATACCTATTCGAAAATGAAAGTTGAAGACATATTTGTCACATCCCATATAGCTCCCTTCGGATATAGTTCCCGGGGTGCTGTATTCGACACACGTTTTCGTATATAGCTCCTTGGGACAGAGGAGCTGTATACGACAAACCCGAATATGACTCCCTATACATGGAAAAATTAAAATACTATAACAGTACTGTTCGAGTAATAAAGAACATGAATATTTGGCAGAGTGTCATTTTTATGACCGAGGCAAGTGCCTCGGTTGCCCCAATAGTCGCTACGGCCATGCTATATAGCATAATTTTCGCGCAACCTATGCGCTCGTTAGTTTATATTCCAGCTTACACTGTCGCTGTCAGTTAGTTAATGTTCTTGCGAAAGAAGTTTTATGTTATGCATACCTAAATAAAACGTGGCGTTTATCTGACTGAATGTTGATATATTTTCTAAATTGATTCATTTTGACATTACTACAGAATGAAGTCTTGCAATCATGCGGTTTTGTTCTTAACACGCCTTTGAACATATCATTTCTAAACAGTTACGATTATAGATCTACGTACAGCATTTCAAAACATCGTTGTAAGATTTCTCTCAAAAATATATGGTCACTTAAAAGTTAAGAACTAATATCAGATACACTTATTAATTGTTCGTAAGTATGGAATCTTCCCGTTTATACTTTTTTATATAAATGTGTGACATTTTAGATTTCGATTAACTTATAAGTATAACTTTATGAAACATTTGATCTTTTAGATCTGACATGTGATACGCACTATTTATCCAAGTGCTGAATTTCAAAGATGTAATTTTATTTTAAGAAGATTGACAAAATATATTATGTACTAAGTACATTAATTTTGTATTACATTTCTGTATTGTATTTGTATATGCAAAAACTGTGTTGCTTCTTTCAAATTTTCGTTTCACGTCAGCCATGCTAAAAAGTTTATACATGAACATATATACATTTACTCAACTGAAGATGTAAAAACCAAGCAAACATGACCATATGCCTTTAAATTAGCGTTTTAGAGTGACAATAATCGCAAATACGTTGGCTATTTCCAAACTCTTATTTTTCTGTAGATCTGTATTAACTATATGAATTAAAATGTACGCGAATCTTTTTAACGTCATTTATTTTTTTCCGAAATCGGTATCTTAAAAGTAACAAAAACATGTTTGAAATGCAGAAAAACGCACGAAATGGCACCCTCGAAAAAAAATCAAGGGGAGCATGCCCCCAGCCCCCCTACCAAATGCCTCCCTATTTTTTTACCTCTGGCTACGGGCCTGCCTTAGCATAAACAAAGTGAAAATAGAGTTCCTAATCATAACGTTTGCTGTGGATGTGTTCATTGTTTATTTAAGCCGTGAAATAGTAATTTGTGAGTTTGTTTATGCACCAAAAGTAAATCCGCTACATATATTTGTATTAGGAAAGTTTGATTGCCCACCAAAAGTAAATCCAGTACTTTTTTTTTAGTATTGATAACGTCTTCGCAAGGATGACGACCAACGATTTCGCAGGATGGAGAATGTTTGTAGTGTTCGTCAAACAGAATCTCATGGTAAATTTGTATACGTCAGGAAAAACACGATTTGTCGCTAACCCAGTGTAATACAATCCAGCTTTGGCTAACCGATGATTATCTGGAATAATTTGTGGTGACCAGCTATCAAATGTTGAAAGACGATCTTTGTAGTACATTGTACTTGTAAGATGATGGTGTAATACAGACGCTGTCGTTAGTGGCCATAAGTTGACTGTCCATCGAGAAACAACTTAAGCGGGAACACACTCTCTTTTAAATCACATATGGATCAAAACTGTTCAAGAGAAACTTTTAACTGTACTGATCCCTTCTTAAATAAAACTTTGCAAGAATGCTCTGTCTTTTTTGCTTCAAGGTTTTCGTCTAGTTTGCAGTTAATATGGTTAAGAACTAGCGGCCACTGAACAGTCCAAAGTGCTTTTTCTTCAAAATAAAATCAACTTTTCTTCTGTGACCTAGTTATGATTTTGTAACTTGACCTGGATAATGGTCTGGCACCACTGGAACCACTGGAACCACCTTCATAGAAGTCATCGGAAAGTTCTCGTGGTGAAATAAGCAAATTGCATTAGCGTTTGGTGTCAGAAAATATATAATATAACGATGCATTGTATCGTAATACCTTTTTTACAAAACGTGTACTTAGTTTTGACAATACTAAAAACGATCTAAACTAATCTGTACCCGAATGTTGTTTTCTCAGAACAATGCACTGACGTTTTTATACAGTATGACCTTCTGTACATCCTACGGCACGGAGCTTCTAAAATGCACAGGTATAACAAATACGTACTGAAGGTTATTTCTAAAACACACTATATGGTAACTACACCGGTAGCCGTGTGATAGATCTGTCCAATATAGGCTCTCCCTAGCACACACAAGAAAAAAATATCCGTAAGTACACAATTGGTCATCCTATCTTCAAAATTGAACAAACATAATTATTAATGATGCTTACTGCATGTTAGAATAGAAACAAATCGTTGTTCGACTGAAAGTATCAATTCGCATGCATTAAGGGGAAACGGGGATATTCTTTGATATATGGGTGAAGCCTACATACTAAATCTTTATTTTGTCAGGGACGTGTCGTGAGCTCGAAATAAGATGTCGTGCGCTCGAAATAAGATATCGAGCGCACGAGATAAGATGTCGTGCACTAAGATATCGAGCGAAATTTCGTTTTTGTTGTTATTCAAATAAAACTATTTTGACTTAATTGGGTTGAATATAATCTAAGTATAAATATATTTAATTGTGATATGTACATGTACAAAACATCTAAATATTCAGAAGGACAAAAAATGTTGAGTCTTGTAGAAACATGAAAGTAACGGTTTGGATAGCAAGTTTTCGCCGGTTTAGATAACTTAGTCTCTTTGGACGTTTGCGGTGTGGAATTTCTAACTCCTGATATTTCTTTCTGACTTATGTTTTCGTTTGCATTGTAAACATAATTAGCTAATGGTAAATGTTCAAATGTATCTTCCAACAAACAGAGCATGGTCATCAATCACTTATGCTTACAAAATGGAGATGTATGCTTTTAAAGAAATATTCTTTTGGTTTATTTAATTTTACTAAACGTGATTTTTAACCAAACCGATGTAACCAATTCCAGTTTGAAAGACTGTCCACTCAAGATTGTTTGACGGATACAAGATGACCAGCAAAAATAAATTAAAAATGCTTTGGCACAAAAGTTCAATGAAGCCATATTTAGTTTTATACATACTGAAGCACATTTCTATTTGCTAGAAATACCTTTTAAAAGCGATAGGTTGAATATTTAGTGGTTGCTATAATGCAGGACTAACATTATGTATTACAAGTCTTTTACTCCCTTGTGGTGATATCGCTGACAGTTCCAAGGCGATGCCTTACTGCTTATTTATTTCTCATTTTTGTGTGTGCACATCTATGCACACGCTATTTTAAGATTTTCGGCTTGAAGATACTGCGTATACCTATAAGATAGTTTCCCTTTTATAAATGTTATTTCGCAAGCGTAGAAGTTTAATTTTCCCATCTTAACCACAAATGGGAGAGGAACGACAAAGACAAGCAATGGTAAACACCATTCGTCATAATGGAAATTCGAACGCACTCGCCTTGTACTTTACTGTCATGATAGGGTGCAAGAATACATAATGTTGCAAATTATGCATTGCTTTGTGCATTGCGCTAGTTTAACTGATGATAAGTTCCCATTAAAAAAACTTTGCATTCTCTGATTCTACATTTCAAGGGAAGGTAGGAAGAACTAATTATTCTCTTGCTTGTTTAACTTGTACAGCATGTCTGATCATCACAGTGAATGAGTGCATACAGGAGCTTAACAAAAAAATGTAAGAGACGGCATAAGAGTATAACAATTAAGACAACATCAGAGTTACAAAGCCTGTTCATTGCAAATTAGATAATTAGATCAGTAAAGATTTATTCAACTATAGACTATAGTTGTTACTGAGATACCTGCTTATACAAAAATTGCAAAAAAAAAAAAAAACACACACACACAAAAAATGAAAAAGTAGAACTGTGTGAAAAAGCAGATAAGAGTTATGGAACATGATGCTTCATTTTATAAATTTTCCCGGAAGTAAATCCTTTGAAGTACGTAACACATTCGCATGCCTGAGTTACAAAAATTACTAGCATGCATTTCCACTACCGTTCATGAACTAAACGCACGGCTACCGTTGTATTTACCTTTTTTTGTTGTTTTGTTTTGAGCGGGCATATGGACGGCTTCCGTTGTAATTATCATACAGTGTATGAAATATCTCCAGAAACTTACAAGATATTCCCTTGTTTTGTGTTTTGAGCGGGCATATTTGACGGCTACCGTTGTAATTACCATACAGTGAAATAATCTGAAATTAAATAAAATCCTTTAAAATGGTGTACGCTTGACTCTTTTCACATAAAACTTATAACTGAGCCGCTTACATTTAAGTTTTTCTTCATATTTTGTATGTTTAAAATCGCTGTCCGTACCAATGAATATTTATTTTCTCATTTCATATTTTATGCATTTTCTTTATCAATACTCAGCATTATCTAATTCGGTTTTTGGGACAAGAGAGATTAGGTAGCCATCCAATTTCACAAAAATATGAATCATAAAAAGCGGCCAATTGTGCCAGAGAGAAAGCAAAATATCTGTTGAATCTCCGGTTCAAAATAAAGTGATCGGCAATTTTACTGTTTTTGCAGTTGTTTATCATTTGGTATTTTCCAGTTATGTATCTTTTAAACATCTGTAAATCAAAGTGATATTTAGCACATGCTCTCATTTGAAAGGAGCCCCAACCTTATTATGTTTTGTTCGTCCGTCATCTTATCAGCTTAATTGTCCGTTCACAACACTAGTTTTTATAGTCTTTGCGTGTATTATCGAATTCACCAGATAATACTACAACCACATTTATGTAGGACTGAAAGTGTACATACGTGTCTATATATTGGGAGATCATTTTGACAAAACATAGTTTACAAGCCAAATATTTGCATAAGCAAGGCTATTCTTTATCAAGTTGTTTGCACGATGAACCCTTTTATTACCTAATATTATCACTATTCAGATCGTTGCATGGCATGCAGAATTTATTTCTAGTAAACCAAAAGACCCATATGTTCAATGAACCGGAAACATTTGAACAACAGAGGGCTACCCAGAGATCATTTGTGCAAAGTTTCATGAATTGTCAAGTAGCAATTAAGTAGACAAAGCGGACACATACAAACAATAAACCAAATCGTCTTTGAGCGTCCTATCTTTTTTATCAGTTACGTGATTGAAACGTATATAATAGCTGGTGTGCGCTCTGCGCGAATTAAAATATTTGCAATGGATATAGATGACACAATTGTGAGTACTTTCAGATTTTAATATGTTTATGGGTCTAATTCTTTTCTAATATTTTAAATAATCGTAAATTTTCGACGTTTTCAAATTCATACCGAAGAATATTCCACCGGCCACTAATCGATAGCGGTCAGATTTTCTATATAGAAATAAGAAGGGCATGTACACATTTTACTTAATAACAAAATTTCGAAAAATAAGAAACCTTAGGTGCAAAAATATTACCAAAGTTCAACATTTGATTCATCACAAGGTTTTTTTAAATTAAATTTTATCTTAATTTTTTATTCGTTCTTCATATGAAGTTTAATGCTATCATTTCGTCATTTTTTCCCTTCTTTTTTCCATATAAAATGAGCAAAAATCTCATACATGCGTTTCTTCAAAGCATTTTTTTGTATAAAACCATTGATATGAAAGCTTAGGTGCAAGAAATTTCCTACTCTCATTGAATTTATCTTTTGAATGATATTTATTTCATTTTTGTGAAATAAAAATTTGATTCGTTCTCAGACGGTTTATTTCCACTAATTTCGAAGAAAAATTAACTTCAGCGCGAAGTTGTTGTTGTAGCGTCATAAACAGACGATATTATTATGCCGCGTGAACATACGGTATTGTGATCAAAAGGTTAAAGTAATGATTTAATCATTTAATATGATTTTACTTCGCGAGTAATTCATTTTGTGTTAATATCACAAATTAACAATATAAGAAATGCAATTAAATGTTGCAATTAATATTTCGGTTCTAAAAAGAAAGAGATGCGCATTTCTTCTTATGTTGTTCTTCTCACCTTATTTCATATACATTTAAATATCAGTGTCAATTATGCCAATTATGTCAATTAAACATTAAAAGAGATAGCTTTTCTATCGGCCCTTGGATCACAAATGCAAACTGTCGCTATTTTTTTACTCAGTTACAGTACAAAAAGGTAAAATATAGAATTTTTTGTATATAGTTTACTTTTTTTTAGTAAATAAATTCAAGGTCCGCATTGATCAAATTAAAGGTGGAAAATATGTCCGGAGTATTTTTGTGTACAAGAATGTTTTTGCAATGTAAATAATATCTGCATTTAAAACAGAATTGAATTTTACTTCAATAACTTAATGATATATTTTTGTTTTCGTGAAAATTTAACCTGGTTTCATGATCTTTTCAGTCATCATAAATGTCATCGTGATTAACTTACTTTCATAATTTATTGTACATCTTCAATTCAAGATAATTTTACATGAAACCAATTTCTATACTGTATATATACCTATTCCTATTGAATGATAGTTTATAGAAGTAATAAAATGTTGTATGCATCACGCATAAACCCTTTTTATTGGACCTGTAATAAAACTTGCCAATTACCTCTAAATAAGGAACGTTAAAACAACACAGACGTTTATAACACTGATAAGGCTATAATTGCGTTTTGAATTACGGGTATTTTCTTTTTGTAATTACAAGGTATATTTATCATGCGATTTTAATCTTTCGCATATTTTTTATTTTGCAAACAGTTTTCATATATTGGTGGAATATTTATAGGTTATTAGCTTTGTATCGGGAAATATGCACGAGTTCTCAGCGGAAATATTGCGCGACTTTAGGAGCGCAATATTCTTCCGCCGAAGAACGAGTGCATATTTCTCGATGCAAAGATAATAACCTTTTTATTACATACACATCTGCACGTATAAATATAACGTAAATATTATAAATTTGTTTAATAGCCTGAACAGCATTGACAATACTGGACTAAACAGAAAAAAATAGTGCAAGAACAAACACTGAATTACGTCACGCACCCGATAAGAAAGACAGGCGTCAGTGTATGGAAAAATATTGACGTTTCCGGTACCAGTGTAACTTAACGGGGAATAGAAACGTGTATGTAATAAGTGTAGTTATATTAAAATGAATAATGTCTGCTTGAATACGGCAAAATATCTGTACCACGCTGATTGCCACTATCTTTTTTTTTTTAAATTTTACAAACATACCATAATTTTCGATTCATTAAACTTCCTATTTTGCCAATATGTTTTATTATTAAGAATTACTGAATTGATATACGTATGATGTTCAACCATTTCAGAATAAAAAATTCAAAACCTACACCTGTGTAATTATAAATTGTAAACAGCTGACCCTGTTTAAAAACAAAACAAAAAAACTTACGTATGTATTTTTGTGACATAAGAATGGATGTGGTAGTGGCAGCAGGTATAATACATATCAATCAGACAATTTTAAAATGTCTATTCTAAAATATATTCGTCAAGTTTATTTGTATTTTGTGACTTGACAAGAATGTGTTATGGCCGTAAAAGTTATAAAACCGTATAAAACATAGTTCGATTTAAAAAAAAAAAAATTGGGGGGGGGGGGCGGTGGTACTTACCTCTATTACACATATTATACTTAAAGACAGCGTTATTTAAAACAAATGTAAAATCATATTTCTTAAATATATATGTCAGATTTTATTTTTCAACGACAGCGTATTTTATAGATGGGAGACGCCGTAAAAATATCAATGCTAGTGCTATATAAATATAAAAGGAAGTGTCTAGGGGTACGAACCTCCTTTTTTTCTAGAGATTAAGTGTCATTTACATTTCAGATTTGGTTGAAAATGAAAAAAAAATAAGACTTCATCGATGAATCTAAATGGTTTACAGATAGCAAAATTACATATTAAACATTCTTTTGATAAATTTATTTCTAATGAAAAATCCCTTTTCCATAGTTTGTAACTCCAGTGACATTTCAATAAAGCTTGTTTAATTATCTTATGAAAAACCTTCTCTTTTATTACACTTGATATTGAAATAAACATCCAGGTGACAATACCCGGAGGCAATAGATATCGACATCGCAATACCGGTCACCTGTTACCAATACCATATAGGTGTTGTCTCCCCTGATATCGATTTTCTGCAATATCGGTCATGAGGTCAATTCTTCCTCATGAGTAAAACGCATTTTACCTCCTAAGTTATGATTACAACACACAGGGCGGTATTATGATAGGATAATGTTTGAACCGAGGCTTTTGAGTACCGTGGACAGGGACATAGCGTGATAGCTTAGAGATAGACCCTAAAAATTTCAATGATAGTAATTCATTAAATAAAGTCTAGAAATTGGTTTCCAAGTCCTTTAAAATAACCAAAAATGTTTTCACAAATGTGAAGTTTATGGTAGTTTTGTTAATATCAATAACAGAAGTTTTAATTTTTAATTTAAAGTTGTGATCCACAAAGAATGACAACTCTTGTCTTAGGCTAGTACTTATAAGCAGAGACTATTAGTTTACTTCCCTTGCAATTACACAATTGAGTGGAAAATGAAAAACTGTTTTAGACTTAATATCATACTTTTTTGCACAAGCCAATAATAAAATGAAGTACCAGTAAGTTATTAATAGTGCAGATAATTAGAGATGGTACCGACCCAAGAAAATCTAAGGAGAACAACTCTGAAATAACCAATGAACTGAAGCCAACATAAAACATTGGTCAAAAGTGAAAGGAAAATCAGATAGGTCCTTTTTACAACAACTGATCAGGAAGACAAAATATGACCTACATTTGTTTAAATCCCTTTGTATTCAATATACAACATGCACACTTTTCTCATGGCTTACACTGACAGTTATTTTATAAGTTGTAGAGAGGCCCTGATAGAAAGTTCAGTAGTGCATGAACATAATGTAAAATAATGCATAAATTCCTTTAAAGAAAAGTTACAACATTAAGAAACGTTATTAAGTTCTGATATTTTAGTAAAAGTTATATATTGTTCTCAATGGTGATACATTGGTTTCCACAAAATTTATTTATCAAAATGTAAAATTATATATCCAACAATGAGATATAACAAAAAATAGTTAAATTGGTATCACTTTTGTGTAACAAAGCAGCCCGATTGCGTATATTTATCACTTCAAAGAATCATTTTGAAAGTTTTTCTTATGCTTTAGTCATTTTGAAGAGTTTCTCTTACTGTTCAAGAGTACTTTGCTTCAAATAATGTAACACAAAAATTCATTGTCATCAAATATAATTACAATGTTTTAATGTAGTGGTTGTAATTACAACATTTGAAGGTAGCTCATAGGTAATGACTCTATGTAATGTATTTAAGCAAGTCAACATTCTCTGGATGGAACTATCATGATCATTGCTTTCCTTGAAAAAGAATAAATGCTGAAAAAGCATATGGAGATTACTTTATTTGATGATTTTCGTTACAACTACCTTAAACAAGCTATAAGGTGTTTTATTTATTGTTGTAAACAAAGTAAGCGGGTAACTTCAGATATCAACATTAATTTACAACTTAAACTGTTTACACAACTTATAAAAAGGGGTTTTGTTGGGGCCTCTCATTTACAATTATATCAACAATTATCACCTGTGCATTCATGAGTGGAAAATATTGATGGTAAAATGATGTAGGGATTTGTTTACATTATAAAATTTTTAATAACTTCTTTCAGGTAAATTTTTGGTATGGTTTTGGTAAGCTTATAATAAAGAGCATGTCATTCTCTTTCACTCAGATTTTTTTCAAGCATTTTAGACTCTTGGCTAGTCTTGGAATTTGACTTTATTAAAAGAAAAAAGGAAGTTCAGTATAGGCTCTGTCAAAGTGTTGAAAGTAGACTAAACTTACACTATACTCTATTGAATTTATTTAACTGTGGAAACTTTTGATATAGACTATAATTGGGGGAAATCCTAAAATCATTGAAATACGGTCAATACAAGAGTTGTCCATTTGCTTTAGATATTTTGAGAAAGTCATTTTTTAAACATCAAGTATTTCTTTTTTCACATGGAGAAGAGGAAAATTATAAATATCTTTAGAAAACTGGTGCACTTAGCTATCATTTCCCTCTGAAAAAAGTCTGTAAAGATGAATTTGAATTTTTAGGTACCATCTCTGCATAATGAACAATTGATTGTGCAGAACAAACTAATAAATGCTCAGCACAAACTATAAGATGTACCGGAAAAACTAGTAAATGTACATAACAAACTGTTTAATCTACATAACAAATTAAGATTTGTACCGAATACATTGGAAAAATGCACATGACGAAGTATTAATTCTACAGCACAAACTAGGAAAAGCACAACAAAATCTGAAATGACTACGTAATAAAAAAAAATCATGTCAAGACAGTCTAAGCATTCCATACTGATGGGTCCGTGTATTAAGTCATTGCGTATCCTAACCATTGTGGAACCGCAACTCTTGTGAGAAACTGATGACCTCACACGAAGTTCGTAGCACACGGTTGTTTTCTACTTCTACGAGAATATTCTCAAAAAATCACGTTCTAACGGATAATTGATAATAACGGTTGATAGGTCGATGCAGTTTCAAAAAGACAATATAGCAAGACATTGTTAAAATGCAAAGGTATTATAATAGAAAACATGCTTTACTGTTGTTAATATATATATGAAATTAGGCTGGTAGTGAAACCTTGTAGACTGGCATTGGCCTTGTGGTATATGGCAGGTCATTCCAAAGTCTGATTGCGCGGGGAAAGAAACAGTTCATATGTTATTGTCTTTTATACAGCATGATTAGAGATGATTGGTTTTCTGTGCTGTTCTAGTGTATACCATTTGAGTTGTAGCATTGATGATACACTAATGTAATGGGAGTAGTCGTTAAGCACATATCTTGATTCGGCTCTTTGATTCTTTCTAGTTCATTTGATAATTTAAAAGATTTTTGCAAGGGATGCCAGACTGTGTTACAATACTCAAGTTGTAGTATTTCATGTATAAGTTTTATTGGCTATTTCTTTGATGTTTTTGTTATTACTTTTGGTGTTTTTTTCAATAAATCTGAGTGTGTTTTAGCTTGAGGTGACTTAATTAGTTTCTATGTTTTTCAAGCTAAAACCTTCACTAATTGTTATTCCTATTTTGCAGTTTTGTAGAGTTAGTTTAAGCTAAAGCCTTCACTAATTGTTATTCCTGTTTTTCATTTCTTATAGATATAAGTTCAAGTTCATGTAATTTATATGGAAAATGGACAGTATAACGTTTCCTTTTTGAAATTCTGTTGAACTCACATTTATCAGGATTAAATTCCATTGACCATTGAGATAACCATTTGTTCTAATTGTGTTAAATCATTTTGGCGCATCTAACATTATATATACTATGGTGGCATCAGCAAAGAGCTGGACTCCTTTTTTTAACTGTTAATATAATAGAGAAAAAGGCAGGGGCCCAGGAAAGGACCTTGGGGTATCTTAGATATGACTGGTACTTAATCATGAATGAGAGCCCTGTAAAACAACTGTTTGAGTACGTTATTTTTCAGGAAAGATCTGATTCAAGAGACTATATTCATTTATCAATTCCACGTTTCATTAATTTATATAGAAGGTGATGGTCGTATTTGTTACTTTTTTCTTTTACATTGCAAATTTGCACCATTATTATCCATCAAGAGGATCGTCAAAATCCCAAGACTAGGAAGCCAAGTTAGGCCTCTAGTATGCGAGAATGATTTGTACATGCATATGTGCCAACCTTAAACTTCCAAATTTTACACGGCTTACTGGTTGCTGAGGGTAAAGGCACAATGACAAAAACTTTGAAAGAGTCAACTGTGGCTGCTGTGTGTGCAACAGACGGCAAATATAGAGTGGGTGCGACAGTTGCTTTCCTTTTTACGTCAAAGATTGCGAACTTTATTCAAGTAACATACATTTTATGCCATTTCAATAGGCCCGCTTTGCTTGCCAACTTACATATGCTTCCTTTGTGAATTGTCGCATTTGCAAAATAGTTCTTATTTAAGCTATATTTAAACTGCCGTTGCTGTTCATAAATTGGGTGCATACAATGTGCCCTTCTTAAACCTTTGTTTCATCTTTGTGGCGAGCTTAGTTGTCCGTTCACAACACTAGTTTTCACCAGATAATACTACAACCACATTTATGTAGGACTGAAAGTGTACATACGTGTCTATATTTTGGGAGATCGTTTTGACAAAACATAGTTTACAAGCCAAATACTTACGTAAACAAGCTATTCTTTATCAAGTTGTTTGTACGATGAACTCCAGTTTGAATTTACCTTTTATTACCTAATATTATCACTAGTCAGATCGTTGCATGAATTGTCAGGTAGCAATTAAGTAGACAAAGCGGACACATACAAACAATAAACCAAATCGTCATTGAACGTCCTATCTTTTTTTATCAGTAACGTGATTGAAACGTATATAATAGCTGGTGTGCGGTCTGCGCGAATTAAAATATTTGCAATGGATTAAGATGACACAATTGTAAGTACTATCAGAATTTAATATGTTTATGGGTCTACTTCTTTTTTAATATTTTAGATAATCGTAAATTTTCGACGTTTTCAAATTAGTAAAACGCATTTTACCTCCTAAGTGATGATCACAACACACAGGGCGGTATTATGATAGGATATTGTTTGAACCGAAGCCTTTGAGTACCGTGGACAGGGGTATAGCTAAATTACCCCGAGAGGTCCGAGGCGTGCTCCCCATGTTTTAAAATCTAAATGTCTGTGGTGCAATCTGAAGGCATTTCAACAATAACGTTGAGCTAATTTGAATTATCAAGTACCTGTAAATTATTTTCAAAACATACTACACGGCTGTTTAGATTTCGTATGAACCATATGATTTTATGACAGAAAATTGTCATTTTAAGAATCTATAATGCTAACCTAGATTCTAACATTTCCAAAACGTGTTGTTGTTTTAATGAAGTGCTATACATGTTAAAGTAATATCTTGTTATCGTGTCGGATAAATGGTTTATACCAAATAGTAGTTTGTAGACACTTAAAGGATGGCATGGTCGTGTGTTGGTAAACAAATATCGAACAGAAAGGACACTTGAAAAAGAAATGCTCTGCGTCTTCATTATAGAAGCCACATTTGCAACTTGAGTTATTCCGATATAAATCTGAATTGAGATTGCCATGTTTATTTTTTATGCGCGCGCAAGATGTGTTGGTGGAAATCTGTCACCAGAAAGAAAGTATGAGGGTACTATTTGTGCTTTATATTTATTTCTAAGTTTCTGTTTGAAGGAAGAAAGTGTGTGAGCATTACACAATTCAGTGTCAAGGCTATTCCACATTTTTTTATCGAAGATGGTATTACTAATTATGAATAGATCTTCAACCGTCTAGCAACAGTAGCAAAGTTATCGTTATATCTTAGATTGTATGTGTTTGAATCAAGAACAGTTTCTGGAAATATTCAAATAACTCGGTTATTCACCACAATCGTATTTAAATACTAGGAACAATTTTTGCGTATTTCGTCTATCTGACAATTAAAGCCATCCAATTTCACGAAGAAGTCTGAAACGGATCTGGTTAACCCAGTGACAACACATTCAGCATGATTTTTTTTATTCTTTCGGGCGTTTCTTTTTCGTATTGAGTGCAGCTCTACAATACCGACGATGCGTATTCTGTAATTGGTCTCGGGTATGGTATATAAATCTGATCAAGCTTTAAGTATACATTTTTTTATACAGACAAAGCGCTATCTTGTATACGCCAAGTACCGTCGTCACAGGAGGTAACCCCTAAGTATTTATAGTAATGTACAAAATCAAGCTGTTTGTTCTGAAATTAAATAGCAGGACGATTTTGATTATTTTTTTTTTTTACAGAGAACAATACATTACTTCTATTTCAGCCGGATTAAATTGTGCTAATCATTGTTCCACCTAGACAGATATATTGTTTAAATCAGTATTAATAGTCGTTTCTATGTATTTGTTATCGTTTGAACTTACCGCCAGGGAACTATCGTGCTGACGTGAATTGAAAAAAAACATAAAAAAAACACTGAGCCGGCTGTTAGGTATTTTTCTTCTGAGAGTGTAGTCCTTACAAATACTCTTTGCTTCATATTAACCAATGTTTGAGAACCAGTGTAACACATTTCCAGAACCCCCCCCCCCCCCCCCCCCCCAAAAAAAAAAAACAACAACAACAACAACAAACAAACACACTGTTTAAGTTTAAAGATATGACCTTTTACCGCGAAAAGTCGAAAACTTGAAGTTTTTAACACAACAATTGTCGTGCAAACGTCAACTTCTTGATCTAGAATCAAGTGCGAAAAGTAGAAATTTAAAAGCCTTAACTTCAACTTCTCGCGCAAAGGTGTTCCGCGAAAAGTAGAAATCTTGAAGTTTTTGACCCGAGAATTGTCGTGCAAACATCAACTTGTCGACCCACAATCTAGCGCGAAATGTTGAAATTAAGTGGCCTATCTTCAATTTTTCGACCAAGACTTTGGCCGATATTTTCGCGATATTATCGCTTAAATTTCGGCTTTTCGTTCTAGGACTAACTAACTAACCCTAACCCTAACCCTAGAACGAAAAGTCGAAATTTAAGCGATAATATCGCGAAAATATCGACCAAATAACTGGCACGAAAAGTAGAAGTTAAGACTTAAATTTATACTTTTCGCCCTACAAATTCAGTCGATAAGTTGACATTTGCACGACAATTGTCGCGTTACAAACTTCGATTTTTCAACTTTTCAGGGAAATATCTTAGCACGAGAAGTTGAAATTAGCTCTCTTAATTTCTACTTTTCGCGCTTGATTCAAGGTTGAAAAGTTGTCGTTTGCACGACAATTGTCGGGTCAAAAACTTCATGATTTCGACTTTTCGCGGTAAATTTATAGCACGAAAAGTTGAAAATAGATGCTCAATTTCAAATTTTCGCGTTTCTGTCTAGTCGAGACTTCGATGGCAGAAACAGGATTCCGTAGATTAGTTATATTGAAAAAACTGTGTTAAAGGTAAGAGGTTTGGAATGCGCGAGCAATTATTATGTACAATTAATTCATTTCAAATAGGAACTAGAAATATCGTCTAATGTAGATTAAACTACCAATTTGGAAAGCTCATTATTTTGTGTCAACAAGGTTCGCTATTTAGTGCATAAAGTGTTCGTTTACAAATTTTGACAGCCGTCAAACTGGACACACCCCTTCTTCTCTCAAGTCACTTGTACGTTGAGTTTGCAGCCTGCAACCCATGTCTTTGGCACGAGATTTGCTCGTTTTAGTCGCCTGGTTTCAAAGCTGAGATACTCATGGTATGGGGTCAGATACCCCTGGACGAATACTCCGCCATTTCCTTGCTAGCGTCTGGTTTTGGAGTTTGCATATTTTACAATATTTTTTTTTTCTGTTGTAATTGTCTGCTGGATTCCCTTTCTTGTAACAGTTGTCTATATCCGAGGAGGTCAAGGTCAATCCAACAGCATTAGTATGATTTATAATATTGTTTTCCACATTCTCGTCCGATGTGCTAATATCGCCGGGGATCCCTGAAATGTCTGGACACATTCTGCGTTCGCCATGAGTTGATTTTAGTTCAGACTGGAGTTTTATCACTCTTTAAATGATTAATCTCATCCCTCAGTTCCTGATTCTATTTCGCACTATCTCTTTTATATCTTGTCTGATATCCTTGATGAGCTTTTCTTTCAGTGCTGTTTTCATGTCTCTGATTAGTAATCTGATGGGTATTGGAGCAAGCAACAGGTGCTTGACAGCCATTTGGCCATAATGTACCCCCCACCCAACACACAGTAATAAATGAAATAAATAAATAAAACAATCACACTGACAAAACCGATTGACATTATTGTCTAAATGGAAAAAAGAAGAGCGTTTTACGTTACGATACTAACATATGAAGATCGTTAAATTGTGTTAGTCAGTTGGTAATCTTTTGTTACGAGCGGTTTGCCATGCATACTGACAAATTAACGTTAAGATGCGTGTTTACGAGTTGTTCAAGGTAAGTAGCATGCATTGCTACTTAAACGACCAAGTAATGCCCTTTGTATAACAGGAACTGGGAGACTTTTTCGTCTGTATATTAGAAATTAAGTTTTAACCAAAATGCAAATGAGTTTTTAAAAGCTTGGTATACTTTCGAAGCAAAAACGAACAACACTAAGGAGATGAATGCTATGAAATTCAATGTACGTTTAACCCAGTGTGGTGTTTGCTATCCATGGCATGCCGCGGTA
Organism: Mercenaria mercenaria; assembly: GCF_021730395.1. Taxonomy (NCBI): domain Eukaryota; kingdom Metazoa; phylum Mollusca; class Bivalvia; order Venerida; family Veneridae; genus Mercenaria; species Mercenaria mercenaria. The sequence goes on along the minus strand of NC_069365.1, from coordinate 50,093,310 downwards.
TATTTAGTTCTGGCTTCCATAACGTAAAGGAAGCTATTTTATATTTTCTGATGTATGGAACCCCTAGACTGCCTTGGCACGATAATTATTAGTTCGCCATGTGCATTTTCCAATACATTCGGTACAAATTATAATTTGTTATGTAGATAAAACAGTTTGTTATGTACATTTATTACTTTGTCCGGAACATTTCTTAGTTTGATCTGTACATTCATTAGTTTGTGAGGTACAATTATAATTTGTTATATAGATAAAACAGTTTGTTATGTGCATTTATTCGTTTGTCCGGTACAATGCTTAGTTTGTGCTGTGCATTTAGCAGATTGTTATGTACAATTAATAGTTCGTTATTTGCATTTTCCAATATATTCGGTACAAATTATAATTTATGTAGACAGAGCAGTCTGTTATGTACATTTTAGCTCAACTGAGCCAAAGGCTCAGGGTGAGCTATTGTGATCACTCACCGTCCGTCGTCCGTCCGTAAACTTTTAATTTAAACGACACCTCCTCATAAACCGCTAAGCCAATTTCATCCAAACTTAATAGGAATGTTCCTTGGGTGAAGCTCTACAAAAAATATTCAAAGAATTGAATTCCATGCAGAGCTCTGGTTGCCATGGCAACCGAAAGGAAATTTTTAAAAAATCTTCTTCTCAAAAACCAGAAGCCTAAAGCTTAGATATTTGTTGTGAAGCATTCACTAGTGGACCGTTACCAAGTTTGTTCAAATCATGACCCCGGGGTCAAAATTAACCCCGCCCGAGGGGTCATATGATTTTACAAAACCAGAAGCCCTAGAGCTTAGATATTTGACATGTAGCATTGCCTAGTAAACCTCTACTAAAGTTGTTCAAATCTTGACCCCGGGGTCAAAATTAACCCCGCCACAGGGGTCACTTGATTTTACATAGATTTCTATAGGAAATTCTTCAAATTAAAAAAAAAAACCAGAAGGCCTAGAGCTTAGATATTTGACATGTAGCATTGCCTAGTGGACCTCTACAAAATTTATTCAAATCATGACCCCGGGGTCAAAATTGGCCCCGCCCCAGTGGTTACTTGATTTTACATAGGAAAATCTTCAAATTTTTCTAAAAATAAACCAGAAAGCCTAGAGCTTAGATATTTAACATGTAGCCCTAGTGGACCTCTGTAAAATTTGTTCAAATCATGACTCCCGGGGTCAAAATTGACCCCGCCCCAGGGGTCACTTGATTTTACATAGGAAAATCTTCAAATATTTTCTTAAAATAAACCAGAAGGCCTAGATCTTAGATATTTGACTTGTTGCATTGCCTAGTAGACTTCTACAAAATTTATTCAAATCATGACCCCGGGATCAAAATTGGCCCCGCCCCAGGGGTTACTTGATTTTACATAGGAAAATCTTCAAAATTTTCTAAAAATAAACCAGAAAGCCTAGAGCTTAGATATTTAACATGTAGCATTGCCTAGTGGACCTCTATAAAATTTGTTCAAATCATGACTCCCGGAGTCAAAATTGACCCCGCCCCAGGGGTCACTTGATTTTACATAGGAAAATTTTCAAATATTTTCTTAAAATAAACCAGAAGGCCTAGATCTTAGATATTTGACTTGTTGCATTGCCTAGTAGACTTCTACAAAATTTATTCAAATCATGACCCCCGGGGTCAAATTGACCCCGCTCCATGGGGTTACTTGATTGTACATAGAAAAATCTTCAAAATTTTCTAAAAATAAACCTGAAGGCCTAGAGCTTAGATATTTGACATGCAGCATTGCCTAGTGAAACTGTACAATATTTGTTCAAATCTTGATCCCCCAGGGTCAAATTGACCCAGCTCCAGGGGTTAATTGATTGTACATTGGGAAATCTTCATAAATTTGCTTAAAATAAACCAAAAGGCCTAGATCTTATATATTTGATATGTAACATTGCCTTGTAGATTTCTACAAACTTTATTCACATCATGACCCCCGGGGTAAAATTAACCCCGCCCCAGCGGTAACTTAATTGTACATCGGTAAATCTTCAAAAAAATTCTAAAAATAAACCAGAAGGCCTAGAGCTTAGATATTTACCATGTAGTATTGCCTAGAGGACCTCTACAAAACGTTTTCAAATCATGACCCCCAGCATCAAATTGGCCCCGCCCCAGGGGTTACTTGATTGTACATAGCAAAATCTTCCAAAAATGTCTAGAAATAAACTAGAAGGCCTAGAGCTTAGATATTTGGTGTGTAGTATCGCCTAGTGGATCTCTACTAAGTTTATTCAAATCATGACCCTCTTGTTTAGTTTGTATGTACATTTCTTAGTTTGTGTCGTGCATTTAGCAGTTTGTTCTGTACAGTTGATGGTACGTTATGTGCATTTTCCAGTATATTCGGTACAAATAATAATTTGTTATGTAGATAAATCAGTTTGTTATGTACATTTACTAGTTTGTTCCGTACTTTTCTTAGTTTGTGTTTGTGCATTTAGCAGTTTGTTCTGTACAATTAATAGTTCGTTATGTGCATTTTCTAATGTATTATATATATTGGTACAGAGCATAATTTATTGTTAAGCTGAGAAAAGTAAAAAGAGCTGATCCTAAACAATACTGGAAAGTTCTGAACAGCAAAATGAAAACTAATGTAAATGATTTATATAACTATTTTACAAACTTGATTTGTGATGACAATATTGATGACACACATTATGATATAAATACTGAAGCTGAAAATGATGAACAAATTGATAAAGAACTACGCAAAGATTTAACTGCACTGGAAATAGAAAATGCTGTAAAATCACTGAATAATAGGAAAGCTAGTGGTTCAGATGATATTCAGTATGAACATATTAAAAAGAAGTTGTTGCCTATTATGAAAGATTTATTTGTGAAACTCTGATATTATCTTCCAACATAGTATTATCCCAAAAGCTTGGACAATAAGAGTTATTAAAGCAGCATGCCTCCAGATTTGGCAAAAAATAATCTTTCTTTCAAATTGAAGTTTTGGTCATATTATGAACATTAGAATATGAATTTTTATTTCTAAACTATTTTAAAAATTCCAAATCAAGAAAAAAAGATGACCGCGTCGGGAATCAAACCCCGCACCGCCGCGGCAATAAAGACATTTTCCCGTCGTCGTAACCAATAGCGCCGAAGTGCCTTTGACTCAGTATGGAGAGCAGGGGTGATGTTTGCCTATAATATCAATGGAACATTATAAAAAGTGGTGAAAAGTATTTACGCCAATGCAAAGTCATGTACAAATGTTAATGGGGAAAAATCCAGTTTTTTCTCTTGCTCAATCGGCGTTCGTCAAGGCGAAATTTGTCGTCTTTGCTCTTTTTTTTTTTGAATTTGAATGATTTGCATGTTTACTTTTTGTAAATAGTGGTATAGCTGAAGGTATTGATTGTATGTCAAACCAACTTTATGATAACGTGTTGAACTTTGTTAAACATTTTGTTATTCTTTATGCAGACGATACTGTTATTGTGTCAGAATCAGAAAGAGATTTACAAAATGCCTTTATCATATACACGTTTATTGTAATAAATGGAAACTAAAACTGAACACTGCTAAAACCAAAGTCTACCTACCTATTGATATGCAAATAGATCTTTTTAACAAAACTGTCAAACCCGTTTTATTATATGACTGTGAAATTTGGGGATTTGGTAATATTGAGGTAATTGAGAGCGTTCAGTTGAAATGTTTGAAATATATTCTTAGACTTAAGTCATCAACACCCAGTTCTATGGTTTATGGTGAGACAGGCGTTAACCCGCTTAGCATAGATATTGAATCTAGAATTATTAAATGCCGGGCTTATTTGTTAAACCTGTTTATCCAAAATTATCTAGTTTGTCTTACTGTATTATGCTAAGTCATTTTAGGTACACAAATCCTGTTCCAGTACAATGTTTGAATTGATTAAAAATGTTAGAAATATTTTTATAAAATGTGGATTATACAATATATGGACACTCATGATTTTGTAAATAACACCTGATTATCAGCCACCATTAAGCAAAAATTGTCAGATTTGTTTTTAAACAAGTGGTATTCTGATATAGACAGCTCAAGTAAATGTAAAAATTATATATTATTTAAAACTGAATTTAAATTTGAAGACTATTCGTTAAAAACACCGTCAAAACTATTAAGGTTATGATAAAATTTAGAACTAGAAATCATGAGATGCCTTGGAATTGGAAGCTGGAATGCAGCTGATTATAATTTGAGAATATGTAATTTATGTAACACCAGTATCGGAGATGAGTTCCATTATTTATTTGAATGTCAGTAATTTAGGTTAAGAAGAAGACTTTCTGAAAGCGAAATATTATACATGACAAAATGTAAACAAGATCAACAGTTTAATGAATATTGCAAAAATAAATGTGCCTGAATACAACAAGTTATGCCTCTTTGTGAAGGAAATAATTGCTAAATTTACGCAGATGTCACAGTGAGAATAATAATATCACATTTATATATTTTGTATGCTACTTATAAGTTAGACTTAAGTAAAATGTTATTCTCTCCCGATAATCATATATCAACTATATACCATTTATCAATTTTTTATTATCTACTATTGTATACGATAACGATTATTTGTTTCTGTGCCTTTTTCGTTGCCTTAGTTGTTTATGTAACATTATGTAGAGACTTACCCTAAGCCCTCCTTACACAAGGTAAACAATCTGTTTATATAGTGAAATTGTTTAGTGAACACCGTTTGTTAATCCTAATCCTGTCCTTGTTATACCAATGCAATGGAAAAGTAATCTATCTATGTTAAATGCTGTGCGTGATAAGACAGTCATGCATTGAACTGTCCTGAAATTGATTTCTTTGATTTTCTCATATTTCTAGATGTTTTTCCCATACTTTGACGCATATATATTTATAGAAGAGATTGTTCTCTTTCCAGCAGTAACCTTTTCAGTATATTTTACCTTGTGAAATTCTGTGGGTTTTGACTTTTTCAAAATAATCGTCTGTTTGTTGACAAATTTCTCCAAGTTCGAAACTGGGTCACGTGCGGTCAAAAACTAGGTCAGTAGGTCTAAAAATAGAAAAACCTTGTGACCTCTCTAGAGGTCATACTTTTGAATGGATCTTCATGAAAATTGGTCAGAATGTTCACCTTGATGATATCTAGGTCAAGTTTGAAACTGGGTCAATAACTAGGTCAGTAGGTCAAATAATGAAAAAACCTTGTGACCTCTCTAGAGGCCATATTTTTCATGGGATCTGTATGAAATTTGGTCTGAATGTTCATCTTGATGATATCTAGGTCAGGTTCAAAACTGGGTCACATGAGCTCAAAAACTAGGTCACTATGTCAAATAATAGAAAAAAAAACGACGTCATACTCAGTTCAAAACTGGGTCATGTTGAGACAGGTGAGCGATTCAGGACCATCATGGTCCTCTTGTTTACTTAGAATTGTATATTAATTTTGATGCATTTTCACTATATCTCTGTTATTTTAGAAGGGATTTGATTCATACTTAAAATAATTGTTCATCATCATCACCTACATCATTTGACACAAGGGCCATAATTGTGATACCTGTATTTTATGAGTTATCCTCCTTTTTACTTAAAATTTTAGGTTAAAGTTTTTATGCACTTTCACTCTATCAATGTTATTACCAAACAGATATGATTCAAACTTTAAACAGTTGTACCACATCATCATCCACATCATATGACACATGGACAATAACTCTTACACCAATATTCTTTTTTGATTATCCCCCTTTTAGCTTAAAATTTCAGGTTAAAATTTTGATGCACTTTAACTTTATCTCTGTTATTACCAAATGAATTTGATTCAAACTTAGAATAATTGTACTACATCAACACCCACATCATATGGTACAAGGGTCGTAACTATTGCACCAATATTATGCCCCCTTTTTTAATACAATTTCAGGTTAATTGTGGTGCACTATCACTATATCTTTGTCATTACTTAATTAATTTAATTTCACTTAAATTAGTTTTTCCAGATCATCATCCTCATCATATGGCACAAGGTCTGTCACTCTGGCAAAAATATTTTATGAGATATATCCCCTTTTTACTTAGAATCTCAGTTTATTTTTGATGCCTTTTATATCTTTGTTTTTACTTTAGAAATGGATTTAATCAAACTTAAAATGTTGTTCCACATCATCACTCACATCATACAACACAAGTTTGATACTGCTGGCCCCAGTATGTTCTGAGTTATGCCTTATTTTTACCAATAGAATTTCCGGTTCAAGTTGTGATGCACTTTTGCTGTATCTCCAGTATTACTAAATAGATTTGATTCAGACTTAAAATAAATGTTCCAAATTATTAGCCGCATGATATGACACATGGTGCATTAAGTTTTCCTTGAATTATGTTCCCTTTATACTGATTTAACGTTTTGAGACTTAAGCTATTGTCCAATATATTCATCCACATTTGAGTCATTAAACACTCCAGCTCCAGCTTTCTCAGATGTACCCAATTTCACTATCCAGCATCGAAATAGTCGAGCGTGCTGTCTCCTGTGACAGCTCTTGTTTCATGTCTAGTGATATGGACAGTTCAACCATCCTTCAAATATAGTAATATCTTAGTTTAAATTTTGTAACACATTAAGCAATATACAATTTTAGCCACCAATTTTCATATATGATTTTTTAGCTCATCTGATTTTTTGAAAAAAAAATGATGAGTTATTGTCATCACTTGATTGGCGTGCGTTGGCGTTGCCTGGTTAAGTTTTATGTTTAGGTCAGCTTTTCTCCTAAACTATTAAAGCTATCGCTTTAAAACTTGTAACACTTGTTCAACATCAATAGCTGACTCTGTACAGCAAGAAACGTAACTCCGACCTGCTTTTTGCAAGAATTATGGCCCCTTTTAGACTTAGAAAATATCAGATTTCTTGGTTAAGTGTTGTGTTTAGGTCAGCTTTTCTCCTAAACTATCAAAGCTATTGCTTTAAAACTTGCAATACTTGTTCACCATCAAAAGCTGATTTTGTACAGCAAGAAACATAAATCCATCCTGCTTTTTGCAAGAATTATGGCCCCTTTTGGACTTAGAAAGTCAGATTCCTGGTTAAGTTTTGTGTTTAGGTCAGCTTTTCTCCTAAACTATCAAAGCTATTGCTTTAAAACTTGCAACACTTGTTCACCATCAAAAGCTGATTTTGTACAGCAAGAAACATAACTCCATCCTGCTTTTTGCAAGAATTATGGGCCCTTTTGGCCTTAGAAAATATTAGATTTCTTGGTTGAGTTTTGCATTTAGGTCAACTTTTCTCCTTAACGGTCAAAGCTATTGCTTTAAAACTTGGAGCAGTTATTCGCCATTAAAAGTTGACTCTGCGCAGCAAATACCATATCTCTACATTGCTTTTCCTAAGAATCATGGCCCCTTTTGGACTTAGAAAATCATGGATAGGACAATATTTCAATTATACAGAGACAAAAAAAAATCAGATGAGTGTCTGCACCTGCAAGGTGGTGTTCTTGTTTAAATGATCAAATGATAGGATAATTTGATTTTAAATTATTACTTATTTACAAGGCAATGTCCTTCAAGTTCAGGTTTTAAAAATTCACAACTGTATAATTTTAGGCTGAATAAATAACTTTTAAGGATTCCATCCATAGCCAAATAAATTTCCATAAGTTCATTGAAATTCAGATTTGCTCTTCACAATACTAGTAATGAAGTCTCCATTCAACTGATGGAATCTACCATGTTAATGTTTATTACTCTTAGTAGTTACTTTAGATATACATTATCAAGTGTTAAGAATAACATTTAACTTTTAATTTACCTAAAAAATTTCAGACTACTTTGCCCATTTCTTGTAGAAAATATTCACATCTGATGCACTGCAGATAATTGTGTTTTTCCTTTTGTTCCTTATTGCCAAAAATGATTTCTCTTTTATACCAATTGATAAAGTAACACTATTCCTTGGAAAAGACTTTTAAAAGAGACTTCCTGGATGTATCATTTGGGCACTGTGTTTCCGCAAGGAATGAATTCAAAAATACTGTATTAATGCCTTTCCAAAATGCCTGTTGTATACTTATATATTAATGTGGTGTATGTTCCATAATCAGTTTTTACTTGTGACTTCCCTTAACTATTGCACTTATACTACATTTTTTCACCAGAATTTATGTATCATACTATAATCCTGTTATGATTTTTCCGCCAAACTCTTTGTTACATTTTGACATTGTCGTCATTGACGTCACTTGCTTTGTTATGTTTATTTTGAACCCTGAAGAAGGCTGATATAGCCGAAACGTTGGGGGAAAGTGACATGTTTTAAAAAAAGTCTTTGTATATAGTTTTGGCTACTTTTAATACCTATATATATTATTGCCAAAAACAAACAGATGTTCAATTTGCATGTTCTTACAACTCAATTTGACCAGTGTAACATGACTTTGCAAATGAACAATTCCTAGTTTGACAAGTGATAGCTCTTTAAAAGGTATGAAAAATGCTGCTCAACATAGATTTCAAAGAGAAGTCATATTATTCTCGTCCTATTTTAAAATAATTACATATAGGTAATTTAAAAAAAAAACTTGAATTTGGTTTCAAGCAGAATTTATATTTCTGGATTAATTTCAAGATTCTCATTTTTCAGCTCGCCTGAACACGAAGTGCTCAAGGTGAGCAGAGGTTTTGTGACTGGTCATTGTCCCGCGTCCGTCGTGCGTCGTCCGTCAACATTTGCCTTTTGAACACTCTAGAGGCTACAGTTGTGACTCAGTCTTTATGAAACTTGGTCAGAATGTTTGTCATGATGATCTCTAAGTTATGTTCGAAACTGGGTCATGTGGGTTCAAAAACTAGGTCAGTAGGCCAGATTATAGGAAAAGCTTGTGAACACTAGAAGCCACAGTTGTGACCCAATCTTTATAAAACTTTGTCAGAATGTTTGTCGTGATGATCTTTAGGTCAAGTTTGAAACTGGGTCATGTGGGGTCAAAAACTAGATCACCCGGTCAAATCAAAGGAAAAACTTGTGAACATTCTAGAGGCCACAGTTGTGACTTAATCTTTATGAAACTTTGTCAAAATGTTTGTCTTGATGATCTTTAGGTCAAGTGTGAAAGTGGGTCATGTAGGGTAAAAACTAGGTCAGTAGGCTAGATCATAGGAAAAGCTTTTGAACACTCTAGAGGCCGCAGTTGTAACCCAATATTTATGAAACTTGGTCAGAATGTTTGTCGTGATGATCTCTAGGTCAAGTTTGAAACTGTGTCATATGGGGTCAAAAACTAGGTCATCAGGTCAAATCAAAGGAAAAGCCTGTGAACACTCTAGCGGCTACAGTTGTTACTCAGTCTTTATGAAACTTGATCAGAATGTTTGTCATGATGATCTCTAGTTCAAGTTTAAATCATGGTCATGTGATGTCCAAAACTAGGTAACCAGGTTAAATCAAAGGAAAAGCTTGTGAACACTCTAGAGGCCACAGTTGTGATTTAATCTTTATGAAACTTTGTCAGAATGTTTGTCTTGATGATTTCTAGGTGAAATTTGAATCTGGATTATGTGGAATCGAAAACTAGGACAGTAGGCCGGATCAAAGGAAAAGCTTGTTAACATTCTAGAGACCACAATTTAAGTTTTAAACTCCTGATTGGGTCAGGTTCAAATCTGGGTCATGTAGGGTCAAAAACTAGGTCACCCGGTGAAATCAAAGGAAAAGTTTGTGAACATTCTAAGGCCACAGTTGTGACCAAATCTTTACGGATCTTGGTCAGAATGTTTGTCTTGATGACTTCTAGGTCAAGTTTGAATCTGGGTCATGTGAGGTCAAAAACTAGGTCATCCGGTCAGATCAATGAAAAGCTTGATTACACTCCTGAGGCCACGTCTATGACCCTATCTTCATGAAACTTGGTCAAAATGACGATCTTGATGATTTTTAGCCCAAGTTCGAATCTGGATCATTTTGGTTCAAAAACTAGGTCACCTGTTAAAATCAAAGAAAAACCTTGTGCATTCAACAGGGGCTGCATTTTTCATTTGATGTGCATGAAACTTGGTCAGAATGTTTGCCTGCGTGAAATCTCGGAGGAATTTTTATCTTGGTCATTTGGGTTCAAAAACTAGGTCACCATGTCAAATCAAAGAATAAGCTTGCTTACACCCTAGGGGGCACATTTTTGATTCTATCTTCTTAAAACTTGGTCAGAAAGTTTATGAAGTCTTTAAAACACAGCTTCAGCAGCTGGGAAATATAACAATCTCGTGGTACTGAACTTAATTTTGTGTTCAGATCTTGAAAGAATTGTTGTCCTGGCATGTTTGAGAGCTGTCCGGTGAGGAGTCGGATACAAATGACGAATCTGAACACTCATTATCATCGTAATTAAAGGGACTATTATTTCCCTGTTCTGATTTAATTTGTAACAGTTTTGCATTAATAGCACACTTCGGGTCATTTGAATTAGCACTAATGTCACAACAGCGAGCCGCCATTCTTCAGGCTGTAATCTAACCGATTTTATAATATATCGACTGTATAATAGCAGCATGAGTTTCGCTCAGTCACGGTGACCGCCTATGGATGTCCGATACAGGATTATTGTCAAAGAAAATACATGAGAAATCATTTGTTTCTTTAATTAAGTAGTCAATTAGCTTTATATATATATATACCCACTTTTTTATTATAACTCCTTTGAAAGAACACAAAATTCACTGTTTTTATCAGACCAGGATTTTCGTGTTGTCAGTACTTGACCTGGCCTGACCTTGAAATCCATCGCTGCGGGTAATCGCTGTGGGGAGTTTGAACATTGCTCCCTAAAAAAAGGAAATGATGGAAGTGTCTTAAGGTACGGATCCGTACCTCTAGACAAGCCTGTTAGGGGTTTTCCAGGGGTACGGACCTCTGTTTTTCCAGAGATTAAGTGTTATTTACAAATTTTGTCCAGAGATTAAGTGTTATTTTCAAATTTTGTTGAAAAAAAAAACAACAACAAATAAGACTTAATCAATATTTACCTTAAACTTGAATCTAAATGGTTTATAGTCCAAATAATTTGTCGTCAGAACTGATTCTGAGATACTTTCGTGATAGTGCAGAATCCCTCTAAAAGTTTTACGTAAAAACCAGTAAAGACCTTTTCTGTGGCGAAAATAGATTTAGTTAAAAACACGATCAGGCAATATACTTAAACACAAAATAAAACTAAATAATTTTATGGTTTAAACATAACAGAAAAACACGTTAATATATGTTTCATTTTGGCTACCTCGATATATTTACATGTCAGTACAGCTGACAGTACGGTTGGTCGTTATCGATCACGTGACACGAAGCATGCCATGTAAAATGTGTGTTAACTTTATGGTGCGTTGTTTAAAACAGTGACAAACTCGTGTTTTGCTGTTTATTCACATAAACATCAACTGAATCAAAGAAGTATAAATATAGCTCTTTGACTGAATGGAAGGAAAAAATGGATGTTCTTTCCAGGTATCTTAAAATTTCACTAATGTTTTTGTTTTTAATAGTTAAAATGCGATTTAAAAATAGAATCGTCGCGGAAGGTTCACCACAGAAAAGGTCCTATGTTGTACGTGGAGGAGAGCATCGCAACTCGCGTACAATTAGTTGGACTAAAAGTCTAAATGGTTTACAGATACAGTGCTTTAGGGTATAGCGGATTTTAGGGTATAGAGGATATGTTGATAAATTTTGTATTTAGACTTGAATTAGTGTATAAATTTCCATATCATTCTTTTACTGGCATGCAGATAGACATTCTGACAAACATTTTAAATGTTTGCTTGTTGTGGTATTTTTCATATATCAACAAATGAAAATCAAGGCTATCCTCTACTGACTAAATCAGTGTGTATGTAAAAAACGTCAGTGAATAAAAAGTATTTGATAGAAATTTAAAAAGCCGGATGTTTTTGAAAAAAGAATACATTATTATTCTGATTTATAGTAAAAAAAAATCTTGGGAAGTTTGTTTAGATGTGGATTTTAAACTAATAATGGAAAAAATGACTAAAGCTGTCCTGTACACCCTAAATCAGCGCACATGGAAACAATGGCTAGAGAGAAAAAAACACATGAATTTCTATCAAAAGCTTAATGTTTTGAAAAGAAAGGATTTTTTCTGTCTGATATACAGAAAAAAAACTATTAACTTTCATTTCTTTGAATTGGAATGCAGGAAAATTTACTTAGCTATCCGCTATACCCTAAAGCACTGTACCAGCGTTCACCCGATTGGTTACATTTTCTTTCCCCCCACACACACACAACCCCACCCCAACAGGCTTGTCTAGAGGTACGGATCCGTACTCTTATCTCTAGACACTTACAAAAAAAAAACAAATAATAATTTAATAAATTTTAAGATCTTATAAGATAATGAAACAATTCGCCAGAGGAACGCTGTGATGAGCTGAAGTCGGGATTTATTTGATAACGTAGGTCTATCTGAACATGTTTACCATCACGTGATATTGTTTTGATAGTAGTTGATTAATAACTGAATGCTTCGAAAGAAACAATTCTCGCAGTTTGTTCGCCTTTTCGCTGACAGTCTGAAATGGAATATATATATATATCTATACTTATAACAGAGTTTTAAACATGGATTTAAACCAAATTTTAGGCATTTTACCTCATTATTTCCCCCTTCTGCCATTTTTGTTTCGTCTGCTCTCACTTCGTAACCCGTATTTCGTGAGAATAGAAAATCTGTTGAAATCACTCACGGAAAGCATTTCGTCAGTTTGAGGTAATTACATGTAAAACTTTCGTTTTATAAGTCCAAATTATCGAAGATACTCATCAGCTTAATGTTATATGCACACTTCACAAAATATAATCTACTTTTTAAAAATAACAAGTTACAGATGGGTGATTCCAACAAAATGCAGCAAAAATGTGACTAAGTACGGAATCCGGTTCTTGCCCCTTTAATTCTCGCCTCACCAACACGCGACAATGCGATAATTGTCCCAAAATGCGAGATTTAACAGTCCTTGAGAGGTTTTTATGGCGATAATTATCGTCTTAATTTTCGCATGTCTTTCTTAATTCTCGCATCGGGAAATTAAAATTCCGCTTAAATAATGATACATATTTGCGAGAATTAGTAAAGCCTCGCATTGTCGCCGCGTGTTAGGGGTTATTTCTTACTATAGCACCTTGGATGAAAATTTCTGTTACACCGCTAGAAAGGACGGGACTGTCATTATGGGGGCAAGGGACAGTAAATTTGAAAACGCCACAACTCTGCGCTGATACCAGTACGAAAAAAATCATAAAAAAATCCAATTTCGACAAATTCAAGGCAATTGTTGAGCGAATGTCTCGCATAGACACAGCACTTCATTATGTGACATTTTCAGTCTGCCGATTCTGTTGCTTCTGTGATAGAAACGAGTAAAACGCAGGTTTCAGGACACTAAATTTTTAGACAAAAATGGCCCAAAATGCACTCCTTGCGTGACCTGTACCGTATTATCTGCAAATGACTGACCTAAAACACATGCACATTTTTAAAGCATGTGGCCAGACGAAAATAATGGTGGGAAGAAAAGTATCTCATAACCGTTTACTTTTTCCGCAAATTAGTGCTGAAGCTGGATGGATGGAGGACCGTTTCCAATTCGTCTGACTTCCGTTACCTCGGGCAAAGTTTTAGACACGGCCGTCTACATGGAGCTAGGAAAATCGATACATGCACATATTTATTTTACACAATAATCACTCGTACGCAGGAATCCTTAGTTCTATAAACATCATAAATAACCAGTTGAATATATATGCCTGTAAAGTACATATGTCTATTTTATTTAAAAAACGTGCCGGGCCAAATGCGAAACTTGCCCCTTAGGCCTAACTAATCTAAAGGAACCAGCGTAATCTAGTCGCGTAATGGCTGCCAGGTATTTGAACACTAATTTTTCACTTGGCATGGCAACAGAGGTCTAAATTGAAGCTAGTTTCTGTTTAAATTTCATTGTGGATGTATTTTTGACATTTTTGGTAGGAAAAATGGGGGAGCAGGTTGTATTTGGTGAAGTCAAGCTCAAATTTAGTATGAGTAGTACTTCCAGGTCACAGCAGTGTGATTTTGATATCAGTTTACAGTAAGCAAATGTGACCAGAAAAATCTCTTAGAAGATACATGACCCCTACTTTTCTCTTGAAAGTTCATTTTATATCAGTTTTATCATAACTCTTTAAAATGAGGTAAGGATTTGTTCTCTGAAATGGGTCTAGTTATGTTTGGTAGCTCTTTAAAAAAGGTCAGTTTTATATAGAATATATAGGGAAAACTATTTAACATATTGTGACCATTAGAAATTTGTTCCGGTGTATTGCTACATAATACCCGGGAAGAATTATATCGATCAATTATCCAGAAGTTTTATCCCAAGCGACAGTGCGACAATGCGACAGATTCTCGCAGCTATGTATTATTATTTAAGCGGATATTCAATTTCCCGATACCAGAATTAAGAAAGACATGCGAAAATTAAGACGATAATTAGCGACTCAAAAAACCTCGCGAGGATTATTAAATCTCGCCTGCTCCGTACAAGAAGTAATACTTGTGAAAACTAGCGGGAGAGAAAATTTGCAGAAATTTAATAGAATTAGCATTAAACAGTGTTGAAGACGACTGAATTGGCTAAGGAACTGTCATTTATTGATAGAGAAGCAGTGCTAGTGATTTAAAAGTGCGGACTAAAACAGTAATTTCGAGAGTAGGTGAGCAGATAGGATTGTTCTGCCTGGGTGTACGTGTAACCTTACACCGTGTAATAAGTTTCCGCGACGCGGAAGAGAAACGATAACAGTTAGAGAAACTATATAAGAGAAGTTATATCAGTATTCCGATTGAACTAACGTTTACCATAATTATTGATTTGGTGAAAAACTGTTGTACAACAGCCATAAACAATTTGTCAGTGTCTGTGGAAACGAATGTAAAAACTGTTGTAGCTGCAAAAACACAGAGAAGGAGGCTCAGATGTATGTGGAAGCCGTAATGACATCCTTAAGCAAACCAAACTTAATAAGTCATATTATTGGTACCCCTGAAAGGAAACGTAAATTTACAGGAGAGGATAATACAGATGACGAGCATAAAACTGTTAAAAAGTGTAAATTACTAGAAGGTAACGGTGATGTTCTGCAAAGCAGTGGATACCTACTTCTTCAGTTGTCCAAAGTCATTAGAAGCATAAGGGACAAAATGGATTTTAGGTTTGATGAGATGATAGAGAGAATAGAGAGTGTAGAGAAGAAGATAACGGAAAAGGTAACGGACAAAGTCATTAAAATTTTTGATAAACGGATAAGCTCCGAGACGTCTAAGCTAAAAATGAACTTGAGAGCCGAATAGGAGATGTTAAGAGAGAGCTATCAAATGACATTGCACAGGCTGTAGAAAAACTAGAATATTTGTTGCCTAGTGACAATTCTGATGAAAAAAAATTGCCGAAAACTTTATTATATGCAATTTACCTTGTCGTGAGAGCGAAAACATGAACAGGAAAGTCGGAGTCTTTATTCAACAGGGGCTTGGGCTGAGCGATGTTACCATTACACATGTGGAGTGGAAAGAGGCTTGAAATGATAAACCAGGTGTGGTTGTTGCCAAATGTGGTAGTGTTAATGAAAGGGAAAAAATATTGAAATCTAAAAATAAGTTAAAAGAAAACAGAAAATATAGTGAAGTGTTTATATATGCAGATAAATCCAAAAGTGAAAGAAAGTTGGAAGCAAATATGCGCACCATTGTAAACGCGATCAAATATGGTCGCAAACATATTCAAATTAAAGGATCACGGGTGATAAACAGCAATGTGCAACAAACTGGTTATACAAGAACATCGAGAAACAATAGTGGTGATCGATCACAAAACAACAATTATAACAATCAACAGAGAAATGATAGAAATAACGATAGAAATAATAATAACAGAAACTATGAAGGAGGAAGGAATGATGATAATGGCTGACAGCAACGCAGAGGACAAGGCAGAGGGGCTAGAGGAGGACAGCGTGGTGGACGTGGTAACATTCCTAGATCCTACAGGCACTAGTGGACTGCCGGATTTTGGAATGTTAACAATTGGAACTCTGATCATAATTCAATGAACTATGTTTTTAGAGAAGCTTGTATCAAACACTTTGGTTTAGATGTAATAGGTATCGCTGAAACCCATTTGATATTTAATGAATCTCTGTCTTTTGACAATTATGTATGGTTTGGTAACAATAGAAAACACTTGCATGGAAAGGCATGGTCTGGTTCGTGGGGGAGGGGGGAGGTGGGGTTATGATTTATAAAGAAATGTTTGAATATTTTGACATATCTGTAATTGATAGTGATAATGAGGATATATTATGGATACAGCTAAATGAGAAAAATAGTGATGTATCGTATTATATGTGCGTTTGTTACTTACCCCCCCCCCCCCCCCCCCCCCCCCGGAATATTCAACGAGAAATGTCGATGCAAATGATTTCTTTGATAAATTGTTGAGTAATTTATATACACATATCAAAATAAAGGAACTATTTTAATTTGTGGTGATTTTAATAGTCGCTGTGGTGATGAGTCTGATTTTATTGCAGGAGTTGATAATGTACCACTCCGAAATGTAATAGACTTTACATGTAATGAACACAGTGAAACTTTTTTAGAATTTTTAATCAGTGCAAATTTTTGTATAGTGAATGGCAGAAACCATGTTAACAATGACTACACGTGCATAAGGCCACTAGATTCATCAGTGGTTGACTACTGCTTAGTAAGTCATACAGATTTACATCTAATTGATAATTTTCAGCAGCCATTGTGTATTCCTGATCATTCGCTTCTGATTTGGAATGTTCGGCATACTTTTAATAATGTGTATAATCCTATACCATTGCCCGAGAAAGTGGAACAAATTAAGTTCTTGACGGATAAAATACCTGTGAATTTCCTGCAGAGCGAAGAAACTGTTGCACAAATATTTAGAGGTCAGTAAATGATGTGGAACAGGGTTTTGCACTCAGGAATGTATTAATCAGTGCTACATACCATTATGCAGAACTATTAATTCTGACATGATGCAGAATATTCCTCATAAAATTGTAGCCGATAGTAATTCAATTTCAGATCGGAAGCGTAGGGTTGGTAAACCATGGTGGTGTGATGAATTAACTGAATTGTGGAATACTGCCTATAAAGCTGAAAATACATGGCTTAGATGTTCTTGTCCGTATAGGAAAAAGCAATTTAAAATGCAATATAATGCTTGTAGAAATATTTTTAATAAAGCTGTCTAAGGTGCAAAAAGAAGATATTGGTACACATTACATGGAGAGTTGTTGTCTTGTGTAGAGCATGATCAAAATAGATTCTGGAAGTCTATGGGGAAAGTTGGTGTTAACTCCGCCAAAAATAAGGTCATATCAATGGAAATTGTTGAAGAAAATGGTTCCTTAAATTCACACCCAGATTATATATTGAAATACTGGAAAACATGATTTGAAAAGTTATATCAAGGTGACCAGAATGCACATTGTAATGACAATACTTGTACAGTTGATAATTTTTGTGAAAATAGATATATTCCAGAATTTAATGATAATATATCGATATTTGAGGTAGAAAATGTCATTAATAAAGCTGGTAAAAATAAAGCTAGTGGTTTAGATAATATACCATATGAAATGTTTAGAAATAATACTTGTGTTACAGTTTTGCATAGAGTTTTTAATGTGTGCTTTGAGACTGGAAAAATTCCAACAGACTGTGGTAAAGGAATCATTAACCCAATACTAAAGTCAAATATGCTAGACCCTAGAGACCCCATGTCATATAGGGGAATTACGCTGGCACCTACCATGTACAAGTTATACTGTTCAATGTTGAATGATAGAATATCAAAATGGTTAGAAAACAATAATTTACTACAAGACGAACAAAGCGGTTTTAGAAAAGGGAGAAGTACCGTTGACCATTTGGCAAGTCTGACGTCCATTATTGAATCTAGGATTAAAAGGCGAATGCCTACACTCGCCGCGTTTATAGACTCCCAAACAGCATACGATATAATTGATCGATCCATTTTATGGAGCCGTATTGCAGAAATGGGCATATACAATAAGATGCTGAAAGCTGTAAAGTCTTTGTAGTAAATGGATATAAGTCTGATTGGTTTGAGGTAAACATTGGTGGTTTACGTCAGGGTTGTATTTTATCACCTTTACTTTTTGTTTTATAAATGACTTGACTATAAAATTAAATGCGTTAGGTTTGGATATTGAACTTGAAAATGGTACACACTTATCAATATTGTTATATGCAGATGATGTAGTCATTCTTGCAAAAAAAATGAACATGATTTACAGATGATGTTAAATTGCTTATATGAGTGGTGTCAAATTAACTACATGTTCATTAATATGTCAAAAAGCACTATTATTCACTTTAGAACGAGTTCCATGCAGAGGTCCCAGTTTGTATCTAAATGTAATGATATGGAACTAGAATACAAAGATAAATATACATATCTTGGCTGAACACTTAATGAATTTCTGGATTACAAAGTAACAGCTAAGTTCGTGTCACAAGCAGCAGGGAGAGCTTTGGGTCTACTAACTGCAAAATTCAAATCGATTGGTGGTATGCCGTTTCATGTTTATTCGAAACTGTACGACTCCTTAGTTTGGTCTGCTATTGCATATGGGGCTGCCATATGGGGCCAAAGACAGTTTTCTTGTATTGATGCAATACAGAATAGGGCCATGCGGTTTTTCAAGGGAACGGGTAAATACACACCTTACCTCGCTGTTGCTGGTGACATGAGCTGGGAGCCAACGTTTTCTAGACAGTTGAAAGGTGTTGCTATATATTACTGTAGACTTTCAAAAATGGATGATAATAGAACTAACAAGGTTATATTCAAACATTGTAAACATATGAATGGCAGACAAATTGAATGCAGAAACTGGTATTTTACAGTTCAGGAATTGTTTAAGAAATATCACCGCAATGAGTATATTGAGTTAGAAAATGTACATTTATATAAGACAGGTTTGATAGATAAATTGAAAGTAAATTTCTTTTTATAAGTATTTACATGATTGGCTTGAGTCCTTACATTGTCTGTATAGTGTCAGTAATCATGGTAATAGTAAGTTGAGAACTTACAGAAATTTTAAATTTAGTTTTGAAACAGAGGATTATCTTAAAGTAGTGTTACCAATAAAACATAGGTCGGCTGTGGAGTCGCACCAATTAGACTTGAAACAGGGAGTTTTGAAAGGCTAACAGAAAATGATAGAATATGCCCTGTGTGTAACTCTGGGGTAGAAAATGAACTTCATGTTATACTGAAATGTCCATATTATAATGACATAGAAACAATTTGTTCAGCAAAGCCAATGAGATTGATAATGGGTTTCTAAGGTTCAGTGATTTTTATACTCCCCAATGGTAGTATTTTAAAGAAACTGCAAATTCCTGTTACTTAATTCTGGATAAACGTAAAAAATAGTTGTATCATAGTTAAACTTTTAAAATCATAACTTTTAATATGTATAGATCTTAGGCTAGTGTTATTTTTTAATATGTGTAATTATGTATTATAGCTGTAATGTATATCAAACTTTGATATGCTGGTATTAATGGACATAACCTACTACTCTGATCACTGGGGTCTGTTGGGTTATACTGCAGGGATGAGTGCCTGATGGTTTTGCGCAGGGTCTTGTGCCGGTGGATGAATGAGTGCAGCAATTGCTGACCGCAGCAAATGATTGCTGCGTTCTCTCATCAATTGGGACGAGTGTCGGGCTATCCATCGGTCTTCATTTGCGTTGTAGTACGAAAGGTAACAGTGGGATAGACTCAAACCGGGAGTAACTAAAATACCTGTAACTGTAAATGCTGTCAGATATTTTATATCGATTGGTGTGTTGAAACTATAAGGGTATTTTTATATTTTTAATAGCAAATTAATGACACATCTGACAGTTTTCTATATGTATATAGGCAAAAATCTTCCTACGGACAGAATTTCTTTAAACTTTGTGTTCTGACTGAGAATCAAGATTAAATCGGAAATATTACATTGTAAATTTCTTTCAGATAGTGTAAGGGATTAAAGCTGACGTATAGCATTCAAAACAAGTACCATTCTGACAAATACTGTCACGCTTGTGACAGTTACACTGTTTAAGTTCAAACAAGAAGATTTTTTCTTATATTTGTTCCAACTGGGTAGAAACATTGCAATAAACAATTGACAAAATAACAAATACACAAGTTTTTGAGAAAAAATTGCACTGTCTTGTAATATATATATCGTCTTTGTAATATATATGTATTGATCTACCGAGATGGCTTATTGACACACAAACAGAACAAGACCCGAAGGATGGTTTATATATTTAATATGTGTGTTGCATCCAAAGTATAAACTCACACTCTCTCTATAGAAATATGTATATATCTTACATACAGAAACAATAATGAAATATGATATCATAGGCGGAGCTTAATCTTGTAGACTTGCTTACTACATCCTCCTTTACCTTTAGATTAGAACCCATCAATAATCAGAATACATAAATTGTTTAAAATAATCGAAGTTCAAATATATACTCAAAACATGAAAATTCTATTCTAATGAAATAAGCTAGTTGGCAAGTCTATTATCATAATATCTCCTCTTTTTTTCAGCAAAGTTCATTAACCCTTGTTATCAACATAATCAGTTTATAGAGCAAGTGCTTTAGCTAAGTACTTTTACAATGTCACTGTAAACTGAAATATCCTGGGAAAATCCTTGGAATGTTCCGTCGTTATCTAACAGTTTCGTGTTTTATCTCAAAGCCCTAAAATGTGTACAATCAACTGTTATTTTTATCAAAATTATAAATTAAGTTTTGAGTTCTACCGCCCAAGAACTAATTATAATGTAATTGTGAAACAAACAAGTAATAATTCCCAAGAGTAACATAATATTTTCACACACTGATCCTTTGTCCAAAGAATAATAAATCCAGCAAGCGAATATAAAATGACTACACTGCTATGGTAGCAAATAGGGCATTATTATGGCCCACACAGCACTTAGGTGACTAATCCTGTGCACTGAAACATGTGAAATTATGTCACTGATTAATCCAATTATTCATTGACAAAACGTCTAGGCGGTCGTCGTTTCCTTTGCGACCTTTGACGTGGTGCAAATGCAGTATCTGCAGGTTTCGTCTGCGCCGGCTCATAACGACCTTGAACTACCCTGAACTTTGACACGTCTCGTGTAATTTCCTTTCCTCTGTGCCTGATTGTGAGCATTGAACCTTTCCTAGCAATGACAATGCCAGGTGTAGGGTCAAACACTGTCTCAAATTTGTTACGTTGTTCCCGTTTTAGTAACACACGGTCTCCAATTTTCAATGCACTTGGCTGTGCTCTTCTGTTTTTGTCCGCATAAATTTTGTTTTTCGATTTTGACAGGCTGTCCCTGTCGCGAACATCTGTGTCTTGCTTTTCAAATGTCATTGATGGTAATTTCGTTTTTACTTTCCGATTGTACATTAATTCACTAGGAGCTTTTTGTGTTGAAGATTGTGGCGAATTGCGAAAATTCTTTAGATATCTATTCAACGCTCTCTTATAATCTTGACCTGATGCTATTACGGTTTTGACTGATTTTTGCAATGGTGCCATGAATCGCTCGACTATTGCATTACCTTGTGGATGCAATGGAGTAATTCGTTTATGCTTGAATCCCGACTTATCAGCATATTCTCTGAAAGTACGACTCTGAAATGGAGGTCCATTGTCCGTTTTCAATACGTCTGGATATCAAAATATCGAAAATATTGATTCCAAACGCGGTATGACAGTTTCTGCAGATGTTGACCTGACTCTCTCAACTATTGGAAAACGACTATAATCGCATATTACTACTAATAACAGGTACCCATCCGGGAATGGTCCACAGAAGTCACAACTGACTTCAGAAAACACATCTCGTGGCAGAGGTGTTGGTTTGATCGGATCTGGAGTACATCCTGGTGATGCAGCTTGGCACACAATGCATGATTTGCATGCTTCTTCAACCATTTTATCCATATGCGGGACCCAACAATATTCCCGAAATAATTCTTTGCACTTTGATCGGCCTTGGTGACCCACGTGCGAAAGTAACACTGTTTGTTTTTGCAAAGTTTCCGGTATACAAAGCTGTGTACCCCGTAACAACACATATCGTTCATCGGTATATGCAACCCGCAAGTTCTTGATTCTTGTTTAAATTTTCGTATAACCGAAAACTTTCATCGGGTTGGCATTTCTGATTTTTCCAGTCATTTGTTTCTATTGCATTCTTGACACAACTTAATACACAGTCTGATTTAGTAGCTTTTGCTACGTCTGATAGCTTCAATGCATCTGGCAAAGTGTTATCAGTGATAAAACTGATATATTGTTCGGCTGCTGTGTTGGTCGCGTGTCTTGCGTGCGGATGTCTGGAAAGATAATCTGAGATCATTAAACTACCTGGTCTATAATTCGTCTGGAAATCATACGTTAACAACTTCAAACGCCAACATTCTAATCTTGGTGACTGTATATTCTTTACGTTGTTGAAGATTGATTGAAGTGCAGCGTGATCCGTTATCAATTTGAATTGCTTGCCGAATAAGTACAAATGAAATGTTGAATCATGATAACAGCACTAAAGCTTCTCTCTCTGTTTGCGAATAGCGCGCTTGTACTGAATTGTAAGCTTTGCTTCCATACGACACTATTTTTCCTTCTGAATAAGTATTCCTGAACAGCCTACTGGGCTGCCGTCTACCCAGAGTTCAGTTTCTTTCCTCGGGTCAAAATATGTCTTGACTTTGTCACTAGTCAATGCCTCTTTTAGTGAAGTGAACGATTTTTCCTGATCGTCATTCCATTCGAATTTTACATCCTGATGTGTAAGTCGTCGTAATAGTTCCGTTAGGACTGAATAGCCATCTATGAACTTAGACAAATAGTTTGTGAGACCAAGAAATGGACGAATATCGGATACAGATTTTGGTCTGTCCATGTTTTTACTGCATCTACCTTGTTAGGATCAGGTGAAATTCCCGATTCCGAAAACACGTACCCATAAACTTGATTTTTGATTGTCCGAACGAACATTTTTTCTTGTTCAATGTCAGGTTCCGTTCTTGAAGAAGTTGAAGTAATGCTCGCAGATTGATATCACGTTCTTCACGCGTTTTGTCGTAGCATACGATATCGTCAGCAATGTTTAACACGCCTGTCAGAACCTGAAGTGCTTGGCGAAGCTCATTTTGGAAGAGAATCGGTGCTGCTGACACTCCAAAATTTAAACGTTTATTTCGAAAAAGTCCAACATGTGTCTGAAACGTTATCATTACACGTGATGACTCATCCAGTTCAATTTGATGGAAAGCTTTGTACAGATCGAGACGCGAAAACACTTTTGCGCCGTTCAACGTTAAGATTATATCATTCACCGTCGGACTAACATTTTTCTCTGTTTTGATTGCGGTGTTGGCTTTCCTCATATCTATGCACACTCTTACTTCTCCCAGAGAATTTGATTTTGGAGCAGCTACCAGGTTCGATACCCATGGTGTTGGTACACCTTCCACTTTTTCAATAACATCCATATCCTCCAAACTTTTAAGTTCCTGCTCAACTTGCTCACGCACATGAAATGGCACTCTCCTAGGAGGCTGAGCTACCGGCACAACACTTTCATCAATGTGAAACTTAACTTTTCTGTCTTTCAGACATCCTAACCCAGTGGAAACTTGCGAGTATTCCTCAGTAAGTCCTTCATACTCGTCTTTGGCTTGAACAGATTGTATCTGCGGTAAAATCCCAAGCTCTACTGACAGCTCATAACTAATCAATAATCCCTGGTCATGAATTTTGAGTCCGACTCAACAAGCAAAGAACATTTACCTTGGAATGGCAGTGGAGACTTCTGTCCAAATGCGAACGCTTTCGTGGTCGTTTTCTTGATTTCCGGTGATTTTTTTCATTTTCTCAAGGACAATTTCACTAACAATATTGATTGATGACCCGCTATAAATCAAAACATTCACATCTACGCCATTTAATTTTATCCTTTTCTTTGTCACTTTTTTCCCATCTGATTTAAATCCAAATAGCACATCACATTCATCCGAATTGCAATCCGTCGCGTATTCATCTGTTAAAACTTCTAAATCCGGTTGTTCATCCTCGATCAATGTCACCTGCTTCCTACGTTTTCTACAAACCGATATATAATGGTTCTTCTTGTGGCAGTAATTACATTCTGCTTCAAGCGCGGGGCAATGTGATATATGTGGGTATTTTCCTCCACTGTTACGACATTCCTTGCTGGTTTGTTGAGGACTGATTCGCCTTCCCGACGACGAGCCTGCTTGCGGTAAACCTTGGTATGAACTAGAACGTTGTTGCGAACGTTGTGGTACGAATCCCTTTGATTCCCGACTAAAATGTGGATTGCTTTTTACACGCACTACCTGCTGATTACTAGTGTCCTTTGACATACTTGTTGCTTGAGTCTTCGAAATTTCCATTGTTCTCATCATTGTACGTAAGAAATTAAGTGATTTTTCTGAATCTTGCAAACATCGCATTCTCATTTTTTGCGAAATAACACCCTGTATGATTTGGCTTTTAATTTCTGACTCAGTGTTCGAAAATTCATAGTTTTTAGCTTTTCGCAATCTAGTCACATATTGGTCAATCGTTTCACCGTGCAACTGTTTAATATTCCTGAATTCGAAAATTTCAAACTGAGTGTTTTTTCTAGGTTTGAAGTAGTTCGTAAGTCCAGCTTTTGTTTCATCGTAATTTTCACTCTCTCCATAGATTACGTATCATAATGTCATATACATCATTCCGCATAGTGCAGTAACAGTGCTTTTCTTTCTTATTTATACTAGCCAACAAATAATTCTCCAATTTATTCCATATTTGTCCACGACACTAGGATTCTCTCCATGCAGATTAACGTATCAAATGTCTTACATCTCTCAGCATAGTGCAGTAACAGTGCTTTTTTCCTTTCTTGTATTTATACCTAGCCCAACAAATAAATTCTCCAATTTATCTACATATTTGTCCCACCGAACACCTAGGGAATTTTCGTCAGCGTAAACATCAAATTTGGGAAACGCAGGTAAATTTTCCATTGTCACAAAATCACTTAATCCTCAGTTTTAAAATAATCCGATCCTCATCGCCACTGTAATATATATATCGTCTTTGTAATATATATGTACTGATCTACCGGGATGGCTTATTGACGCACAAACAGAACAAGACCCAAGGACGGTTTATATATTTGATGATATTTGATTTTGTGTGTTGCATCCAAAGTATAAACTCACACTCTCTCTATAGAAATATATATATATCTTATATACAGAAACAATAATGAAATATGATATCATAGGCGGAGCTTAATCTATCTTGTAGACTTGCTTACTACATGTCTGACAGACAGAAAGTACTTACAAGTAAACCATTTTTGCAGTAACCTATGGTTATATCACAAAAAAATAATGAATGGATGTTATTTTACTGCTTTGTCACTATCTACAGCTAAAAGGTACTATGTGGGGTAAAATTCACAAATTTTTCAAAATCTCTTCATTATAAAGCAATATGGCTATTGTCACCTTGTGACATAAAACAGGACTTTTAATAGCAGCTTCAATATTACATTTAAATTGTAACCAAGATTCCTTTTTGAAGTAGTAATAAAAATATATGGTTTTCTTTAATTTTTACCTGAAACTGTCACGGAAAACAAACCTTTGAATATTATAAAAGAAATAAAAAATAACTGTATATTAGCAAAGACAAGCTTTCACTAGTAAAAATTCTGTCGGTTAACTGCAAACATTTAAACTTTAAGCTTAGTTCCCCCTATGATAATGTAAAAAAACTGGAATGAAATGTGCTTATTAGCAAAAACACTGAAATGACAAAAGTAAAAACAAGTAAGCAGAACATTACCGGTTTTCGCACGTGTGACTAAAAAATACAGAACTTGAGAAGTGCTTAAGATACATGTATGAAAAGACCTTTTTTCAAGCTGCATTATGATTAATCATTTAAACACTTTTTTGTTACTTGATTTCTGTACTTTAAATTTTGGATCTTCCTTTTGTGTTTAAGTTGTTGTATTTGCTTGGGGTCACATTTTAGTTCTTCCCTATATTTCTTTGTTCTTTCTTTTGATGTACATATAGTAATGTTGGAGAAAACTGTGCTTTTAACCCCTTAATCTTGTTGATTTTCTTTTGAAGGGTATCTTAACTACAATTTTTTTCATGTTTAACTTTGCTCTGCTTCTATTCCTATACGAAAACAACATTTTCGCATACACAATTTACATAGATGATATTTTGAGTCACAGGTGTGACATCTATGATACAGAAATAAAATCAAGAAATTTTATTATATGTGCATTAAATGGAGATTTTGTGCTTTTTGCTCTACTAACTTGGGATAAGAATTTTAAAAAAGTTCAGAAATGTTTCCATTTTTTTTCTCTTTACAAATCTGTTGAAATTCCTGTCAAACATAATATTTTCTTTAAAAAAATCCTTTTTCGGTAGTTAGCAAAAACTATCCCTTCCAACCTATTGCAAAAGTCACAGTTACAGATACAGTCCTTATTTCAGATGTTAATAACACTGACAGTGGGAAAAAATGACACTTTAAATTTACATGAAAAAATGTGTCACACTTGTGACATCACTTATCATCACCGCATTACCATATCTTATACATTGCATGAGTGAAACTGCACAGATGGAATCATACTGACCTGCAAAAAAGATCTTTTGTGTAAATATTTATGCAGTCTGAAAGTCAAAATGTCACGCTTGTGACAACAACATATCACCAGAAACAAGATCCACTTTTGATTCTAAAAAACATGTTTGTGACAATCATTTAATATTATTGGGTGAAGTAATAAATTATGTTTCAAATAACATTTAATTTTATTGCAAAAGTTTTGCCATAAAAAATGTAGGCGTTTTCTTATTCTTCTTTTATATTTTTTTTAGTATTTTTTTTTCAACATGGTGTTTCAAAGTTCGGCATAAGAATGGTCTATTTTACTTTAAATGATTCGAATAAATCATTTTTTCTTAACTAGACATGCTTGAAACTTATGTGGAAAAGACCTTTCTTTTACAACTGGTCTAAGTCATTTATAAATTGAAGGAGAATCTGACTGATTTTTCAAAATGCCACGCAAAAAAATGTGACACTTGTGACAATTTAAGCTACATTTTCAGTCACATTTTCAAAATGAATAGAGGGGTACATTTGAAATTTTGACTAAGGTCAAAAGAAAATGCTGCATTTTTTTTTGGAATCACCCAGATGCGATACTAGAAGTATTTGCAATGTGTTTCCGGGACCGGTCACTGGGTCAGACGCAGTCAACCAACATTTCTGCTATGCACCTGCACCACAGACTGCACACGCATCACTATATATAGTAACCATGTCATGCACAGTTGATAACTCGACCTACCTGTATAAAAGCTGAAAAGACAACAAATACACCGCTTCCGGCAACCAAACTGACCTCATTCTGCTGGACTTAAGTAAGGCATTTGACAAGGTAAACCATCTGAAATTACTAAACAGTCTCTAAGAAATTGGCATCTCTCCTCAGATTCTAAACTGGTAACGCATCTTCCTAATCTGCTGAAGCCAGACTGTCGTCTTAGAAGGTTACTGTCTACAAAAGTACCAGTCACTTATGGGGCCCCAAGGCTCTCTACCTGGGCCCCTCTGCTTTCTCATTTATATTAATCAACTTTAGTTGTCTGCATCTTATTCCAAAGTTTGAATCTTTGCAGATGATACTGCAGTCTACTTTACTTTAAACTCCCCCTCAGATTCCCAATCTTGTCAGCAAGATCTGAAAGAAGCAGTAGGGAATGGAATTTAACCCTTCAAAATGCCAAGCCTTGTATATCACTAAAAATTAAAAAAAAAAATTAAATATAAAATTAATACTGTCTTCATGCAAAGTCCTTGAAAGATTAGGATCTGTACCTCATGCAAAATATCTTCATACCTAAACTATAATTCTCACGTCTCAATAATAGAAACAAATGCTGATAAAGCTCTTTGATTCATAAAGTAAAATATTACCACAATGAGAAATTAAAGGACTGAGATAAAAGAGTTAGACCTAGGTCCGTTTCCACAATGAAAAATTGGTATACAAGGCCATGGTCTGGCCCCGACTGTAATATGCTACTACCATCTGAAGACCTAACAGCAAGTAATTACCGTAAAAACTTGAATATATTACCCTAGCGTGTATATTACGTACTCCCGATCTTGTGTCAAAATCTGGGGAAAACACATACACTGGAATATAATACGCATCGAAAATCAGTGAGAATTTTGTTTACAATTGGCCATTTTTGCGGTTCGCGTAACAACGACTTTGCATGAAAATTGCGGTTACGGACATCTAAAAAAGTCATCAATATTTACAGGTACTTCGAGAACATGTCACTTTCTCAAACTGTCAAACACCTTCTCAGCAAGCTTTATAGTTGTGCGAACAACATTTCATAATTATGGGCACATCAAAGGATAAGTTAATTTGCGTGCATGTTTAACAATGTATGACCGACATAACTGATAAGTAATAATTGGCTTGGAGTACAGAAATAACAAACAAAGCGTTTTAATTGCATTTTATTTGAACAGCCTCTGACAGAAAATGTTTTTACTGATTTTACACAAACCGCAAAATTTTGCACTTCACAAGGTTTTATTAATTCTACTGGCCCATTATCCATCGCTGTTGGATATGTACGACAATTGACCGACTTCGTAAACACATGGCCGCTTAAACGATTAATTACAACACGCAATTAACAGCAACTGTATCGTACGACACCGTATCTGCTTTTAGACCCAGCCGAAAGCGCTCTTCAGTAGGAGGTGCAAATAACGTAAAGGACGGATTACACCAAACCGGAAGTGACTACTCAGTGTTACATGTGAAGTAGTCCAAAATGTAGTTCCATGCTATGGATGAAATCTGGTATAATGAGTGACATGAGGAGGTGACAGTTAATTTTTTGGCTTATGTTTATTGCTTATAATATTGAGAATAGATCTAGACCATTTTCATTGTAAATTTCTTGGAATAAGTTTTATTCTTTGCGAAAAATGTCTACCTACGCGTAATTGCTAAACGGCTGTTTTCATGGGGGCTTTTTAGAGGGTGATGTTTGTCAGAACAGATTATTTTTCTTATATACAACATAACATGTCAATATTTTTCTATTTTTGATAAGAAGACATGTTATACTAAATGACCATATATGGTTTTCATATCATTGAAATGCTGTAAAGTGCTGAAAATGAGGTCTGAATGTTTTGTTATTAATATGGAATATATAAGGAACTGAATTGGTAGAATGTAACCTAAACAGCAGACAGCATACAAAATGACAAAAATATTATATTACGTGCTATCAAATTCAGAAATAAATGTACAAAGCTCTACTTTGGTGTATAATACGCACCCCTTTATGAAAATTTAAAAAAAGCGTAAAAATCTGCGTAATAGATTCAAGTTTTTACGGTAACAAGGTCAGTATGGTCCATAGGTGTGTCGTACATTAAGTGTGATTATTCCCCTCTCTGGTTGTGTTACAGTCTTGCAGGAAGATCTTGGCTGGTAATTTCAAAAGAGACAAGTACGAAAGTTGCTGCAAAAGGAAACTCCGCGCCAAACAAAGCAGTGTACGTAGTACTGATAGAACAGGAGATGATGTGACGATACTTGTGTCTTTGTTGTAGACCCTTGGCAAACAGACAGTCTGATGGGGTTTCATGAATGTTGAAGAAAAAACATTGCCTTTGTAGTGTGAGCAGGATTTTTATTGTTGTATTTAGTGACCTAATTATTGACTAATCTTGACCCAAATGCGAAATTGGAATGAAATGTATTGTATACAAAAGGTTGTGCTTAAATTCAGACTTACGTAGTTGTTCATCCGAAATGACTGAGTTTCAAACTTAGCTCAGATGTTATCAAGAAACTCACAGTTTAAAAGGAACCCAAGTGTTATATGTTGACGATATTTACTTAGAGGGTATTGTAGTCGTTTTTTTTTCTTCACCTCCACCTTAGGAGAACAGCTTCTGAATACGCAGCAATGAATATTGACTAAACAGTTCGCTACTATAAACACCTTTACTACCGTATACAGTCATATACTGATTAACTGGTATTTTGGAAGGACAAACGGTCAATGTTGTGCTATCAGCCACCTCTCAAGGAAGACCATTGTTCTGATATATTTAAGAAACCTACATTGAGATAATAGAGCAAATTAAAAAAAAATTAGGACACTTTAAAAAGCAAGTCACCTTGGTTCAAAGCCCAGTTTTTTCCCTTATTGTTAGGTAACAATTGTAAAATGTTTGACTATAATTATGCATATCAAACAATAAACACATAAATACTTAACTCTGTCATCTGTACCTTTAGAGAGTTGCAGAGTGATTTACAAATTTAATACATTGAAACAATGAGATATTGTCCGTAAGTATTGACCTGGCACTCATGAATATTCCGTATATTTCCGTAAATTAATTTTCGGTGTCCGAATATAAATAGCGATATAACTAAATATTACATATATCGTTCTTAATTGATATACTGTCACATGTGCAGGTAGCTGTGCGGACAATGCGTTTACCTGCCAATATCAGGGTCGTGGGTTCCAGTCCTACGTCTGACCATATTTTTCCCCAAAATTTATATGCAGACTTACTACTCATTTGATCAAACGTATCGTGATATTTATGGTTCATTTATTAAGAGTAACCATATTTACCCGTTGTAAAAATGGGGACTGAAATTGTTTTAAAAGTATTTTAGATAAAAAGATAAATTGTCTGTCACCAGCGTTCCAGAAAATAAATACTACAAGAGAAAACAATTAAAATTCATGAAATATGATACAAATAAAATAATGTAAACGATAGCATACTATACATACTATACATTAAATTGAAAAAAAAAATAATCAGTAAGTGAATTCGAATCCGCGGTAACATGCGTGGAAGTCAGACACCTTACCTCTACGCCACCGTGTCTTCGATTAACTTTATATGTTACTTTAGTAATGTAGATACTTTCAGGATACTAATATTACGTAAACACCCGAAAATATTGTCGAAGATTAATGAGTGCCAGGTCAATACTTACGGACAATACTATTAATTTGATATACAATATACAACAATCCTAAACAAATACACAACAATTTTTATCAAATGCTTATAACAAAATAGTTTTATAAAACTTACTTATATACCGTACCAATAAAAGTAACACAATGAAAAGGTTTAAAAATTAGCATAAATTTACTTTAGAGAATTTCGGTTGGAGTAAAAGGCATATACTCCATATCGTATGAAATAAATGTGGCAAATAACAATGCATTCAACATAATAAACCAAAGTTGAAATAAAATAAAAAATAAAATTATTACACACGAAAAAGGTAACATTCTTTCTGGCGCATTCATCAAACTGAAAACGAAAGGAATTTTCAAAGTGATGTCCGACACAAATTGCTTTCTTTTCTGCTTTTTGATTCCTTTCCTGCTTCTTTTTTTCTAGTGAAATTTTTTTTCTCGTTTGTGTTGTTTAATCTGATGCCATTATTAAGGGCCAGATCAGACATTAAAAATAACAAGAAATATCTTTAAAAATGATGGTCGGCGAATTGTAATAAGGAAAGAAGTTTATGAATTTTTCATCTAACATTCATCTTTCATCTAACATTTTTCAAATTGCAAAACTAAACACCGCATTTTAACAATTTAAATGGTTCTCTTTTAATTTTTCGCAAAGGTTTCGTAGGGTTGCAATTTTGTTTCGTTTATCCTTAGACGAATAATTACAGCGGTAGTTTGATGAAGATTCATGAAGCGGTTCATGAGAAGAGGTCATTAAACGTGTTTATATTTTTAGCTAAATTGGTCCCTATCCCCATTTGTAACAAAATAGCAGGAGACCTTACGATATTGTTACACATCGAGTTTGATAAAAATCCATTACATTTTAGTGGTTAATGCGAAGAAAGGCATATCTACTTTTAGCTATAGTGGTCCCTAATAGGGCCCAAGTTCCTATATAAATAAATCTGGAAGAGGACCTTATAATGATGCTCCAGACCAAGTATGACAAAGATCCACCAAGCTGTTCATGAGACGCTGTATAAAGGCATTTCTAGTTTTAGCTCTTGCAGCCCCTAAAAGGGGTCAAATGTCCTAGCTGAACAAAGTTGGCTGCGGGCCTAATAAAGATGCTACAAATCAAGTTTGATTAGAATACATGAGAAAAAATCAATTAAAGGATTTTTTTATTTATTATTTTCATTTATTTCTAAAATAGGCCAACTGATACCGCTGTGACCATGACGTCACACTTATAAAAAAGTGAAGGTCAAGCAAAACATACAATTGTAATTATTTCAATATTTCTGTTTCATAAGCAAAGTTTGACCGTAGTCATATCACATAGATAAACTGTATGCAGCGTACCTTCATTTCAGAGTAATGAGATTCAGTCATTATATAGCATATACATAATAAAACAGATTTCAACTGTTATGTTTTACAATATCTTCTTCAGTATTGTAGCAATCAGTCTTCAAATCTCATACAAACACATGTAAGACTAACAAGGCATATGCATCCATAACCATTTAGACAGCTACTGTCATAAGTACTTGTTTTTCCCACATAGTACGTGTCACTCTTTGGAACCAGCTTGACCCTTCCTGACCTTAACTAGTGTAAGAAGGCTGTGGTAATGATTTAATAATACTCCAGTATTCAATGTTTTTACTTTTTACTTGTCTCACTTATAACCTAACAGACTTAAACACTATAGCAACTGTCAGGAATACTTTCAAATCATACTGTATCAAGTCTCACTGTACCTGATAATACTAATTGCAAGGTTCTTTTTATTACTTTCACTCTTTATACTACTATTCCCAAAGTGCACTTAGTGCTGCCTGGAACACTCGTCAAAAGAATTGGCAGTATACATAGATAGAATGTTCATTCTACATGTACTTTCATTATTTCGCTGTAGGGTCTATATAATTTTATCAACTCAAAAAAACTGTTGCCAAGGAATGACAGAATTATTCTGATTTCATGTAGAACTTTTTCTGACTACCTCAACATCACCAAACTCACAGACAAGCTGCAGTCTCTTTTTAGGTATGTAGGCCAAAAGTGCAATGTCTGGGGCAAGTTTCAATTATTTGGTAGGTATTTGTCATGGTCAGTAGCTTTGTGGAGCTGTCAGTTTTTCAGAAGCAATTGGAAGTATCAAAGATTGGCTTCAAGGTTGGTATTTGAAATCCAGCAGGCTATTATGCCGCAACTGATGTCATAAAAATGACATTTAGGAATATGTTCATATGTTACTATAAGAAAATAATGCTTAAAGGAAAGTCATTTGTTTTATATTATTTCTTAGAACTATTATTTGTAGAACATGTTACGAAAAGAAAAGAATTTTTCCCTATTTTTGCAGCTGTTCAGAGGATGGTTCAGTTAGCAAAGCAGGCAGAAGAAACCATTGCACAACTGAAAGCACAAATAGAGAATATTAAACAAGCAGCAGGTAATGTCTTTATTCCATGGATTTTTTTTTCACACTGGTCTATGAGACACAGTATTCGGAATCAAACACAGGTGTGAGATTTGCAAGAAAAATCTATCACTAGCTGAATGTGCAGATGGAAATATCTGGCTCTCAGGTAACTCTTTTGCAGTAACTCAGCAGAGCCTCGTTGCTGCCCAGTTACCCTCGAGCCATATATTTTTATCGGCATCTTCAACCAGTGAAAGACTTTTATATTCCGATGATTTCAGCAGTGCTGGAAAATCTATCTTGCTGTAAATGACGTATAGCAAACACCATCTTTGTAGTAGCTTCGTACAGTAATTACATTTTACATAAAACCAGATGAAAATCAAATAACATGAACTTTATTTTCTCTTTTTGTCCTTATAATATATATTTCTGGTTTCAAGAGATGTTATTTACAAAAAAAAAGACATACATGTTTCACTGCAGATGCTAAAACAACACAAGGACTTGTATGCTGCTTTTCTCACTTTGTTTGATACTGTAAAAACAAATTTTCGCGAGGGTTTAATTTTCGCTATATTTGCGAGACCCTTCATCTCGCGAAAATTAATCCTCGCAAAAATGTTCACCATCAGTATAATTCAAATTCAAGTAGGATACCATTTTGACAAGTTCGCGAATATTAAACCTCGCGAACGTACTCAAAATTTCAAATTCGCGTAATTTTGACCAAGCGAAAATACAGTACGCTACTGTACAGCCAATGAAAGAATCTTGTAATCTCACATCACTTGTCACACATTGGTCACGTACTTCTTTATTTTAATATTTCTGTATAGCTTGACTGCATTATTTATGACTTATTCATGCTAAAGTTCATTAAGTATAGGACACATTGTGTCAGACAGCATCAGTATTTAGAAAAGAAAAACTGTTTACTCTTGATGATGTCACTGATACGTCATTGTAATATGAAATAAGGCACTACCTCAATCGGGAATCGATCCGACTTCAGCTCGACCCAATAACATTTGAAAACAAGAGCTCCGCCAAGCGGGCCAATATACGACCGAATGGTTATATTAGAGGAGGATGGGAGCACAATTTAAAGAACTTAACTGTTGAATCCGAAAGGACAGGAAGAACAAAGGGAAAAAAATTAAAAAAGATCCAAGTCGACAGAAAATGAAATTCTATGTCCACAAAAAATCCTTAGCAGGTACAGATATGTCAAAATACACCTAACAATTGGAGGTACCATCCATGTTGTACCACAGAAAAGTGGTATCGGCTTTTTCCTACGGCCAGTAATAAAAAAGTTACAAATTAAGCTATTTATAGTAACATAAAAGGGAAGTTATTCAATAAAAGAATTATTGTAAGTGTACAAAAAAGTGATCTGCCAAATAAAAACAAAAGCACCGCAATACAGAGCAATATACCCACAAAACAAAGTCATATGACCTTTGACCCCTAAGTGTGACCTTGACTTTGAAGCGGGCCATCAGAAACATGCGCTTTGCACGTCGTCTCGATGTGGTGAACATTTGTGGCAAGTGTCTTTGAAATCCTTCAAGGGGTTCAAGAGTTACAGAGCGGACACGAAATTGCTAACGGACGGACAGACAGACGGACGGAAGGACAGCGGCGTCATAACATAATACTCCCTTCGGGCTTATAATAACTGTCTAATGACGACACACTGGACAATTTGAAACCCTTCCACCTCAAACTAGCTTACAAGTAAAAAGGACATACTACTGAATTTAAGTCGAAGTTACTGAAAATGCCTCAGAGAGGGAAAAGCACACTAACCACTATACTTTGAGCTCACCCTGGAGCTTTAATTGACCTGGACAAGATATTTAACCAACGGCACTACTGACAACCAAGTGACACCAATACCTTTTTATAAAGAGGACCCTGCAGACCCTGTATCGCTCACCGGGCCTAGCTGTCATCCTAGATAACATAGTATCCATGTTAATCAATGATTTGACTTAGTAAATAGTTTTTGACCTCAGGCATTCCGCTTTTGAACTTAAATAAAATTACATGCAGATAAACATTCTGACAAATAATTTATGATGGTTAAGTTGAAAAAGCGGTCCTAAATTGTTTACAAAGCTTTCCTGTTATTTAAACTAATGACCCTGTTTTTTCCAAGAGACCCAGCTACACGTTTATCCTAAATTTTAAACAGACAAACTTAGTCTCATCAAGATCAGGTAGAGCATTTTGCAGGTTAGCAGTATCTTCTTATTAGGGATGGCAACGAATAGCAATTTTGGTATTCGAATATTCGGTCAGTCTTCCGAACGAATATTCGAATATTCGGTCATCAAATGATCAACAAATCAACTCAAAATCTTATGAATTTATCGTACCCTTAGTAGCGATCTGCATTAATTCTACTTTCGTTTACACCGGAAGTAATTTAGACATTGACGAATTAAGACTGACTTATCGTTCTCATCGCTTGTTCATCTTTTTGAATATAAAATATTTGTTATTTGCCTCCATTTACATATAATCTAAATAGGTTTTACTTATTTTTACATGTTTTTACAGGGATGTAGCCCTCCCTAAGTAAGGTTCTCTCCACACATATTACACGTAGCCGACTTCTTATCGGATGATCGCGTGAAATATTTTAAAAAGACAGGCGGCATTGCTTGCATTTTGACAGTAGATTCACGTAATGGCATGAACAATATTGTCGATTAAACGGGGTGTAAAATTAAGACTTTGGGGGTGGGGGAGTCTTATAAGAGATAATATTTTGCTTAACTTTACCCTTTGTCTGAATATTGAGTATTCTAATATTTTTTTCCATACGAAATGCATTTATTATCAAGAGGAATCCGTTTTACATAAAAATAATATTCATCACATTTGACTTGTTTACAACACTTTTCGGCATTTTTCTTTACTGAAATACATCTTGAATCAACTTTGATTGAAATCCGAGTCATTATTTCAAGTGTTTTCTCTGATGATTTTTAATTATATGCGGTTCGCACCTACCGAAAACAAGGTAATTTGTAACGGATTTACATCAACTGGGGACCAATAAAATTTCTAAAGGTAAGCAATTAGCGGTACTTACTACAGGGTACGATGTTATCACCATAGCGATGTACAATATCGGCACGCTAATATACAAAGTGACGCGTCTGACAGCGACGGAAGCCATTTTCGCGCGTATTTACTATGAAAGCGAATTTTGGTAAATTAGATAGAGAACATACTGGTTCTTGCATTTGTTTTTTATTTATTTCTTATGATTTTATATTTTTTTCCGAATATTCGAATAGTGAAACAGTATTCGAATATTCGTGTCATGAACGAATATTCGAATATTCGAATATTCGTTGCCATCCCTACTTCTTATGGTTTGGCCTAGATTTTTACCCAGATAACCCAGTTTTAAAGTTTGCCTAGATTTTCATAGAGACAAACATTCTACCAAGTTTTAAGATCGGACTGAAAATGTGGCCTCTAGAGAGTAAACAAGACATTTCTTTGATTTGACCTAGTTTCTAACCTCATGTAACACAGTTTTGAAATAAACCTAGATTTTTGCAGGCTTAAGTTGAGTTGAAAATATTACTAAATTATAAGTATGTTAATCAATAGACAACCTTTGCGACAATTATCGAAAATAAGGTTTAATAAAACATTAGTACAATTTATGTGCATAACAAAAATAATGTGATAATAGTAGTTTATCTCTTAAAGTAACAGAGCTTAATTAATCACTACTGTTCTCATTATAAATGTAGTTTCCGCGTATATCATGAATTCATATCTTTAAAAGTTTATTTTATTCAAGTTCCCTTGCTCTTCTTTCTTTTCATATTTCCTGGGGTTTCTTTCTTGCTTTCCAAGTATACTGATTCTGTTGACCTTTCATTCTGTAGCAGCCTGCTCTCAAGAAGTAAGCCTGCAAAACACAAATCAAACATTTTCAATTGATAAAAAGAGACCCTAACAAAAAAGACAATGCTTTCATAGCTCTCAGAAAGCAGGCAAACTAAAACAACAATATCAGTATAAAATTTCTAATACAAATTGGACATAATGAGGGACTTTGGTGAGTTTCAAATTGTCTCCTTTATTGGATTATGTCCAAGATGATAAAATTGTTAGTAGGTCCCATCATTTGGAATCTTCCGACTTTATCGCTTTTTGTCTATTAGACATCTCAGTTTTAAAGTACGAGACATCTTGCATTTTGGTTAAATGTCTGAATGTTAAAATAAGACACTTGAGTTTTTATAGAGGATGTAGTTGAAGGCATTTCTAAACCAACAGTCATAATGATGAATAACTTAACTTCATTTACATCATATTGTTACAAATAATATATCGATAACAACAGAGCAATCCAAATGAAAAGACCTTCTTACTTTAATAGAGTATGAAAGGGAGATAACTGACCAAAGTCTCCCATTCTGAACAATTTGAAATTATAATTCTTTCAATACAGAGTTGGCATGCCCCCTGGCAGCCATCTTCTGACAAATTGAGTTGCCTTTATATAAAAATCAGACAAATTGCTTTCGAGAAAGAGATTTGCTAAATTTTCTATACAGGGATACATGTATATGAATAGCCAGTACCATCCACATGTTGCATGTACATGTAATCAACCAAGTAGTTTGGTTTAGGGTGGCCGTGTTTATGTGACCAACCAAGTAGCTTTGTAGAGGGTCACCTGATGCCCAGATCTGTGAAATCACATCATAATTGAGCCGTGCCATGGGAAAACCAACATAGTGGCTTTGCGACCAGCATGGATCCAGACCAGCCTGCGCATCCGCGCAGTCTGGTCAGGATCCATACTGTTCGCTAACAGTTTCTCCAATTCCAATAGGCTTTAAAAGCGAACAGCATGGAGCCTGACCAGACTGCGCGGATGCGCAGGCTGGTCTGGATCCATGCTGGTCGCAAACCCACTATGTTGGTTTTCTCATGGCGCGGCTCATATGCTGACTTTTAGCATTTGAAAAGAAATTGTTTAACAGCTTCAGATTTAAAACAAGGTTTTTCCAATGATTCAACCTAATGACCTGGTTTATCACCCCAGTTAATTTGGCTTAAAACTTATTTGTAAATATATATAAACACTTTTATAAAGTTTCATGACCATTAGGCAGAAAATATAGCCTCTGAACAGTTAAAAGTGTGTCTAAGATTTGACTAAGTGACATAGTTTTGACTCAAAATGAACAAGTAATTGTCTTTTTTGATGATTTTATGAGGCAAATATACTGTCAAAGTTCAATTAAGATGAGATAAAATTCTGACCTGAAGTGGTTACAACTAAAATAGGTGACGGCATATCACGATGATTGCAGACACTCTGCGATAACAATTGCTTCATGGTGTAAAATAGTAATTGTTTTAATTTGCGTGTATAAAATTTTGTGGTTTCGCCCAGAAATGCTTTTTCATTCAGATATGATATCATGGATTTTCACTTGTCAAGATAATTAACGGGGACTTTACTTGTTCCTTAGGATTTGATTTTGTGAACTGATACAACCACAAAAATGTGTCCACACAAACACTAATGGTTTTACAGTATACCGTACTTTTTGAAGGATTTAAACTACTTCCAACAACCGCAACTAAAGAAAACGAAAGACGAAAGGCATACCTTATGGACTGCAAGCAAGCGGTTTCAGTCTGTCTACAAGCACATTGGAGTAGTACAACTATACTCTGTATATTGAGACCATATCTATAGACCCAGAGTTCATTTTAGGGAAATAGCACTGACTGAGATGCCTGAAAATAGTGAAAAGTGTGCAAATTAAGAAATATGGCAATCTGACTATAGTACATATCCTATTACGCTAGGCTTAGGATATGAAGACGAGCTATTGATAGCCTCGTTCTGACGACCCTTCCGCTAGCCAATCAAAAGGCTTACTTACAACATTTTGCAAGCTCAAAAAATCTATATTTAGCCTTGGTTTTTGATATTTACAACTCTTATGTCGTAAAGTGTCAGACAGCCGGTTAGCTCAGTCGGTAGGGCCTCAGTCGATAGGGCACTTGCTCTGTAAGCGAGGGGTCCCGGGTTCAAGCTCTGGACTGTCTGCACATTTTTCTTACTCTTTGACACTCGAACAAGTCGTCTGATTGGTTCAAATAAAAATAGATTTACAAAAATAAAAATAGCAATATTGGAAATCCAAAATATAGAGAAGACGAATGTGAATGGGTCATCCTCAGATCTTCGTTTAGATCAAGTACTTTAGTCAGATTGAGAAATATGGACAACCAACTGTTTTGAAATTTTCTAAGGACTAACCTCTTTTTAGCAAGCGCTGTTTTTTGAAACTCTAGTCACTAGTAGACAGTTAAATTAATGGCCATTAAAATATATTTTGGTATCTCTTTTTGAAAACAAGAGGGCCATGATGACCCTGAATCGCGCACCTGAATAATGAGTTACATGTTTCAAATATTAATCTAATGCTAAAATATAAAGAAAGTAGGCCAGAGCCATGGTCACTGAAAGTCAGTTTTACAATCGGTGTGCAAAACGTTATATGTCATTCAAAGTTCAAGGCTGTACCTTAAAAACATGAAGGTAGGTCGAGCCCAGTCAAGTGACCCCTAACTACTTGGGGTCATCAGTTAATTATAACTAAATAGTCTTGGAAATATGATCAGATAATTTTACCTATATAACTCATATAGCAAGTGACCCCCGGTGCGGGGCCTGTGTTCACCCCAGGGGCATACTTTGAACAATTTTGTTAGAGAACCACTACTAAGGCAATAGTACATACCAAATATCAAAGGCCTATAGGCCTTGTACTTTCAGACAAGAAGATTTTTAAAGTTTTTTTTATATATAATTATATGTAAAACTTAGGATCCCCAGGGCAAAGCCTCTTTTCACCAGGGGCATAATTTGAACAGTTTTGGAAGAGGACCACTAGGCAATGCAACATCGATGTTGGCAAAAGCCGGTCAATATGAGTGCGGTCAATACTGGTCGATTCCGTAATATGGCGATCAATACTGGTTTATCCAACACTTTTACATTCTTGTGGTTTTGGATAAGATGTTTTTAAGCTTTTCTTTTCGGTTGCCATGGCAATCAGAGTTCTGTTTGGAATTAAATTCTTTGAACAATTTTGAAAGGAGGCCACCAAATGATCATTCCTGTGAAATTTGGTGTAAATCTACCAAGTGATTTTGAAGAAGAATATTTTAGAAACTGTTGAAGGACGCATGACGGACTACG
This sequence comes from Mercenaria mercenaria, assembly GCF_021730395.1. Classification (NCBI taxonomy): domain Eukaryota; kingdom Metazoa; phylum Mollusca; class Bivalvia; order Venerida; family Veneridae; genus Mercenaria; species Mercenaria mercenaria. The sequence goes on along the minus strand of NC_069365.1, from coordinate 50,052,286 downwards.
GACATCGAGCGGTCACTAAAACTCACAATGAGCCTTTGGTTCAGGTGAGCTGAAAAAACACATAACAAAACCAGGAGCAAAACGATACCACAATTTGACCATTTAACACAAAAACAAATAAAGAAAAAAAAATTGCCATTAGTTTTAAAATGCGACCAAAACTAATGAATAACAGCACAGACCAATATTACAAACAAGAGATATAATCCGCCGTGATAATTCATTCAAAGGATCAGTTAACGTCGATTAATTACATTATGTACCAATCCTTTGTCGCCAGCCGACGTCCAATCATACTTCACTGCATACTTTCAGGTTAGAGACCACCGATTGTTTTTCAAAAGAGTTCCATTATAACATTAAGGCGTGTATTGCCTTCCATTAATCGAAACATTACGTTTTTTCAAAAACTATCTTAGTTCCATCAAAATATTGGACTAAAAACATGAATATTGATACTTTATTTAAGTAATTTTCGTGTGAATGAAATAACCCCGTTTACATTGTTGGCATGGCGGGAGAAATTTTGTTTGATAAAACTTTTCAATATAGTCTTACCAATCTTAAGCAGCCAGCCAGGGGAAACAGATAATTTGGCTGCTTAAGCCAGGTGACCGCTGATCGGAGGGGCAGCCAGTATATATATATTTCAGACTTCTGACCAGTGTTCAGTCATGACTTTAGACCCGTTTCTTTTTCGTTTTTCTCTTATCATTTTACCAGGATACATTGACGTGCATTTAATTTCGCAATACAAATGGTCTTCTTAGCAAACGACAACTCCAGCGTGTGTTTACAACAAAAATAAATTATTGTTATTTTCGCCATTTTGTCAAAGGGAAACTTTCTCTATGCTTACTGTCTACGCTAAAATCTAAGATTGCCATTACGTTCCATAAAAGATTGAGTGCATGGTTTTACATCTTTCAAACAAAATTAATTTCGTATGAATTAATAGTTTTTTTTTTTGTTGAAAGAAATAAAATTTGGTTTTAGAATCATTGACGCTGACAAAAGTCAAATAAGGCGGTGTCCGGAGGCAAATCCGATTGCTGCTGATTGCAGATGGGAGGTGACCTCTGAATAAATGATGAAACAGAGGAAAACACAAAATGACCACTGAAAGGAGGTGACCACAGACAGGAAGTGACTGTTAGTACAGGTTAGACTGTACACATAAAATGTAGCCGAGTTTGTCAAAATGTATAATGCAAGACTGTAAATGCAGTAAAAAAAATCAGTTTTGAAAAAATAATCACTATATGGGTTTGTTTACACAACTGACCTGTCAGAATGGACAAACATTACCTTATTTCATGCGAATTCCCTGTACTTTTGGTGATCTCTGACTTTTTTCTAAAAGTTTTGTACATCACACTGCCGCTATTGAAATTAAATGTCATTCAAAACAGTTATTCATTAAAAAAATATTTGAATACTAAAATATGAAAATTGTAAGTATTTGAAAAATGTTTTAATTTTAAAAATCCAGTGAAAAAGTAGTTAAAATTTAAAAATTCCGATCCCATAAAAACATTGTTTTGCCCGCCACCAGATGAACAGATTTTAATGAGGGACTTCACGGCGATCTCGCCATAACTTTCGTTTTATCGGCTGAATAATGCAGTAATTTATTCGAGACGACTAAAAGTAAATATTTAGTATGTCATTGAGTTCACACAAAATTTTGTTTGCAGATAAGTATCGATATCTTTAGTATTAACTGGTATCATTACTTATTCATTAGGACATCTAATACCGGACGGCTAGAAAACCCCCGATGACTTTACATTGGAAAATTAGGTACTCCCGATTCTTTAAATGTCAACTGGTCCAGCCACATGCTGTACTGAAGCGCTGTTGTATATATAGAATAGTTCCATCAGTAATGCCTGCAAGTAAAATTGTCTTAAAAGGAAGTGGCTATTCCTATGGTTCTCCCGTACGAATAGTGAAATAGCCCGCAGATGGCTCTTCCTACGGCTCCTGCGACAGTTTTGTATTGAATTGTACTGAATTCATTGAACTGGTATATTTTCGAACAAGTTCTTTACTTTTTAGTCGCGCATCCAGAGAAGACAAAAAAGGAAGTGATTTCGAATACAGGAAAAGGCTAATTTTATGTCTATGTGCAAGACTCCTCTGAGAAGATCAAAAGAACCAGAGTTCGCAGAAAGTATCGCCGATGCCCTGCGTTGTTTAGCTACCTTTTAAACAGTCCTTTTAAGCACTAAATAGGTCCTTTTTAGGACCGTACATTTTCAAGGGAAAATAAAACGTAACATAATATTCAAACCATGATGTGAACTTCAATAAATGACATATTTAAAGGGGCGTACCTGGATGATTTTGAACTGTACGCCAGATATGAGCAGCATAGCCACGAACCAAGCAGAACTGCTGCGAATGTGGGGTAGATGAGGGAGGGGGTCTCCATCTCCCGGCGGATTGTTCTTGGGGCCTCCCCTTGAAAATGTTGAAACATTTTCGGCTGGAGATACGTTCTGTTGCTGTATTTCAGCGTTAATATATTTTGTTTGTCACATTTGTACTACATATTACAATGATAATCATTTAAATTCTTAGTTTATCACACAGCGCATGCTTACTGGCAGGGATCGTGACAGTGTCTAAAATTGCAACTGGAGCAGGCCCGGATACTTGGAGGATTATAACCATTTTTCGTATAGAGTCCTATGTAACTTTACCCTGGAAAGTGTGTGCCTGATCGCTCTGGCACGATACTTGGCCCATACTAATATTCATTAATACTTTTATCTAAGATTTTAGAATGTTTTCCTTGAATTACTTCGATACAAAGATAGATAACAAAATGACTTATGCCAGACTGAAAAGTCAGAGTTATGTGAATTGCTCTATACAATACACACTTTAAATCAACAGTAACAGTGGCTATATAGTTATGTTTCAAAATATTTGCGTCGTTGAAACACTGTGTCATTCTATGATATATTTTATTGTGCAACTGCCAAGACCCACACAGGCATATTTTGTATCGCCAAATGGACCTAACAATGTGTCTGTTAGGGTAACTGCATCTAAACTCTTACCTAATCCCAACTGCTACACATGTGAACAAATCGTATATTCGAACCATGCACAAAACTGTTATTATCATTATTTATTATTTAATATTCTCTACAATATAAAGATTGCATACTTATTAAGCAATGAATGGAACGTTAACACACACATTAAGGATGAACTTGTTTGTTTTTTTGTTGTTATCGTTTTTGAAATATTCGTCAGTGTTTAATGCATGACTTCTGCATCCGAATTTTGAAAGGTTTCTGATAAATGTATCTGCCCGCACATTGCAAATATTTTAAGGTTTCTCACGCGAAATGTAACTGTTGAACTGTGCGTTGGCATAAAACTGATCTTCCATATTAACATGTGTGTGAATTGCAATTACATGGACTCTTGTAATGATTGCAATGTGTCATCACATTCTGAAGATGTTAAAAAACATGGACGTTCGGCGTTTGCCCACCCGATCACTGTCTTATCAGTTCTAAAAATAGAAAAATACACGGATTTGTATACAAACACGATCAGGCTCTCCTACACAGATGAACCGATATGGCTAAACACCGAACATGAGTCATGTCCGCGGACATGACTGATAGATACCGATCATGAGCGATTATTTTTTTTATTAAAGTTTGTGATTTAGATCGATTATTTATGCCAAAAAAACTAGTGCATACCAAAAATATTTAAAATTCAAGCATATTAATGCTTTAATTTATATGAAATAGAAGACTAAAGATCTGATTCATGTCCGTGAACAGACTGGTAAATACCAAACATGAGTGATTATTACTCTATTAAAGCAATGTATTATGTTGTTTTTTTTTTTGTTTTTTTTGTTTGGTTTAAAATGATTATGATTATAAATGTGAAAATACTAGTACATGTACATACCAAAAAAGTACTACATTCAAGCACGTTAAAGATTGTTATTTATATAAAAATCCACAGTGTGCGTCAGACAACACAGGATCTAAAATCTAAAGTTCACAGCTGACATTATAACATAATAAGACTACCATTTTTACAAGTAGGCCTAACATTACAAATGTAGGCCTATGCATCTTTACTAATTCTACCATTGGCAATAAAAAGATTGGTAGATCTACAAAAAATTAATTAATCTATGTCCAAAACTATTGACATGACAATTTCCTAGTGAATATCTCTGCAACGGTACCCCTATTAGTCACTCAAGTGACTTATAGACAAGACATTACAAGTGACTTCATCTAAATTTTCATCCGCAATATATGGATCAAACTCAGTAAAATATGTGATTTCCCCACTTTTAGCATTAAAATCACCAAAACGCGCAAAATCAGCATTTTCACACTGAACACTAAGATCAGGAATGTTATTTTCAGTTGTGTCAAAAATTAGTAAGAAAGTATAGGCAGATCCTTCTGGTGGAATATAAACAAGCCCATGATTATATAGTATTCTTATCAGAAAATTTAAACCGCAAACAATTTTCATGGCTTATATCTAAAATCGATATACAATTAACAATGTCATTTTTTATAAATTTACTAACCCCTCCAGATTTCTTCCTATGTAAACATTTAAAGGTATAACCTGGTAAATCAGGATTACTATAAGCGTCAAGTTTAGTTTCAGCAAAACCTATAATATGATGTTGTTGAACAAATTCTATGAAGTCTGGATTTACCGGTTTGGAACACAAGCCACACACATTTATAAATGCAAACTTAATGTACACACTATCAGAAAGAATAGCATAACTTACATATAATGGCCATGTCAGTCAAAATGACTGGGAACGTCAATGTCTGAAATAAAATGACTAGAACTGTCCGTAACTGGATGAAGATGACTAGAAATGTCAACAGTATGTGAATCATCATAACAAACATATTTTACGTTTAAATTAAAACTATTCGAGCAAAAAGTAGCTTCAGTCAATAACTCATCCTCCTCTTCATCCTAGATATAATCAGCCAGACCAAGGTCCTTCAATATTTCCTCAGTAATATCCACCATCAACAGATCGAAGATGTCACTTGGCGTATTAAGAGTGTAATGTTTATCTTTGTACACGCAATGGACATTTCCATCTCTGATAAACGACCTGGAGACACCTAGAATGTTACATACAACAGGCTTAAATCTCATACGTAATGGAGACAGATCATCTGTAATGAATACTGATTTATATTCATCTATGTGCGAGTTCCTCAGTTTCTTCTTGTGCTTATAAATCTTTTTCACCAACTGTCTAGAAACAAAACGGACCAATGATCTGCTTCCTTTTACCCTGCTTAGGATTAGTGTAATGACAAGCACTTATGTCCGTCACAGAAAAATGGGCCCGAGGCAACGTATCCTAATCATCTGCATGATTGAACAAGTCACCCTGAGACTGAGAAGAACCCTCAGGGGTATCAATCAAAGAGACCATATGATTAAACAATTCCACAACTGCCCCGGTCAAAGCACATTCGGGATAAAAATTGTTTATACGCAAATTCTCCGTCTTTGTGTACTGCATCGGTTGTGTAGACATTGGACAAAATATTACTTCTGGCCCTCTCAAAGTCTACCTCCTTCACACAACTTTCAAGTTTTTCCTCTAAAACATAAAACCTAGGGTTAAGGCCAAGTAAGACTGCATGAGCTATTTGATCAATGTCCCCTCGTGACTTATTATGAAAATCACTACTCTGACCCGGCTGGGTCGAGCCATGCTGACTGCCGCCGTTTTTTCTCCTCGGCATTCTGCAACAATCACTAGCGTGGGCAATAGTACAGTCATCAAAGTCTTTCTCAACGTGCTGATTACACTACAAGGCCCCTGATTCTTTATATGTTTATAAAAATATAAGTAAAAAATGGTCACAATTTTTGCTACTGTTTTTCCAAGATGGCGTCATTCAAATTCACATCCAACAATCAACAACAGTAGTCAGCCATTGTCATCATGTGGCGTCACATCAATAATGTCGCGGTATAGGTCAACACTTGTGGCAATCAACCTATCAAAGGTTAAATAACACTAAATATTATTCAAACATTGAAAAGCTATTTAAGTCAAACTAACAGGAACACTCAATAGTCATTAAACGCCAATTTAAACGTTTTAAATTATCTGTTTACATTGGCACTATCGAAAATATTCTCCTCTGGGCAGTGGACACGCCAGATATTTTGCAAGTAAACCACAAGGTCGCGGACGTGGTCATAATGTATCGGAGCCTAAGAATTGTACTATAACTGAATATTTTCTATCTGATACTTATCTAACATGTTCCAGTTCACTGCTCAGTATCAGTATTTTGTAGAGATGGGCCTCCATCCCCTCCTCCCCCTTAAAATCTGTCGAGTTTATACGTTTTGATGTTTCGCCTAATACTGATATTTCATTCTTTTTTGTTTAGCTGGGGTAAATTATGGTGTTCTCTAACCTATGGGTGGGACTTAATTTGCATAATTAATGAGACGAACTTGTAAAGATAGAAATATTTGCTTAATTAACGTTGTTTTTTTTTATTTATTTTTGCAATAGATATGTGGAAAATACGGTTTTGATAGATATTGACAGATATTTAGCAAGGTAACTGCAGGTAAGAACGTTTTTCGCTAGCATGCGTAAAATAGGTCACGAACTTTGACATGTAAACACTACGTAAATGGCGCAACTCAAATACCGCGAAATTAGTGATGACGCGAGAAATCTTAGTGATGTCGAGTAAATCATTGTAAAATATACTAAAAATCAAAATGTTCAAAAAAAAATTCTAATGAATAGAACATGTAAGCGGCTGATTAGCTTGTGACTCAACAAACTTAACAGCAGCTTATTTCAGATATATATCTTTCTTATCGAAAACATCTTATTGTGGGGATATTGCGATTGGCCTACTGATCCCATGGACGCTTTTTGATATTAACGAAGACCGGCGACGGAAGTGATATCCCGAATTTCATCAGGGTCGTCGCACGCCCACGGTCTAAACCATAACTCTGTATTTTTAATTAGCATAGCATGCGTTGTTTTGGAATACCTCGCATGATACCGTAGTGGGTAGATCGATTCCCTATTAGTCAGGTATATTTTTCTAATAATTACATATGCTCTGCACATGGAAACCAAAGGCAAGAGCAGGGTTCCATCCCTATGGTTTTCCAAAAAATTTTTCTAAGAAGGTACTTTCTTTAACTTTTGTTTACAGGACTTGACAAGCATCTCTCCCTCAGAAAATTTCTTTCAAATCATTCATTTTCCACCTAGAATTAACATTACAGTAGGATTTTTATCCCGTATGTCCAGATACTATGCTGTCTTTCCCTAAATAAATGACCTATACCCCTTTTTAGGAGAAAATAGCTTGTTAAAATGTGTAAATGTGAGCAAAATAGGTTTTACCGACCTTTGCTGAAATATTTCAGTCCTCACAGTTATTTTTATTGCAGTTTTTAAGAATCAATAATTGCATGTAACTTTTTCAGTTGAATAAATTTTAGAGAAAGACATTCAGGAATTTGCGGGACCATGGACCTAGGTATGGTAATGTCTAAATGTTTTCTTTTTCCACTTCAGCAATTAGTGTAAGCAAACCAGAGGAGGGAAGACTGAGATCAGAAAATGAACAACTGAAGGCCAAAATCAACGCACTGAAAATGTCATTGATGCAATGTGAAATAAAGAATGGAGGTAATAATTGTTTCAGATCAGAGATATGACGTAAGCGCTTTTCAAAAGAAGTTTACATCATGGTTATCGTCAACAGAAACAGACTTTGCTAAACTGCCTGAGGAACTGCCGAATATTCAGTCAGAGAAACTGGGAGTTATTGGATGATGAAAAGAAAATTTGTCTGTCCTCCCAACATTTTCCTGATTCATAAAAGTAGTTATTGCAAATGAATTGATAATTATACAAAACAGATTTTTATTTGGTGCTAAAACAGAGGTTGACAAGTCAAAACATCTATTGCATTTGTCTTATCAAGGAAAATCCCCCTTCAATTTTTCAGATGTATGGTTGTTTTTTAAACAGACATCAAGCCTTGGGCTGAACAAAATGTTGGCAGATCTACTTGAAATTTGCCCCACATGTTAGATGCTGTGATAATTTCCCTAAAATATTGTTTGAAAGAGTGTTGTCATGATACAAATTGATTAGAATATTGGTTGAGAGGTATATCAAAAACATTCTGTAACACTGTACTAATCATATGATATAATGTGTCAGTTTAAAGACTGATATAGAAGACAAATTTATTTTTTGATGTGGGTGGACACTGCTGTTGATCTAATAAGATCTGTCAGTAAATAAAATGTAAATAAGAAATCAACTAATGAATGTGTTGATATTGATCTGTAGAACTGACATGTTATTATGAATATTTAGTAACGATAAATATTCAGTCTTGTCTGGAAATTCTTTGATTTAAAAAAAAAATTGAAATGTCTATGTATAATGTTCTTTCTTCTATATAAAATTCACTGTTATGGTTAAACCCTTGCTTATAGTGAAACAGGTTCCCATTCCGCAAAGAGAACCAAAGCTGGAGGCAACTGGGGCGGACAGTGTCACACAGCCAGGAGACATTATAGCCGAGGTGAAACCACAGGTTGCCAAGGAGACGAAACCAAAACAAGAGAAAAAAGGAAAACCAGAAGATGCCAGCAAGAAAAAAGGGGATGGTTTGTAATTTTTTCATTATTTTATAACAAACTCAACAAGACCGATAAGGTTATACAGTTATGATTCTGTCTCTGACCTTAGACTGCTGGATATTTATGAAGGTAAAGGTAAGCTTTATTTAATGTTGAATGTAATCAACAGATAACATGAGCTATTAAGGTACCCAGCAACATTCTTGGAGTCTGTGTGGCCGAGTGGTTAAGGTCGCTGACTTCAAATCAATGTGAGTTCAAGTCTCACTCGGGGTTTTGAATTCTTCATGTGACATGTGAGGAAGCCAGCCAGCTGGCTTATGGAAGTGGTGGTTCTACCAAGGTGCCCGCCTGTGATGAAATAATGCTCGTAGGGGCACTTGAGGTCTTCCTCTACCGTCAAAGCTGGAAAGTTGCCATATGACCTGTAATTGTGTCAGTGCGACGTAAAACCCAACAAAAAAGTAACAGATACTTACCTAGACTTATTTAACCTTTAGATATTAAGTGCTAAATAAGGGAGGTACCAGCATCATTGTTTAAGTGTTTTGTATGTCACGGCAAGAGGTTAAACCCCATGCACACCTCCTGCAATCAAAGTCGACACTTTACCATTTAGCTATTGAGTGGATTGTCTTAAATTTGCTAAACAAAATCATAGGTAGGCTTACTACACAACTTTTGAAAGTTTTGTTTGTATTCAGAGAATGATCATGCAGTCTGACTTTTTGAAAACTGCTTTCCCAATAGTTTTCAATTTTCTGCCATATTAAATGTTAGAAAGGCAGTCTCGCGAAACCACTGAAATTCTAACCTTTCAGAATATTGTATGATATACACTGTATTATTGTTTCCAATGAAATAGTTCGTCGCCTGATTCTTATAGTGCTCTATCTCCATTTTTTGAAAAAAATGAGATTTTTACATCATTTTGTTTGTCTCGCCGAGCTCTATCGTTCTGGAGCAAGAAAACGTAACTTTTGACGTCATAGAGGAAGATCCTGGGCATTACTTTGCTCTATGTCCTCTGTTCGAATGTAACAGTTACGATTAAAGTACTCTATCTCCAGGACTTAAAGCACTGTAATGTTTAAAATTATTCTGACCAATCATACACATAAACTAACATCATGTGATCATCATTAGACTTTGTAAAGGAGTGTTCTATCTCCAGGTAACTTAATCCAGAATTGCTCTAACTCCATTTTAACCAATAGAATGCACAGTTACATAGTGATCACAACAAAATATGGCGGATAGGCATAGTTGTAGCATGTTTGAAATATACTTAGAATGCCTATCTACACGACATGCATAGGCGAGACTGCTTACATAGATTAATTATTTTATCATTTTAATACTTATACAAACACATAGCTTTGTCAAGCTATAGGCAAGAAAATACATGCAAGATTTTTTAACAAACCTGTAGAGATGTGGATTTCGGATAGAAGCTATTTTCATCATTCTGAAGCTGTATCTTGAGAAATACCACTGAATATTATAGATACGCAGCTGCGTAGTGAAAATCTGGCAAGCATACACAATTAAATTGGCTAATCTCTTTCGTTGCAATAAGAAGTATATATCATGCAACGGAAGTTGCTTCATACGCAGTCAATGCTTACTTCATATTCTGTTTAACAATTTAGGTACAGTTTTGCAATTTATTTCGTTATCTAGAGCGCTCTATCCTACTATTCGATTACTTATTTTGTAATAATCCTGAACATGTGAAATATTACAATCGTACACCGTCTATGCTAACGGTTTAAAAAGGCAAACTTCTATAATAGAACTATGACACAATATCAAAAATTGAAAAGAAATTGGTGGCTTTCAAGCCTAAAAGAAATTTTTAATGGGATATATATAATACTGCAGACGTAATTTTCATAATGGTTATTAAGTTATTTTCAGACGCCATAGAATATCTGATATAGGCCCCTATCTTATAATTGTACTTAAGTGCATACAATTATCAATTATTCCATGGTCACATTATTAAAGAAAATAAAATCAAATAGAAATCAAATAATTGTACCCAATTATTCTCCGGGTATGACACCGGTACAAGTCATCCGAGGTTAGAGACTAATTCAGATAGTTCGTGGCATCCAGTTCACAGTGAGATAAATATCTTCTTTCTTTATTATTGGTAATTACATAATTTTCAATGGCCTAATAGGTAACTAAATTATATGTATTATATTTCAGAAGACCTTAAACAAGATTCTTAAAATTTATCAGATCAAGATTTCAGTGTAATACAATGTACTTGGTTTTAGATGTCGTTGAGATATATCATATATCAGCCATCACGCTATATTTTTAACATTTGTTTTATGAATCAGTATGTTAGTACAATGTCTGCCCAGTGCTAATGTTCAACCCTTGTATAAAACTTCTTAAAAGGACTATTAGGCTATAGCCTAATATATATTATTTCAATGTATATTTCAACACTGGGACGTGGAAATATGTTCCTTACACCCGATAGTTTCTATAATCATGTTTGCTATAACCACTTTGTTTTACATTGAAGGGACATTTTAAATTGTTCCTTATAACCAAAAATTTATCGAAAATTCATTATAACTGTGCTCGTTATATTTGAAGTTAACTGTATACATTAATTTTGCTAGCGTGAAATCACAATGGCGAGGTACGAGATCACAAACATAATTTTGCGTTCTGTGCTCCTCCATCAGGTGATAAGCGAACTGTTTGATCACGACGGCGAAACACGAAATCATGACGGCAAAGCACGAGATCACAAGCGCAAAATCTCGAAATTTTCTTAATTTCGCACTTCGCCATCGTGATCTCTCGCTTCGCCACCGTTATTTCGCTCTTCACGCTTCGCTAACATGCGCAGGTGATACGCGAATGGCGAAGCACGAAATTGTTCAAATCTCCCATTTCGCCGTCGTGGCCGCGCGCTTCTCATATTCATAGAGAAAGCAGAGCGTGAAATCACGAACATTGCTTAATTTCGCACTTTGCAATCATGACCTTGCGCTTCGCCGTCGTCATTTCGCGTGTCACGCTTCTCCATCATGGACAGGCGATACGTGAAGCGCGGAATCACGATGACAAAGCTTGCGATATGGCAAAATTCCTGTTAACAACTATCGCATATATATATATATATACTTATAGACATATCCCTTGAATGTTATATCCAGTCATAATAATATTTTGAAAATGTGTTACCACGAACCATCTGTTTTGAATAAATATTTGCACACATGTAGGCCTACATGAACCACAGTTTACATGTGCAATATTACACGAATATCTAGTAAAACAATACATTTTATATAAAAGAAATGAGAAAGGATAAATTATTCTTGCAATATTTATGCTTCAAATATACGCTAAAATTTGCACCATTTGCCGTTCTCACATTAAAAAAATAATCAAAGGGAGGATACCCCGACCCCCACATCACCTCCGCGTACTATGTAAAATGTCCCAGCTACGCGCCTGATATAACAGCGATATTTGCAAACATGTTTCCGTGAAGCAAATTTGTGTTATTGTCTATTAAAAGCAGTAGAAATAAAACCAAAACAGAACATATTTTACTTTACAAAGTTACAATAAGGCACCAACTAATTTTGTTGTTGATCACTTTTTTTAGTATAGGACAACAAGAACTGGCAGTACAATATCCCTACTACCAGATGCAAAAATCTTATCGTTAAACTTGCAACCCTTGTCACCAGAGAAAATTAAATGTGCTTAAAAAACAAAGACAAATATCAAACAGGGAATGCAATGGTGAAATTCAAACGGATGCTAAATGAAAGTACGTACATGAAGAAACTGTGAGGAATATAAATAACGATTGTGTTTGTGAGAGAGAATAGATGTTTCTTAGAATTTCAAGTAATCAATACTTATTACAAATGGTTGGTGTGAATCAAAATCAATGCCACAAAACTATTAAAGTATCACATGATGTAACTGTTGTACCGAATATGAAACATACGTGCTGTGACTGCAAATGGTTAATTGTAAAATTAATGCTATGAATTCTTGTTATGATACTCAGTATTAAGTTGAAATGTATGCCACCAGTTTTGAGTACGACATGCAGAAACTAAAATGAATATATACAATAAGATTAGTATGAAAGGTATGACCGGGACATATTATTTGCGATGTAATATCTTTGAGCCTTGATTTAACTGTCAGAATTATGTGAAAAGTTTACAAGAGGCCTAAATGGGCCTAAATCTTTCAACTGAAGAAAACCTTAACAATCTGTCTTTGCTTCTAACTAGGGTTGGTGAAAATCTTTTAAGCTGGTCATTATTTTTTATCATGATCATTTTGCTGTCACGCACCAAAACACATAACCATAGGAAGAAATCATTTAAAGTTATTTCTTTTTCAACTCTAGTGGTCCCTAAAAGGGCCAAAGTGTCCCTATTTGACTATAAGACATAACATGGTAAAGGACCTTATAATGATGCTCCAGACAAGGTTTTATGAAGACCCATTCAGGAGTTAGAGAGGAATTTAGTAAAAGATATCTCTATTTTCAACTCTGTTAAAGGACCTAATAAATGTTTGATAAAGATCCATCAAGCGGTTGAGAAGTAGTCATTTAAGGGCATTTGTAGCTTTAGGTTTAGTGGCCCTTTAGAAGGCCAAGTGCCCCCATCCCTACCCACAATTAAAAAGAAATGGAGGGACCTTATAATGATGCTACGGACAGAGAATGATGACAATCCATTGAGTGATTCATTAGAAGTAGTCTTTAAAGGTAGTTTTAATTTTAGCACTAGAAAGAGCAAACAGCCTCCGCTTGAATAAAATTGGAAGAGAGCCCTCCAATGATGCCACTGGCCATCTCTGATGAAGATCCGTCAAGCGGTTTCATGACAAGAAAGTATTTCTATTTGTAGCTCTAGTTGCCCCTAAAAGGGACAGAGTGCCCTTAATCAAACAAATTTGAGGAAGGACCTTATACTGATCTCTAGACCAAGTTTGGTGAATATCCATCAAGTGGTTCATGAGAAGTCGTTTAAAGGTATTTTAATTTTGAAATCTAACAACCCCTGAAAGGGACCAAATGCCCCCAACAGAACAATTTTGGTGAAGATTCTTATAATGATGCTACAAATCAAGTTTGAAGAAGATGCATCGAGTGGTTCATGAGAAGAAATCATTTAAAGACATTTCTAATTTTAGCTCTGGTAACCCTTCAAAGGGCCAATCGTCCCCATTTGAACAAATTTGGGAGAGGATATTAAAATGATGCTACAGACTATATTTGATGAAGATCCACCAAGAGGTTCATGAGAAGCTCTTTAAATGTTTTTTCCTATTTTTTTTCTGCTCTGGTGGCCCTTAAAGGGACCAAGATTAACCATTTGATCAAACTTGATAGAGATCTATCTGAAAATTCTACTGACCAAGTTTTGGTATAAATGTAACCAGTAGTTTCAGAGGAGAAGAATTTTAAGTACATTGTTGACGCAGGAAGACGGACGGTGGACGCCGTACAATCCACCTATACTAATAGCTAAAAAGAGACATGAATAACACATTGTGTTACATGCAGAAATTGAACATAATATAAAAACTGTTGTTTTGTGAAAGAATACAGTTATTACTAAGAATATTTAATTGCAAAGACAATGTTATTAGGTATTGTTATAATGCTTAGTATTATGTCAAACTTAATGCCAACCGATAACAAAACATGGACAATCTTACTCAGCGTAATGAAAAGCTAGTCGTATTGGGCAAATACATGTAGAACAGTTACGACTAAAAACGATTTTAGATCTGTTTTTCATTGTTGATAATAATTATTGCGGTCACTGAGTAATTAAACTTCAAAATTTTGTTGTTGTTGTTTAACACAATACTACGATAGGGTTTTACGAATATCCATCTGCAAATAATTTCGACCAATATGCCTAGTTTAATAGTCAATTATGTTTGTAGCGTAGTAGTTTAGTTAACTCTGACCTATTTGGACAGCATGGTAAAAAACTGGCAAATCAGTCCACATCTTCTGATTTTTGAACACCTGCCCCTCACCACTGTTTGAAACCTCGCTTTTTCATGTGAGGAAGCCATCTAGCTGACACGAAGGAAGTCATATACCCAGGTATCCGACCGTGCCAAACATAATGCACCTAGAGTCCTCCTCTACAATGACAATCTTAAAAGTTGCAATATGGCCTATAATATTGTGTCAGTTTGACGATACTAAAACCAAAACCAATCCTCCTTTAAATAATTTCAAAATTAGTACAACGACTGTAATTACTGTTTAAGAGCTCTTGCCCTTTTTTCCATATACAATTGTAATAAATATTATCTTGCTCTATGTCCAATTTTGTAAATTTACAGTGCTCTATGTCCCGATAGAGCAATACACCTTTAACATTTTTTTTTTCAAATTTGCTGTATCTCCAAAGTGAAAAATGTATAATTGCAGAAAAGTAAAAACGAAAGGTATTTGAAAGCATTTACAGTCTGAAAGAACTAAACGCAAGGAACAAGTAGATATATTTATCATCTTTTTCGCCCAGACATAAAGAAACTAGAAGAGAGTTAAACTTTGGAAGCGATTTTCGCCACGTTTAAAAAATGGTAGATAGAGCATCGTTCCACTCACGCGACGAGTTGTGAAAAAAGGATAATAGCTTGGACTAAGGGATATATATTATAATTGATATCTATATCCATGTGATTTGAACTTTAATTGGTATTACAAAACCCATAAAATAGTTAGATTTTTTACTTGTTTTAGAAGAAAGTAAGCCTAAGAAAGCCAAGGTAGAGAAGAAGGATGCTGCAGCTGGTGCTGTCCGACCAAAAGATATTTCTCGAATAGATCTACGTGTTGGCAAGATTGTAAATTGTAAGAAACACCCTGATGCTGACCGTTTGTATGTTAATGATGTGGATCTTGGAGAAGGGCAGACTCGTACAATTTTATCAGGCCTGGTGAAACATGTGCCTATAGAAGAGGTTAGTATCTCATAGCATGTTCTGCTAAAAGCACAAGTAAGCAAAACCCTTTTTGTGGTCAGAGGTCAAGGTCATAGCATACAAAATTACATACCCACCTGCCTCTGACAGGCCATCTTAGAGGCTTACAGACAGGTTTTGTTTGATTTTATATTTCTCAAAGTACATGTTCTAAGTAATATTTGCTCAGAATTTCACCAAACATTTTGAAATTCAGTAACATCTTTGAATGAAGTCAGACATCCTATATAATATCAAATCTTAAGACATCCAGTTATTGTGTAAGAGCCAGTAAAATTGAATGTACCATGTTTTCCATTTGTTGTCACAGATGCAGGGCAGATTGGCTGTGTTCATGTGTAACCTGAAGGCAGCTAAGATGAGAGGAATCCTGTCACAGGGGATGATTATGTGTGCTTGTAGTCCAGAGAAAGTAGAAATACTTCTTCCACCACCAGGAGCTCAGATTGGTGACAGGGTGTTTGCAAAAGACTATATAGGTATAATGCCTTGATTTACATGTATTCTTTTTACAGCTCCTAGCACGATTATTTTTTGTCTTGACATTAGAATAGGCCAGAAACTCGAGAAGCATTTACAGAGCTCAGTTCACGTAGACACTCTGGCTTCAGATGGGCTAAGTACCATTCTAGGCTAAGTTAATAATTCTAATGTTTCAGTTCTTTCAGTTATTTCCTTTCTAGAGAAATTATATCAATATCTTTAGTAGTTTTTTTTTTAAAAAAAAACAACAACACTATATTGATATTTTGCAGAAATACTGCTGACATGTTGAAACATTTTCAAATATTTTTTTGAGCTTTTATTGAATGTTAGCTTTGTTCGTAGTGTGATTTTATGTTAGAAAAGTGAATATGTATTTTAGGAGAACCTGATGCATTGATGAATCCAAAGACGAAGATATGGAAAACTGTGAAACCTGATCTTAAAACCGATGGTGATAAGGTTGCCGCATACAAAGGCTCCCAATTAATCATTGAAGGGAAGGGGAAAGTTGTTGTTCCGACAGCAGCCAATACCCAAATATTGTAGTGCTATGACATTCTATATATTTGAAAGCAGCAATGAGGAATAAAACAATAACTATTATTATATATATATTTGTTTGGTTGTTGATTAGTCAAGATTATTGAACTCATGATGTTTTCTTGCTATTCCAAGAATTCCAAGATACAATGCAAGCTGTGCCGGACCCAGTACAAAATATTTTGTATGAGCAATTATGGTTATAGATGCCTGTAATATGCACTTAAATCTTTAACTTGAATAGCTTTGTTTCATTAAAAAAAATTTTTATCAAATTTGTAAGCCTAATTTTTTTGTCTCAAAGAAATGTATAACCATATCTTCATGGAAATCAAGATTTTGTGTTTCCAGATCACATGATTTGAGAAGCAGAGTTATTGTACATTAGGTGTTAATCTAAACATATCATTCAGTTAAATTTACAAAGGAGGAAGTAGTATTTTAAGCGACTTCAATGAAAAAGGAGAATCTTGTGCCTAGTAAACATATCTAATATGTTAAAGAAATGTTGTAATTTTAATTTAGTTTTAATAATTGTCAAACGAGGAGGGAATATGCTTATTAATCAGACTTGACCATTTTATCATATATATTTCTAAAACTTGCAAACAGCTAAATCGTAAAGTTTTGATATACTTTTACAGTAGCGACAATATTTAAAGTGGTTGAATTTTGATCCTTTGTTCTTTGAAATGTTTTGTAAAACCAGACATAAAAAATAAAATAAACAGGGCCTCCATGGCCAAGTGGTTAAGGTCGCTGACTTCAAATCACTTGCCCCTCACCGACGTTGGTTCTAGCTTCACTCCAGGCATTGAATACTTCATGTGAGGAAGCCAGCCAACTGGCTTACGGAAGGTCAGTGGTTCTATCCAGGTGCCCGCTCGTGATGAAGTAATACAAGGACGGGCACGTGGGGTCTTACTCCACCATCAGAGCTGGAAAGTCGCCATATAATCTATATTTGTGTCAGTGCAACATTAAACTGAACAAAAACAAAACAAACAAAAAAAATAAATATTGATTCAATTTTGAATGAAAAGTGTACAGAAAATGAACATATGTTACAAAATGAATACGCCCGAAGGGATGTATTATATTATACCCCCGGTGTCCGTCTGTCCGTTAGCAATTTCGCGTCCGCTCTGTAACTCTTGAACCCCGTGAAGGATTTCGAAGAACCTTGACACAAATGTTCACCACATCGAGACGATGTGCAGTGCGCATGTTTCGGATGGCTCACTTCAAGGTCAAGGTCACACTTGGGGGTCAAAGGTCATATGAATTTGTTTCGTGTCCGCTCTGTAACTCTTGAACTGCTTGAGGGATTTCAAAGAAAATTGGCACAAATATTCACCACATCAAGACAACATGCATAGCGCATGTTTCGGATGGCTGGCTTCAAGGTCAATGTCATTTGACTTTGTTTTGTGTGTTTATTGCTCTGCAATGCAGTGCTCTTGTTTTTCTTTGGCAGATCCCTTTTTTGTTCACTTACAATAATTTTCGTTTGAATTGCTTCCCTTTTATGATAGTATAAATAACTTATTTTGTAACTTTTTATTATTGGCCATAGGGAAAACCGAGATCACTTTTCTGTGGTTCAACATGGATGGTAACTCCAATCTTTAGGTGTATTTTGACATATCTGTACCTTGTGAGGATTTTTTATGGATTCTTCCCTTTGTTGTTTCTTTAAATTTTGCTCCTATCCTCTTCGGTCACACTAAGGGGTCAAAGATCATACCTTCGGGCGTATATTGCTCCGCATTGCGGTGCTCTTGTTTCCCTTTTATTGTCATAGTCATTGCATGTGATGCAATAAATTTTTATTTTAAAACATTTGAAAGGGTTGCACACAATCAGTTATTTATATATACTGTGTTAAGTTGTTGGCTCAATCAAGCTGCATGTTCAAAGAGGACTACCCTTTTTGAATGAGTACTTTTTGAATGGATGGATATGCGTATACACGTCAGTGAAAATTATGTTTACCATTGGATCAATCCTGTGAATGTTAAAAAGTATTATATCCAAAACAATGATTTTACCGGTGAATAAAATCCTTGTTAAGACTTCAGATACGGAGGAATTATATCCTGAGCACACAGCCCGAGTGATGTGATAATGTGTATCTGAAGGACAAACAATGATTTTATAATCCTCTTTGCTAAAGGTTGAGGAATGTTGTTTTGGCGTTGTTAATCTGGCTGTTTGTCCATCCGTCCGAAATTAAAAATGCTTCTAATTCACAAAGTATTTAATCTAGAATAACCAAAACTTACATAATCATTAATCAGCTTAAGAGCTTTACTTACAATTAGTATTAGTTATCCCCCTTGACCCTGTAAAAGCAGAGTTTTTTTCACCATAATTTGTTAAATAATTATTTTCAAAAAGTATTTTAGCTAGAATCACCAAATCACATAATTATTGATTAGCACTGTCACATGACCTTTGCTCACATTCAGTATTGTCCTACTTGAACCAGTAAAAGCAGAGTTTTCCCCCCTTGATCTGATTGAAAATGCAAGTACTTTCCCTGGAATCACCAAACTGCAACTATTTATTTGCACATGACCTTAACTCGCGTGTGGTATTATCTTTACCTAGTAAGAGTAGTTTTTCTTGATTTTGTTAAAAAAATGAAATTGCTTATAATTCAAATAGTATTTTAACTACAATCACCGAACCTTTCGTAATGATTAATTGGCACATAACCTTTGCTCACATGTATAATTACCCCCCCCCCCCCCCTTGACCCGGTAAAAGCGAAGTTTTCCCCTTGATTTGGTAAAAAATTGATTTCTGACTGTAATTAAATAACCTATTCGTGGGCCTTCATGAAACAAATATACATGTATACAAATGGATATCACTATAGGGCTGTCGTGCAAGGACAGTTTCGTCAGAAACACTTTATCAGCTTAAGAGGTATTGCCCTTTAATTATTTTATAATCCATAAATTCCCACATAACAAGGTAATCCATTGATTGCTCTTCATGAAATTTAACAGAAATACAGATCACTATAGGGCAGTGATGCATGCACATCTTTCATCAGGATCTCTTCAGTAACTGCAGAGTTATTGTCCTTTAATTGTTCTAAACTTCATAAATTTCCACAAAACAAAGTAACTCATTGATGGATCTTCATGAAACTTAATACAAATATAATCACTATAGGGCAGAGTATTTCCCCTTGATTTTACCAATAAACCATAAGGTTTGTCTGTACATTACCTGTAAATATCTGGAAATTAATTATTTTTCAAAATATAGTCCTCTCAGTCACAAAACACAACCTATTTCGCGGGGGATATGAATTCACTGAATTTGCTTGTTCAAGATTACATTTTGTACTGAGAACTTACACGATATCAACCTTTCATAGATTACTCAAGTTCCCATTTTCAGCACACGACTATGATATTTGAAGCTATGTTGTAATAATTCACATACAAGCAATGATTTTTAATCATAAGGTCACACAGTCATCTTTGTATAATAGGAAATTAATTGGGTTGTGTAAGAATATAATTTATGCTCTCTGAATTTAATAAGTGGAATGAGAAAAAAGATGAAACTATACAATTTAACTTTTTTGAACATCTAGTTATATAATGAACACATGCAGTAATTTAATTAAGCAAGAAAAAGTGTGCAGATAAATATGAAAATTTTACTATTGTCGTGTATTTTGGCTATGAAAAAAATAATAAAAAATTACAGAATGTAGCTGCTTTATGGAATGCACATGGATTTGAAAAATGTAACAGCTGTGCTCCTAAAACCATTAACATCCAGTTGGCCCCTTGTATGAAAAAAAATATCTGTAGTCAATGTTGCTATGTTGAAAGCTCATTAAATTTTTCTCTGTAGAATGTCTAGGTATATTTCGATACTTTATCTTAAAGTGGCATTATGCGCTCTTTTCAAGTAAAAATCCAGCTGAAATAGATGTGTTTATAAAAAAGTGGAGGAAGTTATAGCTTTTAACCCAATATACCAAACTCTTTCTGTTACCAGTAGGAAATAACAAGTTTCCAAATTCTTTTTAAGAAAAGTCAAACCGCATGCAGGAGTTGCTTCCCTTCAACTTCAGAAATCTCTACCTATAGCGAAGGGAGATCACTGTGTAGAAGATTGAAGTAAAGGCTCCGATTTTTTTATTTCTAAAGCTTATCATTAATTGAACACATTTAAATGCACAGCAACCGAAAATTGCTGGTATAAAACATTCACCAAAAACACTATGTGCAGTAAGATGCGCATAATGCCACTGATGTTGATGAAGTTTTAGTTACTCGGTTGATGTAGTGTTTTAAAGCTGATGTGCAAGGTATTTTAAGTTCAAGCATATTGCTGCAGGTGTGAATGCATTACTAATTTGTCATTAGGTTCATTGTTATTTGTCATAATCATTTGTTTACTTTTGTCAAAACATTAACCTTACAAAAAATGCATCTCACGGTATGCCTTGCGAATTACAATGCGAAACAAGACTGTTTAGTTGTTAAGTCGTTATTATAGGTGGTGTCCACTGTCTGTCTTCCATAGTTTTACTGTTTACACTCTACAGGTCGTCTTGTTTGGGGATATATAGGAGTGAGCTTGTCGGTCGGTCTGTCTCTCCATTGGTGTTTTATGGTTTCCGGACAATAACTCATGAAAGGCTTGACAGATTTTAAATGAATTTTGGAACACAGGTGTAACATCATAAAATACAGGTCAAGTTGGACTTTGGCTGCAAACCACCAATTTTTTATGTAGTTATGGCCCCTTTCCAACTTAAAATTTGCAAAACTCGTAGTTTCGATCGGACAATAACTCATGAAATGCTTGGCAGATTTAAACAATTCTTGGTACACAGGTGTAACATCATAAAATACAGATAAAGTTGGACTTTGGCTACAAACAACCAATTTTTTATGTAGTTTTGGCGCCTTTCCAACTTAAAATTTGCCATACTTTTGTGACAAGGCCGTACTGTCGTGGTATTTTTCGTCACTCCTCTGACAGTTTTAGTTGGAACAGAAAAGCTATGATAAAAAAAATACAGTAGATGTCTTTTGCCTGACATTAAAAGTGTAAGTAAGCTTTCACCTTGTTACAAAACAACAATGGGTAAGCGACTTAGGACCATTCTGTTTTAAATATTTAAAAAAAACTCCATAATAATAATGATAAAAACATTATTTAAGGAGAATATCGTATGCGGCTATAGTCAGTATAACATATGGTCCCGTATTACAGTTATTAATATGTTACACAGAATGTGAGATGAAAGGCATCAATTGAAATAACTTATCATGAACCCACTAACAGGTAATGAGTATTGATCTGTCGTTTGCGTTAGCAGCAGTTTCACATTAGCGTCGATATTTTACCTTCAAAACTAACGTATCTTGAATGGTCCAGATGTTTCCTTTTGTATCATTCTCATCGTTGAGGATATTAACTCCTTCGGGCCGAAATGCGACTAAAGGCGCTATATTTTCTACCCCTGTAGCGTCGATATCCGACTATAAGCGCGTTATCAGGACTCCCCGGGACGGCGATTGACGAGTATAGTCGCGGCACCGAGATCATGCTGGTTGCGTTTCGTACTTGTTAATTTTTGATAATCCTGATAAAAGCAAAATTATTTTGCATACCGGCTATTATTTCTTAGATGTTATAATTATTAATTATGCTAATAATTAGTTCCCTTGTTAAAACAAGTTTGTAAATATGCGGTAAAGGAAATAAAAAAGACGAACTCCGCTGTGTTTCGTTCAAACAGAATTTCAAAAGATTGAAATAATGTCGTCTGCCTGAGATTTTTCTTACCTTAAAGAAAATATTATCATGCTGATTTTGACGTATCAGTTCCGTCGGATGATGATTCTGACGATGAAATTTCATTATCAGAGAAATGAGTGCTCGGAAAAGTTTTAGAAAGCTGAAATATTCGTACACTTACATCGCATTAAATTAAAATGGATAAATGGGACGATTGTCATCCGTGTGCAGCATTGTACTATTGTCCTCGTTCATGGGACGATTGTCCTTCGTGTGCAGCATTGTACCATTGTCCTCGTTCATGGGACGATTGTCATCCGTGTGCAGCATTGTACCATTGTCCTCGGGCATGGGACGATTGTCCTCCGTGTGCAGCATTGTACCATTGTCCTCGGGCATGGGACGATTGTTCTCCGCGTGCAGCAGAGTACCATTATCCGCGTGCAACATTGTACCATTGTCTTCGTGCATGGGACGAGTGTCCTCCGTGTGCAGCATTGTACCATTGTCCTCGTGCATGGGACGATTGTCCTTGTGTGCAGAATTGTGCCATCGTCCTCGTGCATGGGACGAGTGTCCTCCGTGTGCAGCACTGTACCATTCTCCTCGTGCATGGGACGATTGTCCTCCGCGTGCGGCATTGTACCATTATCCTCGTACATAGGACGATTGTCCTCCGCGTGCAGCATTGTACCATTATCCTCGTGCATGGGACGATTGTCCTCCGTGTGCAGCATTGTACCATTGTCCTATTGCATGGGACGATAGTCCTCCGTGTGTAGCACTGTACCATTGTCCTCGTGGATGGGACGAGTTTCCTCCGCGTGCAGCATTGTACCATTGTCCTCGTACATGGAACGATTGTCCTCCGTGTGCAACACTGTACCATTGTCCTCGTACATGGAACGATTGTCCTCCGTGTGCAGCACTGTACCATTCTCCTCGTACATGGGACGAGTGTCCTCCGCGTGCAACATTGTACCGTTGTTCTCGGGCATGGGACGAGTGTCCTCCGTGTGTAGCATAGTACCATTGTCCTCGGGCATGGGCCGAGTGTCCTCCGCGTGCAGCACTGTACCATTGCCCTCGTACATAGGACGAGTGTCCTCCGCGTGCAGCGTTGTGCCATTGTCCTCGGGCATGGGACGAGTGTTCTCTGCGTGCAGCATTGTACCATTATCCTCGTACATAGGACGATTGTCCTTCATGTGCAGCATTGTACCATTGTCCTCGTGCATGGGACGAGTGTCCTCCGTGTGCAGCATTGTACCATTGTCCTCGTACATAGGACGATTGTCCTCCGCGTGCAGCATTGTACCATTGTCCTCGGGCATGGGACGAGTGTCCTCCGTGTGCAGCATTATACCATTATCCTCGGACATGGGATGAGTAACCTCCGTGTGCAGCATTGTACCATTGTCCTCGTGCATGGGATGAGTGTCCACCGTGTGCAGCACTGTACCACTATCCTCGTACATAGGACGAGTGTACTCCGTGTGCAGCATTGTACCATTGTCCTCGGGCATGGGACGAGTGTCCTCCGTGTGCAGCATTGTACCATTATCCTCGTACATAGGACGATTGTCCTCCGTGTGCAGCATTGTACCATTGTCCTCGTACATGGGACGAGTGTCCTCCGTGTGCAGCATTGTACCATTGTCCTCGGACATGGGACGAGTGTCCTCCGCGTGCAGCATTGTACAATTATCCTCGTACATAGGACGAGTGTCCTCCGTGTGCATCACTGTACCATTATCCTCGTACATAGGACGAGTGTCCTCCTCGTACAGTATTGTACAATTGTCCTCGGGCATGGGATGAGTGTCCTCCGTGTGCATCACTGTACCATTATCCTCGTACATAGGACGAGTGTCCTCCGCGTACAGTATTGTACCATTGTCCTCGGGCATGGTACGATTGTCCTCCGTCTGCAGCATTGTACCATTATCCTTGTACATAGGACGAGTGTCCTCTATGTGCAGCATTGTACCATTGTCCTCGGGCATGGGACGATTGTCCTCCGTGTGCAGCATTGTACCATTATCCTCGTACATAGGACGAGTGTCCTCTATGTGCAGCATTGTACCATTGTCCTTTTGGAAATGGTCATTGTAGCAATTATATGTAGTAAGCAATGACGCCATGTCGCGTTATATTTTAGCTAAAAAATAGCTGTCTTATAAATCTCTCCTTGTTTACATTTGTGTCGATTCGCCGTAAAACCCATCTCACTTGTTTACATTTCGCTCAGTTGATACTTGTAAGCGTTCGCTTCGGTACGTTTAAGCGTTCACTTCCTATCATTTCTATTATTATGTTTGTCGTTGCATATATTTTCTGTAGTGTATATTGGCTGTAAATATGTGTACAAAACGTATTATGTTTAATGCTGAATAAAAATGAACTGTATTGTAATAATTAATTACAAAAACTATTATTACTATAGATATCTTTCGCGTGATGTTAACGTGACACACGCTTACTGAGAACAGAAAATAATTGGCGTCTGAACTAGATGTTTCGCTTCAGATAGTACATTTTGTATTCGCGTTTGACATAGTTTTTACCACCGACCTACGATAACAAATAATTTGCTACTTTCATTACATTGTGCTTTAGCAAATACTTGACTCACGTGAGGTATTTCATGTAGAAGAGACGAGTAGAACGTAAGTAAATTGCATTTTCTAAAATTTATAAAATAATTTATGATTTATCTTTATAGTGTTTATAATGGTAAGGAACTTGTGAGACGAATTTATATTTGATGAAGTTGGGAAAGTGCAAACAAATACTCGGACAAGAGTATCGGACCAGGAATTGAAAAAAAAATGTGAACAGATAAAAATTATGTCTGATCATTTTTTTTTTCAATTCAAGGTAGGGTTCTCGTGCATGTGCCAACAAACTGCATTATATTGCCATTTTTGTGGTAAAAATTAAAGGTGTATTTATTTGCACCTGGGATTATCCTAATCCAACCGTACAAATGAGAGGGCTGTGGTCGCCGACAAATTATTACCTGCGGCCGCAGGTATATTGGAATGCAACAAGTAGTAAAGCACATGGAGACTGGGTGATTTCACGTGATATTTTACCGATATGCGATTGGCTTATCGTATTTATGGAACGCCGTTATTGCAATAAAGCTGGCACTCTGTATTATATATATAGAGAAAGTCTTGTGACCTGAATTCCTCATCCATTATTTCATATAATTTATTCAAACTTTCAGCAGTGATCAATATTGATACCAAGTTGTGCATAAGGGATTTTTTTAGATTCCTCTTTGTTTAATTTCTTGGATTATGGTCTTGAGTTGTTTGTTTTGCTCTATATGTCAGTTAAGTCCAGGTGAAGGCATGAATCACATTTGTGATAGCTCTAGTAAAGTATTTCAATAGTCAAGGAATGTGGCCAGTTGAGCTAAAAGTTATGTCATACATGAAAGGGAAATATAGTTACTTTTGCTCAAAACAATAACTTTCAGAATTAAGAAATATATATTTCATAGATCTACTTGTACAGCATGTAGAATGGAGTTATTTTTCCTATGTAAAGCGTAATGGTATGATAAAAAAAACAAGCACTCATAAGTTTCTTTTTAGCCTGGTATAACTTCTGGCCGCAGGAAATCTTTCGACTTGTACTGTGACTTGAATCACTTATCCAGCAAGCGTAATCAAACGTTTCATAGTAAGGGAGTGTATTGTTGATAAGATGGTTACACTTCCGTAGTTTTGAAAACGTCCGACAAGTACATGTATATAATATAATTACGAACCAGGATCCATTTTTGTTTGTTTGTTTTGGATGTACAGTATTTTCAGTAATGTTAAGGTAGGCAGTTTAACTAACCAGTGTTCCTTGATTCTGTACCAGTATTAGCTGGTTCTCAACTTCTTCACACGAATCGGAGGTAGACGATGAAATGACCAGACATGATGTATTTTATATCAGATCGTCATGGATATCTTAATTAAGTGTTTTAAGCATATAATTATAAATAGTACGGACATATTGCGCTCAAAATGTGTTCCTTTGTACAAAAAAGGCATATTTTTCAAGAAAACTTTGGTCGTGCAATTAAAAGAAAAAAATATATACTTTTTGCCTTGCATTTGTATATTTAAAGCATTAACATTATATAACAAATACTGTTTTTACACAGTTTTTACTTGACAGATTGCCTTTAGTTTGCATAAAATAGGAACACGTTATTAATACATGTATCTCATTACTGCAATTGGTAACATATGCGAGAAAAAAAAACAAACAACAAAAAAATCCAGTTACTTTACTACAAATAGTTTCATTCCCCGCAATCTTAATTGTGATCTTACGGGTCATACTCGTTTATGATGATACAGCTAATCTTTAAATTCTGTGCGTGAACTTTGAGTAAAATGTTGTTCGAAAATAATATTTATCTTTTGAGTGCATTATAATTTTTTATTACCAAATTATTTTGTTTATCGCGATCCGGCTGTTTACCCGTCACATCCGATTTGCTTTTATAACACTGATATCGGAAGACGAGTGCTGAATATCGTACGATATGTAGTTGGGTATTTTGACCTATGCGATTGTAGTATAGTACTCTACTGTTTGTCACCAGTCTGTTTAAAGAGAGAGTTCAGATACAATATGGTTTTAAACATGAAATGTGATAACGCACAAAGTATAAAGATAAATTTCTTAAAAACGCTTTAAGACAAATTTCCGTTTAAACTGTGGGAGTATTAATTTTATAGAGGATTATCGCGTTAGAGAGGTAAACGATTGTTATTTTTATAATGGGTATATTACAGAAAAAGAGAATGGGTATTTTATGGATAATAAATAATCGAAAAATGCAATATCTAAATATATACTTAAGCATCTTTTTTCAGCATTTCAGTTTTACTGCATACATAGTTTATTCATGCATGGGTTGGTTCTGGTAGATCAGTTTCAAATTTGAGATGTTTAAATTTTACCGCCCGTTTACCCTGCGGACTTCTTGTTCACGGTTAAATGTTAGATAATGCAGCAGATATTTTCACTTTGATACGTGCATTTCGCTGAATATGCTTACATATTCAGTACGTGTTATGTAATAATAATAATAAAGGTTAGGTCACGATTGTCTGTCAGCGATGAATGAGCATTAAGACGAATCGGTCGTGGTGTCCGATTTGCATAACGGTTGCGTATACGATCTTATCGGTATGCACATCGTTGCATTTATAAGATAAACCTTTATCATGCTGGACACGGCTGATTCTGCCTTTGCGGCCAGTGTAGATCATGCTCAGCCTGCACATCCCTGCAGTCTGATCAAGATCTGCACTGTTCGCTATTCAGTCAGTATCATTTTGGTAAGCACCCCTTTTAACAGTTAATGACGCATTCCAAATTGAAAGATGGACAAGTTCATTATAGAAATTTAGCAAGGGTTAATTAATACAGCTTTAGTACAGACAGCCACCTGCTTACTGTTGTCACAAGTAATGTAAAGTTTATTACAGGTTTCATTATCTATTCTAATGAACAAAAGTCACGTGACAGATGCAGCACAATAAACTGGTTTATACGGCATTTAAAACGTAAAAAAAATAAAGTAAAATGCCGATAAAATTAATTACTAATTAAAAACTTGCGTATGCAGTGAGCTGGATTTGGTGGCAATCGAGGATTGAAACTTATGAGAGGGAGAATAAAAGAAACGTGACATTGGCCATAAACATTTAGTTTTTATTCATTACAAATTAAGTGGCGCCTGTTAGTTTGTATAATTCATGTTAACTGTTTAGAAAAGGGCTTGGTTGATATACCTTATAGAATGCTCAATGATGTTTAAATATGATAAAGTGCATGCTGATAAATGACAAACCGCGTCTTTTCTTAAAGGTTTTAAGTTAACTCACGCATTATACGGTATGTTGTTTTTTTTTGTATAGCTGGGTGGAGACATATTTTCATTGCTATTTATTTTTCAGTTGCTCAGATAGAGGAAAAGGTTTATCTAGCTTGATCAGATGTTGGGCTCCGCAAGGAACGTCTTTGTACGGTAGAAAACTCAACAACAAATAAACTGTATGTAGTTCTACTGGATTGGAATTCGTTGCAAATACCTTTTGATCACAGTTGACAAGCTACCATAGCAGACAGTGCAATAAGTGTTTTGAATGAAAAAGCAGGATACGAATGGCATGGTCATACTTTGCTGGATGAATTCTAATTTTCATGATGACAACATGATGCTCTCTTTTGGATTTACGTTAAAAGTGTAGCTTTTTAGTCAGCGATTCTTGGTGAGATCTTAGTCATATAGGTGTATGTTGTAAAAATATTTCCTAAGATTTTGCTTCAATTTGGTCAGCAATGCAGCAGATTTACGCGGCAATCTCTCTGAATCAAAGGACGATACTATGGGTGCTCGGGCTTACAGTCATATGTTACTACATCCTTATGGACGGTGTATTATACACGACCCTTCAATCATTGGACCTAGTCAACCAGAAGCCCGTCAAACCCGGGGCGTCGTGGTCACCATTTCATCCACTTTCTATAAAGCTTATCATGACTGACCCTTCAACACATTATATCATAACGCCATTGTCCGAGCATTTCAATAGTGCTACAAAATTTAGTCAAATATTTTACTTTATTACACCAAATATGGTCACTTTCACACATTTAGTTATATCGTTTATATCTGCCAAATTCGTATTCTCAGAATCTCTACAAATGAGACGTATTGGTGTTTTGTTATTTGAACTGAGATCATTTTTGGATGCGTTTGATGGGACAGTGTATCGCAGCCATGCATCAATAAAAGCATACAAGTCGGATCATAGCAATTTTGGATTTTGGTTCGACTGCGTTGCAGACACCATAGGTGGATTCGCTTTAATGTTCGGAGCACTATTTTTCTTGTGGTGGAAGTGTCCACCTGGAACAGATTCATCTGCGACGTCACTTCCGTGGTCAGCAGACGACATAAATGATTCCAAAACCGACCTAGTCACAGAGAAACCAGTCAAAAGAACTAATTTCGGATATAGCAAACAATACATATTTTTACGCTGTCTAAGTTTTGGTATGCAAATTGGCTTATCTTCTGCAATATGGGATCAGCTAACTATGCGTTTTGAAAAAGTATTTCTAACGAAATTCGACGATCCGGAATTAGTGGTAAGTAACTACAACTTTATGCATGCAATAACAGCTTGAAGTCCCATACTCGCCGCTAATTTCTTTATATCATTGAACATGAACTGAGGTAATCGCCATAAATTGCGGTAAGAAAAGCTGTGGACTCGGTAATTCTTTTTATGGTAATCCTTTGACCAGTGTATTAATTTTTTAAAATCAAAAATAGGATTTAACAAGAACAATATACGTTAAGTTCATTAAAAATGTGGCAGCCACATTTTGAACAAAGCCATTTCGATACACCCAGTTTTGTGAATGCAAAATTAGAGTATAATAGACCATAAAAAGTTCATTAAATAAAAAAATGCATCGGGCAAGGAATCATCGACACTGAGAATGAGAAGTGCTTGTTTTTTTAGTGAGAATAATGGAAGGGGACTGAAAGATAACTCCAATACTTTATGAATATCAAAACTCGAGTGATCATGATTCATGACAGATGTTCGGAGTGACACTATAACTGTCACTTTGTTAATTAGTTATTCAAAGCAAAATACATAAGATGCATTTATTCTTCTGTCGTTAGTAAGCAGTATTAAACTGACACTAAGTACTTACGACAGCATATTTTTATAAGATGAAAATCTAGTTGATTCGTATTAGCCTAGAGCACTTCGAATACATTCATCCGCGAACACACAATAATTAAATTGTGACAATAGTGTCTTTTTGTCATTTTGTATTATTCAAAAAAAGACATAATTTGATTCGAACGAGGTTACGACATAACAGAGTTATACTACTGTGAAAGAAAACATAACATTCTATTTCCACATAACTGAGAATTTTACGGGAGCACAAAAGTCGGTTCATATAGGATGAGTTTCGAATTACAGTAACTGTTTATCAACACACCCTAAATCCGGGCTGAAAGTATTTTATCAAAAAAAACTAATTCATCGATTCAAACAGTTAAAGCTGTTGGAAGTTTCAAAATGTTTGTAAGGCATTAGCCTTTATTTACTGTCTAAAAGTACTGAAAACATGGAAAGGGTTCTTTAAGCGACTGTCCTGGTTTTAGACGATACAAGACTGGCTCCTTTCTTTCAGTTTGCTCTATTAAATGAGCTTAGAATAACAGTATTTCTTTCTTTCTTTCTTTTCTTTTGTGTGTGTGTGTGTGTGGGGGGGGGGGTGTCTTTTGGGGTTCGGTAACTCTATTTTAGGTCTGTAATTCTGTATATAATCATTTTTGTTTTCAGAGATCGGCATTGGTTTCAGAAAAGGTGTATGTGTGTCGTTAGAAACTATAAATGTGTTCATCCCTATCAATTATAAATAATAAACATGTTTATATCCATATTCAAATGATTAGTACATGATCAACAAAGCATGCATTTACATTTTGTCGTCTGCTATTACAGCAGTTACAGTCGGTGGCCTTGCACTCCACTACTACCTGGGTTGTCTTCTGGTTATGGAGAAATCTGTGTGGACAGTCATTACAACAGATGTTCCTTGTTGCCATTTTCACAGATAAGATCTGGGTAAGTATACACAAATTTCGGCACTTTTTTTTATTGACGCCCATGTAGCACCTTTTTTCTTCTTCTAGATTTGCCTACTCTTCCACCACCACCGCATGCTTTGACTTTTCCAGGGATATGAAAGGCTACCACGGGAACAGAATGGTTTAGATAATATTACTATATAGGTAGAACAACGAGGGTTTTCAGTTCGTCAAATAAACCGAACGAACAAAAAGTATGAAATACCGTTTTAGGAGTGTTCATACGTGTAGTCAAGTGTCGGCCCGCAGTCATGGCAAAAGCGGAGTATGACATAGCTTTTTTATGTGTGTTGGGTTAAACGTCGCACCGACACATAACAGTTGTAAGTCATATGGCGACTTTCCAGCTTTAATGGTGGAGGGTCCGTGCATTATGACATAGCTTTATTCTGTGGCGTTTGAGTATCAATGTGAAAACTGGTCACAGACACGTATTCATCTGCTATATTCTGTTTACCTAACACTTCAGTGATTGAGTATTGACAGTGGAAAGATTTATGAACAATGATATGAGCAATTTTCGTCCTTTTAATGTCCCTGGAGATCATATTTCAACCAACTTTAAGTACATCTGAAATTTTTACGTCTATATTTTCACGTCTACTTAATATGATCTAACAAAATGTTTATTCTTTGTAAAATGCTTGCACACTTTACTTGTTATCTGTCAGGAAGTTTAAATGGGTGGCTGAATGGAATACTGTACCTCCTGTCTAGCTGATAATAAATTGATGTACATCAAAGGCAGTTTTAAACTCAATTTTATCTTCTTCTTCTTATAATACAGTACATGATCCCTCTGGGATATTGTCGTAAAATATGCATGGGTTACGTGCGAGGCGTAGTAACTGCCGGTCCTACTACTGGTCCGCCAGTCCTCCTACGAAGTCCGCTGAGGTGAAGATGTGGCTAGCTGGTTCCAACGTATTGCTTGTTAACATAAATTGAACTTCAGCTTATTACGCGGGATGGCCGTGACCATATCCACCTATGTAATATACCATTCGGGACAAGCAAAACGAGTCTGGTTTTTTTCTCAGAAGGAACATTTATTTAAAAGAGTTCGTCATTTCTCGCCTTTTCACATAGATGTACCAAGAGTAGATCAATATTAATTAATGCAAATATATATATATTGTAATATTTTCTCGTTTCAGGAATTTTTGCGGTTTATGCAATATGTTGGTTTCGTCTTAATTGGTCTGCTGGCAGCATTCAGTTTCTATCATGTAACGCAGGTATCACCTAGCTTATTTCTTCATTATGTTTCTCTTTTACTTTAACCTTTAGCATGCTAGATAAATTGTCGTCTGCTGGAAATGGCGTCTGCTAAAATTGTAAAGTTCATTCAATTTGCTCCAAAATTGGAAGAAATATTGTCAGAGTAGCAAACAGCTTGGAACCTGATCAGACGCCGATTTAATCGGCGTCTGATCTGGTTCCAAGCTGTTTGCAAAGGCTGTTAAATTTGCCTGCAGCAGGCTAAGGGTTAAGATATTGTCATGTATACATAAGATACTTGGGTCGAAAGTAGGGCAAGAGAATATCTTGGCTCCACTGTTTACTGTCAGATTCACAGCTAGTGCTTTTGATTGTGGAGATGGTGTCATTAAAAGATCTGAAGATCTGGTTTCCCATAAGCATACGTACAAAAACAGGAAAAATATGCTTTGTACGTTATTGTATGATCTTTTAAAAAAGTGTACATATTCACTTTTTTTAAGATATGTCATTCTAATATAAAGTATAACGTCTTCTGAGAGGTTTTCATTTCAATCTAAATCAAGCATTACTTAATAAGTTTGAATTTATAAAGTTACCAGAAACACTGAAATTTAACAAAAAATTCCTACCCTAACTGGTTACGATGGTAAAAGTCTACCCATTTTTTATGTTGTAGCACATTTCATCTACACGTTTATTTTGAATGTTTTTTAAGACTTAGTTGCATGATTTCAATCGAGTTCTTCAGTTTCATTTGTTTTTGTTACAGATAAAGATGATTCTGCATTTATGACAGTAGAAACCTACGAATGGATATGGACTGTCAGAAAGATCGTATAAAAACAGGGAAATAAAACTGACGCTACTAATTGTCGTAGTAAGTTTCAAGGGGAAAAAAAACTTGGGAGTGTCTACATTGTCTATTAAAGGTGAAAATGTATGCGGAGACGAAAAGAACTGTACTCGTGACCGTCATCGGATGCCCTAGAGTGAACTTTATGCAGTTTAGCTACTAAAACGTGAATATTCTATCCGTTTTCTGGCACAGGAATTACGTGCATTTCCTAGTGTTCCATAATGTTGATCTTTACTGAGAGATATATACTATGCATACAGCTACAAAGTATAATAGTCACACTGCTCACAAGGCAAGTTATATAACTCTGGATTTTATTTTGTGACAGCATGCAAGTTTATTTCTCAGAACTACTTGACCATCTGTTTCGAAATTCTACAAACAATCTTTGGCAGCATGAGTTGACCTTGCATGACAGGTTTAATAACTCTAGCGTACATTTGGGCAAAATTATGACCCGTTTTCACTTAATTTGAAGTTTTGCATGTAAGTAGGTTTCACAGGACTATGGTACTGAATGCTTTAAAACTCTTCATACGTCTTTGGCATCATGAAATGGTCATTCTGAGCCAGGTTCCATTTCCCAGACTTACAATTTACAAATGCCTCTATTTCAACTCAGAAAATGTTGCTAATGCGTTTGTATGCGTAAGCTAGTAATACGAGGAGGGTCTTAAGCGTGCTGTCGTTAGACAACTCTTGTCTTTAAGTAAAATCGCACTGTCTGTGCGTGCGTGCGTTCGTCCGTGTAAATTCTTGTCTGAGCTGTAACTCTACCATCCATAAAGGGATTTTGAAATAACTTTGCTTAAATGTTCACCACAAAGAGACGACGTGTCATGCGCAAGATCACGACCCCTAGCTCCAAGGTCAAGGTCACACTTAGAGGTCTGTTTCGTGTCCGGTCCATAACTCTGCCATCCGTGAAAGGATTTTGAAATAACTTTGCATAAATGTTTACCATAATGAGACGATTTGTCATGTGCATTAGTTACTAATAGTGACAGCTCTTGCTGTAGAATAGTTTCATCATAAAAGCGTTAAAAATGAGTAATGTTGCCAAAGTGGAACTACTAGAACTGTATGCGCAGTAATGTACAGTTAAAATTTGTTCCTTCAAACTTGAAAACACAGTACAGTAGAGTAAAACACTTTTTCCTCGAACATGTTATGCCCACTCCAGTGACAAACATTTAAACTTGTTTAGGTGCAACCAAATGTGAAACAAAGTAAAACAGGGACAGGAGAAATATTGTACATAAAGAAAAATATGAAAGTTACAAGGACGACTTTTGAATAGTTTTAACCACTTATCTAAGACAGTTTTACGTTTTATTGCCACTCAGAATTATAAGTATTTGTTTTAGCCATGTAGTTGCCTTTTTATTGTTGTTTTTTTGTTGTTTTAGCGATATAAGATGTCATAGTCTAGTCCTATAAATGTTATTGATTACTATTGCAGATTTATATTATTTCATAAAAGAAAACATTCTGCTTTACAAATAAAAATTAACCCAGTTAAGTTACAATAAACATCTTTAATTTATGATAGGTTTGTGTTAGAACTTAACTATTAGTATATGAAAACAACTGCCAAGATCATGTGCAGATCTTTAATCCAAGACTGATTGCTACAAAAAACATTACAAGACTGGTTTCTACAAAAAGACTGGTTGCTACAAAGAAACATTGATTGACTCATATTAGAATGATGTTGCTCAACCACTATCACTGTTTCTTTCCCATTGTTTTTGAAAATAAGATCGAGATCAGTTACTTTTTGTTAGGAAAATAGATTATTTACATAATTGTCAGATAATTTTACCTATTTTTAGCTCACCTGAGCACGAAGTGCTCAAAGGTGAGCTTTAGTGATCACCCTGTGTCCGGCGTCCGTCGTCGTCCGTCCGTCCGTCGTCAACAATTTGACTGTTAACACTCTAGAGGTCACATTTTTGGCCCAATCTTAATGAAACTTGGTCAGAATGTTACCCTCCATAAAATCTTGGACGAGTTCGATATTGGGTCATCTGGGTTCAAAAACTAGGTCACCAGGTCAAATCAAAGGAAAAGCTTGTTAACACTCTAGAGGTCACAATTTTGACCCAATCTTAATGAAACTTGGTCAGAATGTTACCCTCCATAAAATCTTGGACGAGTTCGATATTGGGTCATCTGGGGTCAAAAACTAGGTCACCAGGTTAAATCAAAGGAAAAGCTTGTTAACACTCTAGAGGTCACATTTTTGGCCCAATCTTAATGAAACTTGGTCAGAATGTTACCCTCAATAAAATCTTGGATGAGTTCGATATTGGGTCATCTGGGTTCAAAAACTAGGTCACCAGGTCAAATCAAAGGAAAAGCTTGTTAACACTCTAGAGGTCACAGTTTTGGCCCAATCTTAATGAAACTTAGTCAGAATGTTATCCTTAAAAAAGTCTTGGACGAGTTTGATATTGGGTCATCTGGGGTCAAAAACTAGGTCACCAGGTGAAATCAAAGGAAAAGCTTGTTAACACTGCAGAGGCCGCATTTATGACTATATCTTCATGAAACTTGGTCAGAATGTTAATATTGATGATCTTAAGGTCCAGTTTGAATCTGGGTCATGTAGGATTAAAAACTAGGTCACCTGGTCAAATCAAAGGAAAAGCTAGTTAACACTGTAGAGGCCACATTTATGACCATATCTTAATTAAACTTGGTCAGAATGTTTATCTTGATGCTCTTCAGGTCAAGTTTAAACCTGGGTCAGCTTCGGTCAAAAACTAGGTCACTAGGTTAAATCAAAGGAAAAGCTTGTTAACACTGTAGAGGCCACATTTATGACTATATCTTCATGAAACTTAGTCAGAATATTAAACTTGATGATCTTTAGGTCAAGTTCGAATCTGGGTCATGTTGGGTCAAGAATTAGGTCATGGGGTCAAATCAAAGGAAAAGCTTGTTAACACTCTAGAGGCCACATTTATGACTGTATCTTCATGAAACTTAGAATGTTAAACTTGATGATCTTTAGGTCAAGTTCGAATCTGGGTCATGTTGGGTCAAAAACTAGGTCACGGGGTCAAATCTAAAGAAAAGCTAGTTAACACTGTAGAGGCCGCATTTATGAACATATCTTGATGAAACTTGGTCAGAATGTTAATCTTGATGATCTTTAGGTCAATAGGTCAGGTGAGCGATACAGGGCCTTCATGGCCCTCTTGTTTTATGCTAAACCTGTGTGCTCAGTACTGGAAAAAAGCCAAAACTATCAGGTCTGCGAAAATTATAGTCTACATTCATGAATACAATTTTCCTGTGCCTAGGTACTTCAGTGTTGTAAATAATTTTTAGTATCCAAACATTGATATAAACTTGGCAATATCAACAACTTTAAGTAGTAAAAAGATACAATAGACAATAAAATATAAATGTAGATAATAAAACTGACTTGGACACACAATTGTACCTCAGTATGACAGTGACTGTGTATCTTTTTATGTGGTGAATTGTGATAAAATTCACCTTTGTTTATGTTTTTTCTTCACATATGTTGTATAATTAAGGTTATAGGCCATGCCCCTGTGGACAATTTGTTTTAGATAAATCTCCATTGCTAAAACGATTCATCAAGTATTTTTTAAGGGAAAAAAAAACTAACAAGACAGATTGATAAAAGCATTAACAGAAGAGAGGGTACAGAAGATACCTTTTTCAAAAGTCATGTCTATGTTTAAGTTTTGGGAAGAATTGGATTTTACTATCGGGGTTTGTTAATATATTCATTTATAGTTTAACTAGTCAAAAAGTCCAGTCAGCAACCAGAGATTTTTTTCAAATTTTTGACTGACTTATACAGTCTGCCCAAGTTGCTCTACCAATGGAATTGCTCCATTTCGTTTAAATCCGGCCATTCTATTTCATATACAGTTGTCACATCAGCAGTTTAATGGCAACTGTAAGATGGTTATAAGCTGAATACAGCAGTTTTAAGAAATTAATGTTGTGCTTCGCTAATGCTGGCTCGAAATTAAAATCTTTTAACTGCTGTATTCAACTTATAACCTATACTTATTAGTTACAGTACCTATTAAGTGGATCCATTATGTAAGTCATTTAGTTGGTAAATAATGGTTACCTACAATTTTGTCAAACTATGAATTGGTTATGATCACTTATTGACCTTATCTAATGAATTAAGTTGTTGCTTTCACTTTTTCTGCACTCTGTTTATGCAAAACTTAATTTTATTAGAAGATCAGTAAGTGATCAATAACCTTTTTTCGAATGGTGAATTTAAGGTAAGTAGTTTTGACCACAATCTTAAAAAATTGAGGGGGTAGTAATGTGAGGGAGGAAATATATTGAAGGGGAGGGTAATGTGAAGAGGTTTGGTGGGAGATATAAGGAAAATTGAAGGTATTTGGAAGGTGTGATAAAGTGGTGGTATCTGAGAAGTGGTATATATATGAGGGAAATAAGGATGTGGAGTATATGGAACTGAGGGATATTATACGAAGGTGTGTATTTATGGAAACTGGAGAAATATATGGGAAGCTGTGGTATATTCTGGGATGGGGAGAGATATATGGGAAGGAGAAGGGTATATTGAAGTATGAGAAGGACAGGAGATAATGTATAGCATAACACCTTTCAATGAGTATATATGTAATTTGATAAAATCTTTCTGTTTAGAGAACTTAAAATGAAGTGGTAATGTCACAAAAGTTTTCATTTTACGGATGAAGATTGGTGCATTTTTCAGTAATTTGAAATGTCTTAAACTTACGTAATGTACATAATACCCCATAGTATAGATTATTGATATGTACTGACTGATTATATGAACGCTGTGAAAATAGCTTAAAACAGATGTGACCTAAATAATGTACATAAACCATGATGACATAAATATTAAAACAACAAAATTATCCCTTTATTTGCTGATAAAGATGTTGGTGAAATAGCAAATGAGCTTGTTGTTGAAGGCAATAATAAGGCAGGTGATTTCACAATCATTTTACTTGCTTAAAATTTATTTGAAAGTATCGATTTACTGAAATTATCTATCTATTTAATCAAAGTGAGCTTTGATGCATGTTTATGCATCTCACTAAAAAATGTTACTTTCATGCAGGTAGTTAGTGGATTCAGGCTAAAATGTTAATCATATTAATGTTTTTGAAGCAAAGGACAATATCAAAGATATTTTATAACAAAATGTCCTGAAACAAAATGTTGATTTTCCGAATATCTTGGACATTCTTGTATGCTACAAATAGGTTACTGTTATTAATGATTGTTAAACATTTAAAATTCCTTGTATTTTAATTTTGTTTTATTCAATAGTTGCAGTCAAACCGTTGATGACATATACACCGTTTTTGCACCAGTCTTTTAGTGCATAAAGAAAGTGAGTAAAAATAACTTCACTGTCCTTTCTCCCACCCATCCATGACACACACATATGCAAAGCATGCAAGTATTTGATGAAGCTTAAGCTTCGACTGTGACAGGAATTTTGTTCCTCTTATTAAAGTTGTTCAGTTAACAGAGGGTGTAATATTGATCCATATGGCCAGTTCTTCCATGTTGATTTTAAGAAACACAATACCTCTGAGTCTGGTAAGTCAGTCTCGTAAATATACATTAATCTGGATCTAACAAGCTGTATTGACGGATAATGGGCATGAAAGCTGAATAAGGACCCCTACTTAGTCCACGTGACCTAGAATGATAAATACCTCCAGTGACTGTCTTAACCCCAATTTCCTTTAAAAATGCTTCAATGATTAAAAGTCCTATGGATAGCAGGTAAATAATGGTGACTGATAAGATACCACTGCTTTGTCACAGAACTCCAGTGTTCTGATGGCTTGTTCTCGCATGCCTTATATATAATGACAGGAGACTATCTTCAGACACAGTCTGTGTTGTAGAAAATCCAGCTGGATAAACGTGTAGTCCGGATTCATAGCAAGTGCTATACCTATGAGCTAATTGAGACAGATACAATACACAGGGGTTTATCATACCTCAATGCTTCTATGTATATGTATGTATATATCAACATATCTCCTAGAAATGTTCAACACCAACATGTACATTTAAAAAAAAAATTTCTTCCAGTTTTTATTATCTCTTACATGGGCTATTTAGGTCCTTATTCTTTGCAACTTTGAAATATTATGATTTTAAACATTATGTTTATCACCTGTCATTAGGCAATAAATATTTTTGGAACTACAATGTCATACATGTGCATTGGACTGTTTCCAAAATATTAAATGTAAAGTAAATAAAATATTTCAAACTTGTAATTTTTCTTCTTCATCAAGACGAGGTGTTTTAGATATATCTATCTATAACAGAGAACATAAAAAAACACGTATGCAAAAATTAAACATCTTATTGAGGCACTACCGTGGCTCCCCTGAAATGAGCTGACTTACTGACTTACACAGAACAAGAACGATATATAACCTTCCATAGTTTTATTTTATATTCCCAAAAATATTTATTTCATAACATATATAAAGGTACTGGGACAACTGTCATAGACTGTCTTCACATCTTTCATATCCTAAATATATTGTAGATAACAAAGAACAAAATCTAATCAAGTGTGTCCATTTACCTGAAAACATTGTAATAAATAAGACAACATTAAATATAGCACTGCAGTTTAAATTTAGAAATGCAAAATCGATGTATGGATGAATGGAGAAGAAAACTGTCAAAAAATATTAAATCTACATCATGTTGAAGATGCATAGATCCAACGGTTACCAAAACAGTTGAAACAACAACTTCAGTTCTTTTCTGAACAAGATTAGTGTTCTCCATAAAAATATTTTAAGAACAATTAAGCCTTTATCATTCTAAACACTACTGATTCTGCCTTTGCGACCAGTGTAGATCATGATCAGACTGCACATCTGTGCAGTCTGATCATGATCTGCACTGTTCGCCATTCAGTCAGTATTTTTTTGGTAAGCACCAGTTTTAATAGTTAATGGCATTGTCCAAATTGAAAGATGGACAAGTTCATTATAGAAATTTAGCAGGCTTAGGGTTAAAAGGCAAAAGAGCATAGGTCTGCCAAGTGAATAAGTTGACTGATTTATATAAGTTCATAGAATCTCATTTCACCATAAAAATAACTTGAGACATACAGCTGAACCTGTCTAAGTAGCCACTTGTCTTAACCTATACCCTGCTAAATTTCTAAAATGGACCGGTCCATCGTTCAATTTGGACAGTTCAACTTGTTTAACAAAGGGGTGTTCACTGCAAATGTACTGACTAAATAGCAAACAGTGCAGAACATGATCAGCCTGAACAGATGTGCATTTTATTTTATTTGGGTTTTACTGCGCACCAACACAGTATATGTTATATAGCGCCAAACAGGACTACAAATTTTGGTTTCATATCTCATTTACATCGAAATAAAAACATGAGGTATGGAATCAAAATTTGCATACCTGCTGGAATCACAGAGTTACAGCAAAACCAAGTGTTAAGACCCTATTAGTCGCCTCTTACGATCATGCAAGGGTGAGGCAGTGGTTCCAATTCTTTTCATACACAGATCATCCCAGAACCACATGGGGTGAACGGATGTGCAGGTTGATCTTGAATGGATGTGCAGGCTGATCTTGTTCTGCACTGTTCGCAAACACAGAATCACTTGCTGCCAGCAGGTTAAAGGTCAAGCAACCAGGAACTAGAGCTATCACTAAAGATGATGAATGTACCCCCCACATGCACTGACACAGTACATTGCAATTTGACGCACACAAGATTGCATAATTATGTGGACTGTATGAATATAGACTGTATGTATACAGAATAGTAACAAAAAACAAACTCCCATAACTATGCAGAATATTTATCTAAAAGAACGTAACATGCACCATGCACAACTAGGGTTGATACTGATCACTTGTGTGAAGTTTCATTAAATTGTGTGCAAGGGTTCGGAAGATTAGGCGCGCACAAGATTGCATATGCAGACTGTATGTACATAGTATGTGAACAAGAAACAAAGTCCCGTAACTCTGCAATTTTTGTCGTTGAAACAACCTAACATACGCCATGCACAAGTACTGTTGTTACTGATCACTTGTGTGAAGTTTCATTATATTGTGTCAAGGGGATGAGGAGAGATGGTGCGCACAAGATTGTGTCTATGTATATAGTATAGTAACAAAAAACAAAGTCCCATAACTCTGCAATTTTTTTTTCTGAAAGAACCTAACATGCCCCATGCACAACTACTGTTGTTACTGATCGCTTGTGTAAAGTTTCATTAAACTGTGTCAAGGGAATGAGGAGAGATGGTGTGCACAAGATTGTGTCTATGTATATAGTATAGTAACAAAAAACAAAGTCCCGTAACTCTGCAAATTTTTTTTCTGAAAGAACCTAACATGCCCCATGCACAACTACTGTTGTTACTGATCACTTGTGTGAAGTTTCATTAAATTGTGTCAAGGGGATGAGGAGAGATGGTGCGCACAAGATTGTGTCTACGGACAGACAGACGGACGGACAGACAGTCAACCTGAAACCAGTATACCCTCCCTTACAACTTTGTTGTCGGGGGGTACAATAACTGTATTATAGAATCAAGAGCTACTTTTCAGCGAAAAAAAAAAAACCTGAAATAATTTATGGTTATTTATACCACATTGCAACATATAACGTATATCACGTTTTACACCATAGATTTATAATACAACAAAAACCATGGCACATTTAATAATATTTCATGGTTTAAAACCCATCTGTTGCATACAATACACATGAATTCTTAAATATAATAACAATTAAGTTTTTCTTAAAAACAAAAAAATCACTATAACACACTTACTATTACTCATATAACATAAACAATCTGGGTAAAGACTAAACTATTTTACTGTAGAATTACTAATTACAATTACTTAATTAGTAATCACTTTTTTGACCTGGATTCTATCATGGCTAATCTATTAGCCAATCATGATTAACCAATGATTAGCCAATCATTAAGCTTTATTTTGGTCAAATTATTAAGATATAGATTTTCTTGGTAAAAGGGAGGTAATTCAGTTGTTTAAAAATATCCAACAACTTCTCACTTAGTTAAAAATAGAGCTACTGTACTATAACTTCTTTTGAAAAAAAATCTCTGTATGATGAGAAAATATACGAAATGGATAAATACTGAAGCCAAAAGCCAATATTTGTCCTAACATTACACCAGTTATACAACAAAATATAGCATGTAAAAATCACTCTGATTGTACAAATTATTCCCTTACTGTAATTGTGTAAAAGGCATATGAAAATCTGAAACCGGGTTATCTGTACATAAAAATTGAAAAAGGTTGACAGCTTAATTGATATATGAACACACAAGCAAAGTAAAATCTACACATATTTGTTAGTTTACAACCATCAAATTGTAACTTTCTAATTTTCATACTTCAAAAAAATAGTTTTGTATCACTTACCAAGACCAAATATTAACATCAAGCACATCAAAAATCATAATAAAATATAAAATGCAAAACAAACAATCTAATCAACAGATAAAACATCTAATAAAAGTAATTACTAATAAATCATTAAAATATTTAACAATTTGCTGATA
Organism: Mercenaria mercenaria; assembly: GCF_021730395.1. Lineage (NCBI taxonomy): Eukaryota > Metazoa > Mollusca > Bivalvia > Venerida > Veneridae > Mercenaria > Mercenaria mercenaria. The sequence continues at coordinate 50,009,338 of NC_069365.1, read as the reverse complement.
AATGAAACTGAATTTAGCGCTAAGTTTTTGTCTATGACAATATCAACATAATAGAACAAATTCTATGATTTTTTTTTTAATGAAAAAATATGGTGTTACTGGGCTTTAAGTCACACTAACACAGTTCTGGTCATATCGTGATTTTCCAGCTTTTTTTTTTATTGAAGGACAACCCAACGATACAGTATTCAACTATTGGGAGCACTAATCAATGCAAGCCAACTGCCTGAATCCATCACATGATATCCAGAGTGGGGATCAAGAAACAGAGTTGAGAAGTAATTTATTCAAACCACATGATGACTGATGCTTCGAAATGAGAAAATAGTAATTACTTTTATATGGAATAGTTAACAGTACTGTAAAAGCAAAATTTTTCGCAAGGGTTTAATTTTCGCTATATTCACGAGGCCCTACTTGTCGCAAAAATTAATCCTCGCGTAAATATTCACCATTAAAGTAGGATACCATTTTAACAATTTCGCAAATTTAAAGCTTGGGAAGATTCTCAAAATTTCATATTCACAAAATTTTGACCCAAAGAAAATATGAGTTTTTACAGTACTTTCAATTAAAATAATACAAAAACAAGTTTTATACAAACACAGCTAGGAGGAGGCTATCTTTGGAAATATAACCTTTTTAACATAACATGCCTGATCGTTGTATAAAATAAGAAGCACTAGAAAATGTATATAAATCGTGGATTTCATACATATAGTGTATAATAAATACTGCTGTACTGGATTATAGCATAAAAGAGCTAGATTTTATAATAATTTTCTCAAGAATTAAGTTTTATTCAAGAATCAGCTTTCAACCTTTAAGTTAAATTAACATGTTTAGATAATATTCACTGATTTTTTCACTTTTATTTTGTTTAAAGAAAGGCTCAATTCTAACACTGGTTAAGTGTCTTTAATCAAGTTAGAAATATGATTTTCTTTCCTCAAAAAGCCATCCAGGCTTAGTTTTGTTCAAACACTTTTCATGAATTTTGTTCAACAAAAACTTAAAATTTAATGTTCGTATCTGTCAGCTGAAAATGTATTTCATAAGTATTAATCTGTAAATTTGTATTTTAATCTCTGAGTTTTGGATTTTCTTTAATAATGCCTTTGAAGGTCTAAGTAGTGTACAATACTAGATCAAATAAAATATACATGACAAAAAAAACAACACACATTCTTTTACTGGCATTTTTGAACAATACAATTCAATTTACACTAGTCTAGTCACCTGCCATTTATCTGGTACAGTAAATGAATAAACAATATGTATAGATAGTAGAATAATACTGTCATCATATTTGACAATCTTTGAATGAATCTCCGAAAATATTTTGCTAACCAAAAGACAATTATTTATTAGACATGACAAATCATGTTTTATTTCTAATAATACATGCTAATGGTAACAACATGTGGAGAACCTTGGAAGAACTAAGAAATAGTGTTTCCATATTTGATTTACTATTTTACGTACTAAATATATTACAATCACACTCTGAAACAGTTACCAGTAACACAGAACTATTCATAAGGGCTATGCTCTCTTAAAGTTATTCTATTGCTTATCATATTCAAATAAATTTAAACAAATTTGTACCATAAATCATTTTTTTAAACTGTAAGATAACCATCTTAAAAGTAGCATTTTGGGAAGTTCCCAACAAGACATCCTATACAGTTTTTCTGATAATTGAACATACAATATACACAGATTACTAAACAAATAATCAAGGCCTTCGAGTGGTTTATCGTCTAATTTACCAAGGAACTGAAGCATCTGAACGAATATACAGAGCTTGATTTCCTTCTTTGTTTAACTGGAAATCAAATCGAGTCATGTTAGAATAATGGGTAACATGTCGTTGACTAAATAAATTACTTTACAGGGATATAAACTAACACTCGCCTAGTCGCCCATGAAAACCAGTTTTTTAATCTGGACTAGTATATTTTTCAAGACATTCGCCCAACTGACAATCTGCATAATATTGAGGGTTCCTATAATTAATTTTTTCAACTTCATCTTTTACGCATGAGACAGTCAATCTGTTAAAATTAACTATGGTAAGCCGGATCGGTACACTTCAAATATAATTCCTGGAACATGTAATAGCTGTGCCAATGCAAAGATTCTAGCATGTATAATGAAAGAATTTGTGTTTTATTTGGATTTCCACAAAGTCTAAATGTATTTTGTCGTATACATGTAGTTAGGCCACAAAGTTTCAGGCTAGGCCCATAAACTTTAGAAATTACGTGTCTAGCAGGTTTATAGGTGCAGTCACACTGCAGTGTTAATTTATATCCCTGTATATGGAATGTTAAGAATGTCAAAATGAACACTTACGTTATGGTCTAAGAGATTCACTCCCATTGTTTACTGAATGACTCAAATATTTTAAAGATGAAACAAATGACTGCAAATGATATCAGTATATGAAATTAAATGACACTAATAAATATAAAAGTAGTGACAAGAGAACTCACTTTGCAACAACTTGATTGATATATTGGATGGCAGCAAAAATATGTTGATGATGAAATTGCAGCTTTTTTTGCAATATGTAAATAAACTGAGACTTTCCATCTAACAATTTAAACACGATAAAAATTCTCTCTCTTTTTTTTTGGTTGGGTTTAATGTCACACCGACACAATTTTAGGTAATATGGATTTTTTCCAGCTTTGATGGTGGAGGAAGGCCGTAGGTGCCCCTCTGTGCATTATTTCATCATGGGCGGGCACCTTAGAATCACCGACCTTCTGTAAACCAGTGGATTAAAAAAAAATCATCAAGATTCTCAATTTCAAAATTCCATTCCATGAATAACTGCTAATCTACTAACAGACAATTGCACTTGGACATTATATTCAAACATTATTTAACCCTTAGCCTGCTGCAGGCGAATTTAACAGCCTTTGCAAACAGCTTGGAACCAGATCAGATGCCGATTAAATCGGCGTCTGATCAGGTTCCAAGCTGTTTGCTACTCTGACAATATTTCTTCCAATTTTGGAGCAAATTGAATGAACTTTACAATTTTAGTAGATGACATTTCCAGCAGACGACAATTTATCTAGCATGCTAAGGGTTAATAGGTTACACAAACGTTATTTAAATAGGTTGTACATAGAATATATACTTTTGACTGTGTTATGGTCATACAGCATGATACACATGATAGCCTTAGTGTGATATACTTGCCCATCTTATGGATTTATCAGAATCATGGATGTACAACAAAAATATTTGTCTAAATTCAATTGACATGTAAAACTACAAATGCCCCTGCATAATATAGTCTTAAAAATATTACACATGTACAATGTATAAAGTGAATTGATAATCTTTCAGACTACAGTCAAACTTTGTTTGCTCGAACTCGTTGGGACCAGCAAATTTTTTTATGAAGTAGAGATGCTTTTGAGAAAAGCGCATGTCTCCCACAACTGCCTAATCATCTAAATAGTAAGTCAGTCTTTATATGCTGTTTACTTAACCCTTAGCCTGCTATATTTCTACAATGGACTGGTTCGTCATTCAATTTGGGCAATATCATTTATTATTTAAAGGGGTGTTCACTGAAAATTTACTGACTGAACTGCGAACAGGCAGAATCATTTGCCGCCAGCAGGCTAAAGGTTAATCCACATGTGCATGCGCTTTCTTGACACCAAAAGGACACCTATACTACTAGTAGTTTAGGCGCCAGTTTGGGTGCAAAACTGCGCAAGAAATCTGAGTGTTTTGGGTAATTCAAGGGCCATAATTCCGAAGTGCCTAGGCCGATTTGGCTAGTTATCCAACTTGGCTGAGCACTTATTGGCAGACACATTTTGTTGAAGTTTGGTGAAGATCGGATGAGAAATGTTCGACTTCGAGTGCGGACAAGCTTTGTGACAGACAGACAGACAGACACACACACATACAGACAGACAGACTGGAGTAAATCAATACGTCTCCCACACCACTGTGTGGTGGGAGACATAATTATCGGTAGTTCAAGCCATCAAACAAATTTTCAAGACCTGACTATGAGGTCGAGTGAAGGTTGGTGTACCAATTATCCGAGTTCCAGTGAACGAAGTTTGACTGTATTTACATAATATTATATATGACCCTCATCAAACATATTAATAGAAATACTAAAAGAAATCCTTTACTTTGTCATTACAATCATTATAAAAACAGCAACAAAACAATTCCAAACACAACATGTGTTAACATGGTACTTTTAAAATTTCAAAATATCACATATTTTACGAAGATAAATTGGAACGGTCTTTCCAATCATATTAAAAACAAGCAACAAATAACCTTTTGATTTATGTGCGCTGACATAATATTTTTCACCTGTGGTATATGTTATGTTACTTGAAAAAAAGAACAACAAGTTCTGAAATCTGCATTTCAATGCCTTATAAAAATGCTTTTTACGCACCTATCTTATTTTACTTTAGAAATGCAGGAAAACAAAGAACAATTCATACCTTGCCCTGTTCATGCAGAAATTTCAAGTCATTTCCCCTCTAAGCACAAGATACCTAGATATTTCTAAGTAGTTAATACATAAACTTATCACAAGCACTTCTAAGAACTACACGCTGTTGACTGAAAAATATGACCATGTTCTTATTTACATTAATTTCTTGTTTAATTTATTCAATTTCAACACATCTGTTTTCTGGCTTATGAATTTGAAATTGTTTAATCTTCTATAAAATCATAAATCAAGAAACCCTTAAACACAAATACAAAATATTTATTTATTTTCAAACTAAAGTAAAACATTCTTATAAACAACAAAGATTCAAGTTATCTTGGAAATGATGCCCAAGAGCCTGTTCTTTTCAAGAACCATCCAAGTCTTGAATAGGAAATATTTGTTCTGTTTTTTAAGACAATTAATTAATTTCACAAACAAAAACTATCAAAACATCACACCAAACAGTCAATCACTGACCTAAGTTCACAGCAACAATGTGACAATGATATGACATATGTGAATCTATTTCATTAGAAAAGAAGTGCCTATAGTGTTTCAGAGGTATAATTTATTAAAATATGTCAAAATACTACAGATAGCTTTGGTACAATCCAATTAACTGTTCAATATACTTTGATCTTTTATAAGCTGGTACATGTATCACTAAAAGACTCAAAATGACTGGACTCAGTCAACCATATGATTTGCTACAAACATAAAATACAATGTTTTGTTTCTTAAATCTTACTTTCGATAACAGTTTTCTCAAATATTTGCGCATGTGTCAACAAGCAGAAGGTATTATTGAATCTATTTTTATTACATCCCTTAATGGAGCTGGTCATCCTATAAGATTTGCATATTTTTGTCAGTTTAGTAGAAGGTATTGTTGAATCTATTTTATTACCTCCCTTTATGGCAATGATCCTTTTAGATCATGTGCAATGTTGAAAGTAGCACTTTCCTAACATGTCATTATGCATACTCTACAATTGATAGCAAGTGTATCTGTTTTTTAAAATAAAGTTAAAATCCTCGGACTTTAATGATGAAGGTAGTGTTAAATAATTTTCAGACTTTTTGTACAACTGTTGTGACTTACACATGCAAGTGTGTTTTTACTGAGAAATAGTTAAAAATTAACTGCCTTCTCATAAAAATGTGCATTTAAAAGATGAAAACTTTATTCTCTGAGTTTTTATAAGCACTCCAGTTCTAAATAGGTAAGACACTTAAATTAATCTTGCTAGTCTATACATTTTCCTTTTTCTCTTCAGTGACTACTACAGTCATATCCAAATTGTGCTGTTTCTTCATTTCTCGCCGTTTTACCTCCGTGTACGCGCCGGATCCTCCAAGAACTGTTAAATTACTTAGCCACCATAGAGCTGACCTTGACTCACTAAAGTATATACAAGCTATAACAGTCTGTACAGCTGCTTTAGCAGTACCAGATATATTATGTGTCAGCGGTGACGTAAACTGAATCTGTAATCCCGTCACTGTTCCTATAGCGAATCCGAAAACTCCGCTCAATGTCATGAGAGCCCAAAAATGAGAACTTGTTAATTGATTAAAATTGACGATTTCTGTAAATTCTCCGAATACAAACATTAGAGGTAGAAAAAGAAATGTTGCATTTACGTTATTATAGAGTGCTAGACGCCAGATATTGTTGTCGACAAGGGGAAGAACTTTCTTTGTATAGATGGCGTTCAACGCCACACTTGCACTTGCACATATACCAAACATTACACCCATCACTGAAAGATATCCTGAAAAATAAACAATGTTTCTGTTAATCTGATGAGTAAACTTTAAAGGTTACATTACAAAAACCTGGTAGCTTCATGATTGACATGTTCATTGTGACTACGATTTTGTTCCTTTGCTCAGTGATTTAAAACCACATTTCAACAAGTTCGAAAATGTAACAACTGGTTTTAAATATATTTCTATTGTATGTTTCTTGTAGATAGATTTATTAAAGATCCAAATAAGATCAACAGAAAATAATTAGCAATTGATCGGACACCTATAACTTTGGCAACCTTTACTTACTCAAGGCCCATAACTTGCGACACTTGTCAGATCCGTCTAGTTAGTTAAACTTGGCCCTAGATTTTATAGTGAAAAATCTTTTTTTTAAGTATAGTTAAAGTCTGTCTGCCTGCTTTATAGGGAGAGCGCAGATCTATGGATCGCCAGACTGGGAGTTCGATTCTCAGGCAGGGTGTATGTTCACCATGATGATTTGATAAAAGTCATACTGTCTGAAATCATTTGTTCTCCACCTCTGACTCATAAGGGGAGCTGGTAGTTACTTGCGGAGAACAGGTTTGTCCTGGTTCAGAATTCAGGAACACTGGTTAGGTTAAATGAAATACTGTTGAAAAATGGCATTAAACCCGAAACAAGAAAGTTCCAAGAAAACAAGAGCTGTCGGAGGACACCAACGCTCGACTATTCAACAGCCTTGACAATTGAATGAATACAAAAGTCGAAAAAGGGGCATAATTTTGTAAAAATGGGAAAAAGGGTTATGGAACCTTCACAGTGCTTATCAGCTCATGACAGTGAACAAGTGTGTGAAGTTTCAATCCATTCCCATTAGTGGATACTGAGATACCAGCTTACATAAAAAACTTAATCAAAAACTTCTAAGTCACAAATACCAGCTTACATACAAAAACTTAACCAAAAACAGCTAAGTCGAAAAAGGGGCATAATTTTGACAAAATGCAAATTAGAGTTATGGGACCTACACAGTGCATGTCAGATCATGACAGCTAACAAGTGTGTGAAGTTTCAATCCATTCCCATTAGTGGATACTGAGATACCAGCTTACATAAAAAACTTAATCAAAAACTGCTAAGTCAGAAAAAGGGGCATTATTTTGAAAGAAATGCAAAGTAGAGTTATGGCACCTGCACAGTACATGTCAAATTATGACAGTGAACAAGTGTATGAAGTTTCAATCCATTCCCATTTGTGGGTACTGAGATACCAGCTTACATACAAAACCTTAACCAAGAATTTCTAAGTCGAAAAAGGGGCATAATTTTGTAAAAAAGCAAAAAAGAGTTATGGAACCTGTGCAATGTAGGTCAGTTTATCACAGTGAATAAGTGTGTGAAGTTTCAATCCATTCCCACAAGTGGTTACTGAGATACCAGCTTACATACAAAACCTTAACCAAGAATTTCTAAGTCGAAAAAGGGGCATAATTTTGTAAAAAAAAGCCAAATAGAGTTATGGAACCTGTGCAATTAGGTCAGTTTATCACAGTGAATAAGTGTGTGAAGTTTCAATTCATTCCAACAAGTGGTTACTAAGATACCAGCTTACATACAAAACCTTAACCAAATCGGGATGCGGATGCTGACGCATGGGTGAGTCCAATAGCTCTACTATTCTTTGAATAGTCGAGCTAAAAATATTCTAGTCTTAGAGCAGATACTGATAAATATTCTATATAAGCTTGATTCATTTCCAAGACAAAATACATTTCTAATTCAAGGGCAATAACTTTGGAGAAACTAGTCGGAACTGACTGGTTATCAAACTCAACCTACACAAATACTACCTACATGAAAGATGGGCTAATAAAAAGTTTCTATTACTAAGCCTGGAGTTCTTTACTCTTTAGAATGAACTAAAATAGCAGTACATTCATGATCAAGTTTTTAAAATGACATCGACAAAGAAGCATGTAGTTATATCAGTATGGTGAAACTTTCTTCACATGGAACAAAACAGAGGATCAGAGATCATCAATAACTTTATCAACAATCACTTCTGTTTTTTGTTGGTTTTGGGTTTAACAGTGCTTCAGTTATTCAATGCCAGGCAGTTAAACTAAGACGTGTTCCTGGATTATGTACCAGTACTAACCTGCTCTCCACAAGTAACCGCCAACTTCCCCACATGTATGAATCAGAGGTGGAGGACAAATGATTTCAGACATAATGTCTTCTATCAAATCATCACGGAGAACATACACCTTGCCCTGGGATCAAACTCACTACAATGGGATCTGTAGATAAGCACACTCCCTATTGAACTAAGTGGACGGATCATTCATTGTGTACCTTAGAATAATGTGTAATTAAACTCATCAACCATAAAGTGCCGGCCCATCTAAAGCTCTCCCCTACGAGCTCATCTACAAAGACCAAAAAACAGTTAAACAGCAATTAAAGAAACCATTTTGGGGCAGACTTTTTTTCAAGTTAAACTACCGTAAAAAGTACTGACCCGCCTCTCCCTCCTGATTAACTCCAAGTAAAAATCCTCCAATAATTACACCACAGCAGATCAAAGCCTGAACTGATGTCGTCTGTTTCAGCAGGAAAAAGGTAAAAATCTGAAATCAGATATAATAAGATATCAAGACTTTTTAAGATCAATTTACTCTCCAATATTAACCTTTTATACAAAGCTGTGGTTTTGCCAAACTAAAATGTTTATGATGCAGGTGTCACTGAGGTGTGATCATGTGATTTAATACTAAACTTTTAAAAATATACACCAGTGCTGTACAAAGCATTTTCAGCCATTACATGATTGTCTATATTCAATAATGAGCATGTTTATGACAACTGCACCTTTGCTTAGCCTCTGCAAAAGTGACTGGTATTGTCCAAAGAAGAGCTGTGCATGAAGCATATAATGTGACATGTGAAATTTGTCTAGAATGGGTGCATACTGTGAATTCATTTGTTTTCATGGGGAAATGATTTTTGTGAACTTTATGGCAGAGTCAATCCACAAAATTAAATCCCAATGAAGCCATAAAACTCCCGCTCATTATATGTTCAAAGGTCAAAATCCACGAATTTATATCACTGCTGATTGGCAAAAAACATTCAATTTTGTGCCTAAGAAATTAAACGATTTTGTAGTCACATACAGTGAAACACCGCTCGCTGGAGCATCGATGACTCGAGTACCCGGGCTCGCTCGAGCAATTCATGTGGTCCCGGCCGATTTCCTTCTATTTTCTATGTGGAATTACCATGGCTGGGTCGAGCATCGATAACTCGATCGTTCGAGCATGACATGTGGTCCCTGTGTATTAATTTACTCTTTGTTGCTTCTGGCAAACTCGAGCAGAGGTGTCGAAATTTTTCACACCTTCAGTGCTCAGAATATATCTATTCATTAAAAATTTTCACACACCGTGAGAATTGCGTAGTCTATTCCAGGACTATCGTAAATGTTTGTTTGTCGGTATATTTGATCTGATAATGAGAATAATTATTGATAAAAGGTTGAAGAAAAGTTTTATTGATCAGAGATGAATTACTGCTTACTTAAATCTTCTCTTCTGCGGGATCAAGAAGATTGTCATGAGATCTTTGTATTTAATCAGCAATTGTTTGCATGCAAAGGAAGGAAATTATATAGCCTTTTCATAAAATTGAGAAGATAATTTTGATATGCACTTGTTGATAAATAAAAATAAATAGTCCTTGTTGTTTCCTCACAAGTCCCATTTACAAATTACGTATTGGAACGTCTATCATAGATAACGTTTGTAATACGTTTTTTTTTTTTGAAAATGTCACAAGTATGTTATTATTAGCATCACAATTTACTCTGCAAATAGTCGTGATGACAATTGGTATTGGTAAAACAAACTTCAATTTTCTTCTTGTTGGTCAATGTTCGGGTCGCTCGAAACCATGGATAACTCGAGCATTTTGCTCATCCCCTTGCGACCTCGAGCGAGCGGTGTTTTACTGTAGCAAAGTCATATGTATAAGATATCCAAGTTATGCATGATAGATCATTTCAGAGATAAAAGTTTTTACTGGGCATGAAAAGGCTTTTCCAAAACAACTTACCACATTGAAGACCGTAGTTAAAGACCTGCCCACATTGTAGAAGGCCACACCCACATTTTTCAAACACAGGTTGTTAAATGTGATCATACATACAAACACCACTGACAATGGTAAAGTCTGAAGAAGAGACAATAATTATATTTATACTACACATACATAAGTCTATCATTATGGAAATTTTGTAAATGTAAAAAGTACTGATTGCCCTACATACAGGTTCTGTAATTTAACAAATTTTAAGAATTAACATTTTAGCCACACCATGAGAAAACCAACATAGTGCATTTGTGACCAGCATGGATCCAGACCAGCCTGCGCATCCGCGCAGTCTGGTCAGCATAAATGCTGTTCGCTAACGGTTTCTCTAATTGCAATAGGCTTTGAAAGTGAACAGCATGGATCCTGACCAGACTGCACGGATGCGCAGGCTGGTCTGGATCCATGCTGGTCGCAAATGCACTATGTTGGTTTTCTCATGGCGCGGCTCATTTATAAAACTAAAAGAAAATGTCTATTGTGCATAACATAAAGTGAATCCCACAGATGAAATGAAACCATATCGTAACTGGATGTGTGTTCTGATGGGTGTTCTACAGAACATCTTTAGTCACTTGCAAACACTAAATGAATCACATGGCTGAGGACCCACAGAAGGATGAAGTGTACGATTGTGCTAAAATCTAAATTTTGAAATTTCTAATATTTAATGTATAACATGGTTCATAATGGTTTCTTTTTAATTCACATATTTAACTCAAAGAGAAGAAATTTTAATAAGCATCTACTGTTGTCAACATACTTTAAAATCACAGTTAGATATACATATATTGCTGGTAGCACAATGTGATAACCCTCTGAACTAGAAATGTGTCCATGGGACACAGATGCCCCCACTACATGACAAAGGACACAAATTTTTCCTAGGTCAGGGGCCATAACTCCTACAATACTGAATGAATCTGGATGTGAAACCCCAGGTGCACAACTGCACATGCTGACCAACACTCCTGTAAACTTTGGTGACTCTAGGTCAAATACTTTTGGAGCTACGCGCAACACAACATTAAAATGACCAATTTTTAACTAAGTCAGAGGCCATAACTCCTACATGACTGAATGAATCCGGACGCGAAACCCCAGGTGCACAACTACATATGCTGACCAACATTCCTGTAAACTTTGGTGACTCTAGGTCAAATACTTTTGGAGCTATGCGCGACACAACATTAAAATGACCAATTTTTAACTAAGTCAGGGGCCATAATTCCTACAATACTGAATGAATCCGGACGCGAAACCCCAGGTGCACAACTACACATGCTGACCAACATTCCTGTAAACTTTGGTGACTCTAAGTCAAATACTTTTGGAGCTACGCGCGACACAACATTAAAATGACCAAATTTTTACTAAGTCAGGGCCTATAACTCCTACACGAATGAATGAATCCGGACGCGAAACCCCAGGTGCACAACTACACATGCTGACCAACATTCCTGTAAAGTTTTGTGACTCTACATCAAATACTTTTGGAGCTAGGCGCGACACAACACTAAAATGACCAATTTTTACAATGTCAGGGGCCATAACTCCTACATGACTGAATGAATCCGGACGCGAAACCCCAGGTGCACAACTACACATGCTGACCAACATTCCTGTGAAGTTTTGTGACTCTAGGTCAAATACTTCTGGAGCTAGGCGCGACACATTCTCGGACAGACGGACGGACAAGGGCAAATCTATATGCACCCCCCAAAGTGGGGGCATAAAAATTGGCATTATCCCATGACTATTTTTAACCCTTACCCTGCTAAATTTCTATAATGAACTTGTCCATGATCTTTCAATCTGGACAGTACCATTAACTGTTCAAAGGGAGGCATACCATAAAGAAACTGAATGAAAGGCGAACAGTGAAGATCATGATCAGACTGCACTAATGTGCAGGCTGATCTTGATCTGCACTGGTCGCAAAGGCAGAATCAATCGTGTCCAGCACGATAAGGGTTACCCGGTAAATGAAATTTTAAGAATAACAACTTTTTCAAGTGTCAGATTACTAAGTACAATATTTTAATATGACTCATCAGATTTAACCAAAGTGTATAACTTTCGTTTTTCTTCCTGAGATTACTTACAGCTCTGCATAGTTTTGGGTCCACATACATCTCTGGGAAGGATACGAAGCTTGGAAGAAACTTTGCCAGGTAGCTCAGTAGAAAACACATAAGGACTGTCACTACACACTGGTACCATGTTATAAAGAGAGGAGCTTGCAACTGTAAGAAATGAAATTAAATAGCAATTGAGATTTAAAACTGTCAGTAAGGACTGAAAATAAATGTAAACAAAAATTTAAGATTTCTAAAATTAAGAAGAACTTTTATAATTTAAGTGTGTTTGTATGACACTAGACTGGCTCCTGTCTCAATGTTTGTTCTGTCATATTTCTCATATACATAGTTTTCGTCATAAAGAGGGAAGAAACTGCAGTTGGCTGCTTCTTCATTGACCTTTTTATTGCCCCTAGCTCCGAACATGGATGGTTTAGCAATCAAATAAAAATGTGCTTAGCTATTTAGAGGCTTAAATTTTTTATAATTCTTATACTATGTTTGCAGTATTTATATGAAGGAAAACTATAATGCCAGGGAACCAGGCTAATATAACACAAATGCCTGGCTATGTGATGTAACACCACAGAATCATGTGCATAGCATATGACTTATGTTCTTATGGTGATCACATTTTGCGCAAAGTTATTCCTAAATCCCACCTTGTAACAAAAAGTTCTAGGCCAGACTTTAAAAGTACAAGTGTTCTCTCTGTGGTATATACTGGAAGATGGACCACATTAAGAAGCAAACTGTGACCTTGATGTATGTGCCTGTAACACATTTTTTGCATGCAAGATACCGTCTTGTTACAGTGGGCATTTGAGCCATCTTAACTCAATTATTAAAATTCTCAAAATACATTATTTCAAAATACATCCATGAAAAGAAAGCTGTGTAAAGAAAAAGTTTGGGTAGATTTTGCTTGTTATTTTTCAAAAGTGCAGTCAACTTTAACGTTGCAGGCTCTGGCACATTACCATTGACTTTCATCCAGTCATACTTGCTTGAGAGACCACATCTATGAAAAGACCACTTGCCTTAAGATATCACTTTTTCAGTTCTTTTTTGTGTCGTTAAAGAACAAACAATGTTGTACTGAGAGTTGTATTAAGAGACCACATTTCCCCTTAGGTGATCTCAAATGCATCTTTCAATATTACAGACAACCTGCCTATATTCAACATATTTGCTTCCTTTTTTCAACTATTAATAGGCGGAACACCACTAAATCCGGCTGTTCTTTATTTCATAAATTCATTTTCAAATTGTTTCTTAAATGTACAAAATTAAAACCTAACAAACAAACAAAATTTATGGGATGTTCATTTGATTTTTTGTTGATATTTAAAATCTGTAAAATGTCTCAACAACAGTATAGCTGTTTTGTCAAAACTACATAATACCAGAAACTTTTAAACCCATAAACGAAGAGACTTTGCCCTTTGTAAATATTTTCAAATTCTATCAATTTCAATACAAAAAATCTCAGGTCAATAGGATTAAGGAGTGCCTGTGCAACTGTGTAAAGAAAATCTCAAAATTAGGTTTTGATATCCAGACACCCATAACAGAAATTTATTTATGTATGAATAATTATAAATACAAAGTTTAAAAGATATTTTGAAGCTATGAAAGAAGAGTTAAAAATTTTAATCTCAAATGATATCAATACATTAAAATATGATATGTGACATGAATAAATTTAGTACTGGTATCAAAGAACGTTTTCATTCTCATCCTTAAAATATTTGCTATACTTTCGAAGTAAAATGGAAGGAAAATGAATGAATTTGAACTGATCTGACATTATTTGAGTGACAAATGATATGATGCAAGTCTAATGCCAGTAATGGTCAGTCAAATGTAACAATACAAATCTAATGGTCAGACAAACATGTATGTAACAATGCAAATCTGATGGTCAGTCAAATGTAACAATACAAATCTAATGGTCAGTCAAATGGCATGACTCAAAATCTACTTGTCAGTCAAATGAAATGATGCAAAACTAATGGTCAGTCAAACATGTATGTTACAATGCAAATCTACTGGTCTGTCAAACATGTCAAACGAAATGATGCAAAACTAATGTCAGTCATACATGTATGCAACAATGCAAATCTACTGGTCAGTCAAATAAAATGAAGCAAATCTAAAGGTCAGTCAAAAGAAATGATTCAAATCTAAAGGTCAGTCATACATGTATTAAACAATGCAAATCTACTGGTAGATGGATATCTGGTAGATGGATATCTAACGACCTGTCAAATGAAATAATGAATATCTAACGGTCAGTGAAGTGAAAAGATGCAAATCTAATGACAAGTCAAATGAAATGATGGAAATCTTGTGGTCAGTCAAATGAACATTAATTATGGTCTGCCAAATAAAACAATTCAAATCAAATGCTCATTCAAATGAAATGATGCAAATTAGAGATGTGAGAATGGTATTTTTAAGAGAAGCACCAGTCAATCATGGCTATTTTGTGTTTACTAAATGGTGAAATTGCATGTGACATCTTTAGTATTAAACATCATATATCATTTCTACCAACTTTGTGTTGAAGAATGGGCACATGAATTATGATACCAAAAGAAATAAAATCAGATGAAGGAATTTCAACTTTTAGTTCTTCTGCAGAAAAACCTTACTAAATCTAGTACATAAATTTAATTCTAACAAAAATCTTTAAACATACTGATTAAGACAGTCTCTCATATTAAATTCGTAACACTGTTCCACAAAATGATAAGCCATCACAAAATATGAATACATATTTTAAAATTAATGCCAAACATTTACCTTTAAATCTTCACTGCTAAGAAGGTACTTGTTTAGAAATACCATAGATATTGAGATGAACCTGCAAAACAAACAATAAAACATAGCGTAAGTACCACATTAAAGTTACAATTGTACTCCCGGTCCAGATGCTGGAAATTTCAAAGCGTATAATCCTTACAATCCGACCAGTGTTAGTGAAGTGGTTAAGAAATTAGAATGGCCAAGCCTTCAACAACGCAGAGCTTGTGCGGATGTCATACTTATGCTAGTTATGTATAATATTGTTAACTGTTTAATTGCTGTACCAGTGAACTACTATCCTACCACTGCCACTCTTCGAGCTACTAGAAGGAGTCACAGCATGAATTTTGTCCATAATCAATCAACTTAAAGGATTAATATTTATTAAAACTCATTCATTCCGAGAACAGTCATCACTTGGAACATGATCCCGAAATCCTGTGTCACTTCTGAGAGTCTGGATGCGTTCAAATCCTCCATCCAACTCGCCCCACTTGTGCCATCCAGTGTATAAAAAGGATCACAGCATATACAGTGTAAATACATGTTGGTCATCAGACTATTTTATGGTGTAGCACGTAACATCAGTTTGAATGGACGGTCGAAGCTGCGGACGTGTACATAGTTTTAAAAAATGTCGGAACACGTAGCTCTACACCGATGTACAGTCACCTTCCCTCAACGTCGATGTCTACATAGTGGATGTTGTCGAGTACCCCCAGTGACATGACTGAAGTTGAAGTTGTCCGATCCGGTGTCATGTTGTCTTGTGATGTTGCGTTATCACGTTATAGGGTGTGAAATAAGCCATCTGGATAAGCCAAATAAGTATGGCTAACTGGGATTAAGCACAAATGTCAATATAATGTTATCCACATTCATATTGCGAAAAAATATAATTTGCTGCTTAGCCTATAATCTCCGAGTATCTCACAAGACCGGCGCACATCGGTTTATGCAAGACTGACCCTGGTAGTGTCGGGCAGCCAAACGAATGTCTAGCTCTGAAACAGCGTACAACGCAAGTGTAAAAGTATTTGACCCTATAACTGTTTCGCTGATTTGTGATTTTTCTGGGACCTAGCTGTTTTAAAGGTAGTTCTGGCTACCATAACTTAACTGACGCTATTTTTATAGTCTGATGGTCGCGTCCATTAAGTTATGGCAAAACCCAATTTGTTTACCTAACCAGCAACATCGGCGCACTGACTCTCGCGAGAAACTGATGACGTCATGCGAAGTTCTTAGCACATGGTTATTTTTGAATTTCAGGATGAAATTTTTTATATCTAATGAATTTAATTGATTTAAAAATGTAATAATTTTTCACAAAATTCATAAAATTATACCATAGAAGGTTTAAATTCACAGAATTTCCATAAATAATAAGTCTTTACGGTTAGGTTTATTTTCAAAATGAAGAGTACCTCGATCACGTGACAACTGCAATGGTGAGCAAAATATTGTAGGCAGTGGTACCCATTTGAAACTTTAGGGTATAATTTGTTTTCAATTGGTGTTGCATGGTTCATTTTGCGCCAAATCAAAAGAAAAATGGATTAAGAATATATTAAATAAAAAGGCGAGTCTCTGCCATTTGATTTGATAAAATTATAGCGTGATAGACTTATGGCACGATTTCTGGTTAGGTTTCAATACAATTCGTTTCAGCTCTGAGATCCGTAACAACATATAAACATCTCTGAGCTGAATTATTTTAGCTATTTTAAAGGAAGCAAGAAATTTTCAGGTAGGTATAACAGTAAACATGTACATGTATATTAAACTAAAAATTTGACTATGGCATCGGCATATACTGTACCAGTAAGCAGCCACAACTGCAGCAATTTTCAACGCTTTTGAAAGGAACGTCTCCATTTTATTTGTTGTTGTTTCCTTGCTTTTATCTGTTGTTGTTTCCATCTGACAGGTGACAACGTGTAAACGTAAATTGTCGTGAAATCTTGCCTTCAACTTTCAATTTACTAACGAACAGATTATTGCAAGCGTATTAAAAACAAAGAATAGTGGTTATACATAGGAATTCATCAAAGCAGAAAAGTGTATTTTAACTGAACATTTAAAAAAAAGATATTTTGTTTACGACAATCGCGGTTTTCGGGAAAAGTAAATATAAAAATTAAAAAATAAAACGACTATATTAAGTCCTAAAATAAAAATGTTAATTATATGAGTTATTTTTTAACAAATGAATTACACGCATTAAATACCTGAATTTAATTTTCAATTGTAAATAAAATGAGGGAGTAGTTTTATTTCTGTTTGAACTTATTCTAGATAAAGCGACTATACTGATTTCGTTTTGAAAAAGTTATTATTATAAATTTAGTAATGGTGGAATTTTCCACGTTGAAAACAAAATAATGGTAATTTTTGTAAATTAAACGTTATCTATGGTACACAAGCGTGTTTTATTTAAAATTAACGTTACATCGAGTCAAATGCCTTCATTTTTGCCAATGATCGTTGACGTATTCGACCTGATTGTCGGTGGTGACTAATTTGTAATAGTTTTTCGCGATCTAAGTAATTTTTGAATAATTTTGAAATCACTGTCGGTAGGTCAGGCACTGCTACTGATGTTTCCATGGCTTCATTTATAAGCAGTGACCCAGTTACATACCCTCAAAACTAAGTGGTGATCATTAGAATGTCATTCTTTCAATAAAAAAGATGAAATCCAAGAAAACATGATATTCATCCCTTCAAATACACAGTTTTCTTCAGACATAATTTTAATATGAAATTAGGCGCTGCCTATCTGACGGGAAAACCTAGTCATACAGATTCTTTCTTTTTTTTTCTGTATAAATTGTTCTTTCTGATATTTTCAGTTTTGACAGTAAGCCTGATGGTTTTGCTCTTGTTATAAAAATTAACAAAGGAAAATGTTTTAAAATGTTTTGTTTAAATGAACGTAGATCTTATCATTTCTTTAAATGTATCAAGACTAGACAGACAATGGAAAATATTGTTCATGATAATAGTGATATTTGAGTGCACAGAATCTAGTCCCAAAATGCACCCATACTGGTACTGATGATAAACCCGGACAGAAAATGACCTGTACCTGTAAGTAATTGTTATCAATGGTTGGTATCAAAATGATGTATAACATTTGCTGAAAACTTTACATAATTCAAATTTATATTTAGTAAGCAAACTCACATGAAGTGGGGGCCTGAAAGGGGTATGTAAAATGGGGACTGTACGAACGTTGATAAATTCGACCACTTTGTCATTTACAAAATTTTCCTCATAGCATTATCATAGGCGTAGGAGCAGGGGGGGCCAGCGGGGGCCAGGCCCCCCCCAAAGCTAGGAGAGGGGGGGGCCAACTATAGTTTGGCCCCCCAATATTTTGGAAAAGAGATATAACCTGCAGTCTAATATAACATTTACTTACTTAGTTAGCATCATATAATTCTTTTCAACCTAATTTCTGATTTGCATTTGGACTTCACTTGTATTCTGACTTGTCTCTTTCTGTAGTGTGAGTACTGAAATCTGTATGCGCCATGCCAAGGATTGCTTGATTATATTTTATAAAATATTATATCATTCAGCGCAATCACTACAGTTCCGGTTTGAGCGTCTGCAAAATCTATGTAACTATTAAGCCTGTTTACGCATGTAAACGTTATGTATTTTTTTGTTTTTCATTTTCCATTCTAGGGAAATGATATTTCCACAACTTTATATCACAATTAGACAAATGCAGCGCTAACTGATTGTATGTCCAGGGCTTCAACAGAACAATGTAAAAAAAACAGCACACTTAATTAGAACAATACATAATATGACTGATTAAGACAGTTCAGTGCCTAGTCGTATGTGTATCATCAGAATAACTCAATGATTGCTAAAACATAGAGGCTTGAGAGGGCCTATGGCCCATTTGGCGCCTGTACAAGGCTTTGTCATGCATAATGCACCGGGGGTACCTTGCCGCCCCCCCCCCCCCCCCCCTTCGCTGCCGGTCGAAAAGGTTTGGCCCCCCCGAAAGTTAAACTCGCTCCTACGCCCATGATTATATTGAAACTTTCCCTAAAATGCTGCAACAGTCATTCTGGATCAAATAATGAAAAGTGTCCAAAAATTTACAGGCAGAACATTGGTTTTCTGTTCCAATAATTGCAAAAATTGTGATAAACATCAATAAAAAAAAAAAATTGGGCCAAAGCAAAAAAAAAAAATATTTCAAGCAGCTGACGAGATTCGAACTCGGACCTCGCGCATGGAAAATATGAGCGCTAACCACTGGACCACGTTGAAGTGTTACGCCAATTACAGTTAAAATTATGTATATAAATGAATTTTGTTAGGGCAGCGGGACTAAATTCGTTTTACTTTGACATTTTTGAAATTATTGGCTTTTCTACATTAAAAAATATAAATAAACGATGATTTAATTATTCAAGCACTGCTGTAATGTAGCCTACATTATTATTCAGTATTGGAAACAAAAAGCGGGCCGCTTGAATCATCCATAAACTCCCTACATGAAGAAACCCGAATAACACCGATTTCCATTAATACCGCGAATTTTCAACTCGATAGAATAATTTGTTTTGATAATGTGGCGCCGGATCGTTCTTAAGCAATTTTATTTTATCAAATGTCGTCCTGAAAATTATTTATTGCGCAAACTGCACGGCAGCAGTTCCGGGAATTATGGGTAAAAACAACAACAACGAAACGGTGAAGGTATAGAACATATTCCCAAGTTGAACGGTATATAGGTTTACTTTGACATATACACGTACACATTATCTATAGATGGAAAAACCTTCGGTTTTCCCGTATCATTTGATAGTGAAAATGCAACCTATAGGTTCTGAATGAATGTTTTTAGATATCATCGAGTCTTATGATGTTTGAACTATGTAAAATTAAAGTACATCTCTCAACAGTGAGCTATAGTAATAGTACTTTTATATATTTATCTCATGCAAGGGTTCATAAACATTAATTATCAACTAGATATTTGATGTTTTTGTCACAAAAAAGCAGAATTTTCTTTGAATTTGGAGTCAATTTTGCAGTATTGCCCACTTTTTCCCAGTATTTCCCACTTATTGCAATTTTAGGAGTATTTTCCAGTACGGGAATTTCCGGTAAATACCGGTGGGAATTCCTGCCCCTGGGAAATTCCGGCCAACCCTGGTATAAAACTGTTTTGCGTGAACGTAATTTATTTTCCTTTCGTATGTTAATTATCTATGTTATATATGATTGAATTCTGAATAATATACTACAGGTTAGCAAATTAATCCATTTATATCTTATCACTTAAGTCTATTTCTGTCAAACAAAAGGTGTTGATTAAATCACAACACCTGTGAAGAGTTTAAAAAATTAACACTGAAGTCTATTTCTGTCAATCAAAAGGTGTTGATTAAATCAACACCTGTGAAGAGTTTAAAATATTGACTTACAATGAAACTAATGACTTTTTCTCAAAATATAATAATAAATAACATTAATATAGAAAAAAGTAAGAAGTCACAGAACAAATTGAAGTTTAAAAAGATCCATTGATTAAGTTGACTATATTACCCTGAATTTAGGGTACCATAATTTATAGAATTATGGTCAGTAAAGTAACAGCTACATTGTATCTTCTGCCCTAACAACCTATAAGAAATAAAAAAAAAAAAATAAATCTCAAATAACAAAATATTTAACAATATCTTCAGTATATTAAAAATTGGGGGTGAAAAGTCTAGGGTTTGTAAAATTGGGGGTGAAAAGTTTAGGGGAGGAAAAGTTTTGGGGGTGAAAAGTCTGGAATTCAATCAGGTCGGAGACTTCCCCTGGATTGAGAGACATTCTCTTGATCAAGACACTGTCTCTTGTTCGAAAGACAAAATGTCTTTCGATCGAAAGACTCACAGTGAAAGAGTAATTAAAACTCTCATTTTAGAATGCGCAAATTTATTTCAAATATAGAAAATTATCTTTCTGTTATCAAATTTTCAAAATCCAAATTATTTGGGAATTTTGTTTAAGCATTAGAATGCTTAAGCAAACCTCTATGACAGTGTGTTTCTTGTAAAGTTTACTTGAAATAACAAGTTGTTTAAATGAACAAATAATGCGACTGTAATGAAATGGTTGTTTTAGTAATGATTTCATGTTTTTTCAACACTTAAGGTAAATACAGTCTTTCGATCGAAAGACATTTTGTCTTTCGAACGAGAGACAGAGTTTAGATCGAGAGAATGTCTCTCAATCCAGGGGAAGTCTCCGACCTGATAATAATACCTGAAATGGGAGTTAATATTCAAAACTTAAACAGTGATAGAAGATCGATAGCATGACAGTAATTTTTATATACATGTTCGTGAGATACATGTAACCTCAACACCAAATCTAAATTTAATTGCAATATTTTACTCATCCAAAATTCTGCATATCGAAACTTATTTTAGCTTGTTGCATTTATTTATTTAATTTCAAAGGACACTAATATGAAGTAAGGCAAAGCCTCAAAGCTAGCTCAAGGAAATCAGGTTTAGCTTTAAAGAATATATTACAATACAAAGAAACTATTCACTACTCATAAGAAAGTGAAAATTTGCGAGAACCTATTCACTTGAAAACAGCAATTTTACATTAAGTGTCATCATACCTATTACAGCAAAATTGCAAAATTTACGGAAAGCTGATGTCACGGTGACATCATTTCGTATTCACAATGTTCTCGTACTGGCTTTAGGATTATTTATGACAATATTTTCCTATTTATGTGCAATGTTTAATCTTTTAAAAGAAAATAATCATTTTTTCAATTAACTGGAAACCATTCTTGCATGATTTTTGAGTGATGAATAATTTTCAGCAATCGAATGAAGTTCTGTATTCACTGTGGAGAGAACTACTTCCTATCCGCTAGGGGCGCCCTGTTAGCTTCCAGCGCGAAAGTTTTTAAATCCAACATCAAGTTTGAAAGTATACTTGCGTTACCGTAAAGCTCGATTCTCGAGCAGGCCCTTTGGGCTGCTCTTCAAGCTGGCTACTAAAGTTATATTTAGAAAAAGGACATGACCTAGTTAGAAGCCCATCAATGGGTACCTAAATTTTGTCTTTTTGCATCTCAAAAGTAAGAAGAATCAGCACCTGATTTTTTTTTGTTCATATTAAAATGATTAAAAATTATTACTGGTATTATTTTATATAAGTTTTAAGTTGTTAAGTTGTTAAGAGTGCACTTGATAACTCTACTAGATGGAAAAACAACAATAAATCGCTAGTTAAGTTTCATAGGGTATCACTTAGAGCACACCTGGGCTTGTTTTTTACCATATAATATTCTATTCTGGATGTCTGCTTAGAAAGTTTGAAGTGCATATATTTCAGAAACTCAAGTATGCCCTCACAAGGCAGCAACTTGTGCGTACAAGTGCACTGGAAGCTTAATGCCTCAGTCATTTTGACAGCAATTTTTCTGAGTCGTTGAAATACATTATTAATAAGTTCTTGCCGATTTTGACACGATTTTCAGTAGTTGTAGAATTTGAATGTTTCTGACCAACAGTGAACTTGATTTTAAGGGATGAAGACTAAGTGTTTAATTGATTTTATTATGAAATATTGAGGTTATCTATGCAGCAAGTAGGCTTATCCAATCCAGTTTTATTTTTCTTTATACCTACCCCCTTTATTGAATGGCATTTACGAGGCAAAATGCCTTAGTACTGACAACTACTATTAAAAGTTTGTTTGTTTGTTTTTGGTTTAACGCCATTTTTCAACAGTATTTTAGTCATATAACGGCGGGCAGTTAACCTAACCAGTGTTCCTGGATTCTGTACTAGTATAAACCTGTTCTCCGCAAGTAACTGCCAATTTCCCCACATACTATTAAAAGGTCAATGCATTCAGCCAAACTGAACAGAAAGAATAAGGTCAGTAATTTGGTTGAAAAGTGTACTTCCATGGTTTAGTTGAAAGAAGTGCTAACCAAATATGTGAAATTAGATGTTTTTTATGCTTCTATTCCAACGATAGAAAGTTTTTAAACCCAAAGCAGGGGTTTAGATAATATACAGGCAAGAGCCAGTATGCATCTTTTTTTATGTTAACACCATTACTTACTAGTATTTCAGTAGGAACTGTTCAGCACCATTGTTTATTCTAGGATGTGCGAGAATCATGCTAGTTTTTATGATCCACGGGGGTGGGGAGCATATTGTTGCCACCTTGTCTGTTCGTTTGTCACACTTCTTGTTCGGAGGATAACTCAAAAAGTATTGAAGGTACTAAGTTGCATCTTTACACAATGATAGAGCTCGTTGAGAGGAAGTGCAGTGACAAGGTATCATAACTCTAGGTGGTCCAGTTTTTTTAATTATCTCCTTTTTGAAAGGCGTGTTCTGGTATGCATAACTCGAATATTATATAAGATTTTGACTTGATACTTTACATATTGATAGAGGCCAGTGAGAGAGAGTGCAATGACAAAGAACCGTAACTCTAGGTGGTCCCATTTTTGAATTATCTCCCCTTTTTGAAAACGTACTGGCCATAACTTGAGTACGTAAGGTATTGACTTCATACTTTACAGATTGATAGAGATCAGTGAGTGGGAGAGCAATGATAAAGAACCATAACTCTGGGTGGTCCCATTTTTAGCTCGACTATTCATAGAATAGTAGAGCTATTGGACTCAATAACTCAATTTTGCATTTTACAAAATCATGCCCCTTTTTCAACTTAGGAGTTTTTGGTTAAATTCTTATATGTAAGCTGGTATCTCAGTACCCACTTACGGGAATGGATTGAAACTTCACACACTTGTCCACTGTCATGAGCTGATAAGCACTATGCAGGTTCCATAATCCTATTTTGCTTTTTTTTACTAAATTATGCCCCTTTTTCGACTTTTTTATTCATTCAATCGAAAAGGATGTTGAATAGTCGAGCGTTGCTGTCCTCCGACAGCTCTTGTTAAATAATCTCCCTTTTTAGCTCACCTGAGCAACAAGGAGCCTTATTGTGATCTTCGATGGATATTCATAAAATTTAGTCAGAATGATTGCCTTGATGAAATCTAGGTCAAGTTAGAATATGGGTCATCTGTGGTCAAAAACTAGGGCACTAGGTCAAATCAAAGAAAAACCTTGTGTATGCAATAGAGACTGTATTTTTCAATTGATCTTCATGAAATTTGGTCAGAATGATAGCCTTGATGAAAGTAAGGTCAAGTTTGAATATGGGTCATCTGGGGTCAAAAACTAGTTCCCTAGGACAAATCAAAGACAAACATTTTGTATGCGATAGAGGCTGTATTTTTTCAATTGAAGTTGATGAAATTTGGTCAGAATGATTGCCTTGATCAAATCTAGGTCAAGATCGAATGTAGGTCATCTTGGCTCAAAAACTAGGTCACTAGGTCAAATTGAAGAAAATAATTGTTTACACTTAAGGGACCACATTTTTGGTCCAATCTTAATGAAAATTGGTCAGAATATTTGTTTCCGTGAAAGCACTAGGTCAAAAATGTTTACACTGTTATGGTGTGTTTCTCAGGTGAGCGACCTAGGGCCATCTTGGCCCTCTTGTTTTGAAAACTCTGTGTTGGGCATAACTCAAATACTATGTAAGGTATTGATGACGTGATACTTTACATATTCATAGAGATCAGTGAGAGGGCCTGCGCTATTAAAGAACCACAACTCTTGCTGACCACATTTCTCCTTAACGCAACCTCCATGACTGAAAAGCCCCTATTGCTACAGTACTTTCAAGAAGGTATTGCCGATCACCTTGTTGTCCAGATTCTGCACCTTTCTTGGATGTATGCGCAACAGGGTGTGGTATCCATTCATAAACTAAAAATGACATACACTGTATTGCAGCAAAAATAGCAACGTAATTTTTTTTGCGTAAGAGAGATGTTTGGTTGACATCACAAGATTGCCTTCCCTTTGGTCAAGTGATTATATGATATTTTTACCATCTGTTATCTCCCAAGATTTACATTTGACAAAATATGAGAGTTTCAGGCATAAAAAATCATGTATCGATCAGTTTCATAAATATTATCATAATTAAATGTTAATGGGATTTTATTACTGGAGAAAAAAATAACAATTTTAACAACTTGTGGGCATTTTTCTGCTATGTTTTCAAGGCTCTTATGTACTGGTATACAAATTCTTTGAAAAAGAAAGAGAATCACAACTTTTTTTCTTCCCAGTCTTCCTGAGAGGCATCATATCCTTGTTTTTTTTCTCAAAAATCCCCCCACCACTTTTTTCACAAGTACGAGGGATTTTCCCCCTCTGGAATGAACACTGCAGCACCCTACTTTCTATTTTTTTGTCAGTTCAGGATAGAACTTATTGCAAAATTAATGTAGATTTGGGAAAAAGTGATGTCCTTTAAAGATAGATAGAAAAATATCTGAAATTATTGTAGGCTATATAAAACAAAAAAGGATTTGAATAAATGACCTTTAATGACTGAAGTAAGACTTTTTTGAATACATCACTGTCATAAATTATAGTTGTATAAATTATGTTCAATGCAAAAAATTCACAACATTTTAAGAAGTTTGATTTTTGTCCATATTTTGGATAGGTTTGCCAATCTGGGTACAAAGGTCAATTTCAGTCTGAAATGTCAGAAAATATGCTGAACAATGCATGCATTTTTTTCTTATTCATAATAATGAATTATTTTTCAGAATCCCTATAAAAATAATGCTAAAGCTTGACCTGTCACGAAAAATAGCGGTAAAATGAGGGTCTGAATTTGGCCTTCTATACTATTTGTAGGGGGGTAATACCTTTATTAAATGTTTATATCTTTGCAAAACCTCAAAAATTCTCAATGAAACTTTGTTAGATTTTTGGTGTTGCACCTTTTCTAGAAATAAAAGTGAAAAACTAGAGAAAGTTGATAATAGGAATAAAGTCAGTGATTAAGTCCAGAAAAATAAATCTAAAGAAGTCTGATGTAAATAGATCTTAATTTTCCCATTTTTGTACACTTTCTTGTAGAATTGGTGCTTTAATCATGTTTCACTGTTAGAATCTGAAATGGATTTCTCGAGAGTGCATGGATTTTATGGATATATTCTAAAAAATGGCAAGTAGGGGTTACCGGTATATTTAGGGTAGCAGATCACCACTAAAGATACTAACTGGGATTTTGGCTAAAGGTTCTCCACTGATCTATAAGGGCATGTTAAATGTGTTATATTGTTCTGCTTTGTTCTCTCCCTGTTGTGTAAGTAATTCTAAATGAAGACGCATGAGGGAAGTGAGCTGAAAACTTAATGTTTTGAGCTTTTTGTTGCAGTATTATTACTCCACTTCTGTTTCATAGTGCAGAAAGATTTTGTTTATCGTCTAGATCCTGATTATTACCTAAGATGGTTGCAGTTGAGATTATGAGTTACAAGGGAAGCAAGCTAAAAACATCTGAGTGTATGCTTTAAATAGGAATAGTGCCACTGTGATATTATACCAAATGGTGATAGAGCTATGTGAATGAAGCAAGATGTCTCATGCTATTAAATTTCACCTTAAAATAAGGAACAAGTGAGCATCATAGGAATAATGCAAAGTCCCTTAATATTATTATATGTTGCAGATTTTAGTGAGGGGGCCCCGTTGCACCCCCTCCCTCCTCCCAAATCTGCTACTGACTTGACTCTAAATCAAATTATTTGTAATACACATATTTTTCTGCAGTCTAATGATTAGATCTAGTCGATAAAGGCCAAACATTGAAAATCTTTGAAGATTTAGTTATTTAGAAGAAATGAAATTTAACCACATTTATCGCCAGAGTTACTTGAAAATCAACTTTTGTTTATATTTTTGATATTATTGTTTGGCACCAAATAGAATTACAGATCACATTTCAGGATCTACAAATATTGATTAAATTACACAGCAAGAAAGGTGATGCTCTCTATGAAGATGAAATTCTTAATGATATTAAATACTGTAGTTTAATACTGATTTATTTAAGCCTGGGAATCCAGTCTGACAATTTCTAACTTTTTTTCTAACTGCAAATTAAACTCTATGAAAGCCAATTAACACCATTAGCACAAATTAAGTAGGATCTTTATTATGTATGATTTCTTGTGACAAAGCACCAATATTATCAAGGGCTTCCCAGACTGCTGATTTATCAAAGACAACCAATCATTAAAAAGATGAATTTCTTCAGTCTATTGTAGTCTATTATATGACTGTTTATAAGATAATGATATTTATAATACAGTCCCTACACTACTATATATAAGCAACGTGAAATCAATATAGATAACGCTGCAGAAGATATATTACCTCCCTTTTATAATTGATTATACAATATTTTTATAAGTATTACCAAATTTGGTCATGAAGTATTTGAGTTGTAAAAATTTAAACTTTTTATATATATTTTATTAAAATTCAAGTAGATTTTTTTAGAATCTGATAAATTGACAAACCAGTTTCAAAGTTATTAAGATTCTATATATATACCAAATTAAAGCGTTGTTTAATGGTTCGAATCCCGGCTCGGGCAAAGAAGCTTAGTCGGTTTCTTTTGAGGCCTCTTTGCTGAGTAATCAGTACTTGGGGTTAAGCGCAATAAAAAATGTTGTGTGTGTGGTTGGTGTTTGGGTATGTAAAGATAGAATGTAAATTGGGGGGAGGGGGGGGAATCATACCCATCCACAAAAGTAAACAGTTTTCTGAATCAAAGAGCTATAAAAATATGTTTTATACTTCTTTGTCTGAATTAAATAAACAGTATATATAGAGGATATTACATGTTGAATTTTAACTCGTTGAATAAAATGCGAGGCTGTGCAGAGCATTTTATTCGAGTTTAATCAATCCAATGTGGAAAGAAATGTAATATGTAAGTTTTTCCTGCTGAAACATATCAACATTTCTTCTTTCTTTACGAATTATAGACCAAGTAAATTTAACCAATGTCTCCTATAGATCTACTTAAAACGATGCCAGCGTCAAAGCTTTATTACACTAGTGTATTATCAAATTTATGTGTCATTCCCACAACGTTAAACATGTGATAACAATTTAATAAAGGAAGTGTCTAGGGGTACGGATCCGTACCTCTAGAATCTGATTCTAGAGGTACGGATCCTTACCTCTAGAAAAGCCTGTTAGGGGTTTTCTAGGGGTACGGACCTCCTTTTTCTAGAGATTTAGGGTTATTTATATCTTAAATTTTGTTGAAAATGAAATAACAACAAAGTCTTAACCAGTCTTCACTTAAAACTTGGATCTAATTGGTTTACAGATACCAGCGTTCGTCCGATTGTTTACCTTCTCTTTCAAAACCTAAATAAGCGAGGAACTCCAAAAGAATACACTGTTCTGTGCCGATAGGAATTAGTTGTTGTCAAATAAACTGTTGATAACAGCTAGATTAATGAATGAATCTATCCCTTAAATGAATTCTATTTGAAATTCGGCAAATAAATAAATAAATAAATAAATTAGGCATAATAATATGCACCAATCTATTTTGTTATTTAACAATGTACATTGTTGTATAATGGTAATCGGCACGGAACTTTAATAATCAATTAAGCGGCATTAAGTAAAAGAAACTGTTTGTGAAAACGTCCCATGTATCTCGTAACGGCTGCCAAATGTGTGAAAAACGTAAATACACTAAGGGCTAATTATCAATTAAAAATAGTTTTCCCCCAACATACTTAAAATTATTTTGTTTAATCTTTATATCTTTTTTTTTCTGCCAGTTCGAAACTTCGTGATTTATTTGGTGTTCCTCGGTTATTTACGTTCTGAAAGAAAATATAACAAATCGGATGAATGTTGTTATCTGTAAACCATTTAGATCCAAGTTTAAGGTGAATTCTGATGAAATGTTATTTGTTATTTCATTTTCAACAAAATTTGAAATGTAAATGACCCTTAATCTCTAGAAAAACGGAGGTCCGTACCCCTAGAAAACCCCTAACAGGCTTGTCTAGAGGTACGGATCCGTACCCCTAGACACTTCCTTTAAAGGTCCATTACTAAGGGAAAGTGAGTTGGCAATTTTTTTCATAGCCAGTGCATAGACTTCTGCAAGACACTAAATAATGAAGATTGGCAGGTCAAAATTTACAGAAGGTCTTTGGAACTCAAAGAAATGTATGTGTATTATGTTGAAATTTCAATGAATCGACAGAATGACCCCCCAGGTCTTTTTAACTTTCTTCATACTTCATAGAAAAATAATTGTACATATACTGCGATTTATTTCGAATTTTTACATACCAACTTTCATTTTCCAATAAAATGAAATAGTTTATGTGCTTTTTAAAAGAAATTAAATTGTTCACTTTCCTTAGTATTGGACCTTTAATAAAATCGTGAACTTTCGAAATGTCAAAATATTTTAATGCCCCATGTGCATACTGTATTGCTGGAACTTCCATGTCCCATTCTTAATTTTTTCATCATTTTGTTATGCCCCCTTTTTGGACATAGCTGTTTCTCAACTACACCATTCTGCACATTGTGTACTGAACTCGTATAGTTTCCATCCAATTTAAATGAAACTTGGTATAATCATCAGCATGAAGTGGACATTCGTTCAAAGTGTACCCTTTTTAGCTCATCTGATTTTTTGAAAAAAAATGATGAGTTATTGTCATCACTTGAGCGGTTGTCGGCGTCGGCGTCGGCGTCTTGTCGGCGTTGCCTGGTTAAGTTTTATGTTTAGGTCAGCTTTTCTCCTAAACTATCAAAGCTATTGCTTTGAAACTTGGAATACTTGTTCACCATCATAAGCTGACCCTGTATAGCAAGAAACATAACTCCATCTTGATTTTTGCAAGATTTATGGCCCCTTTTGTACTTAGAAAATATCAGATTTCTTGGTTAAGTTTTATGTTTAGGTCAACTTTTCTCCTAAACTATCAAAGCTATTGCTTTGAAACTTGGAATACTTGTTCACCATCATAAGCAGACCCTGTACATCAAGAAACATAACTCCATCTTGCTTTTTGCAAGAATTATTGCCCCTTTTGGACTTAGAAAATCAGTTTTCTTGGTTAAGTTTTATGTTTAGGTCAGCTTTTCTCCTAAACTGTCAAAGCTATTGCTTTAAAACTTGCAACACTTGTTCACCATCATAAGTTGACCCTGTACAGCAAGAAACATAACTCCATCCTGCTTTTTGCAAGATTTATGGCCCCTTTTGGACTTAGAAAATATCAGATTTCTTGGTTAAGTTTTATGTTTAGGTCAACTTTTTCTCTTAAACTATCAAAGCTATTGCTTTGAAACTTGCAACACTTGTTCACCATCATAAGCTGACCCTGTACAGCAAGCAACATAACTCCATCCTGCTTTTTGCAATAATTATTGCCCCTTTTGGACTTAGAAAATCATTTTCTTGGTTGAGTATTATGTTTAAGTCAACTTTTCTCATAAACTATCAAAGCTATTGCTTTAAAACTTGCAACAGTTTTTCACCATCATAAGTGGACACTGAACATCAAGAAACATAACTCCATCCTGCTTTTTGCAAGAATGATGGCCCTTTTTAGACTTAGAAAATCATGGGTAGGACAATATTTCTATTACACAAAAAAAAATCAGATGAGCGTCAGCACCCGCAAGGCGGTGCTCTTGTTTGAACTTGGCCCTAATATAACTTGTGTAATCAACATCCCCTAGAGTTTCCATCTAATTCAAATCAAATTTGGTATACACCATCATTGTGAAGTGGACATGCAAATATTTTTGGGGCTTTCACTGGTTTGGTTATTATTTTTATGCCCCCGAAAGGATGCATATTAGTTTTCAACTGTCCGTCCGTCCGTCCGTTCCTTTGTTCATTTGTCACAACGTTAACTTTTTGCATGAAGGCACTTCACTCGCGAACCACTGCACCTAGGACCTTCAAACTTCACATGCTGATAGTACTTATTGAGTACATGACCCCTACTGACATTGGGGTCACCAGGTCATAGGTCAAGGTCACCAGGTCAAAGGTCAAGGCGCTGCGGGGACATTTGTCACCATTAGTGACAGCTCTTGTTTGCATTATAATGCCCCTCTTTTGGTCTTAGCCATGTTACAGTTATATATGTACAGCTTGTGTACTCGGCCTCTTCTACAGTTTTCATATTTACAGTTTAATGAAACTTGGTATACTTCATCAGCATGAAGTGGACATACACATAATATTATCAGGTGTTTCATGTCCAATTATTATTTTTTTGAGCTGTGCCCATTTTTTGGACTTAGCCTTTATAAGAACAACCTCTGCACACAGTGTACATTGTGTACTCAACTCTTCCTCCATTTGCCTGAAATATGGTATACATTGTCAACATGAAGAATTTAATAAGTGGACATGTGCATATTTTTGAGACTTTCATGCTCTGTTACTTTTTAGCTTGTCTGATTTTTGAAAAAATCTACGAGGTATTGTCGTCACTTGATCGTCAGCGTTGGCGTTGGTCAAATCTTCTGTTAAGGTCCACCTTTTCTCAAACACTGTAAGAGCTACAGATATTTCCTTTGTTTTTGTGTGTGTTTTTAGCTCACCTGAGCACAAAGTGCTCAGGGTGAGGTATTGTGATCGCTCACCGTCCGGCGTCCGTCGTCCGTCCACACTTTCCTTTAAACAACATCTCCTCCTAAACCAACAGGCCAATTTTGATGAAACTTCACGTGGATGTTCCTTGGATGGTCTTCTTTAAAAATTATTCAAAGAATTGAATTCCATACAGAATTCTGGTTGCCATGGCAACCGAAAGGAAAAACTTTAAGAATCTTCTTCTCAAAAACCAGAAGCCCTAGAGCTTAGATATTTGGTGTGAAGCATTGCCTAGTGGACCTCTACCAGTTTTGTTCAAATCATGACCCCGGGGTCAAAATTGACCCCGCCCCAGGGGTCACTTGATTTTACATAGGAAAATCTTAAAAAATCTTCTTCTCAAAAACCAGAAGCCCTAGAGCTTAGATATTTGACATGTAGCATTGCCTAGTGGACCTCTACTAAAGTTGTTCAAATCATGACCCTGGGGTCAAAATTGACCCCGCCCCAGGGGTCACTTGGTTTTACATATGAAAATCTTCAAAAAATTTCTAAAAAGAAACTGGAAGACCTAGAGCTTAGATATTTGACATGTAGCATTGCCTAGTGGACCTCTACAAAATTTGTTTAAATCATGACCCCCAGGGTCAAAATTGACCCCGGCCCAGGGGTCACTTGATTTTACATAGGAAAATCTTAAAAAATCTTCTTCTCAAAAACCAAAAGCCCTAGAGCTTAGATATGTGGTGTGAAATATTGCCTAATGGACTTCTACCAAGTTTGTTCAAATCATGACCCCGGGGTCAAAATTGACCCCGCCCCAGGGGTTACTTGATTGTACATAGGAAAATCTTAAAAATCTTCTTCTCAAAAAGCATAAGCCCTGGAGCTTTGATATTTGACATGTAGCATTGCCTAGTGGACCTCTACTAAAATTGTTCAAATCATGACCCGGGGGTCAAAATTGACCCCGCCCCAGGGGTCACTTGATTTTACATAGGAAAATCTTCAAAAAAAATTCTAAAAATAAACCAGAAGGCCTAGAGCTTAGATATTTGTCATGTAGCATTGCCTAGTGGACCTCTACTAAATTTGTTCAAATCATGACCCCGGGGTCAAAATTGACCCCGCCCTAGGGGTCACTTGAATTTACATATGAAAATCTTCAAAAAATTTCTAAAAATAAACCAGAAGGCCTAGAGCTTAGATATTTCACATGTAGCATGGCCTAGTGGACCTCTACAACATTTTTCAAATAATGACCCCCTTGGTCAAAATTGACCCCGCCCCAGGGTCACTTGATTTTACATAGGAAAATCTTCAAAAAAAATTCTAAAAATAAACCAGAAGGCCTAGATCTTAGATATTTGACATGTAGCATTGCCTAGTAGACTTCTACAAAAAAATTTCAAATCATGACCCCTGGGGTTAAATTGGCTCCGCCCCATGGGGTTACTTGATTGTACATAGAAAAGTCTTTAAAATTTTCTAAAAAAAACAAACCAGAAGGCCTAGAGCTTAGATATTTGACATGTAGCATTGCCTAGTGGACCTCTACAAAAATTGTTCAAATCTTGACCCCCCCCCCCCACCTCCCCCCACGCAGGTCAAATTTACCCGGCCCCAGGGTTACTTGATTGTACATAGGGAAATCTTCAAAAATTTGCTAAAAATAAACCAGAAGGCCTAGATCTTGTTCAAGTAAGCAACTCTACTCAGGTGAGCGATATAGGGCCATCATGGCCCTCTTGTTTGTTTGATTGCCTCAGAGTTATATTTTATTCTACCAGGCATTTTCAGAGGGCATGACTGTGTTTTACATTGTTGATAATTATCATTCTTGTTTTGACTTTTGTCCTTGCCATTTATCTTGCAAACTGACAGAATAGTATTGAAAGTTGTTAATTTGTCTGGAAACTTGTTAATGCATCAGCATAAGACAGGTGTAGAGCTTAAATTCTTTCTTTTCACTTTTATAAAAGCTTTTGACAGCTGAAGTAATTTTTTTTTTTAAATTGCACATTTAAAATCATGTTGTGTTGTCATGCTGGGGATCAAATGGAATATTTCAGATTTAATCTTGGTCTGGTAAATATTACTTTTTTTTATTTTTCATGTGTTTTGCGTACTGTCATTTTGAGACAGATGACAGTCTAACTTGATACAACGTTTTGTTACGTCACATTTCTCTCATACATTACTTTGCTCAGAAACTGCACAGAAAGTCTTTAAAAATGCAATACTTGCATAAACAACAACAAAATATTTAGCAATTTGTCAAGATTTTTGAAATAAATATTTTTGATAATATAACATCCATTCCCTGGAAATTTTCATCAAAGTCTGTTGCTGCTAACACTAATCTTTTTATTGATATGTCACATACAAACTTCGTTTAATACCGAAATTAACCAAAAAAAAAAAACGACACTTTTATTGTTTTTGTAATTTTGCTTAGAATGGGTTTTTCTGTATTTCGATACTCAAATTTTACATGCAAACTGCAACCTGGGAACGTTCAAGAACTTAGTGAAGCACTTGTTCGAGAGTGAAACAATATACCGTTACCACAAAACCCAGATTTTACCTATATCGATTACAGGTCGCAGTTGTTTGTGAATCAATGCACTGATTTTATGAATTTTAGTATCAGGCTTTGTATGTTTCAAGCTGATAAAAGCAGTATGCATCACAAGGGGTAGTTAAGTTACCAGGAATGATACAAGGATGCTATAGTATCTATGGTATTAAAGTAAATTTCAAAAATGTCATTGAATAACTCCATGTATTATTGCTGTTTTTTTACTGTTTTGTTTAATATTAATTATTGAAAGGAGTGATTTCAGTGGCAATGGACTTTTGACTTGAATATGATAATGATAGATAAAGACAGACTGATGCTAATTATGAGGATGTTTTTATAAAAGACTTTTTTCTTAAATATTGCCTGTTATTACATACTCGTTTCTATTCCCCGTTAAGTTACACTGGTACCGGAAACGTCAATATTTTTCCATACACTGACGCCTGAATTTCATATCGGGTGCGGGACGTAATTCAATGTGTGTTGTTGCACTATTTTTTTCAATTTAGTACAGTTTTGTCAATCCTATTTAGGCTATTGAACATATTTATGAAATTAACTTAATATCTATATGTGTAGATGCGTATGTAATAAAAAGGTTATTATCTTTGCATCAGGAAAATT
This sequence comes from Mercenaria mercenaria, assembly GCF_021730395.1. NCBI lineage: Eukaryota > Metazoa > Mollusca > Bivalvia > Venerida > Veneridae > Mercenaria > Mercenaria mercenaria. The sequence continues at coordinate 49,974,291 of NC_069365.1, read as the reverse complement.
GCACTCGTTCTTCAGCGGAAGAATATTGCGCTTCTAAAGTTGCGCAATATTTCCGCTGAAGAACTCGTGCATATTTCCCGATACAAAGCTAATAACTATAATTATTTTACTGTATGTTTTTCAGCTACCGAAGTTGTTTCAGTGGTTGCTTGCAGGGGGGACATTTGTTGCTGTATGGATTGGTCTCATACTCGGTTACATTGACTCCGACATAAACGATTCCACAAAAGATGTTATTCTCTTTGTAAGTTTTGTTTTTGAAGCATACTTTTTGTTCTCTCTTAATTTGAACATTTTTGTTATAAGTTAACAATGTATAATATGCAAGTGAATATGATTAATTTTGTTATCGTGGTCTCCATGGCCAAGTGGTTAGGGACTGACTTAGAATTACTTGCCCCTTGCCCCTGTTGGTTTTAAACCTCACTTTGAATGATGTAGAATTCTTTCATATGAGAAAGTCATCGAGCTGGCTTTCAGAATGTCTATGGTTTTACCCAGGTACCTTCCTGTGCCTATAATAATGCCCAGAGGGGCACCAAGGGTTGTCCTCCATCATGAAAAGCTAGAAAGGTGCCATATGACCTATAATTGTGTCAGTGTCATGTTGAACCCAACAAACTATATGTGTGTTCATTTGTATATGCAGTGTATAACATACATTTGTATATGTAGGAGAGAAGTTGATGTAGTATGAAAGGCAGTAATCTTAGAATCTTTCTAAAATGGTTACTAGTACTTAGTTTGTCTTTGTTCATGCCGTTTTGTCCTCAATTACTGATTCCTCATGTTACACCTTAAAATTATTGCTGTGGAAAAATTCTACACCATTTTAATTGTCATCCCATAATCTTATCTCAAGATAGGAACTGCAAGATATCGAGAAAATTATATTTTAATGGAACAGTATTTGTCCAAATTTTATGAATCAAATATTTTACATGAATTATGAGTATTATGACAGACTTGTATATCGGCTTTTCTTTTCAGTTACCAGTATTCGTGATAGTGGCCTTTGCAGTAAGTACAATTTTCTTGAAAAGACTTCATAATCAAATTCGTATTTCATTAAAAGTTTTTTGAGTCTTCGTTTTTCATTTTACATTTACATGTACATGTAAACTTTATATGAAAGACAAGTTATTAGCTGCAGGCATAAGTATCATAAAAATATGTCACTTATTAAATGACAAAAACTTCCTTGTTAGAAAAAAAAATGTAAATTACGAAGTAACAAATTACTCTTTCAAAGGAAATAAATTAAGAATAAGATCTTTTAAAATACATTGACCTAAACCAAATTTACACATGTTTAGTCCAACCTCATATGTTATTGACAAATATGTTTTTCATTGAGATACATTATATTTTAGATATATTCAGTAGCTGTGATAGCATATAGAGTGGCAACATTTAATGACTGTCTAAAAGATTCTGAAGAACTAAAACAAGTAAGTACTTTGGGTATGACATGCTGTAAAATCATTTAATTTTGTGGGCATGAAATTTCGTGGTTTTGGTCAAAACGGCAATTTCGTGGTGATATGAATTCGTGGATTTCAACTTTTGAACATAAAATGAATGGGAATTTTACATGTTCATTGGGATTAAATTTCGTGGATTGACACAACCACGAAATCCACGAAAATTAGTCCCCCATGAATATTAATGATTTCACAGTAATACAGCTGAACCAGCCTTAGAAATCACCTCTGTCAAACAGCAACTTGCCTAACATAGCCAATCGGCTTACTTCCCAATTTTACATTTTGTTCAGCTTGTCTTAAGCAGTCACCTTCCTTTAGCAGTCAGATTATTTTGCTCCCTTGGCTGGCTGCTCAAAAGTGGGGGCTTGACTGTACATTCTTGTAATGAAAAGAATAATTTCTAGATGGTAATGGAATCCTGCAGCCCTATGGAAGATGTTTTTGAAACACGTCCCTGATCACATCATTATGTGGTCTAAAACCCTGCCTGGGTCATTTTGTGAGGAATTCACCAAACTGGTTTTCAGCTGTTCTCTAGTACCTGCCCATCCCTGAAAGTAATGTCCAGAGGGGCTGTCGGTGATCTCCCTTCTCTATTAAGGCTTGGAAGTTGTCATATGACCTAAATATTGTCAGTGGGACTTTAAAACCCAACATAGACAGTAACATGGCTAGTAGCCTACCAACAATGTATTGATGGAACAAAATTAACAAAATAGGATTGATTTTAATAAAATTAAATAATTTCATGCATATAAGGTTTGGGAAGTGGTTGCATCTGTTCATTTACCTGCATGACCTTTTTAGATGATTTAATAGCATTTAAAGCCTTTGTAACTGCCAAGACCTGTTCTAGTCTGTTTAACAGACCCTCGCTTATCTCCCTTTCTACCTTATATTTATTATTACTTCCCCTTAAACACATACCAAGGTTCATGCCAGTGAGTGTCACTCCTGTAAATCTACAAATAAAAAAAAGAGAGAAAAAGTCTTGTATCTATGCCTCTTTGTGCTGTTTGAACATAAATTAGTCAGCATATTGCATTCTTGGATCTATTTTAAATTTAATAGTACACATTCTCATGATTATCAGTATTGTTTATTTTCTGTTTAGGATATAGCAGATGCTAAAAAAGATCTTACAGCAAAAGGCATGAAATTTGATTGACAGGACATACTTATTATCTACACAAAAAAGACCAGATCTGCATGCTTGAAGCTTGAAGACGTCAACATGTTGTTGGGATTCGGAAATACTGTTGTATTGGCTATTTTGAGATGTATTTATTTTTTTAGATTAACTTAAAAGAAGGAAATGAGACAAAATTACAGAAGATGTTTAACATCCAATGAATGTGTTTTACTTCTTGAATTATTTATCGCAAGAAGGCCATGTCTTATAAAGACAACAAGTGTTTAAGCCCAAAAGAAATATTCGGTGAAAAATACACTGAGATATAACATTTCAAATATAAGGTTTTTGAAGAAATCAGTTAATGTACAAATAGCTCTAAAGACTTATTAGTGCCCTGGATGACCAGCCCATATGACTTCTGGATACTGTACACACAGAGAAAACGTCCTGGTACTGGTAACAGTTTGCCTAGAGTTTCCTTTTAACTTGATTGATTTTCATAGGATAAAGTGTGACACTGACAGCAAAATGCGTTTTTCTGAACAAAACATGCAGTAAGTTCTTAGTACTTTTCTCAAACACTGCCCAACTGCTTTTTCATGGAAGAGGTGTAAATAATGTATGCACTTTTGTAGTTGGGCGAGGTGTTTGAGAAAAATACTAAGAACTGATGGGAAACACTTTGTCTTAAGGAAAGCACTCATTTTGCTGTCTTAGACACTTCTTCATCTTATGGAAATCCGTCCCAAGTAAAGTGGAAAATACAGGCAAACTGTTAACTGGATCGGGACGTTTTCTCCTTATGTACAGGATCCAAAAGTCACGTGGGTTGGCCATCCCAATGCCACTAATATCTTGATCTGATCTTGTTATTTTTACATTACTAAGGACAAATAAAGGTTGACTAATTTGGATACAGTGATATATAGTTACTCTTCATAAATTAAAAATGTGATATTTACTACAAATGCAACAGTATAGTTTTTATTATTACATAGATGTGCAGATTATTTCATGGGTCCAGTTCCGCAACTTGATATTTGTTGATATTTAGCAAGTATTGTCTTCATATACGCATATATTTTTGAAATTGTTTTTTATTTATTTTGTTGTAATATAGTCCTTGCAGTTAAAGGGACTTCACTTTGTTTATGGAATAACTGGTATTTGAAAGTGCTTGAATATTTTGAACTTTTTAAAAGTTGAAAGACGGAAGTAGTTAGTGTTACTTTAACTCGGTATAACTTAGAATTTGTTTAGAAATTATAATGTAGATTAAATCTATAATATTCTTTAAGATCACAGAACACATCGTCAAGTTAGCAAAATAACAGCAGTCTCCGTTTGATTTAGTCTGATCATAAGAGTGATGAAATGTACAACATCCCTCACACCTTCTGTTATGGGCTTAAACAAAACTTTATTTGGAGAAAAATATTGAATACCGGTAGACGCCGAACAGAAATAAGACAAACACCGAGTTCAAGTATGGAGTCGCTTTTTACATCTGACACACTGCATTTATAAGGCTAAGGTTAAGTTTTGCAAACAGGTCTTGTTCAGTTTGAATTAACAGTCAAATTTTGTTCGCTCGAATTAGATGTGACCAGTAAAATTTTCCCAAATTATCGGTAGTTCAAGCCGTTGAACGGTTTACATTATAAATGGATTTTGCTAAGACCTGACAGTGAGTTTGAACAATAGTATTCAAATAATCAGGTTTGAAGCGAACAAATTTTGACTGTATGTCATCCTGTAGAAATCCATATTTGATAAAGTACCTATACAACTTAACGAGTCATATACAGAATAAAGATAGTTTTAAGTTTTTATATTACATGATTCATCAGTCAATATTTTTATGATTTTTTTTTACCGAAATAGGCTATGGAAAATACCTCGGTCAAAATAAATGTTTTGATGATAAAATCAGAACTTTTTTCTTAGTGACAAATTTTAAGTGCCAAAAGAAGTGTTATATTAAGGTGCCATTATCTTTTGATTTTAGACTTTTCTTTATAGCTTCTTTTTATTACAATAACAGCGACAAAGTAGTTCCAGGTAGATCTAAACATTATAAGCCTAGAAAAACAAATTGATTCTTTTACAGTATTGTGCCTGAATTCATGTCATTTTTTGATAATTTTGAAAAATATAGGTAATTATAGTCTTGTTTTTCTCTGGTCAGGGTTTTTAAAAGAATTTTTTTTTTTTTTTTTTCAAAATTGAAAACCTTTGGGTTTCATGTGGTATTCCAGTTATCAGTATTTGCATACAAGTTGAATAGAATATATGATAATTTTTGTCACATATTTTTCACTTGATAATAGATGTTTGTCAGATTTGACAAGGATGGTGTATTGATCTGTTGACAGGAATGCTGATGTATGTAAATTGTGTAAATGCTGGTAATTTACTACTTGTACATAATATTGATTGCATCCAGCAAATCAGTTTTCACATCCCGACTTGTCTGTGTATTTCCTAGGTCTGTAACATTTGTAGTTTCACATTTAGACTTGAAGAGATTATTCTCCGAACATAACTTTTTAATCTAGAATATCATAATTTTCAAAACATACTGAAAGGTCGGCAGCGAGATAAAAATAAGAAATTGGTGTCAGCATTACAGAAGTATGATGAAAGGCACAGAACAACATTCCTGCTGTTCTGTAAAAGCACATATTTTCACAGGGTAAAAATTTAGGGAGTTTGACATTTCGAGTATATTGGCTAAATTGTAAGAATGGTATCCTACTTGAATTTTACGAATGGTAAATATTTATGAGGATTAATTTTCGCAAAATGTAGGACATCGTGAATGTAGAGAAAATTAAACCCACACGAAAATTTCTGTTTTTACAGTATTACATGCAATTTCTGTTGCATAACTAATGCTTTTGAATACTTTCTGTATATGATACAGACTACATTGGTAATTTTAGAAATAAATACTATACAAAACTCAATGAATTACCTTATCTTTACTTTATATTTACATTGACTATCAAAGTTTTATAGATTTCCACAAACTTCTTTAAAGGAAATTTTTCTCTTAAATTCATTATTTACCATCATATGTTTAGTCATAGGTTGCATACTTGTCACTGTTGAAAAGCAAAATAAATTTTATGCCTAAGGTTTCTTTTAGAAATAAATTTTGAAGATAAAAATCCCATTTTTTTTGTGTTCTCTTTGTACACAAAGTGGTTTAAAAATATCTACACTTTTTTAAAATACAGAAATGATTTGTGTAGCTGTAAGTAGGACTTTCATGCCTTGTGTGACATATTTGAGCCGTGCCATGAGAAAACCAACATAGTGGGTTTGCGACCAGCATGGATCCAGACGCATCTGCGCAGTCTGGTCAGGATCCATGCTGTTCGCTTTCAAAGCCTAATGGAATTAGAGAAACTAATAGCGAACAGCATGGATCCTGACCAGACTGCGTGGATGCGCAGGCTCGTCTGGATCCATGCTGGTCGCAAACCCATTATGGTGGTTTTTCCATGGCACGGCTCATTTTATAAGATGAAACATTAGGTAAGTAAAAACAACTTGTATCAACTTCCAAAATGTCCAAAATTAGGGGCCATTTTCTAATGAAAATCATATTATGTACTCCTGTGACATTAACCTAGAGGCATACCAGCATATGTGCTAATGTTTTTAAAAGATAAATGTTTAATTTGTACTATTTTTCAGGATTATTTACCTGTAATGGCGTAAAAAGCTGATAGGAAATTTTTTTAAAGTTATTATTCAATATATATATTTATTTTGCAATATTCCTGATTATTTGGTCTGTGTATATATAAATGACTTCACCAATTGTCATTTTGTAATATAGACTGGTAAATATTCTTTATCACATTTATTGATGAATAACATATGGCAGAAGCACAAACAAAATGGCCGCCAATTTGACCAAATATTTAAATGCTCATAACTTTCTTATTTTTACTCCGGTTTTGAAAATTCTTTCACTTTGTTAAATGATTTAAGAAATCCCAGCAGACGAAATTAACATAAGAACATCGTTACCTTACCCTTTAATTGGAACACAACAGTTGTTATATTTCAAGAGGAATAATTTCATAGTTTTTAATCAGTGACACTTCTGTTCGATTAAGAGTATTTAGATTTATTTTAACAACCTTCTGATGTTTTTGTTGTAATTCTTATATGCCTTATTTGTAGTGATAGTTGATCAAATATAGAAGCCATATTTCTTGGTCCCAGTAAGGTTATTGTAAAGTCTGTGTGTCCTGTTAAAAATTACCGCGATACTGCAGACTGTGTTATTTTTGCAGACTTCTTTAGTGATATCTTGCTTGGTAGCCTTATTCAGTGTTAAGAATTCTTGAAATGGGAGTGACGCGGTACAGTTTAAATATGCACATCTCTTTTTTTTTTAATTCATGAGTGTCATTATTCACAAATTTTAGTGAAAATAAAACCCTGTTGAGTATTATCAAGTCTAGTTCACTAGTATTTTACAATTAACCCTTACCATGCTAAATTTCTATAATGGACTGGTCCATCATCCAATTTGGGCAGTACCATTTATCATTTGAAGGGGTGTTTACTAAATATTTACTGACTGAATAGCGAACAGTGCAGACCATGATCAGACTGCACGGATGTGCAGGCTGATCTTGGTCTGCACTGGTCGCAAAGGCAGAATCACTTGCCGCCAGCAAGCTAAGGGTTAAATATTTTAAGCATAAACTTAAGAAATTATCAGATTACTAATATTTTTGAAAAATTGTGGTTGTCAAATAAAGAAAGATTATATGTACGAAAAAACATTGTAAAAAAGATAATTCAGTTTTCAGTATGCAGGTCATTTTCTTTTTTGCCTTCATTCAATACATTATTAATTAGAATAAATGAATTTTAAAACTTGGTGATGTGTATCATTTTGTCGTTTATAATGATTATACTGCTATTAAACTTTGTTTAAAAATAAATGAGAGTTTATCTTTTACATTTATTCTTATTGTTTAAAATTTCATGAGCAGTTCTCTCTGCAGAATGTGACCAAGAAAATACCCAGTAAATGGTCAAGACATTGTCAGTGTTACTGTCTCATTACGGTTGCACCATAGGTGCTTGAAGCTCTGTCAATAAATTTGTAATATCATATCCACCCAATTTGATATACTCCTCGAGAAATCTGACCTGCATTTATTTTTGTTGATGAGCTTCAAATGCCTCACCATTTCATTACATTTAGAAATCAGGAAAAGAAAAGACCAGAAATTATTTAAAAAACAAGAGCTGTCTCCATAGGATGACATATGCCCCCGATGGCACTTTGAATGAGTAGTTATGGCCGATGTTAGAGTTAAGGACCTTTGACCTACGGATCTGGGTCTTGCGCGCGACACGACGTTTACTGTGCTTCACATTCATGCGTAGTTATTTTAAATCCATGCATGAATGACAAATTGGACGGACACGCCCATCAATGCACTATCATGAAAAATGACCTTTAACGTCTAAGTGTGACCTTGACCTTTGAGTACGGACCTGGTCTTGCGCGTGACACATCGCTTACTGTGGTAAAACATTCATGCAAGTTATTTGAAAACCATCCATGGTTGACAAAGATTATGGACGAACGCCACAATGCACTATCCTTTAATGTCTAGTGTGACCTTGACCTTTGAGTAGGACCTGGGTCTTGCGCGTGACACGTTGATTTACTGTGTACACAATTCAGCCAATTATGAAAATCCATCCTTTGATGACAAATATGGACCGGACACGCCCCATCCATGCACTGTCCTTATGTCTAACGTTACCTTGACCTTTGAGCTACGAACACTGGGTCTGCGCGCGAACGCTCGTCTTCTGGTACATTCATGCCAAGTTATTTGAAAATCCATTCCATCGATGCAAGTATGGACCGGTCCAAGAAAATTGCGGAACAGACTGACAGGACTAATAGACCGAGATGACAGACCGACAGACTGACAGACCGACAGACCGACAGACGGTTCAAAAACTATATGCCTCCCTTCGGGGGCATAAAAACGCTGAACAGCAAATTATTCAAGAATTTAAGGTAGTGTTACAGTGCAGATACCATTACAGGGAGACTTACTTGTCACCTTCACCATTATGGATCTGAAGGATGGGGGCTGTACATGAAATGTTTTCAAGACCTTACAGTATTGATACATTTTTAAGATTGTTTCTACCCAATTGCTGTGCTTTGTCAAGAAATCACAGAAACAATGATTCTAAATGTATACAGTCCAAGTGTGTTTTTCACCCATAAAACTGTTAAAAACTTAAGTAAATTATAAAAGTCAAAGTTCCCTAAAATCTATTGATGCCAAAAAGCAGAATACTCCAGAGGTCACATTTTTCGCTTGGACACGTTTGTTTAGATGTCATACCTGCTAACATGTCAAATTAGTAAACAAGATATGAGCCGCGCCATGAGAAAACCAACACAGTGCTAACGGTTTCTCTAATTGCGATAGGCTTTGAAAGCGAACAGCATGGATCCTAACCACACTGCGCGAATGCCCAGGCTGGTCTGGATACATGCTGGTCGCAAACGCATTATGTTGGTTTTCTCATGGCGCGGTTCATGGTTTTTACCAGAGGTTCCCTATAGAAAGAATGCTTGCAATTTGCAATCCCAAGAACTGCCTTATCTTTTATTGTTTCAGGGATTTATAACTGCAAGGTATGATTAAAAAATGTGAATGAAATAGAAAACAAATGACTTGCAGAGGAAGTTCCATTTAGATATGAAATACACAGCACTGTATGGCATCTACACACTTTGCATATGTCTTGATTTCTCATACCCAGGGCAGAAACTTCTTAACTGTGTTTCATTTCTTAAGTACATGCCACTCTATTGTCATTAGGTGTGTGTGTGGTCATTTGCTTACACATTTTACCCTTTTTTGTGTTGTTTACTTGAATAATGCTGTAACTTCGTGTTTTGAAGCTAAATATTTCATTCTTGTAACGGTATAGGACTTGACTACTACATAGGGAAGCTGTCAAGCTCAGTAAAACACTTGTGTTCTGGGCATGGGCATAATGACAGGACTTTCATGTCCGATTTATTATTTTTCAGTTATGCCCCTTTTTCACTTTAAAAGCCATGTAACAACTACATGTGTACCTTGTGTACTCCACTCCAACCAATAATATGAATTCAAATGAAACTTAATACAAATCAGCAGCATAAAGTGGACAAGTGCATATAATCAGGACTTTTCTGTCTGATTACTACTGTTTGAGTTATGCCCCTTTTTTGACTTGGCCATATTATGGGAACATCTGCACCTAAGTGCTAAAAAGATGAAAATCAAAACACATCATTCGGTTTTCTGGGGTTTATTGCTATAAAATTAATAACAAAAACATTAACAACATAATCTGTGCACAGAACACTGTTAAGTAATATCATTTAGCTGTACTAGGATATCTCCTGGCGAAGTTTAATGTAAAATGCTTGTAAATTAGGCTGCCTGGTAACATTAACTAATCTTAACTGATCAGCTGACACAAGAAGAACTGTTGAAATACAAATACCGAAAGTTCTCTCCCAATGTGTTACATCAATTAGATTTTCTAATAAATTATATGCCTGTTGGCCTAACGCAATATTTCAATTATCAATTCCCGTTTTGAATAAAAATAACTACCCTGATCTGCCATTACAGAAATGTAAAAAATATCTGGGACATATGAGCCGTGCCATGAGAAAACCAACATAGTGGCTTTGCGACCAGCATGGATCGAGACCAGCCTGCACACCCGTGCAGTCTGGTCAGGATCCATGCTGTTCGCTTTCAAAGCCTAATGGAATTAGAGAAACTAATAGCGAACAGCATGGATCCTGATCAGACTGCGCGGATGCGCAGGCTGGTCTGGATCCATGCTGGTCGCAAACCCACTATGTTGGTTTTCTCATGACACGGCTCATATAGATTCTGGTTATTATGTAAGTTTGAGCATTTTTACTTTTAAATTAGTTAAAAAAAGTCTTTAAAAAATGTTTTAAGAAATTTGAAATTTCATCAGTCATTTATAGCAAATCTTGTTTAGTATGTACATTCAACACTTGATGTGCACACAATTTAAAATACGAATCAATATTAATTTGGGTATTCAGACTTTTTCAAAAGTTAATGAAGGAAGAAATAATCTTAAAATGTACTATAAGTAAATCTCAATATATATATGAAATCTTAATCTTGATTCTATACACTCAAACATTTTGAAAATACACACTAATATAACTGAGTAACTCCAGTTTGTAGTGCAGGCTTTCATTAAATCTTGTTTCTGGACCTGTTACAACTGTTGGATCAAACTCTTGACCCCATGATCCGTAGATCTGCCCTCTCCCTACTGAGCTAAACAGACAGGCTCCATTATGGTTTCAATACACCAATAGTCATAATAACTTTTCATGTACTTAATGATGTCTATATAAAAGTTTCATCAATGTTGCACTTGTAAGCTTTGAATTCTTTTAATCAAGGAGCTCTCCTTAAGGCTCATTTGTTATGCATTTTGAGAAGAAGGCTAAATATTCCAGATCTTGAAATATTTTTTAAGTAATAATGTATGTATCAAACATCGAAATGTACACACATATCAACATTTTTGAATAAAGTACTTCCTAAGTTTCAAATTGATTGTAAAATAACCCCTCATGTACTTTGACTTGGATAAACACCGACATTTAAGAAGTTAATACTGTATCATTTCATTTCCTGGGCACAAAATTGTGTGATTTTGGCCAAAACAGCTATTTTGTGGACATGTGAATTTGTGGATTTAAAGATTTGATATTGAAATGAAGAGGAGTTTACTTGTTCCTTAGGATTTAAAATTGTTGACTTACTCGACAACAAAATACAAAGAATAAAATAAATCCACAGTACCTGTTCAAGGAAAAGTGTATTTCTAGTCAGTCAGTTGTAAGACAGAATTATCTTACACAGCTGATCAAAAACATGATGTAGCTAAATAATTTGCTTCATTTAAACGAAAGATAATTCCAAAATTAAGGAATATAAAAATATATGTCTAAAATTATCTTGTTATCAAACACTTTACCTCCACTATTCACAAAAAAAAATTGGTGGAACCTGTGTGCATTTTCAAAATGTTTCAGTGTATGTCTGAAACTGCAGATTCTGATATAAATGGTTAATCAAAGGGAAATAATCATGAAAATTGGCATATTATGCATTTAGGCCTTACCAAATTTTTGTAACAAGATACAGCTCACAACAGAAAATAAAAATGGTTAAAAAAAGAAAATAGCTTTTGTTCATGGTCCCTTCAACAAATAACAAACACGAGGGTTATGATGACCCTGGATCGCTCACCTGAGTAATATGAGCTACATGTTTCAAATGTCAAACTGATGCTAACAAAATTAAAGTAAGTCAGTAGGTCACACTCGTGGTCACTGAAAGTCAGTTTTAGGACTGGTGTGCAAAATTGTACATGTTTTCCAAATTTCAAGGCTGTATACAATACAAACAAGAAAGTAGGTCAGTAGATCAAGGTCACAGTCAGGTGACCCCTAATCACTTGGGGTCATCAGGTATATAATTCAACAGTTTAGGAAATATGATCTGATAATTTTTTTAAGTATTTTTCCTATATAACTCATATATCAAGTGACCCCCAGGGCGGGGCCTCCTTCCATCCTAGGGGCATAATCTGAACAACCTTATTAGAGACCCACCAGGCAATGCTTAATACCAAATATCAAAGGCCTAGGCCTTGCACTTTCAGAAAATAAGATTTTTAATTTTTTTCCTATATTAGTCTATGTTAAACTTGGGACACTCAGGGCAGGGCCTCTTTTCACCCCAGGGGCAAAATTTGAACAGTTTTGGTAGTGGACCACTAGGCAATGCAACATACCAAATATCGGAAGCCTATACCTTGCAATTTCAAACAAGAAGATTTTTGAAGTTTTTTCCTAGATGAGTCTATGTAAAACTTGAGACACCCTGGGGCAGGGCCCCTTTTCACCCCAGCTTAATAATTTGAACAATCTTGGTAGAGAACCATAAGGCAATGCCACATACCAAATATCAAAGTCCTACGTCTTGTGGTTTTAAACAAGAACATTTTTAAAGATTTTTCCTATATATGTCTATGTAAAACTTGGGACCCCCGGGGCAGGGCCTCTTTTCACCCAAGGGGCACAATTTGAACTATCTTTATAGAGGACCATTAGATGATGTCACATGCCAAATATCAAGGCTCTACGCCTTCCAGTTTTGGACAAGAAGATATTTAAATTTTTTCCTTTCAGTTGCCATGGCAACCAGAGTTCTGGATGGAATTCAATTCTTTGAACAATTTTGAAAGGGTGCCACCCAAGGATCATTCCTGTGAAGTTTGGTGTAATTTTGCCTATTGGTTTTCAACAAGAAGAATTTTTTAGAAAATGTTGACTGACACATGATGGACATTGAACAGTCACAAAAGTTCACCATGAGCCTTTGGCTCAGGTGAGCTAAAAATAAAATAAAACAAACTTCTAACAAAAAGCTATAAATCAAAGTAAGTCAGTTACAGAACAAAAACCAGGTCATTAAAACGATATAAATTCTAATAAATATCACATGACTAGTTCACTTTACTAAGAGGTCTCAGTGAATAACTTGAGGAGTTGTTCATACGGGCAACTAGTGGCAAATATAAATAAACCGAGATACACACATTTACTGAAATCACAACCTTCTTAATGCTATGTCAACTTTACAAGGAAGACTAGGCATAGACAGGCAAACAGTTATTTCTAATAACTGCAACATCTTCAAAAAGCTGTGAGGTAAAAAATCTGTGTGCATGTAATGTCAATGTCACCTATATAATACAATGCAATTTTACGTTACAAAGGAATACCAATTTATTACAACTCATGGAAGACTTGAAATACTTCACAACATACAGCTTTCCAAAAATGAGATTAAACATGCAAATTATTTAACAGCCGCTGTGCTAAAACCAAGATTAGGGTTTTGCGACCAGTACGGATCTGAATCAGCCTGCACATCCGCGCAATCTGATCTGGATCCATACTGTCTGCTTATCAGTTGTATAAAAGTGCTGAAATTGATAACAAACAGTATGGATGTACACTGATCTGGTTCCTTCCTCATCATAATGCCCTTTCGTTGGTTTTCGCACAGCAAATCTAGTATCTTAATAAAATGTGTGCATGATAACATTTGTATTCTGTGTAATATAACGCAAATTAAGTAAAAAGATTAACTTCAATATCATCTACGACTCATTTAGTCATAAATCTCAAATCAACTTACTGCTGACTATATAAACTTGGAATGTCAAAGATTAACACTGGGATATTTCAAAAACAACAATAACAAGTAAGTAATTAACAAACAGGCATCATTTACCACTAACATACTACAGTCAAATTTGTGCATAAAACCATCTGTAAACAGGAACCAGCCGCCTCAAACACAATTACTTTCATTTCCTATCTGTTTATTTTCTGTCTATTTTAAACTGTATATAAAAACCACAAGCAAATTTATGATCTCTAAAGGCTGGTCTACATATTTGGCTGGTTTAATATTCTTTTCCACAAAATGAGTAATTTTCACAATTACAGCTGTCAGTAAAAACTGTTAAACACAACAATACAATCATCCTGCTTTCTTTCACTGTTTTAAGTCAAAATATTGCTAGGTAACTAATGCAGAGGTGAACATAGAGTGAAGTTTGTGCTCATACTTAAAATACAGCATAATATTAATATAAAATAAATATGAATTTTTAAAAATATTTAATAAATAAATTAAAGAGGCATGTCTTCAAATGTATGTCAACTCTTTAAAAACTTTGATTTTTTTAAAAAAAATTATTGGTCAAGCGCCTGAAATTAAGAGGTATAGAAAAAAACAACAAAGAGATGTTTTGATTTTAGGTACTATTACTTCATTCTAGGAAGACTAAAATGGGTCGAAGTTGTTTAGATGTTTAGTTTATCTTTATACTCATGTGACAGAACCAAATTTTAACAAAGAACCTGGCTCTAATTCAGTACAAAAGCACCAAAAACTATTAAAAACTTATAATTTAGTTAAAACTAATGCACTACCAGTGAGAAAAGAATTTTTTTTATAAATAATTTCCTAACGTAAATCCATGTAAAACTTCATATCTCGAACACACTAATCTCAAAATTCCAGTTATTTTGAAGACATTTTCAAGTCCCTTCCAGAAGTTCCTGAAACCACGTGTAAAAATATCATTCTAAGTCAAATTTCGGTTATCTGGAAGTAAAAATCCCGATCCCTTGGAATTCAAGATACTGGGTTTCAATCGTATACAAAAATATGCTGAACTTTGTGGCAGCCCCAATCTGATGCCAGCAAAATCTTCTGAACAATATTCAGAGAAGCTTATGCAAGGATTATAAAGAGGATTTGATTTATGAGAAATTGTTAAATGATTTTTTTAATTCCGAGTTCTGCCTTAATGCAGTCAAGACAAATGATTTGAACATAAATTGGAGTGGCCAATGCAAGAATGTTACAGATCATGTTTTGTGAACACACATATTGTGGTTAATCTGAGTTAAGGTAAGATGAAGAAAGATAGATACTATTTTGTATCATACATATACAAGATCAACTTACATGAAACTGTTTTATAAATTTTGTTATCATATAAATGTGTCTTTACATTTGAAGGTTTGCCTCTTCAACACTTCTTTACATAAAAAGTTTAATGCACTGCAGTATGTTTGATTTTCTAGAACTTAATTTTCACTTCACTTTCACTTAAAAATATTTTTTTAAATTGTGTAGGATTTTGATTTAGACCAGCAACTTCTGAATCACAAAAATTATAAAAATAGAAAACATAATTTAAACAGTAGACCATAAACAATGCAATAAGCCTTGAACACTTTCTGCTTAAGAATAATTCAATCTATGACTTGAATGTAATTGAGCCGCACCATGAGAAAACCAACATACCGTATAGCGGGTTATTTCTACGGGGGGAATATTTCTGCGTTTCTGCGGTCTCTCGGTAGAATCGCAAAAATACTTCCAGCAGAATATTCATCCAGCAAAAAATTGAAACGGAAAAATATCTGCATTTTTTCATCATGGTTGTTTCACGATATGTTACCCGAGGTAATCTTAAGTTCTCAATGGCATGGTCTAATTATATGAAATTACCGTCGTCATCTAACAATTACCGATAATGGTATAATTAGGTGTGATGGTCAATCAAAGTCCTAACTGTTAACCCCTCAGAAAACGTTTTCTCCCGACTATAACTTAGTAACCTTTATACTTGTGTAACTGTTATGCCAATTTACCGTAGTGTGCAGTTGTAGTATGTACAATTGCTGTTGGACTTATATTTTTTTCAATTCACATATGATTATATCATACAATGTATTCATTAAAAGCAAAGCTACTTAACAGCAGTTACCGGTAATTTAGTTTATTGTTTTCATATGCTATCATTCTCACGTCGTTCGATCATGCGGGGAACAACTTCCTCCTTGGTATCGAAAACGCAGAAGTTTCACTTCCTTTTATGTGAAAACGCAAAAATTAAATACGCAGAAATTTCTTTCACATTTTTTTGGACCTAAACGCAGAATATTTTGACCGCAGAAATAACCCGCTATACGGTAGTGCATTTGCGACCAGCATGGATCCAGACCAGCCTGCGCATCCGCACAGTCTGGTCAGGATCCATGCTGTTTGCTTTCAAAGCCTACTGCAATTACTGAAACCGTTTAGCGAACAGTCTGGATCCATGCTGGTCGCAAATGCACTATGTTGGTTTTCTCATGGTGCAGCTCAATTATATTACCATTGGATACCCAAGTGGGTCATTATGTGACAACACATGGAGTAGAGGAATAAAACACATAGGTAACTGACGGTGCAATAAATATCTAATCATTGAACAAATTTAGCTGTGTAAAGATATATGTAACTATATGTTTATCATCTCCTGTGTCCTCTTCCTCTGTGTGTATTCTGTGTAAACACTCACTGAGCTCGGCATATCTATGCTTGTGTTCAACATAGTCTGCATTCTGTAGGTATAGCTGCATTAACTTTAGATGTTCACTCCTTAGCTAAAATGATATAAAATTAACATCTAAAACAGTATAGACAGTATTTTTTTCATTTCTTTAGTTACTAAACATTTAACCATCATAGCAATAAGTTTAGATAATATATTTATGAACGCATATGACGTCACATTTGGATATTGCACAAGACAAGTAATATTTTCATTTTTCTGGCGCACATCACATCATATTACACAGCTGAAAATAATAAACAAGGGGGTCATGATGACCCTGAATCGCTCACCTGTGTAATATGAGCTACATGTTTCAAATGTCAAACTGATGATAAAATACTAGAGATGCTTTTGAGAAAAGCGCATGTCTCCCTTAACTGCCTAATCATCTAAATAATAAGTCAGTCTTTATATACTGTTTACTGAATCCACATGTGCATGCGCTTTCTTGACACCAAAAGGACCCCTATTCTACTAGTAGTAT
Organism: Mercenaria mercenaria; assembly: GCF_021730395.1. Lineage (NCBI taxonomy): Eukaryota > Metazoa > Mollusca > Bivalvia > Venerida > Veneridae > Mercenaria > Mercenaria mercenaria. Next base: position 49,957,082 of record NC_069365.1, on the reverse strand, counting down.
AGGGGTCGGTTTGGAGGTAAAACTACACAAGTGGTTTTGGTAATTCAAGGGCCATAATTCCGAAGTGCCTTGGCCGATTTGGCTAGTTATCGAACTTGGCCGAGCACTTATTGGCAGACACATTTTGTTGAAGTTTGGTGAAGATCGGATGAGAAATATTCAACTTAGAGTGCGGACAAGCTTTGTGACAGACAGACAGACAGACACACAGACTGGAGTAAATCAATATGTCTCCCACACAACTGTGTGGTGGGAGACATAATTAACAAAGTCAGCAGGTCATATTCATGGTCAATGAAATCCAGTTTTACGATTTGTGTGCAAAACTGTGTATGTCATCAAAATTTCAAGGCTGTATCTTAAAAAACAAGAAAGTAGGTCAGTAGGTCAAGGTCACAGTCAAGTGACATCATATTACTTGGGGGCATCAGGTAATTATAACTAAACAGTCTTGGAAATAGGATCGGATGATTTTTTAAGTATTTTTCCTATATAACTCACATAATAACTAACTACTAGACAATGCATCATACCAAATATCAAAAGCCTAGGTTGTATGGTTTCAGACAAGAAGATTTTTAAAGCTTTTTCCTATATAAGTCTATATAAAACTTGGGACCCCCAGGGCAGGGCCTCTTTTCACCCAAGGGGTATAATTTGAAAAATTTTGATTGAGGACCATAAGGCAATGCTACAAACCAAATATCAAAGGTCTTAGTGTTGTGGTTTCAGACAAGAAGATTTTTAAACTTTTTTTCTTATATAAGTCTATGTAAAACTTGGGACCCCCAGGGCAGGACCATATTTGACTCTAGGGGGATAATTTGAACAACCTTGGTAGAGGACCACTAGATGATGCTACATACTAAATATCAAAGCCCTAGGCCATGTGGTTTTGTACAAGAAGATTTTCAAAGTTTTCCCTATGTAAGTCTATATAAACCATGTGACCCCCGGGGCGGGGCCATATTTAACCCTAGGGGGATAATCTGAATAATTTTCGTAGAGGACCACTAGATGATGCTACACACCAGATATCAAAGCCCTAGGCCCTGTGATTTTGGACAAGAAGATTTTTAAAGTTTTTCCTTTCAGTTGCGATGGCAACCAGAGTTCTGCATGGAATTCAATTCTTTGAAAAATTTTGAAAGGGGGCCACCCAAGGTTCATTCCTGTGAAGTTTGGTGTAATTCTGCCCAGTGGTTTTCAAGAAGAAGATTTTATTAGAAATTGTTGACGGACGACGCACGACTGACGACGGACATCAAGCGGTCACAATAGCTCACCTTGTCCACAAGACCATGATAATCTAATGCACGTCTTATTTTCCAGTTCAACACTATACTCTAACTAGCTTGAAAGTTATTTTCATTAACTTTGCAACATCCTAAGTTTATGCACAGTTCTTTAATATGGTTTTAATATGGTGAAAGCTTACCTTGTCACCTGGTGGAAGATCTATGAGATGTCTCAAGATTATATCTATGAGGACTCTGGCATCGTTTGTATAGAGTATGTTTGCTGTACCAGGTGAACTGTACATGTCTTGTAATATCTTCATTACAGAATTAGGAGGTTTTGGTTCATGCTCAAACATTTGGACTGGGTCCTCTGAAATTGAGTTTAACAAAGTCGTCATTTTTTTCACATAACTAGATGTATGTCCATAGGACACTGGTGCCCCCACTCCCATCACATAAACATCTATAACACATTTGAAATATTCAACATTCTACACGAGTTTTTTTATATATAAACATTTGTTTGTGCTATTTCCAAAATGTCTTAATTCTTTACGTACATTTTATATCAAAACTGCTGCCAGTTTCTTACTACTGTTTAAAGTGGCATTATGCGCATCTTACTGCATATAATGTGTTTTTGGTGAATGTTTTATAAAAGCAATTTCGGCTGCTGTGCATTTAAATGTGTTAAATTAAAGATAATGCCGCATAAGTATTTGAAGTTGATGCTTTAGAAATAAAGAAATCGGACTAAATAAAATAATAGTTTTTCTTCAATCTTCTACACAGTGATCTCCCTTACCTATAGGTAGAGATTTCTGAAGTTGAAGGGAAGCAACTCCTGCATGCAGTTTGACTTTTCTTAAAAAGACTGCCCCAGTCAAAATAAGGAAAGTCATATTTGGAAACTTATTATTTCGTACTGGTAACAGAAAGAGTTTGGTATATTGGGTTAAAAGCTATAATTTCCTCCACCCTTTTTACACACACTATTTCAGCTGGATTTTGACTTGAAAAATGCGCATAATTCCACTTTAAAGAAAATTATTACATATCTCCTTTTATAAATCACCGGTCAATAGTTTGTGCAACAAATTTCAGATGAATTTTCCCCCCTATATCATATTGTTAAGATAGTAAATCAAACAGGGTAGAAAAATTCGTCCAGCACCTGTGGTTTGTTCTACATGACCAGTCTATATTCAACACAAGCTAAGTTGAAAATTTAAATGAACCGTGCCATGAGAAACCAACATAGTGGCTTTGCGACCAGCATGGATCCAGACCAGCCTGCGCATCTGCTTTCAAAGCCTATTGGAATTAGAGAAACTGTTAACGAACAGCATGGATCCTGACCAGACTGCGCAGGCTGGTCTGGATCCATGTTGGTCGCAAAGCCACTATGTTGGTTTTCTCATGGCACGGCTCAAATATAAAACTGTGAAAATTTATTTCTGATGTAATGTAATAAAACACATATTGAATGGCTTGCCAGTCAAGTCAATACTATTAGCCCTCAGTCCTTTGGACCTTTGGCAAAAGTTTTGTCTATTGACTGAAAAGCCATTCAATAAGTGAATACTATGGAAATCACATTGGTGTTTAACACACCTAGACACTGCTTTGATGCGTAAAATGTATTAGCACTTTTCATGTCATCTTGATGATGTAAACAACTGATACTAGTCTTATGAAAATCATTCCACCCATGTAGAGAATAGGGAGCTCCAGACAAAAAGCTATTTGACCTTTGACCTGTAAGTGAGACCATGACCTCAGACTTAAGGATTTCTCTAACTACTCTGACAAAGAACCTTTGTATGTAATTATTTGTAAATATATTTCATTGTTTTTGGGATAGGCCTTTGTAAACATAGTTTCTGGACCAGCCAACCAAGATAGCAGACACTTCTACTTCATATCTGGGGGAAGAAGTTATCAAATAAACCTTCATGAAAACCAAACGTTTCTCACCATCTCTGTTGAAAAGAAGTAACAGTTTCTCTGTGAATACTTTCACAGTTTTTCTTTCCTCAATCACTTTCATGACTAGATTGTCGCTTGGCATCTGACAATGTAGGTTAAAGGCAAGTATAAAGTTGACCAGTAGATCGACCACCTCCTCCTCATGCTCTATACTTGGTGGATTATCCAGGGATTTGAACACAAAATGGATGAATTCTGCATTTAAATAATCTGAAAAACAGACAAACAGGTCAGAGAATGAAAATAATTACCATTTTTGTTTAAGAAAAATAATAACAAAGGAAATTGGATATAAATTGCTTATTAACTGCATAGAAAACATTATCATGGAAATGATAAAGTTGATCTATGTTGGACAAAGTTTAAAGAAGAAAGTTGGAAACTGTGACTTCATTTAATATCGTGAGAAAAACAAAACTGAGGTTTTGGTTAAAACGGCTATTTCATGTAGATATAAATTTTTGGATTTCATTTTTGGGAGATAAAATGACTGAGAATTTTGCTTATTACTAAGGATTCTAATTTCATGAATTGACTCAACCACGAAAATAAGGGCCCCACGAATATTAATGATTTACAGTATGTGTCGTATCAAGGGTAGGATTAAAATCTGTGAGGTTAGGATGGAGTTAAAATACAGAGAATTCAAAACTGTGTTGTCTATGTTATTACATGCTTTTCAGTGAATAATCAAAATCTTACGGGTATTTTCATAGTGAAAAATACCAAATATGACTTTCACTGGTAAGAAACTATCAAATGGGTAAATTTAGTCAAAACATGAAATAAAAAGAGCGTTTGTTTGTTTCACATGTAAAATCAAAATATCTTTCACTCATGAAACACCACATCTTACATTTTCACTTGTGGCTATGAAAATATTACATGTTGTGTTGAGTCATGACAGATATTCTAATCTTACACTAAAACAAGCAAAACTATCCTCTGTTTCTTTGCTGAATGACTACTTCCAAAGAGAGACAGTGTGCACACAATCAAGTAAACAAATTAAAACAAGGCACACATATCACAAGTTACTTACCATGTAGATTAGCAGGAACTGGTTCTCCTGTACTGAAAATCATACACAGTAACAATGTCACATGACTACTTCTTTGCAAGTCTGAAACATATAAAAACATGGAATAACTATGATTCCTGATCCAGATTGGTTATTTCATACTGATTTAAAATGAAAATGGTCTAAATTTTCTACAGTCATTATCAATAGATAAATGTACATGGTTTTGAAATACATAAAACATGCATCTGAATTCAAGGAAATTCTGAAGTCCTGAAATTTTATAAATACTACATGTATAAACACTTACATCCAACAAAGGTATTAACACCAAACCTCTCTGACTCGAGTCAAAAGGAATTTAGACCAAAAAGAATTCTTCAGTAACCTTTGTACTGAAATGAATTCTATGTGGAATTGGTTCCAAAGAAAATTCAGTATATTCAAACTAGTTCTACTACAAGTAGCAATGCCATACCTTCGATGTTCTGTTGAAGTTCCTCAGCCAGTTCTGTGGTGAGTACAGAGAACAAGAGAAGGGAGATTACTGCACTATCTAGAGAACACATTGCCCCAAACACTCGCAATAAAACCAGCTTCAGACGTAATCTGTTTTCCTGATATAAACAAAAGTTTAGGAATATCATACAGTGCAACAACTTGAAGTACAAATGGCTCTCTATAAAGGCAATTATTTTCTTTCTCATTTGGTAAGAATCTCAGAAAATTAACTTCTATGATCCCAACATAAAACTGCCAAATTTTATATCAGTTTCAAGAGGTCTATAAACAGGAGGGAAAACATGCTAACATGGACATCACCAATAAAAATAATGTTTGAAATGCTAATTGAAATCATTTTGATCAAATTTAGCATTTCACACATATCATGCTACAACAGCAGTAACACACGTTTGATTTCTGTTATAGCATGTACAGAATCTCTTGGGACTCTGCAAATGTTAAACAACCAAAAACAAGCATTAGAGAAAGCCTTCCCTTAGAAAAAACCTTCCCACTCTAGAGATACCCTTCTAAATAGTGTTCACCCTAAAGATTGCCTATTGTAGAGAAAGCCTTACCAATAGTGTTCACTCTAGCAAAAGACTTCCAAATAGTGTTCACTCTAAAGAATACTTTCCCAACAGTTTTCACTCTAGAGAAAGCCTTTCATATAAGGTGGCCCGATGGTCTAGTGGTAACACCCTTGACTGTCAATCCAGAGGTCTGGGGTTCAAATCCCGGTCCAGGCACTAGAAACTTCTGAGATGCTCTTGTCTCCCACCTAACCTAGAGGCCAGTACTGGTTCTTTCCAGGAAAGACAGCTTCGTGCTTATCGGTGCTATACAAGGGGCAAGTTAAAGAACCAGACTGTCTATTTGCAAAGAGCTAGGCTAAGTTTGCCGGACCGGCCTGTATCTAAAAGGATATATCTCTCTCTCTCTGTTCTGGGGGCTTTGTCTCACTCTGTCTCTCTGGTCAGATCGCTCTGTCTGCGCTAGTCGAGGATGAATTTGGCACCCTTAGTGGCTGCCTTTGAGCTATGTAAAGCACTTTTGAACGTGTTTATCATGAAAAGGACGCTATATAAATCTGGTATAATACATGTATATAATATATATAGGGTTCATTGTTAAGAAAGCCTTCCTTACAGACTTTGCTCTACATACAGATTTCTGAACAGTTTTCACTCTAGAAAAAGCCTTTTACATAGTATTCACACTAGACAAAGCCTTCCCAAATGTGTTCACTCTAAATAAAGCCTTCCACAGAAAGTTCACTCTAAAAAAGCCTAGTTAGCTCTAGACATAGCCTTCCCAATAGTGTTCACTCTAAAGAAAGCCTTATCAAACAGAATTCAATGTTAGAAACAAGAGCTGTCACTATTAGTGACAAATGCCCCCTAAATCGTGCCCAAGAATGCTACAGTTGTCTGCGCAAAATATGCCAGAATAGTTTAGGTATGAATCATTTTGCGATCTTGCCCTTGAACTGAGAGACCCGGGTCATAAGCATAACACACCTTTCAATATGGTTAACATTTGTGTCAAATTATTTTCAAATCCCTTGATAAATGGCAGAATTATGGACCAGACAAGAAACAGACCATGTTAACCTTTGACTTCTAAGTGCGACCTTGACCTTGGAGCTAGGGATCTGGGTCTTGCACATGACATATCATCTCATTATAGGGAACATTTATGCTAAGTAATTTTAAAATCCCTTCATCGATGGCAGAGTTATGGACCGGACAAGATACAGACCATGTTAACCTTTAACCTCTTCTAAGTGTGACCTTGACCTTTGAGCTAGGGATCTGGATCTTGCGCATGACATGTTGTCTCATTATGGGGAATATTTATGCCAAGTAATTTCAAAATCCCTTCATGATTGGCACAGTTATGAATCAGACACGGAACAGACCCTGTTAACCTTTGACTTCTAAATGTGACCTTGACCTTGGCGCAAGACACATCGTCTCATTATGGTGAACATTTATGCCAGGTTATTTTAAAATCCCTTTATGGATGGCAGAGTTACTGCCTGGACAAGAATTTACACAGATGCACGCACACATATGGACAGACAGTGCAATTTTAATATGCTCACCTTCGGGGGCATAAAAACCTTCTGAATAGTGTTTATTCTTGAGAAAGCCTACTTTAATGACAGCTTTCTTAGCAGAGTTGACTCTAGTCAAAGTTTCCCAAAAGTGGTATCTTTAGAGAAAGCCTTTCCAATGGTTTTCGCCTCAGAGAAAGCCTTCCAAATTGTGTTCACTCTACAGAAAGCCTTCCATCCAGAATTCACTGTAGACAAAGCCTTCCTAATAGTCAGCATAAACGTTTAAACTGAAATTTACATTTTAAGTTCATTATATGCAAATAGTGCCAGAGACAATAAAACAGAGGCTCTATCATAATAAGATTTGTTGGTTTCGCTTTATTGGCAGACCTGGCATTCAGTTTACATTCAGAGAGATGAAAATCTTATTACTTAAGCCTGAAGTATCATTTTTCCATATAGTTATATAGGGAAATTCCAACCATTAAAATCACGAGATCAGGACCAGACTTGAACAATTTCAGGCCTGTGTTGGGTTTTACTTCGAGCCAACACATTTCAGGTCATCTGGGAAGTTTCCAACCTTAAATGGTGGTGCTCCTTGGGGCGTTATTTCAGGCACAGGTGGGCACCATGGAAGAACCACCCACTTTTTATCAGTCAGATGGAAGGCTTCCACACATGAATGAATTATCATCCACAGCAGGGTTTTCAATTTTTGAAATCAATAAGCTGGCTTCATAGTGATTCATGGTCAGCAATTTTAAAAACTGGCCTGAGAGGGTCCCATTTTTGGAATTAATGCTAGTTAAAATCCAAAACTGATTTACAATCACAAGCTGAGAAAATTTGCAAAAATAAAAACTGTTGTGAATATAAACCCTTTTCTGGACATGAAAGGTTCTGCCTATGCAACCAGTGTTGATCATGATCTGCACTGTTCGCCATTCTGTCAGTACCCCTTTTAACTGTTAATGTACTATCCAAATTGAAAGATGGACAAGTTCATTACAGAAATTTAGCAGGGTTAGGGTTAAGAAACCTACAGTATCACACATTTTGCAGCATACCTACCATCTGATAATATTGCACAAGACTATAAACTCCTTCATAATTGTCTCTCGCTAATGCTTTCTTTGCAACAGACTGTTTTGCATTTTCCTGTAAGAAACAAAAATTCACTAAGGGATATCACTTCATGCCAATAAATTATAATACTGTCAGCTTTAAAACAAATGCATTAATGAATATTGAACTCAATGCAGGCAATATTAAATAGAGACTTGCTTCAGAAATCTAGATGACTATTTGTGAAACAAGAATATTCACTTACAGGGTTGATACAGACTCACTATGCAAAAAAAAAAAATCAAGACTTTTCCTGGACTTTTTTTCTAATTTTTAAAGACTTATTTTTCAGTATCAGATGATACATTTCCAACATGCTTTTCACTTTTTGTGTGTTATTTTACTCAAGTTTCACACATCAAACTGTATCAATTTGAATTCTACTATGAACTTGTATTTATCGACCACTTCCCTCAACCGTGAGTTCTTACATAGTGAGCTGCTTCTATCCAAAACATACTTATTTCCAGCATCTTTTACATCCTACGAATGACTTGAAACAACTTACTGGAAAACACAGGTTGCATGCCAACTTCATGCAAGCTAGGAACCAATACCATTATATTTGCTCTCCTACTATTGGTTAAACCCCTGTACGAATAACATCTTTCACATATTTACAGTCATGTGATTCACCACTTACTTTCTGTTTTCATTGTTTCTTCCAACGCTTTAAAATATAAGGCCTTTTTCAACTTTTTCAGGATTTTAAGCAATTCTAAGGAGCAGTAATGAATGCAAGTACTTTCCAGGACATTTTTACATTCTTCAGGACTTTTTAAAAACATGTTTTAAATTTAAGCACTTTTTACGACTGTGTGAACCCCGACTTTCCATATTGATAAATCTAAAACAAATCTAACATGGTACCAGTATAGACGACATTTCTTCCAGATTACTGTTTATAATATCCTCATCTTCGTGTAGATGCCAGCCACGTTGCTGCGAGTCATCTTTACACTCCGTCAATTCAGCAAACAGTTCACACAGACGTTCATAATCCAAACTAGTCTCTTCTTCATGCTTATCTGCATCGTTCTAGAAGAAAACAAAAATTTTACACAGATTACGTTTCAGTATTTTTTAAAGCCATGTTGCATGCATCATGCTTCCTGATGAAAACACTTGACGTAAAATGCCTTAACATTTCAAAATGCATAAATATTTCAACAATTCTCTTATGATCATTATTTCCTTATTTTTAAAATGAAATTGTCATTAACCATGGGTGATTAGTTTTCATGGATTTTGAGGCTGTGTCAATGCAGGAAATTAAATCATGACAAACAAGGGGAAAAATCCCGATTCTATCTTTAAAATCTAAAATTTGCAAAATGATGCCTTCGAAAAATAGTTGATTTTGTGGAAACCACAAATTTATTTTACGCCCAAGAAATTGAATGATTTTACATGAATGCTGCTGAAGTATTTAAGAAATCTTCTGGTACATCTACTGGCATATTTGCAACATGCCTTCACAGAAAGTCTGGGGTCAGTGTTTGGACAATTTTAATACCCTTCAAAATTTCACTTTGATAAAAAACATGACAAATCATAAACTTTAATAATACATGCTAATGGTGATGCTACAACAAATTACGTAGTACAAATACGTCGTACAAATAATTTCACTCGGGCTGTGCCCTCGTGATATTATTACGCCCGACGTATAACCACCCATCGTGCATAATAGTGTTAAAACACTCTTTTGATATAAATTATTTCTTAAATAACTGACACTTTGTTGCAGTTGCCATATGTTTCATAATTATATTTTCAATTGAAAATGACTGTTTGTCCTAAAAGAATATTTCTCTAGAACCAATCTTGATTTATTCAGTTAAACAGATTTCAAAAGTATCATCCTTAGACGTATTTCTAAATCTGCATGGACATTCTGCAAGTTATCAATATTTCAGATCAAACAGCTAGAAGTCTAATGGAAAACAAATCAAAGTAAATCAAAGGACAATATTTATTCAGTATCTTGGGCAATTATTTGAAGGAAATTCTAAACTGAGTTAACTTTAACTTTCAAAGAGATACATGACACAATTGACTTTATATCCAAATGTAGTTAAATCATAAATAGATTTAAAAGAATAAACTGATGCCTTATTATGTAATAAAATGCATATTTTCTTTCTTTGAATATCTGTTTTATGTTAAAAGAAACTCAGTAGCTCTGAGTTCACATTATTGAAATTCTTGTGTTTTAAGGTTGAAATTTAATGAGACAAATGTCAGCTCAACTGAAGTTACTTCTTGTGTAATGTAAGACACTTCTAAGACCAATTGTTTGTTTGTTTGTTTTGGGTTTATTGCTGCTTTTTCAAAATTATTTCAGTTATGTAATGGTGGGCAGTTAACCTAACCAGTGTTCCTGGATTCTATACCAGTACAAACCTGTTCTCTGCAACTAACCGCCAACTTCCCCAAATGAATCAGAGTTGGAGAACGAATGATTTCAGACACAATATCTTTTATCAAATTGTCAATGAGAACCTACACCTCGCCCGGGAATCAATCTTATGACCCAATGATCAGCAGATCTGCGCTCTTAGGCTGTAAACGTGTCACAAAATGAATGTAAACTTGCCATCGGTCAATTTCAAACATGAGCTCAGACACATCAACCAAGCAAATTACAGAAATTTAAGACTGGTCTCCAAACTCAGCTTTAAAAGCTTGCGCCCAGAAATAAGGCCCTAACTCAGGACTATAGCTAGGCTTAAATTTTAGCCATAAGTCACTTCACTGTCATCTAAGATTAGAGAGAAGTGGAGAGATATCTAAGTGAATCTGTTTTTTATCCTTGTAGGTTATTAAATTTTAATTCAAATCTATTTTTCAGTCTCACCCAATCAATTCCCAAACTTTAGTTATGAATACAATGTATAAAAAGTACACTTCATATTCTAAAATTGGCTATGAAACAAGTAAGTTCCCAGTGCTAATTGCACTAAAAATTTAATCATACAATTTAATTAATGGGTACTGCACTGATTTTGAATTAAACAAATGTCAACAGCAGTGACATCACATAGAATAAACATGTTCTTTTGATCCTGCTAGAGTCGGCATGCAACACAGACAAAGTTGTTCGACAGGTTTAGCCTAGTATCTGATGCAGTTGTGTATAAACTTTAGTTACTTTCATCAAATAAAGTGTCAGTAACATGTTTTGGTTACATCTTATAGAATTTAAAAAAAAAATGCAAGTCAAGACAATACCGATTTAATCAGGGTTCAAGGTATGTTATTTCTGAAAGGGTTAAGCGACTTTGTTGCCCCTAGTTGTCCAGTAGAGAGATACTGTTGAAAGACAGCATTACATTTTGAGCAAATAATCTATTACATATAGAGTAAGACCTATATATACTTAGGTTATTTCCAAATTCTGTAATGGGTAGTTTACGCAATGATAATACCGCATACCTCATACATAGTGCCATGTATTCTGTCCATCAACTCTGAAATTTCTGGAACTTTCAACCCCATGTGACCTAATACTGTTTCCACAGCAATGCATGATTTCTTGTAACTCAGTCCAGTGTTTCTTCTAATCTCTTCAACAAGCTCATTTCCAAGTTCACTTGGAAGTGGAATGGTTCTGCAATCTATAAGTTTGTTCTCTGTCACAGAAGTGTGTAATTTTGAAGGAGAGGGCATAGGGCTTGTAGCACAGTCTGCTGTTGGAATACTGTCTGTTTTTGTGGAAGAATCTGTCTTTGATATAATACTGTCTGTTTTTGCCACAGACTCTCTGCTATAGATACAGCCAACTTTTCACTTCTACAGTTGGACATATCTATAACAATCACTTCTTCATCTGCATTAATTTCACTAGATATGTGCTGATCTGGAAGATTCTGCTGAACAGGGGCAGTAGCTGGTTGTTGTACTTTCCTTGTAGTTATCTCCGCTGATGATCTCACTGGTGGAGCCGGTGCTGTCCTTCTGACAGAACGGCGTTTTGGCTGAATATCTACGGAATGATAAAATGTAATAATAATAAAAATATCTAACAAAAAAAGATAAACAAATTCCCATTCCTTTACCAAGGCAATTGAAAATCAGAATTTAACCCTTGTGGATAAATTAATATGGCAGTTCCTCAGCATTCTGGAACAGTACTGAAGTGTCCAGCCTACCACAGGTTTTTTTTATAAATGGAGGTATTAGACTTGATCTTTTTGGTCTACTGATAAACTCACTGTTACTAAAGATGTAAACAGATGAGAATTTCCAACATTTTCATATTTCTTTCCAGGTGGTCAGTTGCCTAGTAGCTGAGATATGACAGGCTTCAAATAATAATGAATGGTCAAATGCTACGAAACTGGGAATTAACTATATTCTCACAGTGTATGTATTAAATGCAAGTCTTTTGTATAAAACTGTTTTTAATTTACAGTTTAAAATGACCATCTGCTCTTTTTTAAAGGTGGATAATCAGATTTTGGCCATGTAACGGATTTGTTCGAAACTTTAGCATCTGATCATTTACACTCATTTATGTTCACTCAACACTTAATACAAATTAGATTTTCACTGGAGGTATTTTTAAAATTTCATTTTCCACTCCTGGTTGCCCAACCAAGATAGAGTTGTATTTTATCATAAGTATAAATTTGATAAACATACTTTGCCTAAGGAAATGTATAAATATTAGACATACTGTAATATATTTGTAAAATATTTGCATTAAAAATTACGTATTTAGATGGAATTCATTAGAAACGCAAGTTTGAAAAATTATTATTACCTCCCTTTGCCTATCTTGGTTGCGCAACCAAGATAGATTGGAAATAAATGAATTCAGAAGCTACACACAGCTTTAAAACTTGCATTTTGGTTCAGATTGTTCAATAGTTGATATGTCTATCAAATGCAAATGTAAAACTAGACATTGTATCGAAATAAAAAGAAATACCCAGCTTTTTATATACTTTCATATTAAAAGGGAGTAATTACAAAATTTTATAAAAATAATAAAATAAACATTTCAAATAGGAATCTAACTCTATGTAATCGGTCTTTTTGTTCCTTAAATAATTCTCTACCAGAATATACAAAAAGTAAAAAATGTCATTAAATGTTGTTTAAATGTGATTGACCACCTTTAAAGAAAGTGCAAAAATAATTGTAAACAGATAAAAACGATGTGCAATCCTCTTCAACTGCTCTTTTTTTAAAATAAAACATTGAAATTCAACAAATTTTATAAATCTTTGTAAATGGAAAACTGCCTTAATAAAGAAGGAGTTACAACTGTTTTCTGTAGAGCCCTCAAAATTTAAAGGAAAGAAGAAGGAAACTATCAATTAATAAATATAAGGTTCTGATTTTCTCAAGTCCATAAATATTTTCCATACACATGTAGCAAATTTTATAAAGACGAGAGTACAAAAACATGTTTTTAAAACTTTGTAATATTTATTAGATTATTTGGTACAGTGGAGTCCGCTTATTTGCATACCCAATTTGTCAAAGCAAAATATGCGAATAACCGGGCTATTCGTTTATCCGAATATACGTATATGCCATCTGTTTCGGTATGCTTCGGCTGCTCTAGGAGCAATGGTTATTACTTTGAATCAATACGGCAACATTAATTAGAAAATGTGTCACTAATGGAGTGATTAATCATACCTCTGTATGTTTTAAACAAATAAAGCTGTAAACGACAATATTTTTTATTTACCACTGACTGGAATTTACCTGCGAATCGTACAGATATCAAAACGCCAATGCCGGTAATTTTCCATTCCACGAGCACGTGCGACCTATCGTATTATATAAATGCCTAACTTACAACGCCGTTACTTTTGTTTATCGACACGTATACAAAAAACGCGCGTCACACATTCATTTTTTTATTTTATCGCTTCAGATTTTCAACACGGATTGAGAAGTAATATAGTTTGAATTCTATAACGATTTAAAAAAGGTTTTAACAGAAATGTTGGCAAAATTCAGTATGTTCCACTTAATTGCATAATATTGTCATTTACAGCTTTATTTGTTTAAAACATACAGCCCGGTTATTCGCATATTTTGCTTTGACAAATTGGGTATGCAAATAAGCGGACTCCACTGTACTTAGATATATATGTATTAATATTATTACCTGAAGACATGCTGGCTTGTGTAGATTCTGGTGCCACAACAACCCAGTCTGAACTTTCCTGTGTATTAGTGTGTGCTTGTCGTACATTCTCTCTGTGTTCTATAAGCTTCCTGAAAAAATAAGACACATTTTCATCTCTTCTCTTCATTTATTTGTGTGATACAATCAAACCTATCAATTGTGAAAACTACTCCTTTATGTTTCATCTAACTTGACACTTAATCCATTCAGTATGTTTATGTAATGGCAGAAGACAAGAAATGACAATTGGCGATTTTGGCATGATTATGCAATTTCTGTATTCAGATTCCATATTCTCCTGTTAGTACACAGAGTCAGGCTATGAGCTTTTATGGTATATTAACAATTAAGATATGGCAATATATGGTAAGAAAATATGAAATCACACAAAATCTTATGATAAGCACAACAGGACCACTACCTCAGGGTCATGTTATCTCAAAATATACTAGTCTCAATAATTTTAAATGGTAACTTGCCAATATATGTTTGTATGTCTTGCTAAATTGGGTCATTAATCTGGGCTGTGTAGCCTAGGCAATCTGATTTGTATTACATACAAACAGTTCAATTGCTATATGCCCTGGAGCATAAAACACCTTGAAATTAAAGGGAGATTGATGAATTTACTCAAACTCACTGATACACTAGCTGTATGTCATACAAACTCTTACTTGAGATTTTCCCTCTGGCTATGAGTGTACTGCCCTCCCTTGGTGCTTGCCTCATAATGAATAATTTCTATGGCTCTGTCAATTGACTGGAGAATCTCGCTTTCACTAACCTGAAAATAGAAATTGAAAAATAAACTAATGTAGAGAAATCTGCTGCATAAGAGGATATTATCGCATGTTGCAAAGTTTGCGATATCATCAAAGCAGACATAGTTCCATCTCATAACAGTCTGTTTTCATTATGATGTAAATACTGCTTTCAAAAGTATCAGGGCGTTTGGTAGAATACTTTTAGGTTTAGAACAGTTAAGGTCAAAGTTTGGAGTAAGATCTGAAATTTAGAAATTATGAAGTAATTAGATATAATGAAGTGAAAGATCTAAAAGGTTCTGAAACTCAAGAGTCATTGACTCTTCAGCCTAAATTTTTAAGGGTCAAAATCAGACTTTCAAGAGTCAAGATCAGCTTTTCAGGGGTCAAGCTATACTGTTATAAATGCAACTTCCACATACTTAATCTAAAAACAAGTACATTAGTCTCCATGCAACTCTACAAGAAAACAAAACACGTAAATATATTTTACATGTAAGTGTGTTTTCCCAATACTTCTCCATTAATTATTAGCATTAGACAGGTAGGAACGTACATTATTATATTTTTCCCCTTTCAAGTTAGGTTTTTTTAAAGGGTAAATAAAACTTCTTTTTCATTCCATGATTTATTCAACAAGTGACCAAGTATCGCAGTGGCAATACAGAAGTCCCCTACAGGTGGCCTTGACCTTCAACTGAAAAGCATAGATCATGATGTGTTGACATATTGTCTTATTATGGGGAACGTTTGTGTGTAGCAATAAGATAATCCATCAATGCACATAAAAGTTATGGAGCAGAAACAAATTTTACTTGACCTTCAATAGAGACCTTGATCTTTGACCTACAAGCATAAGTCATGTATGTGCATAATCTACATATTGCCCTCCATTCATATACCAAGTGTTATGAACCTATTAAATAAGCTTGAGTACTTTTTGAGCAATTGCAGGATCCAGATTTGCGGATGGACAGACTGATGGAGGGCATTCCTATAGTGCCCTCAGGTGTTCCACTGGTAGGGACTAATAATAGAAATCAGGTCCAGTCTTGAAAAATCTTAGGCTTGAGTAAGACTTGCCGTAGATAAAAGCCTATAAGCAACATGCTCATTGCTTAAGATATTAAATGAACAGACATTAAACAGATAATAAAACAACACACCAACAAATGTTAATATTTTATACTGTTTCTTTAATACATCACATATTTTCGCGCCCCTGATTATTTTCCTGGTAAATTCAGTAATTTATAGAAAGATTTATCTATGCAAATATATTTTTCAAGTGAAATAAAATCATCAAAATGCAAATACAACATGTATCAGGGTTCGAATTTAGCCAGATTTTCTACTTGCATTTTTTCGCAAGTGGTATTTTTTTTAACTTGCTAAATGAAAAAACAACTTGCATTTTCCGCGACTTGTCACTTTATTTCAACATTAACACAAACATCCACGTGACGAGTCAAGCCAATCGTATCTGCGCTATGTAAATAGTAACTTAATTATAGATTACCAAAAAACCCACCGGATGCGGTAAATGTCATCAAAATTAGCGCAGGTACTTGTCAGCAGTTGAAAAGACATGCGCACGGGACGTATCGAGTGTAAACTTCCGTTTACGACGAAAGATGAAAGAGTGCTCCGAAATTCGTTCTGCAAATGACAATGCGCTGCAATTCAGCGAGTTGTTAAAGAAAGAACAGTGTAAGACCGTTAGAAATGCACATCGGCCAAAAATTTTCACTCGCAAAAAAATGCTGGTGTCTGAAATCTCACCTCGCAGTTTGAAATTTGCACTCGCATTTCGCGAGTATGCGAGCTTAAATTCGAACCCTGTGTATATGTCTAATCTTGCATAAGAAGCTTTTATTTGAAACCGTTTTTGAAAAAAAATACACACAGGCTCAGTAACCCAATTGCAATTATGTATAAAATGTAATACTAGGACGGGTGAATATTACAAGACCTGGTGTAGATTTAAAAGCTCTTAAGGGGCTTAACTGTTTATTTGATTTATAACGACCTTTTATTTGAAATAAAATTCTGTGGCAGATGCTAATGAATAATGAACAATTTTTAACATACCTTTGTACTCAAATATCCATTTTGAACTACATTAGCATGTGCCAAAAAAGTCATTTAAACTAAAATATTTCTCATGGAGGCCCCCGTATACCCTTCAGGAGGAGGGGAAGTCCCTTCTGCATTCTCCTGTTTGCCGCCATTGGCGTCTTAAATTTTCCTTGCAACTTCTGGCAGGAACCCTGATTTATCAATTAATTCATCAGCTGCTCTATATGCCTTTCAAGTTGCGAATCTATTTATCTTATATCTCTTTGGATGTGTACAAGATAAATTATTTGTATATTGAAATTTTATAGCCAGGCGCCAAGATATTTTAGCCAGTTGCAGTGCCCGGCTGAAAGGCCCTGTGGATAACCCGACTCCTAAAACGTAGCAAGACATGGCTGTGGACAAAAAGAAATGACTTCACTGTGATAATAAACATTACAAGACTTCACAACCAATATTATTACACTTGCTGCTATTTTCGCGTTACATCTGGTCTTGTGGTATTTGATTTTTGCGAGAACAACAATGTGCAGCGCTCTCTACAGTAAACAAATTTGACCTACTTTGAAAGCTGATTATGTTTCACACCCTATTTTTGTAAACGTAGGTCAATTATTTTTAAATGCCCTCGTCGATCATTTGACTAAGTAAAATTGGTAATGAATTGTGTGTTGTCCATATATTTGACGGAATTACCGCTTCACTGTGTTAATTTTACATTGCAATAAGTTTTAATGTCTTACTCACGAAATCTATTTTGAAAATTTAGGGGTCCTATACATTTTACACTTTCACAGGAAGCGCTTTATCAAGTCGGATGCCGTACCGCGAAATTAGAATTAACTCCCTTGGCGAAAGTGAAAGTCACAGGCACCAGAATCATGATCGGTTTAAAAGTAAACAAGGACTAGAAAAATGATTTTCTGCTTGAAATAATAGTGGAAAAGAAAAGGTTTACGAAGTTAATAGGAAATAATAGCAACATAATATTGTTTTTCTTTCCTTTATTCATTTATTCCCTTAGTACCGCGAAAATAGGTGCAAACAGGCTACCACATTTGGTAATTTCATTGTTCCATGAGCTTGTAGGGATTTTTCTAGACCTCTAAAAAGGGCGGGGTGCTGCTAAAAAGGGGCAGGGTGCATTTTGCGCGTTGTGTACCTTTGTCTACAAAGATCATAAGGTAGATTTCCATGGTTTTTGTTGTAATGTCTACATTGTAAGGTACTACAGAAAAATTTGAAATGAATCTGAATGTCAGGAAAAACATTAATACCCGTTTGTCTATATAACATGGTTATTATTTATAAATACATGCAGTTTGTTTTATGTTTGCATACATTATTTTTGTCAGGAAAGTTTTCTTGATCAGAAATATACCATTAAGATACTATTGAATAATTTAGTAATTCTGGTGCAAATCTGTCATTGTACATTCATTATATTACTGAACGTACCGTTGATACTCATGTATAAATGCACATTTTTTTTACCCCGGACTCCCCCCCCACCACACACACAACCCTGAATCGTGGGTGCATATTATACAAAAGTGTAGACAATTTTCCAACTACAAATTTAACAAAATAACTTTGTTTACAATTTTCGCCATTTTGGTAAAGGGAAACTACTCTACGCGCTGACTGTCTACGCTAAATTCTGAGATTGCCGTTACGTTCTCTAAAAGATCGAGTGGTTTATTTTCTTTTAAATAAAATTAATATCATAGAAATTTAATAGCATTTTGATGAAATAAATATCACAAAAGCATAGATATTCTGATGGGCAGTGATACTAAATAAAGATAGACTGTTATCTTCAACCGAGATAGAACTGTGAACAACAAAACTGACGCGAGGCGCCACGCTAATTGCCGATAATTACTAACCATTAACCGGCATTTAATAAGCAGCAGACTTTGTTTTAAGATGTTTTTTCTCCTTTTTTTAATCTGTTTTGCAGTTTGCTTTAATTACTGACCTATTTAATTGTTGTTTGTTATGATTCGGTTGGTCGTCGTCTGCATACTGATACTGCATACATACCCCAGGCAAATACACACCACCTGTGTATAGTCGGTGCGTGTCATAACTTCGTATCGATTTACAATTATCTGGAATGGTATTTTGACAGATGATTGATGGGCAGTTCGTTTAGGAATACTTAATTAATGGTCAAAGGGGTGGTGCTAAAAGGGCAAAGGGGCGCTGAAGAAAGGCAAAAGGGCGGCGATTTCGGGCAGAAGGGCGGCGCTAAAAATGGGCAGGGCGCTGCGCCCTGCTATTCCGCTCTAGAAAAATCCCTAGCTTGCTTCAAGTCATTGCTATGATTATATTAACTTTATAGGTAAAATTAGTCGACCGATACAGGCTAAACATCAATGAAGCCTAACCTGATCTTTGACAACGTAATTCTTTGGGATGTACCCAATTTCTCCAAAACCATTCTGGGCAGTATACCAATCTTTCTGCGAACTGTCAAGCACTGTGAACTGATCACCGGTTACAAATGAAAGATACTGTTTCATATCAGTTTTATAGTCATACAATGCACGATACATTTTATTTCCGGGCTTGACACTATGAGAAAACACGAAAATAATCGCTTTTTCTGTAGTCGGTGTTTTTGCGGAAATGCTAAAATCGATTATTTTGATTAACATATCTTGGATAAAAATGGAACACGTTCTAAGTTCTTGTCCTTAATCGAGCAAATTGAAGCCAACAGAGATAGTATACCCGCATACAGAAAATACCAAAGACACTACTGGGGCTCGAATTTATCTTTTGCACTGTTCCCAAACTACTGTAATTTTTTTTCTTTCCATTTTGAAGCATTTTGGTGGGTCATTAAAGCTGCAAAATATTTTGAAAATCTTAACATCAGATTTTTTTTTCATTTTTCCATTGACAATAAAGTGGGTGGGGTAATTATGTCAATATGTGAAAATGAAAGAGAATTATTAGTGACATTTATGCTTATATAATACTGGCATCACCTTGTATTCATATTAATCTGTAACACCCGAAATCCCTATAACATTAAGTGGGATATTATTTGTTTTATAATGTACCGCCATATTTCTAATTTTACAAAATTTCAGAAATGCTTAAGCAGTGGGTGAAGAAAATGCCCTATAAAATTAAAACGAGTTCGGTGACCTATGTTTTTTCTTCTCTTGTTTGTCTTGGAAACAAATGTTCTTCAAGCTCACAGAGTATGAAAAAATTCTTTACGTTAGAAAAAATTCGCTCCTACATCCTTAAGAAAATAACCGAAATAAATGCGAAAATAAGCTATTTCTTTTATATCAGTTTATTTTTTAGATATTTTTCTTTACCTTTCTAAAAGACTATAACAATACATGCCCCCATACGAAAAGTGATTAATTTGAATTTGAATAACGAAATAGTAAGCATTTGTGTGTCAGTCGCGCTGATTTCAATTACGATAATAGCAGTAATAATTACGAAAGTAAGCCATATCGTTTAAACTTTTTTTTTTAAATATCTTCTTTTACTTTATTAAAGACTATAACAGTTAATGCCTCTATGTGAAAAATCAATCATTTTTATCTTTTAGTGAGAATAACGGGAATTATTAACGAAAATAACGGGAATTATGTATTAGATTACGGGGATTTTAACTACTAAAATAACTTTAATAAATATACATATTTTAAATCTCTTTTTATTTTTATATTTTTATTATGAATGATACATGCATCTCATTTCAACGTGGTTTAGTCACCACTGTTGTAATATTGTTGTAATGGTTATTACAGAAGGATATTCATTCTACATAATGACAATTTTAACCGTATAATATATAAAATAAGAAAAAGTCAATTTATGTATAATTTATTCACAACTACAATACACAACTACAAGCATGATAAAGGCGAGCGAAACAAGTGTACAATCAGTATAAATTATCTACATCCTTTTATTGGTCTGCATAAAACATCGGTGTATAACAAAACTCAGTATCCTCAAGCCGCCTTCAACTTTTCCAGGATGCACAAAGTCTCTGTCGTAATGTCGTAATAACTTATTTTCGCTGATAAAAAGTTATTTTCGCAAGCGATTTTGACGCATTATAATTAAAAATCGCTTATTATTTCCTAATTATTGGACTAAAATCACTTAATTTTGCTTTATAAGTGTCTAATGATCGTATCTTTATAATGATATATACTAAAGTTCATTTAGATAATAAATAAATAAAATATAGCTTATTTTCGCACATAAAAAGTTATTTTCGCAAGCGATTTTGACGCATTATAATTCAAAATCGCTTATTATTTCCTAATTATTGGACTAAAATCACTTAATTTTGCTTTATAAGTGTCTAATGATCGTATCTTTATAATGATATATACTAAAGTTCATTTAGATAATAAATAAATAAAATATAGCTTATTTTCGCACATAAAAAGTTATTTTCGCAAGCGATTTTGACGCATGTTAATTAAAATCGCTAATAATTTCCTAATTGTTGGACTAAAATCGTTTAGTTTTGTTTTATAAGTGTCTAATGATCGTATCTTTATAATGCTATAAACTAAAGTTCATTTAGGTAATAAATAAATAAAATATAGCTTATTTTCGCACATAAAAAGTTATTTTCGCAAGCGATTTTGACGCATGTTAATTAAAATCGCTAATGATTTCCTAATTGTTGGACTAAAATCGTTTAGTTTTGTTTTATAAGTGTCTAATGATCGTATCTTTATAATGATATATACTTAAGTTCATTTAGGTAATAAATAAATAAAATATAGCTTATTTTCGCAAATAAAAAGTTATTTTCGCAAGCGATTTTGACGCATGTTAATTAAAATCGCTAATAATTTCCTAATTGTTGGACTAAAATAGTTTAGTTTAGTTTTATAAGTGTCTAATGATCGTATCTTTATAATGATATAAACTAAAGTTCATTTAGGTAATAAATAAATAAAAAATAGCTTATTTTCGCACATAAAAAGTTATTTTCGCAAGCGATTTTGACGCATGTTAATTAAAATCGCTAATAATTTCCTAATTGTTGGACTAAAATCGTTTAGTTTAGTTTTATAAGTGCCTAATGATCGTATCTTTATAATGATATAAACTAAAGTTCATTTAGGTAATAAATAAATAAAATATAGCTTATTTTCGCACATAAAAAGTTATTTTCGCAAGCGATTTTGACGCATGTTAATTAAAATCGCTAATAATTTCCTAATTGTTGGACTAAAATCGTTTAGTTTTGTTTTATAAGTGTCTAATGATCGTATCTTTATAATGCTATAAACTAAAGTTCATTTAGGTAATAAATAAATAAAATATAGCTTATTTTCGCACATAAAAAGTTATTTTCGCAAGCGATTTTGACGCATGTTAATTAAAATCGCTAATAATTTCCTAATTGTTGGACTAAAATCGTTTAGTTTTGTTTTATAAGTGTCTAATGATCGTATCTTTATAATGATATAAACTAAAGTTCATTTAGGTAATAAATAAATAAAATATAGCTTATTTTCGCACATAAAAAGTTATTTTCGCAAGCGATTTTGACGCATGTTAATTAAAATCGCTAATAATTTCCTAATTGTTGGACTAAAATCGTTTAGTTTTGTTTTATAAGTGTCTAATGATCGTATCTTTATAATGCTATAAACTAAAGTTCATTTAGGTAATAAATAAATAAAATATAGCTTATTTTCGCACATAAAAAGTTATTTTCGCAAGCGATTTTGACGCATGTTAATTAAAATCGCTTATAATTTCCTAATTGTTGGACTAAAATCGTTTAGTTTTGTTTTATAAGTGTCTAATGATCGTATCTTTATAATAATATAAACTAAAATTCATTTAGATAATAAATAAATAAAATATAGCTTATTTTCGCACATAAAAAGTTATTTTCGCAAGCGATTTTGACGCATGTTAATTAAAATCGCTAATAATTTCCTAATTGTTGGACTAAAATCGTTTAGTTTTGTTTTGTAAGTGTCAAATGATCATCTCTTATAATGATATAAAATAAATTATTTAAGTAAATAAATAAAAAAAATATATGCTTATTTTCGTAAAAAAATTCAATTTTTCGCGAAAATTAACCTATTTTCGCACTTTTAGGCCAACCCATTATTTATATATATTTAACAATTGTATTTTGTAATTATTATAGATAAAACAACTTGAAGTTCCACTACTCATCGTATAAATGATCGATGTTGTTGTAAATAACACTTAATATCTTTGTACTCAAGGGAAACATCATATCTCAAATGTACTAGTATACATGTTTTCTGCGTTTAATTAAAAGATTTTGCTGTGTTAAACATTACTTTATCAAACATTTGACGTCGCGGGAGTGAAATATAGCCATTACATAAAAACGATAATACACACTATACTCAGTAGTGTAATAAAGCTTTGACGTCGACGTCGTTTACAGTATAGGAGACGTTGGTCAAATTGACTTGTTTATATAGTAAAAGAAAGTAGAATTTTGATGTAAAAGAAAGTAGAATTTTTGATGTTTCGTCAGGAAAAGCTAAATTGTGATAAAATGAATATTACATTTGTGACTCTCCACATTGAATTTATTAAACATTTATTAAAAAATGTTATCTCGTGACCACGAGATATAACTAAGAAAAAAAAAAGAACAAACAATTTCTTAATTCATGGCCACAAAATATAAGTAAGAAAAAAAAAACAAAAAAAAAAACGATTTTTGTTAATTCGTGGCCACGAAATATAACTAAAAAAAAAAAAAACCGATTTTTTTCTAATTCGTGGCCACGAAATATAGCTAAGAAAAAAAAAAACAAAAAAAAAAAACAAAGATTTTTGCTAATTCGTGGCCACGAAATAATATAAGTAAGAAAAAAAAAACAACGAAAAACGATTTTTGCTAATTCGTGGCCACGAAATATAATACTTCTTACTTATATATCGTGGCAGCAAAAATCGTTTTTTTCCCTTTTTTTCTTAGTTATATTTTATGGCCACGAATTAGCAAAAATCGTTTTTTTTTTCTTAGTTATATTTCGTGGCCACGAATTAGCAAAAAAATTTTTTTTTTTAACTTATATTTCGTGGCCACGAATTAGCAAAAATTGTTTTTGTTTTTTTTTCTTAGTTATATTTCGTGGCACGAATGAAGAAATCGTTTTTTGTTGGGTTTTTTTCTTAGTTATATTTCGCGGCCACGAATTAAGAAATTTTTTTTTTCTTAGTTATATCTCGTGGCCACGAGATAACATTTCTTTTTTTTCTATTTTTTTTCTTAGTTATATTTCGTGGCCACGAGATAAATTAAAATTAAAAATTCCGATGTCCCCTCCATGCTTCCGTACATATGTAAACTGTAACTGAATTGTTTATATCTACCATGAAATGGGACGGAGGCCTGAAGCATTTTGTATTTTTTTTTAAATTTTAAGTCTTTACTTCAACATATAATGGGATACCTACGTTCTTACCGAATGGTTTTGATATGTAGCGATCAAAAAAAAAAAAAAATATATATATATATAATTTATATATATGTTAATTTAGTTTAAACATATTTCATTTTATATAATACTAGTATGTACATAAATACAACGCGAGTTTACAATACCAATTAAAGAGATGTCCGAGGTCACAAGCTCTGCCAACGTAAGTAAACAACCTTTCTCTTGGAAGTTTATAACTTTTAATCTTAAAAACTTTTTTTCAAAATAAATTCTTTGACATGTATTATAATCAAAGTTGAAGAAAAAAGAAAGTAAAACAATCACTAAAATAGCTAGTTCAATGTTGGGAATAATACCGAAACTGCTTTTTACTTATTCAAGAAATACTATAAAATGGACCCGTTTCCTAGGAGCTAGATCAGACCAGTGTTTGAAATTTTGTAATCAATATTTATCGACGACAGTACAGCAGTTTTATACATTTTGAGAAAGCGCAAAGTAATATTTCTCCACAGTCTCAAGTGTCGAATGAAATAAATTAAGCCCAGCTAAATTAGTAAAAGACCAATAAAGTGCGTCTGTGTATGTCTGAAACATCTACGTACGTATGCGATGCATTTAGGAACTGTATATTTTTGTATGACTACTAATTTTTATGTATTAATTAAAGTTTTCAATAGTAAATTATTAATTATAACCTGAGTGTTGCTGTTTACAATAGACCAGACAAGTGTTTAAAATTCTTTTAAAAAGATTTTTTAATATACCGTGCATTCTAGGCGTGCAATAAGTATTTCTTTTCGGACTCGATGGTCGGATTAAACAAATCACAGTCGCGCTCAAAGTATATTGGTAAAGATCTAAGGCGAACCTCTATTTGGGACATTTATGTACAGTGTGGTAATGTGCTCTCCTTTTGCGTGTCAGCTGATTTTTATGTATAATTTGCCATGTTAAATGTTACATGATTGTTGACCGTTTCTTTTGAAAGAAAAAATACTGTGATTACAAAAACTCAAAATGTCTTTTTAATCTGATTCAGTAGTAAGAATAACACATATTTAGAAACAGTAACATCCGTAAAACAACCGCATATGTATTGGTTTTGCATTATAATTTCTGTCGTTTTTTATTCAACATATCTCCTGTATTCAAAAATATTTTCACTATCATGACTACATATACCCAGGTCAATCAACAAAATGTATTTACAAGTATAACCAAATACATTATATGCTGTTAAACCAGGATGCTCTTCTAGAGATCACGTATTTTGATTTTGTATCTTTGCGAAGAACATAGTACGGGGACCAATAATGTCTACCACGCACCCCCTATATTTTTTTCATAGGTACCAAATTGTTCGGCTGGACCAACTCTTTCAAAATAAAAAAAAATTCCATGAAAAAACTCTTTTGAACTACATATGATTTCACTGTTTCCATGGCAACCGTTCATTCTTGGAAAGGACAACCATATAGATAATAATCAGTCGTATCTTGGTCAGTTTTTGGTGATAAAACTATACAAATGGTGTCAAAATGGAACTGAGACATTGGCCTTTAAATAGCAGCACTTTTATGTTAATTAACTAATTTACATATTCATGAATATTTGTGAGAATGTTACAAAATGACAAAATTTTGTTAAAAAATAACATTTTCTAAGTTTCAATCAATTTAAATGTGCAAAACAGTTTTGGTCTGGTCTTAAAGTCTCTCAGAGATTTTTTTAAATATTATTTTATTACTCTTATGGTATTTTTTACTCCAAACTAGGTGTGCTTAGCTAATTTGCATAAAATGAACCAGTGCCACAAAAAATGAATAAAATTCTTAGACCACAAAAACTGAATAAAATGATATAATTAATTGTTATCAATGAAATAACGACTTTTATGTGATATATAATGTTCGCAGACATAGCATTAACACTTAATTGAAGGAGGAATAATAATGTAACATACATTACATATGTTACGTTACCATTTCAACAACCTTGTTTTATTGCATCAATTATTCAGAAAATATTCAAAAAACATAATTAATATTAGTTATTTTGTACTATAAGAATACAATATGCTTCTTTACTTGTCAGACAGTGAGATTTTTTTCCATAACACACTTTAAAATACGTTACCACTACCATTGCTTTTTTAAAAGATATTTAAGAAGAAATTGAAGCCATAATTGTCACATACAGATTTATCTAAACTGTTAGGGGTAAGTTTTAAGATATTTCTGTTTTTTCAGAAATTGCCTAAATTATATATTGCACCAACCATGTAACTATAATTTTAGATGGAATTTCAATAAACACACAATAATATCAATCTGTGCATTCATATGATCATACAGCTGATATTATTTTTAATTGTGCAGTCTTCCTGTGAGTAAAACTCAAGTTTTATAAAAAGTATGTTTTGAATTTTAGAAATAGTAGCATTATAAAGACATATACAGAACCGACCCAGTTAGCCCAATAGGAGGAATCATAGGGTCTTGAGTCAGATATCTGGATGAGGCCTTTGTTCTCCATGACGATTCGATAAAGACATCGTGTCTGAAGTCAATCGACTTCCACCTGTTTAATACGGAGAACTTAGCACTTACCTGTAGAGAACTGAGTAGTTCCGGTACAGAATACAAGGACACTGGTTAGGTTAACTGCTCAACATTACATGACTGAATTTCTGTTGCAAAGCGGTGCTAAACCAAAGCTAACAAACAAAAGAAGATATGCAGATATTTAAAGTAAGAACTTCAGATTTAAAATTTTTACCAGGTGTCTTTTAGTGATACCAAATCAAGATATAAGAAATATGTTAATTTTGATAGATATGAAATAAAGAAGACTTTTGTAGTCATTTTGAAACATTTAAAAGAATGACAGAATGTACAAAATATTTTTTAATATTTCAAATTGTACAGACAAGGACTAAATTGTACTATGTGGTGGAATATTCCTGGATATGCTGGAACATTAAGAGAAACACTAAGAGAAACTATGCATCAATCATAACAAATAAAGTTTGAATATCAATTAAATTTGGTGTCAAAGGCTATGATAAAGGCGTGACCTGTCTTTGTCAAAAGTCCAAACTATAACAAGAGACTTGAGAGCATGATATAAATTGCTTCAGAATCAAAGTGTAATCAAATGCCATTCATAAAAAAATAAAGTGAATTTTGGAAACCTATGATCTTATTTTGTCAGTTGCTTTCCATTTTATAAATAATATGTTATAAAGCAACATATTATTCATAACAGCTAACCAACAAGAGAGCAAATATGCTATAATAGGTAACATTAAAGTGAAATATAATAAGTCACATCTTAATCAAGACGTGCAGAATGTGATTCTTGTAACACTGCTGCCTCAAATTGTGTGCAGTTCATATTTTTCAGACATTTCATCATGATTTTAGATTCAGATTTTACTAGTCTATTCAATTTTACTATATAACAGAACACTGTTTAAGGTTGTGCTAGGGGCGTGAGGGCAGTTTCACATTTCACTGCATCTAATGAACAGACACAATCAAATCAAGTCATATATGAGCCATGCCATGAGAAAATCAACATAGTGGGTTTGCGACCAGCATGGATCCAGACCAGCCTGCGCATCCGCGCAGTCTGGTCAGGATCCATGCTGTTCGCTTTCAAAGCCTATTGGAATTAGAGAAACTGTTGGTGAACAGCATGGATCATGACCAGACTGTGTGGATGCGCAGGCTGGTCTGGATCCATGCTGGTCGCAAAGCCACTATGTTGGTTTTCTCATGGCACGGCTCATTTACTATCACAAAAACAGTCTTTAAGTGCCATGTGATGGTTGTAAAAAGTCTCCTCGTACTTGGATTCAGTGTTGTTAGAGTTTCTGGTCCTTTTGGATCATGTTTACTAAAACTAAAACAGAATTCCGTTTTAGCCTCTGCTAGGGGGCGTAAGATGTGTTTCACACGTCATAACTTCCCATAAACAGACTTGACCCAACTGAGTCTGCTATTTATTTGCTTGGTTGCGTTCTTTAGTTCCAAAGGATCTTCTTAAAGTCTATTGCAAAATGTTTTCAGCAACTCTTAAGTGTCGTTCAGAAGGCACTCAGTATCTTCCTAAAAGTTTTGAATAGCATTGAATATTTGTTTCTTAACAATTTTGGTTTTCAACCACATAATATTGTTAACATTCTGGATAGCTTTTTGCAATTTCATAAGTTTAAATCTAAAGATTACTAAAACTACTTGTTTTTTAGATTTTTGTTCAGTGCTGCTTTTTAACAGTGAATATTTTATTAATAAGCACATACATATCTATATATACAATGCATGTGTTTCTGAAATTCAAAAACAAAATGATTTATTTCTCATGTAAATGACTGCATAGATACACTTCACAATCACACAAAACAAAGATAAATATCCATTAAAACATATTTTCCATGAATGGCAGCCCAAATTGTAACCCTATTATCAGTGTATGGATGTTTGCAGATACTAGTATGTGTACATAATTAATTTATTGTTATACAGAATATATACATAAAAATACATAATCAATGTAGGGGTGCATGGTAGACGTTATTGCTCCCCGCCTCCCTCCCTCCCCCCTCCCCCCACCACCTAACAGATATTATCGACTGGAATCATTTGTAATTTGTTCATTTTCTTTTTTCGTATCTAAATAGCTGATAAATGAATACAGCTATAGATATGGTAATCAACTTCATTTCAAGTATGACTGAAGTAATATCGTCTGAAACACTCGGAATCAACGTAAGTTCTACTTTATTCCATATATACTCAAGTTAGTGGACCCGTTACAATCGGCAATTTTCGTCCAATTACGTATTTTCCGTTTCTCTGGTTGTTATGAAAAAGAATTTTCTATTATGGCCGAAGGATGCCGAAATGGCATAGAGAGAATACGTTATCGATTGGAATAACAGGTCCATTACCTTAATGAATTATGTCTTCTATGATGTAATGTATTTATACTTTCTAGGCCAGGAGACGCAAGTGTACATCTGTCAAGAAGCGTTTATAGTGTAAAAGCGTGTCTTGCTTTTGAATAAATTGATATCTGTGTTTGTAATTGGTTATTTGACCAATGGGGTTTATTGGAAGTAGATCTTTTTCTAAAATACATTAAGTATATATGAGCCGTGCCATGGGAAAACCAACATAGTGGGTTTGCGACCAGCATGGATCCAGACCAGCCTGCGCATCCGCGCAGTCTGGTCAGGATCCATGTTGTTCGCTTTTAAAGCTTACTGCAATTAGAGAAACCGTTACCGAACAGCATGGATCCTGACCAGACTGCGCGGATGCGCAGGCTGGTCTGGATCCATGCTGGTCGCAAAGCCACTATGTTGGTTTTCCCATGGCACGGCTCATATGGTTAGTTAGCTAAATGCTTTCATAAAGTCTTTAAAAACAGATCCTCTGGAAGCATAGCCGTCAGCCAATCAAAAAAGTAAAAAACCGAATTTATTTGAGTCAGTTTATGAGAGGTAATAAAATATGCAACATATCGTTCATGCACCCTCCCACTAGTACCGACTTAACGGAATTGTAAGGTCTCAAATGACAAGAAAATAAAACAATTTTAAAATTCACGCGGCAAGACTGCTTAAGTCAAACCTGGATGGTTCCTTGCTGTGTTAAAAGCCACTGATTAGTAACCACAAAATCTACAGACAGGTATTGATATTATTAAACCCTAACTTTGGTCACACCGTTTTCGGGTTTAGTAAGATCTGGGAAGAAGATTTATATCATTGCTCCAGGTAAGATCATCAAGTGTGGAAGACAATACAGCGAGTAGATACCATTTCTTGACGATGTATAGAATATATTGTTTACGTTAATATGGGAATATTAGCTGCGTTAGCGTTATGTGTTTATTATTACAATTTGGGTTCACATGTGAATCGGAAATCGACTGAAACAATTGTATTGATATAGCTACTAGTAGTATAGTTAAGAGGAAATGCTCTTTAATTTTGTATGGACAAATTAAACGCCTACATGAGAAGAAATATGCAAGGTAAACCAGATTAAATCTAAAAAGAAGAACTTTCTGCAGATTGAATGGCATCGCCATTATCGTGATAAACACCATCCTAAGCAACTGTCAGTGACTTCACTGTTTAAAAAGTACGGAAAGATGTGTTGCACGCCTGTATATTCAGGATATTTTCATGAGCTCTTTGCTGGAATTTCTATTCTTTCCTTTACTTTTTATCAATAGTAGGTAATATACAGTCGAATGAAATTACATCGAATAGAAATTAGCAGGGTTGAGGTTGTGGTGATCACACACACAAATTTGTAATAAATACGTTTATTTTGATATTTATTTTGCCAATTTTGATTGCATATAATAGAGTCAACATAATTAAAATCTTGCCTGTAGCCGTAATGCCCACATGTTGATTTACAACTGTAGTAAGTATCATTAAAATCTGCATCGCTAACATCTCATGTTCTCAAAACTATTTTCATTATCATGACTACACAACAGCTCCTGTTTTAATTCCGTGCCTTTAAGAAGAACAAGTATCACCCCGACAGGAATCATTTCAATGTTTATAGACTCTTCGTATTTTAATAAACAAATGCTATAGATTTGACAAACAAATTTCGTTGGAAGTATGACTGATGTAATGTTGTCTGAGTCACTCGGAAGACAACATAAATCCTTATATATTCCGTGTTTCATAATCTAATGAAACCTAACTGCATGATGTAATGCATCTTTACTTTCTAGGTCAGTAGACAGTAGTCTATGTATTATGACGAGAAGCAGCATGTCTTGTTTTTGAAAGAAATGATGTCCGTCCTTACAGTTCGTTTTTTGACCAATGGGGCTAAGTGGAAGTAGAACTGTTGAAAAAACACAATGTGTATAGTTAAATTAGCAAGATGCTCTTGAACCGTGCCATGAGAAAACCAACATAGTGGGTTTGCGACCAGCATGGATCCGCGCAGTCTGGTCAGGATCCATGCTGTTCGCTAACAGTTTCTCCAATTCCAATAGGCTTTGAAAGCGAACAACATGGAGCCTGACCAGAATGCGCGGATGCGCAGGCTGGTCTGGATCCATGCTGGTCGCAAACTCACTATGTTGGTTTTCTCATGGCACGGCTCAAATAATAAAATCTATAAAAAGATCATGTGGAAGCGTAGACAGCAACCAGGCAAGGTCATAGCAGGGTCGGGTTTTTTTGTGTGTTAATGAGAGGTAATGGGATATACAGCATCCCTCACGCTCATTTCCCTGGCACTGGCTTAAACAGAATTTGCATACAGAGAATTGAAAAGACTCCATGCTCTCAAAAGACCAGAAAATATCACAATTTTCATTTTTATGTCTATCACCGGGCACTTAGGGACTGCTTAAGTCAAACATTGATTATTAGAACTTGAAACGTGCGATCTTTTCTGGATTTTCTATTCTTTTCCTATACATTTTTATCAACGGTAGGTAAAATATAATCAAATGAAATTACACACACAATCGGAATAAACCTGTTCTAATATTTCAAAACTAATGACTTTATAAATTTCTATTTTTCCTGTTATTATAGTCAATAATGCATTAGCAATTTCCTTTATGATATCCAATCATACTTAAAAGCATTATTTTATGACATATTTGAGGTTTTGTATATTCTGTTACAGATGTATTTAAGAAATGTAAAATCGACTGAACTGAGCTACTAAAATTCATTACCTCTCTGTGATGTGAAAGTACTGAAAAAACCCCCCAGGCTATTTCTTTGACTTCAATAAGAGGTCTAGTTTAACATTCGGATTTGGTATCAACAATCTGAACAAAAAGGCAAGTCTTTTAACGTGTAGCTTTTGAATTCATTGATGTCCAACCTGTCTTGAATACACAATCTAGACAGGCAAAAACAGGTAACTGTAGTAACACAAGTTTGCATTTCTAATGAATTTCGACTAAAATTTATGCTAATGCTAAAATAACGCTATCTTGGTTGGGCAACAAGGGAAAAATTACCTGCTGTGAACTATTAAGTTTCTCATTGAATACACCTAAATGCAAATGATCAATTGTTAAAAGTTTCAAATAAGTCCATTACTTTGATTAATCTGATTAATCCTTTTTTTAACTCTTGTTAGTTAGTTACTTGGAATGTTCATTACAGTCTTCGAAAAAAAAGCCTCGTAGTTTATATTATTAGAAAGCATAAAACTTTCTCGCATGAAGAGAAACAAAAGTATCCATTTATCATTTCAGGTTAAAATCATTCCTTGTTTTGATGGTTTTTGATTCCATACCTCATGTTTTTATTTCGATGTAAATGAGATGTGGAGCCAAAATTTGTAGTCCTGTTTGGCGCCATATAACCTATACTGTGTTGGTGCGCGGTAAAACCCAAATAAATAAATTGTTTTGATGGTAACTATTGATCTCACACGACGAGCCATTTTGGTCTCATAAACCTAATTTGTTGGTAAGAAATCGAATTAAGGAACAAGCGGCGAAATATGGAGGCTAAGGATGAGCTTTTGTCATCATTTCTATAATGATTTATTTCGGGAAAAAATGCATCTATAAATAGAGTGTACGGGCCATTCTGTTTATATCGTAGCTTTAGGAAGAATTGGTGTCAATATCTTCTGGGTTTAATATTAATAGAACCAGTGGAAAAACTGTAGAAGCAATAGTTTTATACAATAACCGGAGACAGCGTGAGGTAGTGACGAAGTAAATCTAAATATTTCACAGCATACATCATATTTACGTAGATTACAAGACGATTTAATGTACAATACATGCATTTTAAAAAAAATGGTATTATAATACTAAAGTAGAAATGATAAATGTTTTGAAATTCTTCAACTGATTTGTGCTTTCCGACCTGAAAACAAGAAGGTACATCATGTGTATAAACAACTGGTCTAAAATCAGACATACATGTTTTATATTACACAGATGTAGATTAAAGGTAAGGGTAGATTTCCCGGGAGCACAGAACACCCCAAATACATGGTAGGCCAGCAAAAACTGCGTCGTTCGAGAACCTACAGCGCAGCTTAAGGAAGAAAAATGACATGTGACTATATTGTAAACTTTTATTTTATTCTGAAAAATCAGATTATTGCCTATTTCTTATTCCAACAGACCAGTGATATACTTTACATCATTTTAATTATGATCCCAGGAACATGGCTTTCTTGTCATTTTATATAAGTTTTAAGTGTATTCTTAAGTCAGGTAATTATTTGCGTCTGAAACGGGTCTGGCTATTTGTGAACAAAGTTCATTTTGTATAAAATATACAGAGAATAGGATTTCGTACAAACATGCCTTTCTTCTGTCTAAACATGTCAACTCATTTTGACGTTCCTGCCTATTATAATACATAGGGTTTCGGAAGAATGAAGTAACCTCATTTTCTAAATAATTTAAGCAATACACTACTATCTGTTAGGAATGGAATGTTAACTATAGGCAATACTTATCATTTTTTTTGACAGATAAATTGATTAAAGGTATATTTTTGCCTTGAACATGGGTAAAACGATCCTAGAAGAACAATCAGATATTACTTTAATTTACTGCCGTGTCCATTCCTTACATTCTGTGTTATTTAGATATTATTGTCAAGGATAACATACACTGCAGGCTGTGCTCCCGTCCTGGCGGAATGCTCGTTGCTATTCATCTTCCAGCAATTATAAGCACTTTTCTTAATTAGTTTGGAAAACTATACAAATGTAGGAGGTAAATGTAAAGTATGCGGTAGCATAGAAAAGAACACCATTTGCAGTATGTTCTCCAGAGTAAATACAATATAACTATTTCTGTGATAGCCCTGATATCATCCTGTAATATATAATGAACAAAATTTCTTTGAAGACCAATTTGTGCCCGAACTGTTCACAAACGTAGGAGCTAAAGGAAATAAATGCAATAACGTAGGAATACATATCTGTAGGTTTGAAGTTGAAGTTATCAAAATAATATTCATATAAAAAGTAATGTTTTCAAACATCTCGTGCTTTTAAGGTTATCACAGGATTCCATTTTGTGTGACGGACTGTAGTACATACGGGGGTTAATTATAAGTCCCTAAAGTGACACATCCGTAAGGGGTTTATGTTACCGCAACATCAACTAACTTTTTTATCGCCACATATAAGTAGGGCTATAACCAAACTGTGAACATAGAAGAACCATGATAAGAGCTATTTTTAATAAGACGGTAAACATTCTTTAAAACGATATACTTAGACAGTGATCCCTACACGATACGACTGAGTGAAACTATGGAACTACATAGTTTGATAATAATATACTTAATAATCATAGAACGCAAGCATGCAAAGAAATAATATACTCGATTTAGCCGAGTCTGTCCGTGAGAGAGAAGGAAATTGGCATCATATTACAGAAGTACTAGCACTGGCTTAATCGGAATTTATGAACTGCAGTGAATTATGTTCCCAAAGGACTTGAAATGATAACCGCATTGGGCCCAAGTACTTTTTTCTTAGCATCTTCATCTTTTGTGGTGAGAACGTTGCTCTAGTAGACCATGAGTCCGTTTTTACTTTCTATAAAGATAGCAAGAATAATGTGAATTTAACAAAACAGACAATTTCTACAATAGGGAAAATGTATCAATACCAGTTGATTTAAATAAAATCTATAAACCGGTCCTTCCTGTGGAAGCATAGAGTGCAACAAATCAAATGAAAAACATATACGTTAAAGATTCAAAGACTGATCACGTGGTTTTAGGAAATGAAATTGATTACTTAACCATTTTGTAATTAAATTAATTGCTTTTTCACCAGTACTTCGGCATAGTTCACTCGTTCTGTTATGGTTTCATCCATGCCAGCCTTCATTACAATGATTTCTTAGGTGTGACTATTTTATAGAAATCAATATCTCATATAGACATGATTAAACGATCTTAATATAATATCCATCAGACAATAGTTTATATGTCCCCACAAACCCAAATACCAAATATGTAGGCATAATAACAGCTTCTGTCATCTTTCTGCAATAATATATACTAGCCTTCGTATAAAATTGAAGTAAAACATTATGTTCTACAGCCTACAGGGACTTTTCTATCATTATAGAATTTGTGAGAACATGTGTCAAATACGGGCATTGTGTGTCATTTGAAAATTTAACAAAACAATTTTTAGAAAAGTAAATTAATTTTAACGGATTCTTGCAGCTATAGGCCAGATCAGTTCCTAAAATTCTGTTATCAAATTTCTCTCCAAGAATAAAGTAAAAAAGATGACTTGATACTTTCCGAGAAAATGCAAAACAGATTTTTCTTTTATGTCACAAGTGTCGAATGACTCATATTTCTCTCAAGCTAAATTGCAAAGATATCAGTAAGATTTTCATCCATATTTGCCAGTTTAATGTTCAATCAAGTTTCGTTTTAGCAAAAAGGCTGTTAAATATGTTTGATCACTTAAAACTACGCGACATTTCATACATGTATTTCTCTTTGGTCTCAAGGGTCGAATAATTACATAAAAACCGAACTTAAAATGAACTGGTAAATAACCAGTGGAGTGTATATATTCGAATATCGCTTACGTTAAAGTATGTACTACAGGATAGCTGCTTTTATATATTATTGGCCATTTTGAAAGTAGCACAATTTTTTATATCTATAACTTGTAAATAAAAGCTCTGTGTTTATAAAAGTTTAGTAGTAAAAAAATAACATGCATTTAGCAAAACACAAAAATTACCAAAATGGCTGCATTTTTATTAATTCTATATTATAGTTTCTGTCATTCCTCATCTCTTGTTTTTCAAAACTTCTTTTGCTTTCATAAATTCATATACTCTCAAAACAATAGACACTGTATATCTACTAAATCCAATACAATATTTGCTGTTAGACAAATATGCTATTCTAGTGAGTTCTCATTCTAATTTCGTGCCTTTAAGATATACAAATATCATTGGCTTGAATCATTTGTAATTTGAACATGTCATTGAATTGAACAATGTTTGTATGGACCATTTATATCTAAATAAACCAGTTTCATTGCAATTTTGCTTGAAGTAATATTTGCTCTGAAAACAGCATTAATCCTCATATATTTTCTGTTTCGTACATCGGATAAAATATAACTACAATATATGATATATTTCATGTATTCTTTTTACTTCAGTAGACATTAGTATATTTATGACGTGTAAAATGATTGCTTTTAAATTAATGATATCTGCCTTTGCAGTTGTTTGTTTGACCAATGGGATTAGTTGGAAGTAAAAGTCTTACAAAGTTAAGTCAGCAATATGCTAACAGCAACAAATAAAAATAGTAGCAGACTCGGTTTTTTTGAGCCAATTTATAAGAGGTAATAAAATATGCAGTATTTCTCACACCCTCCCCTTCCCCTCTAGCACCGTCTGAATTTGTATACAGCTAATTGATTGGATTCCATTGTTTCAAAGGACCAGAAATATTACAATTTGAATAATATTTCTTTGCGACTTAAGGTCAAACCTTGAATATCATGAATAAAAGTTGGGATAAATCTGAAAAATAGAAACATATTTAATGAAGAAAAACGACTTAATTGATGTCTAGAAAGATTTTATTGACGTATAAATTTACATTGCATAAATGTGAATTTTGATTATTTGTCAAAAGGGATGCTTCCGGGCGAAGTGTTCTTTATACAACTTGATTACGGAAGGAATATGTTCAATGTGAATCTCGCCTGAAGAAGATGAATTTTCATGAACATTGCATTAATTTAGAATTAGAATTTAATTTATAAGCACTTGTTAAATAAAAGAAAGCATTGTTAGCATTTAATAATGAGATCAATAAATTATGGGCATGCACGTTTAAAACTTTGTAACGTTTTTCAACATCACACTTTTTTATCCTCGACTTACAAAGTCTGTTGAGATCAAGTAATCTGTAATAAAGTTTACTCTTTCATCATACTGACATTGTTATTTCCTCAGAAAACCATTTTCTCTCTTAAGCTCATCTCAACAGATTAGAGTCAGAGGTAAGAGATATTGAATTTTTTTTTCAGAAAGGGTTAATTTTATTGCCAAGTGCTTTACATTTAATGACTCTAACGACTGATGCCAGTCTATTTTTATCCTTGCCACTCTCGCTGGAAGGTTATGTGGATTAGTTCAGTGCACATTTTTCATGGAACATGTTTTTCGTGTTCTCGCGTCCATTCTTCACCGCGAATGTGTCCTCTCTTCAAGAAAGTTTACCGCAAGACGGCCTTAATGCAAGTCAGATGTCAGACTCATTCTCGACATGCAAGGCCATATCAGTTTTTCTCTGTGGAAAGAGATGTCATTTGTTGCGTCATAAAAATCTTAAACAATTTATAACACAATTTATATGGTTGTTTGAGAGTTTTCATTCTTTGCGATGTTAAAAACTACTGACTTGTAACAACAAGAATTAAAGACACGTTCTTATATCAATATAATACGTACACAGTGTCAAAACTCTGACTTTGGCCACACTTTTTTCTTAATTAGCAAGACCATCAATCATTCCTGACAATACATCAAGTAGACACTTTTTTCTTGAAGATTTCTGAAATTAAATTGATAGAAGTGTTTTCATTTACATGGGAAAATAAGCTCACTTACCTTCCTAATTTTAAGTTGACAAGTTAAATAGCTGTATGAGGTGAGATAAACAGGATAAACCAGAATTAATCTAAAAGAACAAACCTTTTGCAGATTGAATCGTCAGTTAATTTGAATGACATCACCATTTCGCGTTCAACTCCATTTAAAGCAACCATTCTTCAGCGAGTCAACAGTATAATATACCATAAAATGAAATTACACAAACGAAATTGATTTTTTTCTGATACTCTAGAACAGATATATTTCTTTCTATTTTATCCCATATCTTTAAGTCAGTGAATGCAGTAGCAATTTCCTTTATATGTTTTCGGTCGTATGCCATCAAAACGTTGTTTTCGTGTATTGTGTTAGGTATATACATGTATTTAAGAAACAAAAAGACACATTATAAAAAGTTAGATCTCTATTAAGAATGTATTATTCATTTCTTTAATGAAATTTTACAGTTACCTCTATCTAATATGAAAATAATTATACAACATTTAAAAAGACTATTTCTTTTGATTCCAATACGATTTCTAGTTTGACATTTGCATCTGATATATACTGGGATATTTCAAAAGACAGAAGCTAAAGAGAAGTTTAAAAACAACGCGTAGCTTCCGGCTTCATTTATATTCTATCTATCTTGGGTTGCGCAACCAAGGCAAAGGGAGGTTATAATATAATAATATTTTTTGCAATTTAAATGAATTATTTATTTATTATATTGGGTTTAACGTCGCACCGACACAATTAAAGGTCATATGGCGACTTTCCAGCTTTGATGGTGGAGGAGGACCCCGGATGAAGAATTCAATGCCTCGAGTGAGGCTCGAACCCACATCGGTTAGGGGCAAGTGATATGAAGTCAGCGACCTTAACCACTCGGCCACGGAGGCCTCCAATTTAAATGAATATAGCTAAATATATAATTGTAAATGTTCACCTAGCTCAATAGGGAGAGCACAGATCTACGGATCTAGGGGTCGTGAGCTCGATCCTCGGGCGGGGCGTATGTTCTCTGTGACGATTTGATAGAAGACATTGTGTCTGAAATCATTCGTCCTCCACCTCGGAATCGTGTGGGGAAGTTGGCAGTTACTTGTGGAGAACAGGTTTGTACTGGTATAGAATCCAGGAACACTGGTTAGGTTAACTGCACGCCATTACTTAAACCCAAAACAAATAATTGTCAATGCTTATCTTTGACAAATTATAATACTTTTTTTCTTTAACTAATAACATTCCTTAGGCAAGGTATGTTTCAAATTTATACTTGTGCTATAATAACTCTATCATGGAAAGGAAATCAAATTTAAAGTATACCTCCAGTAAACATCTAATTTGTATTTAATATTCTCAATGAAAAAACTAAACGTAAATGATAATTGTGAAAGTTTCGAATAAACATTACTTGGCGAAAATCGGATTAGCCACCTTAAATATAAACATGTTTCTCTTTTATAGACCTCTTTTATTTTCACAGAATGTTTACGTCTTCATAAAAATAGTTTGTTTCACAGTTCATATTACTGTCGCATAAAGAGAAATAAAAGAATCCATTTATTATTTTGGTACAGAATCAATTCTTGTTTTGATGGTAACTATTGTCCTCAAAACACCAATCTGCTGGTAAAAAATCCAGTTACCGAAAAAACAGAGAAATATGGGGGACTGTGATGATCTTTTTTTCATTCTTTTTCTGGAATAACTTATTGCTAAAGCTGTATATTATGGAAAAAGTGTTTCTATAAACAGCGTGCACGAGACGTCCTGATTACATCGCAACTTCGAGAAGAACTGGCGTCTATCTCCTGGACTGGGTCTAATGTTGATAGAACCAGTGCAAGACAAATGAGAGAAATAATATTATTAAAATTGAAGACAACGTGAGGTAATGACTTAATGACTTATGAAATAGATATATATTTTAGCTAACATACATTAAGTTTACGTAGAGGCTAGGAACTTAACTGCAAGAAACTTTTTAATTTATAAAAGATACCATCTATTAAATTGGTATAATACTATACAAGAAATGATGAATGTTTTGAAATTATTCGATTTATTTTTCTTTTCGACTTGAAAGCAACCGGGTACATCATGAGTGTGAACAATTGAACAACTTTTCTGCAGAAGACAGGAATGTGCCCAAACAATTATATCTTCAGCCTGATTTAAATAAAATCTCTAGTAGCAAGATAGGCGCAATGATGTTGAGAATGCCCATCTGTTATCTTTAATTGAGTTGTAGTAGGAGGTGATACCGTGTACTTATTGAATGAATCCCTACATATATTCAATTACTGAACCGTATTTGTAATTAACTGCTTAAATGGAAAGTTAATTCATTCCCCCACAAAACCAAATGCCAAAATATGTAGGTTCAGTAACAGTTTCTGTCATCTTTCTGAAACAATATATGATCCGCACCATGAGAAAACCAACATAGTGCGTTTGCGACCAGCATGGATCCAGACCAGCCTGCGTATCCGCGCAGTCTGGTCAGGATCCATGCAGTTCGCTTCCAAAGCCTATTGCAATTAGAGAACCCGTTAGCGAACATCATGGATCCTGACCAGACTGCGCGGATGCGCATGCTAGTCTAGATACATGCTGGTCGCAAATGTACTATGTTGGTTTTCTCATGGTGCGGCTCATATACCAGCCGTCATATAAATTTGAAGCCATACATTATGCTCTACAGTCTACAGTAACATTTCTATTATTACAGTTTTGTGGAGAACATGTGTCAAATACGGGCATTGTGTGCCATTTGAGAATTTAACAAGACGATTATCGAGAAGTAAATTAATATTTATTACCTGATTCTTACTGTAAAAAGCCAGACCAGTATTTAAAGTTTTGTAATCAAATTTCGCTCCGAGAATAAGTAAATTATATGACTTGATACGTTTTAAGAAATCGTAAGACAGATTCAAGGATCGAATGACGCATATATCCATCGTGCTAAAATGCAAAAAATGTAAAATTAAGTAAAGAACAAATAAGTTGTCGGAGCTTATTTGATGTAAATACCATCAATTGTAAAGCGTATCAGTAAAATGTTTAGCTTGGATACTGTATCATAATTATTCTTTGGGGAATAATTTTCATGAATACCGTGGGTGTTTTATTCCACGAAATTAAATCCAAACTAACAGATAAAAATTAAAATATATTTAATCTAATATTTAAAATTTATGACTTCATGCCCCAACGGCAAAGCAAGTATAACAGAAACACGCGACATTTTATACCAACGAAGTGTAATGATTCCAAAATCAGCTTATAATTACTTTGTATACAAATGCTGAAATCTATTTGGTTCATTCCCGATAACATTTTCTCAGCAAAACGAGTATCACTGAAAGGGAAGATGGCGCATGAGGACTATGTGTGATTGGTTTTAGAAAACTGTTTTACTGCCATGTGACAAATCACTTCTGGAGACATTCCAGAACGTTTTAGTAACACTTCAGAAGACATGTTATGCTGTTGCATCCAGAACATTTGATCAACATTCACCTCTGGAGAAATGTTATGCTGTTGCATCCAGAATATTTGATCAACATTCACCTCTGGAGAAATGTTATGCTGTTGCACCCAGAATATTTTAGCAACAACCACTTCAGAAAACATGTTATATTGTTGCATCTAGAACATTTCAGCAACATTTACTTGAGGAGACATATTATGTTGTTGCATCCAGAACATTTTAGCAACATTTACTTCTGGAGACATTTTATGCTGTTGCATCCAGAACAGTTTAGCAACATTTACTTCTGGAGACATGTTAAGCTGTTGCATCCAGAACATTTTAGCAACATTCACTTCAGGAGACACGTTATGCTGTTGCATCCAGAATATTTTAACAACATGCAATATTAATAAATGTCCATTAGTTGATTTTTTTTCGTTTTTATAAAGAAACAAGCTTGAAACAATAATTGCAAGAAAGCAAGATGAATTTACAGAAGGTTATATTTGATCTTCATTCTCTGCCAAATGGAATTCACTTGAAGTAGAAATGCAAAAAGCACATTCAATGTCAAATTGGCCAGACGTTTTCGGTCATATCTGAAAATCAAACTTTGCATAATTATGACAAATTTACTTTGAATCAAATATAAAGAATCAAAATCAGTTCATACAGGAAACACCTTGCGTGGTGCCGACAAAAAGTAATACAATGACTTTACAAAGTCCATTCAGTAGGTATGTTGATGCCAAATCAAAAGATCTATAGGTAATATTTGCTGTGGAAACAGTTACCGTCTACCATTCATTAAAATACGTTAGTTAGGTACACGAAGCAACAAACATATTAGGCCAAACATGGTTTAAAACTGAGGACCAACTAGATGTGTTAAGACGCTTTGTCTTCAGGTTACTTTATAACTCTCTGCAATGCATGGAATGTATGTAGAATACAATTACACGAGATCAAATAAATTTTTATTCTTTGTTTGGGATTAGCGCCATTTTCAATCTTATCTCAGTTATGTTAACCAGTGTTTATGAATTCTGAATATTGACCGACTTGTTCAGCAGGAGTCACTGCCAGCTTTTTCATATGAATCAGAGGTGAATGTGGGACAGAATGTAAATTTGTTACAGAGAATATTATACGACTCGCCTGGGGATCGAACTCCAGAGCGTGCGATCCATAGATCAGCACTGTCCATGTTGAGCAA
Source organism: Mercenaria mercenaria (assembly GCF_021730395.1). Lineage (NCBI taxonomy): Eukaryota > Metazoa > Mollusca > Bivalvia > Venerida > Veneridae > Mercenaria > Mercenaria mercenaria. Next base: position 49,914,342 of record NC_069365.1, on the reverse strand, counting down.
AGCGGGGAGGGATATTTTACCAAATATAAACCACTATAGAGGTACTTGAAAACAAAATATATGTTGAAAACAAAACACATTAATTTGTATTTAATCTAATAATTATTCATATATTTAACTGAATGAAGTTGAATGCGCAACATTTGCCAATATTTTTTTCATAAAGAGCTTGGTGATTAAGCAGAAAATGTCAGATCGCTTTAAACTGCGCTGCAAATCAATGCATCTGTCAGGAAAAACTAATAGCTTATTTTGCTTTAAATAAATGCGTTAGCAATGTTTCCTACATTTCCCTTCTATTTAAATCAATCTCGTTCATTTATATTGAATATGCATGTCAGTCTTCTTGAGAACTTGCTTCACACTTTATGATACTCCAAACATATACTTATAGCATATAAATAGAAGTGAACGTAGTCAATTCGTATCTCTGTATGGAATCATTCCTTGTTTTGACTGTAACCATTGATCTCACAACATGATCCATTTTGGTCTCATAAACCCAATTTGTTCGAAGGAAATCCAATTATGGAACAAACGGCGAAATTCAGAGGCATAAGATGAACCTTTGTCATTTTTCTAGGTTGATTTATTTCAGCAGATGTATATTATCGAATGAGTACATCTTGTATCAGGGAGAAGACCGAAAAAAGCAATTTTGCACACTGAGAGACATCGTAGACTAATATTTGTTCTTATCAGTTTTCAAAGATCTTCGCATTTCCGGGCATGCATGTGGAAGCCAAATTGTTAACTTAAAGAATCTTGGAAGCATTGCCTTTGCCCGAAATTACAAAGCTGAGTTTAGACAGCAGTTTAAACTTTCAACAGCTTGATATTTGTAGATACCAATGCAACAATATAAGGACTTTCATCTGGTGTGTGTACAATGTAGGCATAAAAGAAGTATTAAAGAAGATACTGTTATAGAATGCTCTTCAAGTCTGTATGAAAGGCCCATCAAAATTGACATTTGAAGCTCTGACTGAATGAATTAATTGAAATTTGTTTTTGTTTTGTCGATTTTAACGTCACACCGATACAATTGCAAGTGATATGGCATCTTTCTCATAGAAAGAATCTACACTTCAAGCAAGGTTTTTAACCTAGAGCGGTGTAGGGCAATCGGTTTTATATTGCCGACCTTTACCACTTGAGCTTGAACTTGAAACTGACCAGTGACATAGATGCATTCTGAAATTGTTTCAACTCTCAATTTCATACTCTTTGGTATTGAATTTGATTTGTCTACTAGATATCAGGTATTATGGTATTGTTCCAGAAACGTGTAGATACTTGTTAGAAGTCTATAATGCTATACCTAGAAATCTTTGAATAATTACTTTTCAGACTATAGTTAGCTTCTGACATAATATTTATGCAAGCTTTTCTTTGAAGGATAAATGACCGTAGTAATAGATGGGGTCAGGTTATTACAAAATGAGACAGCTGATATCTTCTACTTTTATCCATAACTATTCCAGCAAAATTTCATAAATGGCACATTTACTTACATTATTATGTAAAAATAACGATTATGTAAAAACATTTTGAGCTTCCTTAAACACACACACTCCTTTCGAAATCAATTCTTGACTCCTTTTCTCGGACCTTCAATATTCATTGTACTATCGAGTTTATACCATCACATGCACGTGCATGTTACATTATTCAGCCTTCATTTTGAACATAATTTTCAAATATTTAAGCCGTAAGAGAATTCATTTTGTTTGCACTTTTCTTGCCGTTCAATCATAAGAGAAGTTGACACATTGGTTCCACTAATGCGTTTTTGAAGCCACTATATTTGTCAAGATTTCTTATGCGAATGAAATGCCAGAGGATAGAATAATGTACTTTACCTGGTAAACACTTCAATTACAGTTGTGCGGTAATTTGTTTTGGTGTCTGGATATTCTGTCATAATAAATCGTGACAAAGATATTGAAATAAATACAGAAATGGAGTACCAGTGTCTATTGAAATAAGATGGGAACACTTTAATATCATGCCAACATTCTGAGCATTGTCTGCAACGGATTAGGGACATATCTCTGCCGAAACTAAATACATTGCGACAACGTTTTATGGAACAATTGTTCTTTTAAGTGATTACTTCTCACACAATCACATTGTACAGTCCGGTCAGCGAGATTGTACTGCTTCCAGCTTGCATTTGTAAAACATTGAAGACAGGGGAATAATTATGTCAGACACATTGTGCTGATTAAGGTTCATATGTAAATTATTCACACAGTCTGCGAGCATTGATCTTTTATGTATTTGATTTGATAATTGGACAATTAGGTATTTTTAATAAGGATACAAATTAATTGCTTTTAAATTAAATATGATCAATCAAAATTGATTTAAAAAGCAATAAAGTCTGGCTTGATATCAAAATTGTGTGGTTGCAGCCATTGTGAAAAAACTTTCAATATTTAAGTAAAATACATAAATATCAGCGCTTTTAAGTGATTACTTATTATGACTTCATTTGATTTGCCTAAAATGGCAGAAAAAAGTATGTACACACACAGTTTTCGTAAAGAACACATTTGTTGCATTATTTATTCATTTTTCGATCCGTAATAAGTATTTCTGAGCATGCACATTTTTAACATTATGTAGCTGCATATATCTATTTTCGTATCAGTAAATATTACAATTCGTCCTGTTAAAAATAGATGTCATATCAGTTTTTACAAAGGTAGTCGTGCTCGATTTTTTTATCTATAAATGATCCTTTTTCATTCTTCGTCTCTTCTTTATATTCAGATATAAACTAGAATGCTTCAAACAGCACTAAGCTTGTCTAACGTAATGCTAAATAAAATTGTGATTGTCGTAAACCGTACGTAACTCAGTACTAGGTAAAATGCAAGGGTAGATTTCTCGGAAGCACAGAGCACCACAACCACAGAACCACACATTTGCAAAGTATTCCCACAACAAAAAGAAGTGTAACGGAAAATATTATAGACGGGTTGCCTCCAAAATCCAGCAAGTACATTTTAATTTCATGCAAAATATAGAAAAAGTGAGAGGAAGGGGTAGAGGGTAGAAGGGGGTGACTAGACTGAATCATTTATATGAAGGATTTTTGTAGGACAGACGTCCTAATAAGCGTGAGCACTTCTAAGAAAAAAAAATACTGTTCAGAGGTGTTTTTCTCTAAAACATGCTGGATTCTACTTACAACAGATTATTATTTTGCTTTAGTTGCCTGATTCTGAAATCGTGGCATTGTCAAATATTTTTCACGAAAATTGCTTAAAGTGATATGGTATATACTATGGATGCGGGACAATAGTAATTTTATGAAATGATGAATAGCAGTTAGGAGGGAGAAGCTAAGACAGTAAATTAACTGTCAAAGTTAGTTATACGGTTATTGTAACCGTATTGACTTTATTTCTTGGACTGATTAGGAAAGCTTTCGAGAATTTTTCTATGCACTACAGAATCTTTTATTGTATTAAAGAGACTTCGTAGAATTTTTCCCTAAGGACAGATTTTAAAAAATATTCAACATATATCTACTTCAATATTTACTCTATCCATTTCAATGATCATTAGGGTATGTCGCCATGCTCGTTTTTTAAGGTATAGACAATAAATGAATTACCACTTTGAAATTCATATCCAAAAATGAAAACAAAGAATTGATGCAATTTTTAAATTAAATATCATGACAAATAAAATATATCGACATTGTTATAATTTTTTTTACTTCTGTATATATAATATTACATAACTGATACAAATAATTATATAAATTCCAAAATTAATACGAAATATTGTTTTATAATTCGAATGGTCCAATACCGTCCGCATTTTACCCAAAAGGAGCATTATTAAGTTACAGGCCGGACACTGCACAAAAGCTTGCACATCAACGACTGCTGGAAATGCCCTCCATCTTACTTATCAGTGAAGGCAAATTGAGTAAATGAAGTTTTAGGGCTTATACACAGTAAAACCTTCTACCTCGAAAAGATTTAGGGAATACTGGCTCGAACTCAAGCGCTAAATATATTTTATGTGAAGCAAAAATTGAGCCGCCACTTGATTCAAACTGTCATATCCAGACCTGGAGAAATATTTGAACAAGATGAAAGAATCTGTTTATCACATGCAGGGTTAAACAAAATACACTTAAAAGCATGGCAGAATTGAAAACAATATCAACCATTTGTTGATTGAATCATCTGTCAGATTGAATGGTATCATCGTTTTTATCCCAAGACTTTCATCTTCTCAAGCATACTGTACTGTTTATACTAGTTAGATGTGTTGACCGCAGCCTGTTTTATTTTCAGTTTAGTTATAACTAGTTACAATATGCAATTAACATCGGTAATATTAAACTATATTTTGTTTGTTTAAGCGCCGTTTTTTTTGTATATCAGTTAAGAAACTACGATCAGTTAACCTAACCTGTGCTTCTAGAATCTACTAACATGTGTACCGTAAGTAACTGACATCTTCTCCACATTCATTAGAGGTGGAACGGATGACTTCAGACGCAATGTCTTTTATCAAATTATCACTGAGAACACACAACTCGCCTGGTGACCGAACTCAGATCCACACGATCCACAGATTTGCAACGTCCCTACAGAGCTAAACAGGTGGACCAAATGAGATTGTACTTGATGTAGAACAAATATGATATCTGAAAACATGCCTCAGTTTTCTGTTTGATCCCATATTTAGTAAGACTTTTGTCCGAGTTAAGTTAACAAATAAAAAAAAATCTTTCTGCTGTAATTCCAATATCGGTTATTTATCAATTCAAGCAATATGATTGGTTTAGCCCAGATCTTTTAGACTTCGATACCCACCTTGTCCATCATTGTGTAACGTATACGCGTATTCTAGCTTTGCGTCAATGCCGAAACCAATAGCATTTATATTCAATGATGAACTTGTTTACTTGGTATTACAAGAATTAAACTGGCTATAATAAATAATTTTCCCTCCAAGCATCCTCCTTCATAAATATTGAAAAAGCATGCCGATCTTCTTAAGAAAAGCCCTTGCAGCTTATACTTCAAGCGTGTAATATGTTCTCTTAAAGAGAAAGGAAAGAATCCATTTCTTATCATTGTATGGAATCATTCTTGTTTTGACAGTAACTATTGATCTCATAACAGGAGCCATTTTGGTCTCATAAACCCAATTTGTTCGTAGAAAATCCAATTATAGACCAAATGGCGAAATGTGGAGGCCCAGGATGAACTTTTGTCATTTTACCGGGATGATTTATTTCAGCAGCTGTGTACAATCGGAGGAGTGAACCATTTATTAGGGTATACACGTACAGATGACGACCGATAGAAAAACAATTTTGTACACTGAGAAAAAACGTGGAGTAATATTTGTTCTCATCAGTCTCAATTGATTTTGTTATTTCCTATCATATAAGTTGAAGCCAAGTTTTAAATTAAAAGAAAGTTAAATGCAGAAGCATCCGAGAGTATTCAGCTCAGTTTATAGACTAGTGGCTGACTGGTTGATTTTGAGCTTAAAGCTGAATTCTTGAGCAGCATAATGTCAAGTTATTTAAAGCAGAAAATACTGAAAGCTTATCTATCTGTGTTTTGAAAAGCCACACTGTTTCATTGCAGTTCAGTAAATACTGATGTACAGCGTGGTTATCACATTGTTTAGGAAACGATCGGGCAATAGTAAGAGATCAATACATATTAAAGCAATTTCTTGTTTTTCAGGCTTTAGTTTTACATAACCTGATGTTTTGGGGAATAAACAAATTGAATATATATTGAATTCATTTAACTACAGAGGGATGATTGATCGAAATATTGTAGTAATAAATAATGTCAGGGAAAATATGAGAAATCTTAGTTGTGTCTTCCTTTTTTACAATTGGTCTTGGAGGAGAACTCATAAAGAGTCATCACATACCCAACCACCTATGTGAAAACATTCGGAACTTCCCTTTACTGCACATCATCCCCTCGAAACTGTGATCGATGCCTGAATCTTTTATTTTGATAGAATTAAAATATAAATAGCTGTATCTAGTATTTGCCATTATGTAAAGTCTTGCGTCTTGGAAATGATATTTAATTATTTAGACCACAGCGAACATTTCTTTCTTTTACACATTTGTTAAATTGTCTACTTTAAAATTTGGGATACATTTACTTCAGGTTGCTTTCCCTAGAGAAAGTCAGACAAAACTGGATACAACTTTATACATCTTACATGAATGCAAGTATTAGATGAATTTACAAATACTTAGAAACACTCTTATTGTAACACTTCAGATATAGATTACTGTTTGTTTCTGTCATCGGTAAACGTTCTAAAGATCCATTGTCATAACAAACCGTATTAAATACAATTGAAACCCGATATTTCGAACTCGCTTATCCCAATATTCCGGTTATCTCGAAGATATTTTCAAGTCCCGTCCAGAAAATATCTTTCAAGTCCAATTTCGGTTATCTCGTAAGTAAACCCTCGTTCCATTGGAATTTGAGATACCGAGTTTCAACTATTAAAATGTAAGCAGATAGGAAATATCATTGCCCCTAAAAATTGGATAAATTCGTCTATAACTGATTCTCGGAAATGTGAAGATAAACAATAAAACTGCTGTGCCTAAACCAACTACACTGAGACATTTTTCTGTGGAATAATGTTTCCATTATGTCTTTACTTCATCACGCAATCACACTGAATAATCTGATAGATGTTTAGATTTGTCATTTGTCTATATTTTCCACTGTCGGTTTGCATTTGTAATTAAAAAACAAAGCATGAGGGAATGTCAGACACATTAAAGTTCGTGTGTAAACAGTTTAAAATCTCTTGTATATAACTGCTTACTGTTGTACTTGATCTTTTGAACAGTTAAGTGCTTTTTGATTATCCAACACTTTAAGCTTATTGCTTCTTTAAAAGAATTTGAATATTATTTGATGCGCCACCACTGGTCCATATACATTAAATATTTCAGCAAATTTCAGAAAATAAGTCCACGGTAATTTAAGGTAATTACTGAGTTTGCAATCTTTGTTTTATTTGTCAGAGATTGACGTCTCTGTCTTTAATCGTTAAACATGTATTTTATTAGGTGGTAATGTAACTACAATTATTATTTATACTTAAAATTTATACACAATATTAATCTATCTTTGTGCTTTCAGTATAGTGCTTTAAATAGTGTTAACTTTACAGACAGACAGAGAGACCCATGCCATCACATTGAACGTTTTTTTTTCTTTGTTGCTTTTCTTTTGTGCTGTTTTTTTTCATCATGAAATAGTGTTTTTATTTTCATTACTTTATTTTCTCTTATAAACACTGTATATGCGCCATCTGCTGTTAATTATTGCTCGAGTCTATATGATGTTATTTTTGTGTTCGTTTTTCCTATCTATAGCTTAAGGGAAGGACAGTCTCTAATGTTGTCAGAACTTGTTGTCCGACCTTTTTGCCCTTTTATTATGTATGTTGGAATTGTTAATGTAATAACTTCATATCAAAGAGTAATAAAATATGATTAAATCAATACTGTTTACAAAAATGTATTTCCTTTGTGGAATAAAACAAATATGTACTTTAATCGTTTTCTTACACGCTCATTTTGCCTCGTGTAATCCAATTAAACAAATAGTCCAATATCAAAATAAAATTGGGCTCCACGCAGGAAAGTCAGTACTGAGCCGCATTGAAATAGAAGTGCTTCGTGTACAAAGGAGTAACGTCATGGTAGTGTTTTAACCTCACATACAATTTCGACATTTCTCTCTATGAAATGTCTGCTTTCGTTAAAGAATATATTTTCCTTTTCTTACTTGGTTCTGCATCTGTGACAGTGTAATGTATCATGTTATATGAAAAGTATTAAAAGGATGAGCTATAAAAGACGAAATAGAGATAATTGTAATTTTGCGACTTGATGGATTGGAAGTTTGTAGAGGTTTGCATTTTTCTCCTGTGAATAGACTATGTAAACATTATACATACGCCGAAAGTAGACAAAACGGTCAAAACGTTAACTTGTATATTTGACCTGATGCATCTTTGTAGCAACTGATATTCTTGAGAAAAATATGTGGTATGAGGTCAAGAACTTTATGCTGGAATTGCAAAGTAATCACAGAAGATCCGAATGTCTACAGTACGATGTGCCAATCCCATGAACATTTTTCAAGCCTGATGCATGGTTTTGAGATCATAATCAATAAACGTTTTGTTGATGAGATCTGTACGAATCCTATTTTAGAGTAAAATTGCTTTTGTTATACCTTGCCTAACTTCTACGTCAAGACATAGAATAGTCACCATGTCTTTTTTTTTTTTTTGCTTTAGTCGCTAGTTGTAATTCCCTCTCGTATTGATATCTGCAACATATGTCAACACTAGGATTTGTCAACTATTTCACTTTTGAATGCAATTCCCAGTACAATTTATTGCGACAGATCAACGTTCATGCTTAAAATAAAATTTAAAATAAAGTTGCTACACTCTAGATATGTTTCGCCAAATTAAGCTGTTGCTTAGTTTGTTAAACCGTTGAAATAGGAAAAGCCAAAACAAACCCATCTGTAGCTTAGCCTTTAATTGATGACATGTTTTTATTATAAAATGTGAGTTCTTAATACTTTTGTACAAAACCAATTGTACTTGCAACATTGTCGCCTTTTATTCTTTCCATTTAGAGCATGCTTTCTCTAAAATGACGAGAACGTTCATATTTTATTATGTGCATGTCTCTTCAGAAATGTACATACTTTTCTGAAGGATTGAATTACACCACGCTCTTATATTTTTATATAACTACAACTTCAAACAAAGAATAAAATGCAGTTTGTTTTTGGAATTCAGTACAGTTATTCTCCACTGATTGAAATTTAATAATGCAAGCAATTTGCATATTTCGTAATTTAATTCCGTTTCACAAAGCTAAACATTGCTTTCATTTTAGAAAAAAAAATACTGCAAATATTCTCAGATATTATAATTATTGTGTTTTTTCTTTCCAGCAGTGTCTAGTACTGAACTTCATTGACCAGCCATTTTCCTATGCTTCTAGGGAATGGACATCATTTTGCAGAATTTGTACAACAGGTTAGGATTTCCGTATAAGACACAAATGGTGTTATATGCAAATAATCTGCTGTTAATTTAAATGGAGTCGGTAAATGGTTAAGGTAAATCAGGAAGAGACAGGGGCCTATTGCTGAACCTTGAGGAACTGCAGCGAGAACAGGTAGAGTGCATGAGGGACAGCCGTCAACAACGACACTTTGGGAATTGTCTTTGAGTAATGACTTTGTGCTCTGTGATGCTAATGGATTGACTCCACGTGGAGTTTATGTATTATTTTATTGTGGCCAACCTTGTCGAAAACGTTAGCAAAGTGCAACACAATGATTGCCAGTTTGCTGGCCATTCTCTAGATTCTCGCAGACCTCTTGTGTAAAAGTTATAAGTTTTGTTTCACAGATAAGCTCTTAATTGAAACAGTATTGGTTATGACTGAAGAGATCATTTCTGTCAAAGTAGGACGTGATGTTAGAAACTGAAATATGTTCCATCATTTCACAGGCAATGCATGTTAAGGATATAGGCCTATAGTTGCTAGCCTCGAATTTTTGCCCTTCCTTGTATACTGGATCAATGCGACTTCATTCTTCCATCTATTGGGACTTGACCAATTTTAAGCGATAGTTTGAATATATATTTTTATGACTAGTGCTGTCCTTTGGTTAATCTGTTTTTAAAATTAGTAGTCTTGCAGAGGCTTTATTAGGATTTCACCCCTTCAATAACTTAACCATGCTATTTCCAAATCTTGTTCCTTAAAATGGGATTACGCACTTCATTGTACATGAGATGAAGTTTAACCAAAGATAAATGAAATCTTAAAGAGAGAAGACCCGCGGATGAGGCTTGATATTGTTGTATCGTAATGTAAGTAAGTCGTTGGTCTTCTAGGACCACCCTAGTACGGATGAGGCTTGATATTGTTGTATCGTAATGTAAGTAAGTCGTTGGTCTTCTAGGACCACCCTAGTATTGAGTGCAAAGGAAAATTTCGTGTCCCAAATTCGGGTAAAAACTGATATTTTCTATGCACATATATATATAATCATGTATAAGAAATGTCCATTATGGCACTAAATTTAGCGTCCTGCTGCTCCCCAATTGAATGTGTCATTTCAAAAGTCTACAGTATGATACCTTTCTATCATATTTCTGCCGATCACAAGGCCCAGGAGAAAAACATGCGTGTGAAAAAGATACGAGCACTCGAGACCTTGGCTTCGTATTGTCATGGCGTAATTTAATACCCAGGAGATCGAATTAGGGCATATGTCTCTTGTTTGTGAAACGGTGTTATTCAAAGAAGGATGGTTGTTGGAATAAGGAGTTTGCATACTGGGTGTGACATTGCGGGATCAAATATATTAGATTCCTTATGAGTATGAGATTATCATGATAAGTTTCAACAAGATAATACTGCGATTTTCAATGGATTGCCAGTTTAGTTCTTTAAGGTGATACTGCTTGTTTGATTATAGTTGTTGCATACATTTGATCTGCTGATAGTTATACTCGTTGAACCTTATGTGAAGAATGTCAGATGGTAGTGCAGCATTCAAGTTCTAGTCGGACATAAAGGTGTTATATGCTGTTTCTTTGACTTTTCTGATTGTTGTTTTGACATTTCTCTTGCTGATTCTGTGAAAGTTCTTTACTTTTGCACTTATGATATTTGTGTGTTTTGACCAACTGAGATCTTGTTTGAAGTGACGCCGGTGTATTTTGTTCATTCTATTAATTTGATCATTATGTTATGTAATATAATAATCAATTACAATTGTTCGCATTACTAAAGTCTTTTCCTGCATATCGCATAACATCAACTGAAGTTTTACAATAAAATTAACTGCATTTCACAAATGGTTAGCTCATGATATCTGGCAAAAATGAATAATACATGTAACTAAGACTTTAATTCATTCAAATGCATTTAACGGTTTATTGTTTTAGAAAGCATTTTGTGGCATATCAAAAGTTCCGTTTAAATTCAGAAACAATTTCAAACTGATTTCCTCTGGTATTATAGATACAGTATTAAAATATAGGACTTTTATACTAAAAAGATATAAAATATTGTACATGTAACATTGCAGTCTTATTGCATTCAGTTGATGTATCAGATACACTGTGATAACATATTTTGTTCAATCATTATGATAATTGTATATCGAACACCAGTTTGCCTCTCATCGTGGTAGATTCGAAGCCTCGCTTAGGGTGTAGAACTATTTCATGTGAGAAAGCAATCCAGATGGCTTACCTTAGGATATTGTTTTATCCAGGTATCCGCTTGTGCCTGAAATAATGCCCGGAAAGACATCTGTTATATTCGTCCACTATCAAAAGCTGGAAAGTTTAACATAAAATAAAAAAGACGAAGCAAAAACAAAGTAACAAACAACCGAACAGATAGACAAAGAAACAGTATATCCAATATCATTATAGGATGTAAAGCTATAAACGGATGATTTAAATGATATTGAGTTTATTTTGATGAACCAGATTCTCTTTGGCCATCAACGTTTGAACGTCAGAAACTTCTACTAAACATCATTTGGAAGCATAGAACGCAACCAAGCAACATAATAGCAGACTCGGTTTGACTGAGTCTGTTCATGAGGGAGAACCAATGTGCAACACCTCTCAAGCTCCATAGTACTGGGTTAAGCGGTATTCGTTTACTGTGAAAATGTGTGTTCTCCATAATCGCAAAGGACTAGGAAGTATAACAATACTGAGTCCAATATGGTAATACTTTTTACCGACGCCACACGACACGTAAAGACTGCTGTTGTGGTAGTTAATAAAACCCGAAAAAAAACATTCCTTTGAAGCATAGAACATGATAGCAGACTGTATTCAAGTTGCCTTCAGTGTGTGTTTCTTTAATGTATATTGATGAAAAAAATGCAGAGATGCTTGTATCAGGGAGAAGACCGAAAAAAAGCAATTTTGCACACTGAGAGACATCGTAGACTAATATTTGTTCTTATCAGTTTTCAAAGATCTACGTATTTCCGAGTATTTTCATTTGATTTGCCTATAATGGCAGAAAAAGGTATGTATACAAACTTTATTCGTAAAGAACACCTTGGTTGCATTATTTATTCATTACTCGATCCGTAATAAGTATTCCTAAACCTGCACATTTTTAACATATGACGCTGCATATATATTTTTTTTCGTATCAGTGAATTTTACAATACGATATATCATTATATGATATCAGTTTTTACAAAGGTATTCATGTGCGATTTCTTTCTCTGTAAAACCCATTTTTCATTCCTTCAGAAGTATTACATTATGAACAAATTATAGAAGCGAGTCATGAATATTAATAAAAGATGTCCGTGTGCTCGCATGATACAGGATAAGATTTCAACAGAATACAATATGGAATTTGTTTTCGGCCTGTTCGTATTTACTTGCGAAACGCAAGACTTTTAGGTTTTGTTTGGTTACACCGTCACAATTATTGGTCAATTGGCGACTTTTGATGATAAAGACCCTAGGTGCTCCTTCGTACATTGTTTCGGCTATTGTTTGAGTAATTGTCAGTATTTTGAAATATATTCTATGATATGCGTCTCTTTTTTATATTGAGATATAATCTAGGATGCTTCAAATAGCATTAAGCTTGTCTAACGTACTGTGTAATGAAATTTTGATTGTCGTATTCTCGGGGCATGAATTTCCGGGAAAATATATCGTGTAGTGTTCAGTTTTGCCCTAAACCATATGATATACATAACTCAGTACTAGCTAAATTTGACTAGACTGCATCATTTATATAATATGAAGTACTTTCGTATGACCGACGTCCGAATAAGCGAGAGCAATTCTAAGAAAATCATGTTCAGAGGTGCTTTTCTCTAAAAAAAATGTTGAATTCTATTTACAATAGATTATTATTTTGCTTTTGTTGTCTGATTCTGAATTCGTGGCATTGTCAATACGGTACACGAAAAGTCCTAAAAATGATATGGTATATTCTGTGGATGAGGGACAATGGAAATTTTGTGAAATTATGAATAGCAGTTAGGAGGGAGATACTAAAGACAGTAAATAAACTGCCAAAGTTAGTTATACGGTTATTGTAACCGTATTGACTTTATTTCTTGGACTGACTAAGAAAGTTTTAAGAATTTTTCTATGCACTACAGAATCGTTTAGTTTATTAAGTAGAATTTAGTAGAATTTTTCCCTACGGACAGAGTTTTAAAAAAATCTACATATATCTACTTCAATATTTACTCTATCAGTGATCATTAAGGTATATCATCATGGTCGTGTTTAAGGTATAGACAGAATAAAAGAATTATCACTTAAAAATTCATATTCAAATATGAAAACCAAGAACTAATGCAACTTTTGAATTAAATTTCATGATAAATAAAATATACTAACATTGTTTTAAAATTTTTACTTCTGTACATATAATATTACATTACATAACTGATACAAATAATTATATAAATTCCAAAATTAATAAGAAATATTGTTCTCTATTATTTATTTTCGGCAACATTTCTTGTGATCGAGATAAAAAAATGCAGCAAAAATATACATTTCAATCAGTAATAGCAATAACAATCATATCTGCAGTTTCCTTACTTTTACGTCTCTTTACTTGTAAACAGGCATCTCTTTCTCATTACATTCGGATATTGAGAGTTTACCTGCTGAAACAATATCATTCGAATAATTCGATTTGTCTGATACCGTCCGCAATTATTCTTCATATTTTATCCCAAAGGAGAATCATTAAGTTACAGACCGGTCACTGAGAAAAAGGTTGCACAGCAACGACTCCTAGAAATGCTCTTCATCTTACTTATCAGTGAAGGCAAATTGAGTAATTGAAGTTTTAGGGTTTATACACTGTAAAACCTTTACCTCGAAAAGACTTAGCGAATAATGGCTCGAATTCAAACGCCAAATATAATTCATGTGAATTCAAACTGTCATATCCAGACCTGGAGTAATATTTGAACAAGATGAAAGGATCTGTTTATCACACGCAAGGTTAAACAGAATACACTTAAAAGCAAGGCAGAATTGAAAAAAAAACACACAACTATTTGTTGACTGAATCACTTCTTAACTTATATGGTATCATCGTCTTTCCCCAAGACTCCAATCTTCTCACGCATAATGTCATATTTATACTAGTTAGATGTGTTGCCTGCAGGCTGTCTTATTTTCTAATTTGTTATAATTATTTACAATATAATATACAAACAACTGACATTGGTAAAATAAAACTACAATTTGTTTGTTTGAGTTAAGCGCCGATTTTCAATAGTATATCAGCTACGACGGAAAGTTCACATAATCTGTGCTCCTAGAATCTGTAGCAGCACTTACATATGTACCGTAAGTAACTGACATCTTCTCCACATTCATTAGAGGTGGAACGAATGACCTCAGACACGACGTCTCCTATCAAATTATCACTGAGAACACACAATTCGCCAGAGGACCGAACACAGATCCACACGATTCACAAATCTGCAATCTCCCTACTGAACTAAATAGGTGGACCAAATGAGATTGTACTTGATATAGAACAAATATTATATCTGAAAACATGAGCAAGATTTTTGTCCGAGTTAAGTTGACGAATGAGAAATATTTCTTTCTGCAGTAATTCCAAGATCTGTTATCTATCAATTCAAGCAATATGACTGGTTTAGCCAAGACCTTTTAGACTTTAATACCCACCTTGTTCATTATTGTGTAATTCATATGCGTATTCTAGCTTTGCGTCAATGCCGAAACCGATAGCATTTTCATTAATATTGAAAAAACATGCCGATCGTCTTAAGAAAAGCTCTCGCAAACAAACACTTAAATGCAGTGACCGCGATTATTCAGCTCAGTTTAAAGACTAGTAACTGACTGGTTGATTTTGAGCTTAAAGCTGAATCCTTGAGCCTTGAGCATAATGTACAGTTATTTAAAGCAGAAAATCTACCTGTGTTTCACGTGGTTGTCACATTGTGTAGGAAACGATCAAGCACTTGTAAGAAATCAATACATTTTAAAGCAATTTCTTTTTTTTCAGGTTTTTGTTTTTGTCTCGTAATGTTTTGGAATAATTTTTTTGATATACATTGTATATCAAATTTTTATAACTGTAATATTGTAGTAATAAATAGAAAAAATAGGAGAAATCTTAGTTGTATCTTCCTTTTTTTACAATCTGTTTTTGGAGGAAAAGGGTCATCGCATACACCACCACCTATGTGAAAACACCCGGAACTTCTCTTTACTCCACATCATACCCTCGAAACGGTGATCGATGCCTGAATCTTTTATTTTGATAGAATTTAAATATAGATAGCTTTATCTAGTATAAAAATGCGTCTTAAAAATGATATTCAAGTATTTAAACCGCATCGGACATTTTATTCTATTGCAAATTTGATTGAATTTTCTCTTGTTTATAATGCTTACTGTTGTACTTGATATTTTATAAAAGAACAATTAAGTGCTTTTTGATTATCCAACAATTTAAGCTTCTTGCTTCTTTAAAAGAATTTGACACATTTAAAGGCCATATACTGTTTGATGCGCCACCACTGGTCTAAATACATAAAATATTTCAACAAATTTCAAAACATAAGTCCACGGTAATTTAAGGTAATTACTAAGTTTGCAATCTTTGTTTTATCTGTCAGAGATTGACATCTCTGCCTTTAATCGTTAAACATGTATTTCATTAGGCGGCAATGTATCTACAATTATATCCACACACGATATTAATCTCTCTTTGTACTTTCAGTATTGTGCTTTTAAAACTAGACTGCTTTCAATAGTCCAACAGTTCTGAAGTTAAATATTTAGATGTTTTTCTATAAAATGTATGCTTTTGTTATGATATATATTTTCCTTTTCTGACTTGACAGTATAGCGTATCATGCTTTAAGAAAATTGTTAAAATGATGGGCTGTAAAAAACGAAGAGATAATGGAAATTTTGCGACTTGATGGATTATGAAGTAAGAGTAGAAGTATGTATTTTCCTTAATATGCGAATTGACTATTGAAACATTTTAACATGAGGAAACCTGTATTAGTGACAAAACAATCAAAATATAGATACCAAATATTCATGTGGAACATTTTTTTATCTTTCAAATCTAAAACATTGAAGTAATTAAATCAAGATTTACAATGATTTTAAGTAAATCATCGAAGGCATTTTGAAACATGACGTTAAGTACGTCATGAAAGCAGTATGACGTCGCCGTGCATGGCGTGTCTTTTTCAAGTCATTTAAAGCAATAAAGTTTGCGTATCACTTACTAGATATCATGCGTTTGAATATTTAGGAACAGTTTAAAATGATTTTACTGAAAAATAACTGAATTGTATATATTTGGTATCATCACGGGCCTTTTATCTACACACCACTATATTTTCATTATGCATTGGTGCTTTGGGATTTACGTTGCCACGACAACACAAATGACATTTAGTTTCTGCATTTTCCAGTATTTTAGACTACTTATTTTGCAATATTAACGATATGTTACTAATACAGGTTTTCTCATGGAACGGCATATTATACATTTTGTCTTAGGTGACATAATATACTTGTACATCAAACTAGCTAATAAACGAATGCAAATGAACAATTAAAATTTAAGTTACAACAGTAAACTTTTATCAAGCAACACGTGTTTCTGCGAACGTAGACATAATTGTGAGTTAAGAAAACTCATATTTCGAAGCAAAATAAAAAAATAGAGAAAAAAGTTATAACTGTGAAACAAAGAAACTCTAAGTTTGCGTTCTTAAAGCTTACAGATGACCGCAGATATATCTGTAAATGTGGCGAAATCGGTATGTAAACAAAACAGTAGCCACTAAGAAATTAACTTGAGGTTGAATACGTTAAAAGTAGACAAAAAAACATAACGTTGTATATTTTTGTATCAACTGATATCCTCGAGGAAAATCCGTGGTATGAGGCTAAAGCATTTACACTGGAACTGCAAAATAATCAAGAAGGTCAGAATGTATACAGAAAAGACTCGTGAACATTTTTCAAGCCTGATGTATGGTTTTGAGATCTTAATAAAAACTGTCTGATTGTGCGATCCTTTTGTAACATAAATAATATATTGCCTTTATTATTTTAAACCCATGTAAAAATATGCAATATTTTTATTGTTATTATATAATTTTCTGTTTGTGGATCACTGACCTTATGGGTATTTATAATTATTTTGATAATTGTATATCCAACGCCAATTAGCCCCTCAACGCTGCGGGTTCAAAACCTCGCCTGGGGTTGTAGAATTCTTTCATGTGAGGAAGCCATACAGATGGTTAACCTAAAGTTATTGTTTTACTTCGGTGCCCGCTTGTGCTTGAAATAATGCCCGGAAAGACACCTACGACATTCGTCCACTATCAAAAGCTTAAAAGTCGCCACATAAGATGAAAAGGACACAGAAAAAACAAACGAACAAACAAACAAACATACATACAAACAGAAAAACAGTATATCCAATATCATTCACGTACCTAAAGCTGTATATGCATACGTTTAGCAAACGGAAGATTTAAATAATAATGAATTTAGTTTGCTTAACCAGTTCTCCATTGGCCATCAACGTTTTAAAGTCAGAAACTTCTAAATGATAAAATGTGAAAAGATCCTTTGGCAGCATAGAACGGAACCAAATAAAAAACACAATTATAGCAGACTCAGTTTGATTGAGTCTATTCATGTAAAGTAATAAAATGAGCAACACCTATCACGCACCCTATCTCCGGCTTAAGCGGTATTCATAACAGAAAAAATTGAGTGTTCCCCATGATTTCAAAGGACCAGAAAATATAACAACACCGAGTACAAGTACATTGAGACTTTTTACAGCCACCGCACGACACTTAAAAACAGTCAGTAAATAAAATTTGTGAAAAGATTCCTTAGAAGCACAGAACGCAGCCAAGATACATAATAGCAGACTCGGTTTGATTGAGTCTGTACTTTAAAATGGAATATGCTGCCATAAATTTGTATATTCTAGATGTGTACTGACGAAAACTTGCAGTGATGTCTATAGCTGCAGAATGCACTTTCATGCAAAGTTTCATAAGTATTAGTCTTAATTCAGTGCTGACGAAGGAAAATGAAAATTTAGCATTTATAATCTAAGTTTCAGATTTTAGACTTGTTATAAACATCAGCCCTATTTATGTTATCAGTGTCTTTGATGTCTAATATATACAGTCTTAGTAAAGTGCACGATCTTCAACATGAATGATGCCTAGTTTTTATATTTTGTGTTCGGTTTAACGTGTCTTTCTGCAGTAATACCAATATCTGTTATCTATCAATATAGGCAATATGACTGGTTTAGCCTAGAATATTTGAACTTCGTTGAACACCTTGTTTATCATTTTGTAATTCATGTGCCTATTTCAGCTTTGCATCAATGCTGAAACTGATAGCAGTTATATTCGAAAAACGACGTTAACTTTCTTATGAAACAAACGTGATTAAAAAAATATGATAAAAAGCTGTTCTTGGACTTTTTCATACAGAGAATAAATCATTAAAAGATAAACAAAATAAGGACGTAAATTTGTTTACTCGGATTTACAAGGATTAAACTGATTGTAAATGCTTTTCATTCAAATCATCCTCGTTCATTAATATTGAAAGAGCAAGTCGATCTTCATATGAATGCGTATAATTTTCTCACATAAAGAGAAAGGAAAGAATCACTGTCTTATCTCTGTATGAAATCATTCCTGTTTTGACGGTAATTATTGATTTCATAACAGGAGCCATTTTGTTCTCATAAACCCAATTTGTCCGTAGAAAATCCAATTATAGAACAAACGGCGAAATGTGGAGGCCTAGGATGAACTTTTGTCATTATTCTGGGATGAATTATTTCAGCAGTTGTATACAATCGGAGGAGAGAACCATTTATTAGGGTCTACACGTGCAGATGATCACCGATAGAAAAAAACAATTTCGTACATTGAGAGAAAAACGTGGAGTATTATTTGTTCTCATCAGACTCAATCGATTTTGTTATTTCCTAGCAAGTGAGCAGAAGCAAAGTAATTAATTTAAAACAAACTTAAATGCAGTTGCGTCCAAGACTATTTAGCTCTGTTTAAAGACTAGTTACTGACTGGATGATTTTGAACTTAAAGCTGAATACAGCTGAACCTTAAGCATATGTCCAGTTATTTAAAACAGAAAAAATACCAAAAGCTAAATATCTATATATGTTTTGAAAAGCCACACTGTTTAATGCAGTTCTGTCAATAATAATATATAGTGTAGTTATCACATCGGGCACTTGTAAGAAACCAATACATTTAAACAATTTCATTTTTCAGGCTTTTTGTTTTACCAAACCTGGTGTTTTTGGAATAAACAAATTGAATATATATATCAAATTTCTGTAACTACAGAAAGATGATTGATAGCAATATCGTAGTAGTAATAAATGTGTCAGAGAAAATAAATCTTAGTTGTATCTTCCTGTCTTTGGAGGAAAACTCAATAAGGGTCATCACATATACCACTGTCTATGTGAAAACATACGGGACTTCACATTACTACACATCATTCCCTCGAAACGGTAATCGATGCCTGAATCTTTTGTTTTTGGTAGAATTTAAATGTAAATAGATTTATTTAGTATTTACCATAGTATTTACCATTATAAGCAGTTTTGATATTTAAGTATTCAGACTGCATCGGACATTTTTTTCTATTGCACATTGCTTGAATTTTCTTCTTTTAGGAATTCATTTACTTCAGGGTGCTTTCCCGAAATGAGAGAAAGTCAGACATAATTGGATATAACTTTATACATCTTACATGAATGCAAGTACTAGATGAATTTACAAATACTTGGAAACGCTCTAATTGCACCACTTCAGATATAGATTTACTGTTTGTTTCTGGCATCGGTAAACGTGCTAAAGATATAACCATTGTCATGAAAGTCCGTATAAGAAACAGTTGAAATCCGATATTTCGAATTCGCTTATCTCAAAATTCTGGTTATCTCGAAGATATTTTCAAGTCCCGTCCAGAAAATATCATTTAAGTCGAATTTCGGTTATCTCGTTAGTAAACCCTCATTCCCTTGGAATTTGGGATATCGAGTTTCAACTATATATCAAAATAAAAGCCGATAGTGAATATCATTGTTCCTAACATTTCTAACATTTCGATTGGGGAAACTGGAAAAAACACGCTTGAAAACTTGGTCTTTAACTGATTCTCGGAAATGTGAAGATAATCAATAAAACTGTTGTGTCTAAACCAACTACACTGAGACATTTTTCTGTGGAATAATGTTTCCATTATGTCTTTACTTCATCACGCAATCACACTGAATAATCGGATAGATGTTTAGGTTTGTCATTTGTCTATATTTTCCAGTGTCTGTTTGCATTTGTAATAAAACGAACAAAGCAAGCGGAAATGTCAGTTACATTAAAGTCTGCGTGTAAACAGTTTAAAATCTCTTGTATATAACTGCTTACTGTTGTACTTGATCTTTTATGAAAGAACAATTAAGTGTTTTCGATTATTCAACAATTTAAGCTTATTGCTTCTTTAAATGAATTTGACATCTTTAATGGCAATATTATTTGATGTGCTATCAGTGGTCTATATATATAAAATAGTCCAGCTGATTTCAGAAAAAAAAATCCACGGTGATTTAAGGTTATTACTAATTTTCAATCTCCATTTCATTTGTCAGAGACTGACGTCTCTGCCTTTAAATGTCAAACATTTATATTACACTCCAAATCTATACACAATATTAACCTCTCTTTGTACTTTTGTATACAAAAATGTATTTCCAATGTTGAGTCCAAATATTGCTTAATATTGGACTACACGAGTTAAATAAATATGTACTTTAATCGTTTTCTTACACGCTCATTTTGCCTCGTGTAAACCAACCAATATTGAAACAATCTTGGGCTCCACGAATAAAGCACAGCAGTGAGCCACATTGAAATAGGAGTGCTTCGAGTACAAAGGAGTGACGTCATAGTAGTATTTTAACCTATTTTTCTCTATGAAATGCCTGCGTTCGTTATAATATATCTTTTCCTTGTCTGACTTGATAGTGTAGTGTATCATGTTATACGAAAATTGTTAAAAGAATTGGCTATAGTGAACGAAATAGAGAAAATGGTACTTCATGGATTTGAAGTTAGTGTAGACGTATGCATTTTTCTCTTGTGAATTGACTATTGAAGCATTATATATATCGTAGACAAAAAGATCATAACGTTAACAGATATATTTGACCTGATGCATCTTTGTAGAAACTAATATTCTTGAGGCAAATACGTGGTATGAGGCCAAACACGTTATGCTGGAATTGTAATGTAATCACACAAGATCCGAACGTCTACAGTAAGATGTGCCAAACTCGTGAACATTTTTCAAGCCTTATGCATTTTGAGATCATAATCAATAACCTTTTTGATGATGCGATATATATGAATACTATTTTAGAGTAATATATTGCCTTTGTTGTTCCTAAGTTATACATGTCAAGATATGAAATAGTCTCCATGTCTTTATTTGCTTTAGACGCTTGTTGTAATTCCCTCTCGTATTAATATCTGCACTGTATATCATCACTAGAATTTGTCAACTATTTCACTTTTGAATGCAATTCCCAGTACAACAAAACTATAGTGACAGATCAATGTTCGTGTTTAAATGTAAAATAAAGTTGCTACTCCCTAGATATATTTTTACCAAATTAAGCTGTTGCTTAGTTTGTTAAAACGTTGAAACACGAAAAGCAAAAACAAACCCATCTGTAGCTTAGGTTTTAATTGATGACATGTTTTATTATAAAATGCTAGTTCTTTATACTCTTGTACAAAACCAATTGTACTTGCAGCAGTGTAGCCTTTTATTCTTCGAATCTCTAAAATTATGAAAAAGTTCATATATATTTGTGTGTATGCCTCTTAAGAAATGTATATACTTTTCTGAAGGACTGAATTACACAACGCTCTTATCTTTTGTTTTATAACTACAACTTCAAACAAAGGATAAAATGCAGTTTGTTTTTGGAAATCTACAAGAACAGTAACTCTCCACTGATTGAAATTTCATAATGCACGCAATTTGCCTATTTCGTAATTCAATTCCGTTTCACCGAAAGCTACACATTTCTTTTATTTTAGAGAAAATTATTGCAAAAATCCATAAATCTAATAAGGGAAAGTTGGTCCGATTTAATATTAAAGTTATTATCGCAGTTGTTCTTTGGATGTGTTATGGGTGCACTCTGCTTCCAGGAAATCTACTGTAAAGTTTTATCTCTCTTGTTTCTGTTTTTTCTATTATTTTAATAACCCCACCCTAGAAACTTGCAAGCTTGTTTTAACACATATTTAAAGCGTCATCCAGTTTTTGCTGTGCATGTACTTAATCCATTACAACAGTTCGCATGATTAAAGTGTTTTTCCTGCATATCGCATAACATCAACAGAAGTTTTACAGTAAAATTAATTGCATTTTACAAATGGTTAACTCAAGATAACTGGCAAAAATGAATAATACATGTAACTAAGTCTTTAATTCATTGAAATGCATGAACGGATTCTTCCTTTAGAAAGCATTGTGTGTCAGGTCAAAAGTTCCGTTCAAATTCAGAAACAATTTTCGAATTAAAAATTCAAACATTAAGCAAAACTGTTTGATCCACTGGAATTATAGATACTTTAAAATTAATAAAAATACACGATTTTTATACTTATGTAAAAGATATGAAATATTTTACATTGCTGTTATATTGTTTTCAGTTGCTAGATTGCAAACATTGTGATTACATGTTTTGTTCATTCATAGGTATTTTGATAATTGTATATCGAACACCAGTTTGCCTCTCACCGCGGTAGATTCGAAGCCTCGCTTAGGGTGTAGAACTATCTCATGTGAGAAAGCAATCCAGATGACTTACCTTAGGATATTGTTTTATCCAGGTATCCGCTTGTGCTTGAAATAAGACCCGGAAAGACGCTTGTTGAATTCGTCCACTATCACCTCTATCAAAAGCGGGAAAGTCGAAACATTCAATAAAAAGACAAAGAAAAAGCAAGCGAACAAACAAACGAACAAATAGACAAACAAAGAAACAATATATCCAATATCATTCACGTACATAAAGCTATAAACGGATGAGTTAAATGATATTAAGTTTATTTTGATGAACCAGATTGCCTTTGGCCATCAACGTTTGAACGTCAGAAATTTCTACTAAACATCATTTGGAAGCATAGAACGCAACCAAGCAACATAATAGCAGACTCGGTTTGATTGAGTCTGTTCATAAAAGAAAATACAGTGCGAACACGTCCCATAGCACTGAGTTCAGAGGTATTTTTTACAGTGAAAATAAGTGTTCAAAAAAAAAAGCAACGCTGAGTCCAACACGGGTATACTTTTTACAGCCGCCACTCGACACGCAGTGACTGCTGTTGTGGTAGTTAATAAAACCTGAAAAAAGATCCTTTTGAAGCATAGAACATAATGGCAGACTCGGTTTGACTGAGTGTGTGCTAAGCTTCAAAACGGCAAATATTCAAGTTGCCAAAAATGTGTGTATCTTTAATGTATACTGATGAAAAAATGCAGAGATATCCACAGCTGCAGAATGCATTTTCTTGCAAAGTTTCATAAGTTTTTGTTCTAATTCAAT
The DNA here is from genome assembly GCF_021730395.1 of Mercenaria mercenaria. Taxonomy (NCBI): domain Eukaryota; kingdom Metazoa; phylum Mollusca; class Bivalvia; order Venerida; family Veneridae; genus Mercenaria; species Mercenaria mercenaria. The sequence continues at coordinate 49,890,524 of NC_069365.1, read as the reverse complement.
ACTGACCAAGCAAAATGAAAATTTTGCATTTTATGATTTAAGTTTCAGATTTAAACTTTCGATAAATACCGGACCATGTTTATGTTGTCGATATCATTGATGTCTATACAATCTTAGTAAAGTTAAAGTTATAGTTCCACAAGTACAATGCGTAGCGTTTACATGAGACGACTTTTGTCACACATGATGTTATATGATTGTCCGGTTAATATCTTTTAAATGCGAACAAGGCATTTTTACAATATGTAGTTTTATAATCACTATGTTTATCATAACCTTTAGAATCCAAGAATATACTTGTTTATAGGTATCTCACAGTACTAAGGCGCTTTGAAATGTAAACAAACAAAATAATAACATAAATTTAAGCCAATACACTACGTTTACGATGCAAAGTTGGCCAAGCGGTAGCGGTATACGTGTTATACTTTTTGGTCGGGAGTTTCATTCCCAGACCCGTAAAAATTATTTTTTAAATTATTTAATTTCGTTTTTTTTTCAATACGATTCAACGAAAACAACACAAGTTGGTTAATCTAGTATTAACTTGTTCACTAACTTATATATGTCAGTCTTAACACGTAATTATGTTTAAATACGCTTCATTTTAATATGATCTAACATTTTTGAAGCTTTCGTGAATGAATTGAAACCAGAGAAAAAGAAGCTTACAGAAAGTATGTAAATTAAAATGTAAAAGGAAAACAAAAATTGGACGGATGCAAGGGTCGAACCATCAAAACTATCACTACAAAATACAATGTCTATCCACACAACCTACTGCGCCATTAAGCCAACTATTGAATTTATTCCTATATCTTTGTTCTGAAAGAGAGTGCTAAGTACTGATTGTTTATTTACATGTTGCTTAAAATAAAAACGCCATAATACTGTGCGGTAGATTTACGATAAGCATAACTTCCTTACCTTTCCAAAACAGCATTAAATTCAACATTACATATTTTTTAAATGTCATATTTTTATATTCAATAGGTACTTGTTCAATATCAAAGTGTAAAACGTAGCGTCATCTTTTTTATTCTGCGTAAAAACGTCAGTTAAAGAGCTTTCTATTTAGTATTATATACCCGTTTTATAAGGAGTTACATTACACATACATTTTTCAAGCGGCAGAAATGCATATTTTGATGCAAATATATAAATATCACACCTTACCAAGCCACAAAACAGTATAATATTGTTCTCATTTTAGAAGTATTATGTGTCTGAAACCCTCAGTTGATCCCAACTAGTCCCTTCAACAAAATTGAATGCGACTAGTTGCATTTTATTTGAAGAGTACAAGGAACTCTTTGAAATATTTATATTTTCTGAAAGGAGTGCAATACATTTTACAAATATCGTCACTGTTTTTCACAAGGTTATTTTGTTTGGGGGAGCGAATCATCTCCATCTGGACCTTCCTGTCTTATTTGTTGCAAAACATTAATGGCAGCATTCGGATTTAACGCGAGTGCATAAAAACTGTAATTTACAAACCTATTGTGGAAATACAAACATAATTTGTCTGGAAATATAGTTTGTTTTGATGCAGTATTAAGACGTTCGAATCAATATATTGCCTATGTCCTTGAAAGTTTGAGATATAAATAAATTCAAATACAGCTAAAATAAATTGTTAGTAGAGTAATAAAATATTTTCAATGTAAATAGTAAAACGGTGCAAGTGTGATGATATAAACGAAAACTTGAAAATTGTCAAAGTTTCATTCTCTTATACAGTCCCGAAAGTATACGTTATTTAATTGGTTTTATTATGTAGCGTGACATTTAAGCATGACTGTCGTTTGCCTATACATTATTACTTATTAAACAAATGCTTTGTGTAACATTTAGATTTCTTTGTATGTTTTGTTTGTAGCTGTCTTTGAAGTAAACATAATGGTCGAATGTCAATATGATGTAAACTACAATATTTATACTGCTTTTTTCAACTCAGATAAATAAATTTCAGTGAAACAAATTGTAATACACTGGTGGTCATCAAACTTAGATAAATGTATCCTTATTCTTTATATTAAAATCGCTCTAACGCAGTTCAGCGTTTGGCATAAATACATTATACACATCTTGAAAATTTGTGCGTGCGTGCGTTTGTGTACTCGTGTTTAGCATCTTTTAGAACAATTTTCATTATTTAAACGACGGCGGTGTTTACTTTAAGCAGTGAGCGCAATGCCCAACTTTATAGTGCTGCCTCATTGGAAGATCACGCCGACGGCACATGACATGAAACCCCACCTAGTTACATGATACTGACACCCGGCTGACTAGTCCTGGAACTATCCCCTTAATGCATGCTGAGCGCCTTTAACCTTTTATCACCTTTAATTTGTTCAGTCGTTGAAAAAGAAAAAAGAAGAGTTTTAAACCATAAGGTGTAACAATGTGGACTAGTAAAACACAACTTAAAATAAAAGTCACTGGTTTTGTTCTAATATGTCACACAATGTATCTCCTCTTGTACTTTGAAAACCAGCTTCAATACCATTTGTACATATATTCCAAGCGTTCATTCAGCCGCCTCGTTCTGAAATAGTTAAGTAACATCAGACTGTATTCCCCTCAGACAAAGTCGGATGTTATGATTTCACTAGCTGCTGTTTTCGGAACTGTTTCACAAATCTTAGATGGATGAAGTGTTACAGAATCTTTCGCTGAATCTCAGCTTGAAATTCAACACGTTTGTTCCGGTATACACTCACTATTACTATTACTTTAGCTTCGATTGTTATCAAAGCTTGCAGCTTAAATAAAATACCATTTTATACGTAGTCCTAGATAACAAAACAACGCAATATTAAATGTATTTTCCAAATAAATTTGATATTTGCTTTCGGTTAGGCAATATCACCTTTTTGACACCAAGATTTATTATCAAAATCTCCTTCTGTCGCGTCTATTCCTTATTCAAAGTGTGTTTCTTGTAAATGTCTTTACGCCCAAGCAAAAGAATCTTATTTTTGGATAATATGTTGCGTTTTAAAACAAGCTCGTGTGCATTTGTTAATAAGAATAAAAAAACTCGTGTCATTTGTAAATGTCTTAAATCCTAAGCAAATCAAGTCTTAAAATCATTTTCTGTAGGCTTAATACGAAATAAAGTGCCTTCTAATGATACTCTATACAATGAACTGACCTATCATTATATTCCAATCTGTTTTTCTTAGTAAAAGTAACAAGTTACTCGAAAAGATTAAGTCAGTCATAGATCCTATCAATATCATTTTGCGGAAATTCTGTTTAGCAATATTAACAAAATAATTGAGCCGCGCCATGGGAAAACCAACATAGTGGCTTTGCGACCAGCATGGATCCAGACCAGCCTGCGCATCCGCGCAGTCTGGTCACGATCCATGCTGTTCGCTAACAGTTTCTCTAACTGGATCCATGCTGGTCGCAAAGCCACTATGTTGGTTTTCTCATGGCACGGCTCATATAATAAAATATTTAAACATTCTGTTGTTTCCTTATTAAAGTTCTCAGCCCCGAAGAAAGTACATACACATATTTGATATCTGAATGCGAGATCGTTTCATGTCTTTCGTTTTCTACGATACTATATATTCAAAAGCATTTTATCTCTAACTTAAAGACGATATTCATTCCATAAAGATGTATAACAAGAATGTTGAGCACTTGATGATAAAACAATAATTTCCTCTTGTCCCTTTGTTTGGTCTATCATATTACTTTTAAACAAGTTCTCTTCTTCGAAAGGAAGCCAGGCAGTAACGGTAACATAACAGTTCATTTCATCGACTATGCCATTTCAAGATATCTTTGCACATTTATTACAACATCTAATCAGCACGCTTGAATCCCTTTAAAGTTCCATATGGCTTAAACATTTTATGTTAAAAACAGATTAAGCAGTTGTCCAAATATATATTGTGCATACTTAGATGGCTAGAAAAGCACTAATTTTGATATTGCACATGAAGGTTTTCTGTTAAAACTATAAAGGGAGGTAATCAAAACATCAGATTAAGTAATACCTTCTACTGTGTTAAACCATATTCAAACCTTGGACAGTTATATGAGGAAACAATTATCGAAAATAAGATTTAAAAAGAAATTAATGCATTTCTTGTTTGCATCGAAGAATGTCCAGGCAGCCACATTATAATCAAAGACATTATGAGCCTTGTAGTCAATATGTATATACACAATAGCCCAAATACTACTTTAAAGTTGAAATTGTATAATGCAAATTTATTTAGATATCAAAAATTAAAGTCAGACATTATAAGGTAATAACTGCAAACCATTTATGTGAAACGCAACACTTAATGGCGTAATACTAAAGTGATATTTTCTTAGTTCGGTAGCTTCCAATATGATATAAAAAAAACCCAACTGTGTATATAAGCACACACATTTAAATGTACTAACATTTGTTCCATTTCTCCATTTTCGTCGGAATACCATCGAAACATGATATGAAATTCTACTAGTAATATACTTTTAAGTTCAGACATAATTTGCAGTTAATAATAAGTTTTATATATTAAAATCTGAAATAACATCCTTTCTATGGACTAGAAAAAGCAAGAACATTCACTCTAATTTCAGTAAGATATTTAACAGCCACGACATCAATACCAACTGTTTTAAGTAAATATTTTTTTATTTCATACATCAGTTCCAACTACACTCATTGTGATTGTTCGAAAGGTGTTTGATTTTATGCCCCAGCATTCATGATGGGGGCATACAGCGTTGTTTCTCTATCCGTACGTCCGTAAGTACTTCCCGAAGCCTTGTATGTCCAACTCCTCCCCCACACTATTAGCCTGATTTGCTTCAAATTTTCACAGATGATATTGTGTGTGTGTTGGGTGAAGTGGGGGTTGGGAGGGGGGGGGGGGGCGTCGGGAAACACAATTATTTAGAAAGTGATATTCTAATGGCAAGTCAATAGAAATGCAGCTACTAATTTATTTAGTTAAAAATATTGTAGGACGTCAGCTACTTACACTCAACAATAACGAGACTATTTTGATGAATCAATTTAGATTTTAGTTTTACAAAAAGTCAGTTAACGAGAGCTGCTTTCATTGTTCCTTACAAATTTGAAAACAGTTTTCGTTGAATTCGACATCATGTAAAATACAAAACATAATTTTGCGTAGACTACTCATTGTTGCTACACGCATTGTTGCTACACGCATTTTGACATGTTTAGTAGGATCATCTTGCTGTTCTCCTTTACAAACACACTAGCAGTTTTTTAAAAAAAGTGTTTTTTGACGACCGTAAGATGTCTCTACTGTAGATGACCTATTGTTTTCATTTGAAATATACAACAACATTGTGACCATTTATAATAATGCATTTACTGGTTATAAAAGTTATGTAAAATGGATCAATAGCAGGTCCTCAGTTGAACGGTACTGAGAATGTCGTTTTAGGAATTTCCAAGAATTATGAAACATTCAGTGTTTTGTTGAAGTAGTGCCTCAAAACTGCAGTCAAACAGATAAATCATGAACAGACTAAATCAAACCGAGTCTGGTATTATTTTGCTTGATTGCATTCTATGCTTACAAATGATCTTTTTACAGATTTTATTAACTATCACAACATCAATCTTTAAGTGACGTGTGGCGACCTAAAAAGTCTCTCAGTACTTTGATTAAATGTTGTATATTTTCTGGCCCTTTGGGATCATAGAGTCCATTCAATATATATGTAATTAAATTCTGCTTTAGCCGGTGCCAGGGGCGTGAGAGGTGTTGTACTTTCCATTTTCTCTCAATCAAACCGAGTCTGCTATTTATTTTGCTTGGTTTAATTTTATGCTTCCAAAGGATTTTCATATAGATTTTATCATTTATTATGTATTCTAACACGACTAGCAAAATCTATCTCGGGTTACTCTGCAATATACCACTCGCGTGCAATGACGTCATCCGATCCAGGTGCGTAGCGCGGTCGTAAAAAGTAGTTATCATTTTTTTCTAACACTGTTGATACTAGTATGTCGTGTTAGAATCGAAATAATAAGTTCCCATGTGTGATTTATCATAGAATAACCCGAGTTTTTCGTTCTTATGCGAAACAATATATCACTCAGGCCTACGGCCTTCGTGATATATTCTTACGCATAAGAACTCAAAACTCGGGTTATTCTACGATAAACCACGTTTGGGAACTTAATATTTCTTAACTATAACAATTTAGAATAATTATATGCATTTATTTTCCTACTTTACATGACAATAACTTATTTTATCACATTTTGATAGACCTTTACGGTCGATGTCATCATCACTATGACACAATGCACTCCGTCTTATCTGAGGACAACCATTAACCAGATAAAAATAATGTTATTTGGATATTTAAGCTATAATAATAAGGCTTGTGGGACAAATTTTGAATGCTGAATCATTTTATTTATTTGATAAATATGTTTTAAATTAGATATGGGACATTAAATATAAAACAATTTCGTACAATTTACAAACTTCGGGGTCTTTTTTTCTATTATAGAAAAAATTCTAAGAGAATCAGTGTCAGATAAAATTTGGTTTTCAGTAACCCTACAATTCTCTATGCAGAGATTTATTCCTTTCGGTGTCACTGTATTACATTTCATTCTCAAATATTGGCATTCAATGCCATCATTCCGTACAAAACTTATTTAAGGTGACGCCTCTTTAAATAGGAAAGCATGTTATGCCAGGATAAAAGTAATTTTGTGCCAAGATAGACTGAGGAGTTATTTGGAAAATGTTAGTTTTTAGTCCAGAAATATGGATTTTCTTTGGTGAAGTGACAAAACTCAGAAGAAGTCTATGTCGTTTTTGAGTTGAGAAGACATCATTGTCAATTTACTTTTGTGGTTAAAATATTAGATGATAGATGATTTAGGATATTAAGTTTCATTTTGTAAAAGATGTCGTTGAAAAAAATAATTTATTCTTTACAAGATCGTATATGCATTCTTCCCAGGAAAATTTAGACATGCATTTTACTGGTTTGTGACTGTAATAAAATATGCCAGAAGAAAAAAAAAGCATTTTTGAAATATATGTAAAGATATATTAGTGAACGTTATATAAAATGTGATTAACCGTTAATAACAATCATATATTTGTGAGAATTTTGATAGTGCATAATTTCGAACAAAGTTTGTTATTCAGTTAAACCAAAATGCACCGGAAAGTGTATACACTGGTATTTATCGTGAACTGTTTAATCGTGTGTTCTGGAATAACACATGTGTCAAAAGAAGGAGTGACAATTCCTATTGGTATGTATAATAAACAGTTTTGTAAAGCAAGTATTTACTACTTGTCTTTCTTGTGTCTATATCATTTTATTTTTGTTTGTTTGTTTGTTTATAAACTTAACTATAGTCACCACCAATATGTATGACTCCTCCGGAAGAATGTTAGTAATTTTTAGTTGGAGGATTGTGCAAGATACAGAGTGCTTCAATATTATAACGGCTTTCATGGTTTTGCGGCATGTCAGGTGTAAAACTACCACACAAGGGACATTTATCCCAATTTTACTATTGTTAAGTTGGAGCAGCTGGGGCTGGAATTCATGAGCCCTGGTTTCGTAGTAAGACAGAATAACAACTGGACCACTGCCTTAACTCTTCTATTTTCATTGTACATTTAATGTATTGCCCGCGACAATTTTGTGTACGTATAATCTATAAGCTTGTTCTAAAAATAATATTTAGCGAGGCTATTTCCTTTCAAGTGTGCTATCTCTATACTTATTATTTCAAGTCACCACATTTATGAATATTTTGAGCATAGTACTTGTGATAGATATAATTGCACCTCCACTAATCCATTCTATGATGTACATACGTGTGACACTTTGTTCAGTCGTACAATATCGTACATGAAATTAAATCGTCAAATATCACATGACTATGTATTCAAATAAACATCTGCATTTGTGATTTTAAAAACAAATATCATATTTGCTTTACATGTGAAATAAACAAAAATATTTGATCAGCTTTCAGTTAATTCAAGTGTAAACAAATTGTCAAACAATTATTTTTCGTAGAAGGAATATTATTTATTTGTTGTGTGTTGTGTTTAAGCTTTTACACGAAAATGCATTGTATAAACTCCTAGAGCTTTAACCTTTTCATATTTTAATTGGCATATGATTTAATATGTCGTTCAGTTCAAGTACCTATGACAGCCTTGCTTTACGTCTGGATTTGGCTGATAGATGTCTAAAAGGCCAAGACGTCTCAGAAGTAAAAAAGAGGATGACCCTCTCAAAGATTAGTGACACTATAATAAACAATCTCTTTACATAGTCTAAAAATGTATTTGAGACACGATATATAGAAGTTATACAACTAAAAATTGTTTGTTTCTTTACATAACAATTGACATTTGACTCTTATTGTTCAGGGGTTTTATTTGTTTTTTTAGAAATGTATATAAGAATTCGGAAGTAAGGTTTGGGAGAAAATTTATGGTAACTGTAATAAAGCTGCTGATAGAATACAAACTTAATTTGTCTGGATGTTTTGGATGTATAGATATGACATTAAGAAGATTCAAATCAATATCAGGAATATGATCTTAAAGAGTTGGTAATAAATTCCGATATAGAGAAATATTTCAGTGTAAGGAAAAAGGTGCATGGTTGACAATGATTAGAGGACATCTTCTGGAATCACTAACTAAATCCACTATCAGTGAATAAACACTTCATGTTTTCTCTGTCGTATACAGAAACGGAAGTGTGTGTTATAAAATGTTATCATGTAGTGTAACACTGAGGCCTCAACAATTTGAAAGAAAACAAACATAGGAGGTGTTTTAAAAACAAATGAGGAAGCCAGGCTATAAACATTAGCTTTTGAGGAAAACGGGGGCGAGTGAAGAGCAGAGAAATATATTTGCTTGTTCCGTGCAGCCATGCCCACCCCACCCCACCCCCCCACTCTCAAGAAATAATAATAGTTATAAACCTTAACAATAATTCACCAATGATAGGTCACAGTAGAGTGAATGAAAACAATTGTAACAACATAGTATATGGTAAGTCAAAGAATACAATTATGTGCTTGGCAATGTTGTTATGAAATATGTAAACACAGCGCATAAACTTTAACCATAACGATGACACAGATATGTGACTTGAATATTTACTTTATTTACAATTAAGTGTTATTAGAAGCATAAAGTCGCCATGAAAGTTATGACAGAAAATCCTGCGTGTGTCTTTTCTTTTCCTTTTTTGTTTGGTTCATCTTCACACCAACACAACTGAAGGTAATATGGTGATTTTTTGAAAGTGGAGGAAACCCATATGTGCCCCTCTGCGCATTATTTCAGGTAAGAATAATGTATCCGTCGGAATATTACTTTCAATATATTCAAAATAGAATGAAATAAATAAATTGTGACAATAAATTTATTTTTTAAACGTAAAGGTTCATATATGTTTAGCAGCTTTTTTTTGAGAACTATTGCCCAGATCTAAGAAGAATGCGGTGTGGCAGATACTTTCACAAATTCAACACGTTGAATGCTGTAAACACAATCTTAGTTTAGTTTATAAATATTTTAGCTTCGGCTGTTACCAAAGCTTTAAAAGAACATAATCTTTACTTCGAATACTTTCTGCGAACGAGCTATTATAAGCTATAGCGATCAGAAACAATGGAATGTAAATTATACAGTGCCAGACTAAAATAGCTAATTATAATGATTATAGATAAACTGTATCATTAATTAATTAACTATAAAATATTAGACAGAAACAAAGATAATCTGAATCACACATCGCTGAAACGAGGGCGGTACTAAGTCATTATTAGAATTCTGGATCACTGCAACACAGTTCTGTCTTCACTGCTAAAAGATAGTTGCGTATATCTTAGGCACGCTAGGTCATTGCAGATGTATGGCCCTTTAAATGTTTTGTTTTTTAAATAGTTCACTAAGATTTATACTTTAGAAGGGATGTTAATGCAACTTCACTGGAGTGATATAGCTTTAAAATAGAAAAAGTGGAAACTCCACAGGTCGCTCAACACAACAAAAAGAAAATGTTGCAGGCTCGGTTTGATTGAGCCTGTTCATGGACGGTAGTGGAAATGCATGCTACCGTCAAGCCTTGTTGTAAATAAACTAGGTTAAACGATGGCATGATTTTTCACTGAGTTATCTTTGGTTTGTAGGCATTAAACATTTCTAAGTAACCATGGTAACAGACAGTCCAGAATACAACGAAACTTCATGGAAAGCTTTATTAATAAGAATTAATGCGTTTGATGCCAACTGAATTTTTTTTTGATAATTAGATGAGTTATGACATATTTGTTGTATTTTTCAATAAAAATTTGTCCACAATATTTCACCTATGAAATCGATTTGTTTTAAACTAAACCTCTTAGGAATAATTGGTATGAAGCCCTATATTGCATATACCACGGATTTAACGGTCAATTAAATTTTGTTATGGCCCTTTGATTTGTAGAAATAATGTCTACATAGAGATTCTTGTTTCATTCCAAGACCACCTGCAGGGTTTCAAAGAAATTATATGTGAAGTTTCACTATCAACATGAAACATCGCATCATAAGCCTATACAGGCTCGATATTTTTTATCTTATTGTTATGACCCTAATTTGCTACATATAGAATTTTGTAGCACCATTAATGTTTTTCCTTGTCTGGAGCACAACTCAATTCAATATGTGTTGGAATATTGACTGACACCAGTGAGAGTAAGTGCAATGCAAAAGAACCGAAACTTCACTCGAATTATTTTTCAGTTATATCCTCCTTTCTGTACTTAATGTTTCGATAATTTGCAGTAACATTGCAACTATTGAAGATTATTTAAAGTAGAGAGGGTAACTATTGGAAGTTCAGAGAGTGCAACATATGATTCGTCTTGAAGTTGCAGCATTATCTGTTTTCTATTTCTCGCAGTCCAAATAATCTTAATTTAGGTCTTACTAGCCTGAGGTTAATATTCAAGAATTCATTGAAATTTGCGATCTTAAATGAAATGTACAGCACAAGTACTATATCTGCAACACAAGTCATTGCAGAATAACTTCCAATTGGTACTAGTCTACAACAAGCCGTTTGACAAAGCACTATCGTGGAAGGTCAATCCATTCAATAAATAACCTTGATTTTCGTACTTTATCTACTTCTAAACAGCCACTCAAACCAGACTGAAACGTACAAATTTTTAAAAAAACGTACAAATTTTTAAAATAAAGATTCGTCAGCTTCTGACTTTTGTATATGAGCCGTGCCATGAGAAAACCAACATAGTGGCTTTGCGACCAGCATGGATCCAGACCAGCCTGCGCATCCGCGCAGTCTGGTCAGGCTCCATGCTGTTCTCTTTTAAAACCTATTGGAATTGGAGAAACTGTTAGCGAACAGCATGGATCCTGACCAGACTGCGCGGATGCGCAGGCTGGTCTGGATCCATGCTGGTCGCAAAGCCACTATGTTGGTTTTCTCATGGCACGGCTCATATATTGTTACAATATCAATTAATTTTTAACGAATTGTTTAACGGCAGATAACAGATAAAGCAAATGTTGCTGTTAGATAGTATGCTGTTTTGTTTGTTTGACTGCATTAATGTAATATATATCATCTGGCCAATTATCAAAATTGAACAAAATTAAACAGTAATTATGGCCACATCATTGTGCCTCGCAAAATAGCATTAAACCTTTGGCCTTATGCAGATCCAATGTTCCCCGCACAATAACAAGAAGTCATGAAAAAGATACTTTTCACATTTACCAGAAATATCACACAACATTGATTTTGTAATATAGGGAATGTACCTTTGTCTATAAAGTTTCAGACTGGATAGTTCATATGCTAGTGATATCTGTCCACAGTGGGTAAAAAGATAATAATCGTTAAATTATATTGGCTGAGGATATTGGCTGAGGATCTTTTGTGTTTCATTGTTGAGTTCATTCCAATTTGTTTATTTTACAGACATCTGATTTTACAGGTAAAATCCCTGTGTGTTCTGTCAAAGATATTTATGATAACACTTTAGTTTATGTTATACTTAATAGTTATCTTTAAAATACACTTAAATCCCGTATCTTATATTTACAGTTCTGTTTTCTCGTTTATTCACATTGTTTACATTGATCTAGTCAAGCGTTCTTTATAGCTTATAAATTGTCCACTATAGGAGGTTATAACAGCAGCAAACGTTCTTAGACCGCTTTCGCATTTTGGAGACATTTTAGTCATTTCCTAACTTTAAGGTCTTTAAACTTTGGTGGAAAACTCATTTTTGCGTTTTTCTAATACTTGCACACAAAAAAAAATAGTTTAAAAAATGGTCAAGTTAGTGGGCACCATTTCTAATCATTTAGCTGAGGAAGATCAAAAGCATACGATTTATCCCTGAAAAATGTATTCTTGTTTTTTTTTCTGGTTCTTTTATTACGTCTATGTACCCATTTTAAGATTCGTTCTTTTGGATTAAGAGCAATTTGAGAACAATAATACTTAATTGTAGACACTGTAATATTTCAAGTTCTGTATACAAATTACTATGGTAATTAAACAAATAAGGTAATTGCCTAAAATTATCGGACCTTTTGGCATTTATGAATATTTGTGGGGTGAAATTAAATGCATTGCCCTTAACAATGAATAATTATACTTGGTGAATTAACCTAATGACATTTGTTTGTTTTTAATAGGGTTCTCTATGCTTTATAGAGATAAATGCGGAAATGTTGCTGTAGCGCTATGAGAAACCTTGAATGAATTCTGGCACATAAAAGTCCCAGTCCTTAGAAATTTCTTATATAATAAATATTTGATATTTGAATAGAACTATATACCTTACAGATCATAATTATAACCTTTACGAAATACTATAATTCAATGGAATCAGTGGTCTAGTAGTTAAGCTTCTGGCCGCTCAATCCGGAGTTCATGGGTTCTAGCCCCCTTCGGGTCGCGACCATGCCCTTTCATATAACAAGATTACTGGTATTTCCAGGAAAAGGATTCAAGAGTGCTTCAAATAAGCTCTAGGCATTTCTCTCAGTCGAGCTAAAATGAAAGAGTATAATCCTTAACTAATCCTAGTTCGATAGGGGTAGGGGAGCGGGGGTTATTTACATTTTATGTCAGTCACTTCAATTACATCTCAGTTATTGCCTGCAAGTTCTTTTTTCTTTTTTAGAAAATTAGGTATTAATGTTATTGAATACAGATGTTATTTAGACCAGTCAGCTATTTACACTCACACAATGACCAGAAAAGTTTTGCAGAAGCAACCAGGTTTTTCATTTAACGACTAGACAGTAAACGATTGTTTGTTTATATTGTTCCTGTAGAGACAAAATTCACTTTGTAATCTATTTGTAGGACAAAAAGAAAACCCCAGAAAAAAGCGATTTTACTTTATTCTCTTAAACAGAATGCTCTTTTGGCTATCGTTTAAATATTTGTGACCTATATTTGAAGGAATCAATAACTCATTCACTATCATTTTGGCTACTGTTATATGACACGGTCCATATCCAGTACCGTCATGTTTACGCCCAATATAGGTGGCAAGTTGATCTATTTTAAATTGTAAAGGTGTCTGTAGATCAAACACTGTCCCGTTCTCAGGAAACCAAGTTTGTTCGTAGAAAATATAATTACAGAAGAAACGGCGATATTTCGAAGCTTTGTTCGAATTTCTCTGTCCAATGCATTTATTATTAATATTAGATTTTAGCCAAAGACAATCTAGAAAAAACAAAAATTATGTTTCATTTTACGGACTCCGTATATGTCCGATGCTTTAGAACAATTGTGTCCATTCAAAATATCTGTATAATTCCGCTTAAGCTGATGCAAGGGGTCGTAAGAGAAAGGTTGTTCACATTGCATTAGCCTTTGTGAACAGACTCTAATCTAGTCCCCTTTTATTTCGCTTGGCTGTAATCTTTGCCAGATGAGATTCTTGTAGAATGCATTGTTTATAAATGGACAAAAAGGAAGACTGTTTTTGAAATTACTTGATTGCTGTTTTGTGCTTAGTTTGATGAATTTCTAGAAAAAAAGCAACAATATAATTAAACAATATTGAGTGTTTTGTCGAAATAGCAGTGTCACATGTAGGTCATATATGTGAGATACGTGTTAACAACACACATCAACAGCTCTGACAAAGAGAGTATTTAGGTCATATCATAGAGTATATCTATTTTGTTAATTCACCTTTGACCGACTTAAGCACATTGAAACATGAAGTTAGTTAAAAGATGGTAAAATCGAACATAAAATCAACACTCGCTGTATTTTTGTCTGACGTGCGTCACACTTGTGCTTTACGTTTGCTGTCTCGTAAAGTAACAGTAAGGATAAATGCTGCAAATATCAAACAGAAACATATACAATTAACTATGTATGTTCATCTATTTATAGTTTCCTTCACAAAAATATGACACGAAGTAAGTTTAAGATCACATTGTTCCTCCATCTCTATGATATATTTACTCCGTTGGATCAACGCCAGTACTTGCAAACATTTTCCAAGACAAAAACATTTTCCATTTGTACCGAAGATAATGCTTTTGGGATAAGGCAGTTAGTAAAATGAGTACTGAATCACACATCTAACTCAATAAGTATAATTGGATTCCACACAGCAAGCTCATTGTGTATACTCGTGTATAATTTACCGTCTTTGATGTTTTGCTGCAACTATGAGGATTTTAGCACTGTAAATTTGTCTTGCAGCTGCTTATTCTTATCGTTGCTGTTGAATTACATCTCATTCTCAAATCTGCATTTAAAGCCATCATGTGGTACGAAAATTGTTTAAAGTGATGCGTCTTTGACTCGGAAAGCGCGCTATTCCTGGACTAGGATAATTTTCTGCCATTGAAAGATACCAAAGACTGTAAATAGATTGCAGTAGTACAATGTATTCAGATATATAGATTTTCTTCCACAAGGTGACAACATTCAGAACCAGTTAATGCATTTTGTATGTTGACGACAAAACCCACATATGTGATAAATGAAGACAAATAGGAGCATAAAATGTTAACAGTCACGTTTAAGAATATAAAAGACCATGTTTGGATGCCGCTTTTTTCTTTTCGATTGCGTAGATACTTTCCTCAAGAAAGTCAATCCAATCACTGTGTTATTTTAATGATTTAAGAAACATGTTAGAAATAGCAAACTTATAGGACAGCTACATGCATATTATTGAACGTTGCATGACTGACAATATAAACATGTTAATCATTGTTCGGCCCAGAGTGTATCTTTTTACCTCAATTTTGTGTGCTGATTTTACTGCTTTAAAGAAAAATGTTTCTTCTACACACTTTTATAGCAAGAGCGTTGCAGTGAAATGTTTAGCGTCGTCAAAAATGTAGCTTATAGTTTCCTCTGATAAAACACAATCAGCTTGCAATGAAGTATTTGGGTCTTCAAGATATAATTTTGTTAATTCAAGCTTTGAGATAAGCAATTGAAACAGAATTTTACGATTCGGTAATCGAACATAAAATCTAACACTCGCTGATTTATGTTGAGGGGTCAACAATTTTTTTAGTTGCTGTCTTAAGAGTGAAACATAGGAAAAGTTGCATGTTGGACAGTTCATAACTAATGTTGTTCATCGATTGATAGTATTTACAAAAATGCCGGTAGTTTAATCAATGTCCCTATTCTATGATAATATAACTCCTAAAGCAGCAACTAAACTTCCAAGATAAATTTTATTTTGAACCAAAAATATGCTTTGTAACGTAATGGTACCAAATCTAACAATTAGTATAATTGATTAACAGCAGCTATTGTGTACTGATCAATTTATCTTTGATGTTTTGTAGCAACAGAGGAGACGAATTTGTCTTCAGCTGCATATTTATTATGTTTTTAATTACTAATTCTAAACTGCGTAAAGCATCATGTGATAAAAATTTTGTATCTCTTGAGAAAACGGCTATTCTTGACAGATATCGCCATTGAAAGTACAAACTTAATAGTCATAGTACATGTATCAGTATATAGATTTTTCCACCAGAACATCTGGAACAACTACTTATTAGGTGTATAATGCCTTAGAAAGTTAGCAAATTCAATGTCAATGCATGATCAGCTATCTTTCGAGATCAACTTAAACTGTTTAGTTTAAACTAGAATAATCGACTGACTTTAAATTTTATGGCGACATCACTTAGATATTATGAGAATATACTCACGATGATGATACTTTGTTTTAGCAAAAAAGTTACGTGTTTTTGCAGTTATTGATGTTTTTACATTTAAGACGTCGACTGGGCCGCTATCGCGTTGCTATGGTTAACAGGAAACTGTAGTTTTGCACAGTATGATTTCATTCCATTTTAATAATACAGCTGCAAGTGGACTTATTACCAGTTATACTAAATAGCACATAAAGGCGTCAGTATGGCAATACGTGTTTATTGAACAATCCTCGTAAATACAAAACCATGCATATGAATTTGAAATCTACCCTAATCTTTTAATTTTTTTAAAGTTTGTAAATATGATATAGTAAAACGTTGCAATCATAGGTAAATAACATATTTTAAGTGAACGGATTACAATAAATACGGCCATAATCACGTTTGATGCCAAGATTTTCATCACTGCTTAAAACGACCACCATCGTATAGGCACTTATCAAGTGCACAGTTTTGCTCATATATCAAATTATATGTTACAGAGTCGCTTTTTCGAGTTTGTTTGTTTTTTCTTGCATACCAGACGGGGGTTTCCGGTATTTTTACCGGTGCTGGAAAAATCCATCTTACACCCTGGGGTGTAAGATGACTCTCGTGCTTTAGATGACGTATTACGAACTACATATATGTAGAAGATTTATGTAGTTATTTATATTTTATTTCGAAAAACGGAATAAAAATCCAATACCTTGACAGTTCTCCCTGATAGTAGATTTCTTGATTCAAAACACGTTATTTTATCAAAAATTGATAACGTTACGCTGGAACTGATAAAACAAAACCGGAACTAAACATTGTTATTTGTCTTTGAAACGTCATGACGTCTGTCCTGTTTACGGACGTTGATTTCCCCCGCTTTTTTAAAATACGCTACTATAAGAAATAGTTCTAAAAAGAAAGCCGTTCGACAGATTTTATTTTTGTTATTATATCTTGATATCGGTATGCAAGAAAAAGATTCTGCCACTGGTTATAGGTACAGATGGGAATATCCGGCTCTCAGGTAACTGTTTAGGCTGTAACTCGGTAGGAACCTCGTTACCGCCTAAACAGTTACCCTCGAGGCCGGAAATTCCCATCTGCACCTATAACCAGTGAAAGAATCTTATAATCTATTCCGTCAGGATCTTTCCTTTACACTAAACATAATGACTGAAGTGTCATTATGTTATCAGGTTTATTTTTATACGGAATTTTATACTCAGATAAATGAATATACATGTACTGTGAAACGTATTGTATGTCACTGGTGCTCCTACAAATATACAGTTGTACAATTTTGAGTATTTTACTCACAATCGCACCCGCTATCTTTGTTGTAAAATCTATTAATGATCAGAGTTATGTGAGGACACTGCTTAATATTGTTTGATGTTTATAACCTAGATGTAAAAATAGTTTCAGTTATCACGTTTATTTTGTTTGATCGACGGCAAACACAAACAAAAAACTAATATAAGGATATTTAAGGGTTAGGTATAACAAAGCCCCAACCTCCCCATACGCTCCATCAACAGATTGAAAAGAAAGAGATGAAAGTGATGATTACGACAAGGGTTGGGTTAGGCAAAACATAAAGGACTAGTATAAACTAATTTCTTTTACTCGAAATTTAAAGCAGTTGTTTTGCGTCATCAGATTGATCTCACATCATTTGTATCCATACCAATTCGCCCCCTTCAAACACTTTGTTCTGAAAACAATACCTTAAAGGAGTTTAGTAACATCAGATTACATTTCCCTCCGGCAAATTCAGACAGTATGATTTCATTAACTGCTGTTTTCAGAACTATTTCACAAATTTTAAGATGAATGAAGTGTTATAGAATCTTTCTCAGAATTTTGATTTGAAATCCAACACGCTGAATCCTGTAAACACTCAAAATTGTCTCGTTGATACTTAATTATTTTAGTTAGCTTAAAACTTTTATGAATCTGTCTGGATAAATCAGTACTTAGTGTTATTTGAGGGGACAGGTCGTCGTGATCTCAGTTTGGTTTTCAGTTACTTCGGTTGAGCGTCTGATATTTTTACCAAACAGGCCACACAACTGCTAAAGCCTTCAGTCATTCATTATCAACTAAATTATTTCTAAAAAGGGGTGTGATTTTATAATGGTCTTGTTTAGCTTGAGGCCGAATCCATAATAATAAGCCATTATGGAATCACTTGTAACTAAATTTTTACTAATCTACTATATAATGATTAATTACATTAATGCCCAATAGCAACATGAAAGAGACTGACGTGTTATTTTATTTAATTATACCTCAAGTGAACAATGTAAAATTTCCATAGACCCAACAGAGATTTGTTTTTCAATACTTAACTTTGACGACTATCAAGACTTGACAATTGTTTTGAATATTATCCAGGCAGATGTTGTTCGTTTCCAAAACCACACATACGTTCTAACGATTTGATCTAGTGATTTGTTTCGGGTGATATTCAGTTTCAAAACCCTGTGCTGTCAAGTCTTCCAATGAGTTAATTAGGCATTTGAGAAATTCATGAAAATTTAATTTAAATTTATGCATTCCATTTCGAAGAAAGCGAAAGCCGGTGAAATTGAAGATTCTTAAAACAAACCGTTTCGTTTGATAAACATATCGGTATCATTAAACAAATAACACAGGTCTGCTCGGATTACATTTGATATTGCTAACCTTCGAAATATAATAACACTCATTACTTTCTCACACTGACAATATTTTGTTATTGTTTATTCTTATATTCATATAAGAAAGAAACAACTTGCCTTGGTTTACATTTATCATTACTTTTAAATTGCTTTTTTGAAAGGAACAGTAAGACAAGTTGCACTGTTTGACTTCTTAGGCATAAGATGCTGCCAACCGGGTATTCATGCATATATTAATAAGAAAATAACAGTCAAAAGGTCCTATAAAAAAAAACGAACCAAAATATATATCTACTTTGAAGATTCCATTTTCGCCACAAAAGCAGTGTGAAATTAGAGTCAGTACATCAAAACAATATGTAGAGATGGTACCTAAGGCTACGTATTTAACGTATTTAACGACAACAACAATGAATCAAGTGCAAAACTGAAGTGCATAACGTAGCACTGTGCAGTAAATACGGGAACTTTTGACAGCGACATCGGCTTCTTTGTTTTGGTGGATAAGCAAAAGAAAGATGATTGTCATTTCTTTTTCACTAAAACAACCATTTTATTTATACTAAAGAACGTCTGCATTATATTATTAGAAGTTTCTGCATGGTAAGGGTTAAACCGCACTGTTAATTTACTATAAACATGATAAAGTAAAAACCCCAATATCATTTCAAATGCCTGAATGATACGACACTAAGGTAACAACAAGTTGTAATTATGAAAGAACACAATCATCATGAAATTCAAGTCTCTTGACTGCCTGACAAATGATTGATTATGGAAGCTGTGATGCTTTTTGTTGTTGTTATACATTTTGAAACCATTTTGTAAATGAGGCTCTTACGTGACTGCTTAGTAAGATATCTCTAAACTCCCAGTAGGATGAAATTTTTCAGCTTCTTGTGTTAATGGCAATTATTGCTATTGGAATAATTTTACACGTACAAAAAACAGACGACAGAAAGTGCAGATGTTGCAGTCAGGAAAAGTTTTTTGTTTCTGACTGCATAAGTTGCCAATAATAACGAGATTTCATACTGTGTGCCTCGTTGTATAGTTACCAACACGACTATCCTCGGTACAATAAAAATGTTGTTATGGCATTATTTAGTTTTAACAGTAAGATATTATGCCCGTAAACTGATATTGCAAAAGAATTAAAACGCATTTAAAATCAAGATAACATATTGATATGTATCTTAAAATAATTCCATGACTAAGCCATGGCTTTACAGAAAAAATGTGGTATAACTAAAACATTCGAAAACATATTTAAAATAATGGATTATTATTATAATTATATAATATATATAACATATTATTGAGTAATAAGAATTTAATAACCAAAACTATATTTGGTGATTAATTTTAAGAAAACAGTATACTTTACATTTATCTATTGGTAGCACTTGTATTAGATTGATTAGTTCGATTTATGCCTATATGATAATTTAAAAACGTTCAACAGGAAAAGCACGTCCGACGAACACAGCCATATATGCACCATCCCTTGTGGAAAAAAGGTACGTGATCAAGCACGTGATCAAGTATACATGTATACATTTACTAAAAATGAATGCAATGATAAATACAAAGAAGTAACTAGTATGCTTAAAAATGCATGAAGGTGAAATTTAGCAGTACATTGCCTTTGAAGAACGGTCAAAGGCGAATGAACCATGGGGAGTTTAAATTAGTTTTACAGGCGCTAAACCTCTCACATTTACACATACAATGAACAAAAAATACAGAACAGTTTAGATAAAACTACTTCTTGTCCTTTGAATCCTTTACACACGAAACAGAAACCACTGTCAAACTCAAATATGCTCATGTATATTTATATATGTCAGAACACTTTTAACGTAAACGTATGTATTCACGCGAACACAATGAAAGTCACAACGTAGCGGAACAGGTGGACAATTATCCTTCGTGAGATTCAAGAGCTAAATGTCATTGAGTTCCACACTAGGTACCTCACCGCACAATCAATGAAGAGAACGTAGTGGCTATATGTAACTGTAAAACTACACACTAACCATATAGTGTATTCTGGAACACAACGACGTTTGACAAGTTATTAGATGATGGCCTTGAATAGCTATGCTAAAGATTCTTATGGACTTTACAAACATTTCCATAAGAATTAGATTCATAGAAGTGTTATACATGTATACATTCTACAATTCATAATAATTACTTATTTCAAAGTACACGTACTGAAGTTCAACGTCCGTAATTTTAAGCTCAGAAGTTCTCGGTATAATAGACGGTTATTTATCGCATTATTAATACAAAACTGTTCATATACCATCTCGATATGGTACCCTCGAAAAAAGCGGCAAATTGATATATTCCAAAAATGGACCGTGACTATTGATTTCAAACGAGAAACTATTTTGTTCTCAAAGAACACAATCTGTTCGTAGAAAATTCAATTACGGTACAAACAGCTAAATTTGGGACCCTTGTTTGAATTTCTGTCATATTTCCCGAATGGTTTATTACAGTAGCAGTAATATCGTTGATAAATAACAGCATGTCTTCGGATCTAAAGAACACTTATTTTGTACAGCAACGGATGAATTACTATCATTTGACATAATACTCTCTTAGGACTAGATGTTTAAGAAAATAGATTAATAAGATATACTATAATTTTTAAAATATTATGAAACCAAGTACACCGTAAAAGTATGTTCGCACTTTTTTGTTTTCGGGCAAAAACATTTATTAAAACAAGACTGATGACACACAGACCGATGACACATGCCTCCCCCCACTCCCCCCCCCCCCACCCCCTCCCTTAAAATGATTGGTAGACAAACATCTTATACTCGGACAGTGCGAATATCTCATTTGTGTATTAAAATACATCTGTATAATATCATTATCATATAACTAATATATCAAAAAAGAATCTGTGAGAAAATCCTTAAATTTGAAGCCTAGAACAAAACTAAGGAAAATAAAAGCAGACTCAGTTTGACGGAGTTTGTTTCATGTGTGCAACATCTCTCAAAACAATATTATGTTCAGAAATGGGCCGGCTTCGATTAATTTACAAAGGTTTGATGACAATATAGGTATACACAGGAAAACGAAACATATATCTATACCATTAAAAGCGCACGGAACACTGCGAATGCCAACTTTGCAAGGTTACATCAGTGTTTTCAACATTTTCTTCTTCTGCCTGAATACACTAACTGTGTCGATCGACGAATTTGTCATACACGCCTCCTATTACTATGTTCAAATGTTAACCTATAATAAGTTGCAATTCCACTACTCACTTCAACAGTTAAGCAATCATATCAACAGACTTTCGACGACCTTACTGAATAATTTCCCTAATTTTGTTTTCACTTCATCAAGTCCTCAGCCACCGCACTGGCTACAATCGACATTACCGATTCTTGGTATTCGGATAATTCTGTCGCCCGTTCACCGAACCGAAAAATGCGTTGCCCTTTAAATACTAGAGTAAAGCAGACTTTACCAGTTTGATTCATTTGCTGAAACTTATGCTTATCTGTCGGTGTCATTCCTACCCGAACATAGAATTCAATGACAGTGCGCTGCTCCGTGCGTTCTAACTAAACAAATTCTTGCTCCAGTTTACCTATCTCCATTTTGTACTTCCAATGTGATTTTCTAAATCAAACTTTTACTTTGACGTTGAGCGTAAATGAAACATACGCCGTTAGAATCTTTTAACGTTTTCGCGCCTAAACTATTGAAACTAAAAAGCAAAAATTGATTAAATGTCGTTTCCAAAGCATTCCGTGAAACTTTAACGCCGTTACCATAGTAACAAAGTACGCATGTTGCTTCAAAACAAATTCAAGAAATGATGTCTATGTTGTTAAATATACATACTAACGTTCTTTAACGTACACTCAGCAGATTTATATTTCAAACAACAGTCTGGAAATTTAATGACTGTCCCTCGTATTATTATAAAGTTCAAAAAGGGGATTACTCCACCAACATAATCAGACATAAACTACTGACCATATTTCACATGTCCTCTTGTTGTTGATGATGTATACTAACTGTCATTAAATTTGAATGAAAACAATCTATACTGTAAAATGAAAACAACGGCCATAACTCAAGGAAAATCTGACATGAAAGTTCTGGAAATATGCGCATGTCAACTTGATGGTGATGATTTGTATACCAATTCATTTGCACAAGATAAAAACTGTAAATAGAGTTAGGAAATAAGGTATAAGTGAAGTTGTAATATTATAAAGTCCAAAAAGGAAAAGCTTCGTCCTCAAAAGCTCAAAAGCTGTAGTGCACAAATAAACGGACATGAAAGTCTCGATAATATATGCATGTCCTCTCATGCTGATGATGCATACAGTGTTTCGGAAGCTTTAAGAGTACATAAGGTACAACTGTTGTTGTAAAATAAAAAAAATTAAAAAAAAATCAGGAAGATCTAAAGTAAACCTTTTGTACAAAGGGTACAGATGAAGTAATAATATGATAAAATCTGATAATGACAAAATATTAAAGACAAAAGTGTATGCATACGTTGTTGTTGTATGAAATACTATTAGAAAAGACGACTTTGTTTAAAATTAATTGTCGGTTTTCTTTTCAAAAAATGATCACAAAATCGTTAGAAACATTGAGTCAGTTGTCAAACTAACGTAATGATTTTAATCCACAGTACCCCAACCAAATTTCTGAAATAAACATACAAAACTTCTAAATGATAACGACTCGGAGAGGAAAATGGTTTGATTCAAATGATATATTACATATATATCGTATGTATGATCTATTCTCGGAATAACATACTAAAACAAGAAAATCATGTACAGTATCAGTCAACAAGAAATATCTTTAAAAAAGATGGTCGGCGTGATGTAACTGAAGCACAAGTTATATATGGGCAGAAACCTGTATTTCAAATCTTTTGGCAATGTAGAAAGGGGCCTCTGTGAAGGTTTGTATAAATGAGGACAGTAGTTCTGAAGAAGACTGTGTTTCGAAATTGTGGAGGGACACACGACGGACACCAACCAATCACAAAAGATCACTTTGAGCCTTTGGTGCTTAAAAGATGTTAACAGTAAGCAAACAATATTGAAATACGTTCTATACTTTATTTCTGGAATTGTTGGAAGCAACATGAACCCTTACCCTACTTCAGCTTATTATAAAATTTGTCTATCATTCAGAGTATGTACAGTACTGTTTTCACCGGAAAGATTAATTTAAAATTTAGAGTCTAAAATTTAACAGTATCGGACATGTTGTTGCAGGTTAGTAATGATTTGTACTGGTTAGAAATTGTTGCTGTAATGCAGGGTAAGAGTTAATGACTGTATAAAACAAATAACTTTTTTTT
Source organism: Mercenaria mercenaria (assembly GCF_021730395.1). Lineage (NCBI taxonomy): Eukaryota > Metazoa > Mollusca > Bivalvia > Venerida > Veneridae > Mercenaria > Mercenaria mercenaria. The sequence goes on along the minus strand of NC_069365.1, from coordinate 49,866,255 downwards.
GTAAGAACAAAACTTAAGGAAAGGAAACTTAACAAAACAGAAATAACTTAACAAGAAAACTTAACAAAACAGAAATATGTCCTGATGAGCAGATAAATATTTGGTTACGCATACCTGTTCAAGTTGTACGCATACAACCCGATGGTGCTGTACTTATAGAGGTTATAGATGACGAACGCGTTGTCATTTCACTCAGTGTCACACATGACTTAGAGTGAAGCATTTCAGCCTTTCCACCAATCAGCGCCACTCTTACAAAACCTCTACTTATGGCTGAAAATACCGAGAATACCTTACCATGCAATCCGATTGGTACATTATTCAGGCGGCATAAGGTCATACGAGGTCATAAAATCGTGCTAAATACGGCACGCCGAAAAAATGATTTTTTACTTTTGACGGTTATTATCAATTATATCAAGAACGAAAACATTTCCCAAATCAGACATTTGTATCATGTCATAGGTAGCATGGTTGTTGGATTTTTAAAACAATCCCTCTGCTGTATCTGTCCACTACAGTTTCTGTTTGTTACTGGCTTACGTTGCGATGCCTGGTACTGGCCGACCGTGTTTGCGCTCCTCTTTGCTTCCGGGAAATCAATCCTTACCTTTTAATTTTCATGTGAGGAGTGTTCCCTTTAATCACCAAGTTGATTACCTAAATAACAAAAATATGAACTTAACAACACTTGCAGCACGTAGAACATACATACAACATGAAAATGCCAAAAATATGATCTCGTATATAACATTTTGTTTACGCTCAGCACGAAATATTTGTCTTGCAATTTGACTACAATGCAATAGAAATAATGATCATGAAGTGCAGATCAAGTTTCGAAAACGAGATACAGCGGCAACAACCTAAGTTATTAGTGCATCGCTAGTATAATATTGAATGCCAGTCCAAGAACATGAAATGTCATGATGTCAGCTAAGTTAAAAGATTCTCTTAACGCTGTTAAGTTGAACCGTGATATCTAAAAGAAAATGGAAGAAAAGTTACAGAAAACTGTACACTTTTTGACTTTGTGACATGCAATATTCCACTTCAAGGAGGGAAGTATGAACGTTGGCAGATATGCTGCAAAAGAAAAGCTAACAGTGATGGTAAGAAGCTAAGGCATGTTTAGCATTATTCTTTTTTTAAGGAATGTTTTGCCTGTTGTTTTATACAAAGCAAAGAATGATACATGAATTATCGACAAATGAACAAGAGTGAACTCTAAATTTCAAGTAGTGCTTAAACCAGTTTTTGACATAGATAAAAGTTTCCTTATGATTCAGTCCCTTAAAGACAGGGCATGTAGCCATAATTCTAAACAACCATTGAACAACGTAATTGAATTAATGCCAACGTCTATGAAGCCCTATAGAGATAACTGCTGAAGCGCAAATATAAGAAACTGAACGAGTTGACTTATAATGACTCTGTCGCGTCTCAGTCAAAGCGTTGAAGGATGATTAATTAATGGCATAGATTTCTAATCAAACATTTATTGATATGAAATATATATCACTGAATATATATTTATGGTCTTGCTTCGTTCAAAATATATGTGAGCAATTTCATGAGAATAGCTATATTAGTGACATGAAACAAATTTTGCATGGTACTGGAAAATTATTGTTTTTCTTACGTTCATGCAAATGCTAGCATATTGTAATTTAATCATCTAAAACAAATCAAATTGTAGCATGTTTTACAAATAAATGTTATTTGTGTTGTCATGACAATTGAAATTCCAAAATACCCATGTACCATGAGAAGACAGAGTGATATAGATAAAAGGCGTGAGGTGAAACAAAATACACGCTTCAGTTATTTTTCAGTAATATTGTTTTCAGACTGTCTCCAAATATTCAAATGTAAGACGCAGAATTTGTGATTTGCATAATTTGTTAAAAGACATGAACTATACACATCATGCACAGCGGCGTCATATTGCTTTCCCGACGCTCCTGGCGTCACGTCTCTGAATTTGTCCATTGACCTACTTAAAAGCATTTCTTATTGAAATATTGAAGATAATTGTTTTGAATAGAAAAAAAATGTTCTTCAAGAATATCTTGTTATCTCAATTTAAAAATTGAACAGTTCTCGTAAAGATTCATAAATTCAAAGCAATGCCATGTTTAACACTTTTAATTAATAATTGATGAACTGTAATTGTTCTTTCCTAAGGGCAACCATTTTGCCAGATAATAAATACTATAATTAACATTTTTACCCCAGAATAGTACTTTTGGGACACCGGAATTAGTCAGTTAAATGAGTACTGAATAGAACATATAACTTGATAAAATGATTGGATTTCACACATTATGTATAAAGAACTTGCGTATAATTAGCCACCTTCAGCATGTTCAGGCGGCTTGTTCCTATTATGAGAAAAATCTTAGAAAATCAGCGTCAGATATAATTTGGACTTTCTCTTACAAAATATTGGATTTTGGTTACTTTGCAATTCTCTGTGTAGCAAATTATTCCTTTAGTTGCCACTGTATTACATCTCATTCTCAAATTTCTGCAATTCAGGCCATAAGGTCGTATACAAATGTTTAAAAAATGGTGCGTCTTTAAGTTGGAAAGTGCGCTTTTCATGACTGATTGTAATTTTGTTTTTTATAATGGTTAGGGGAATTTTTAGTAAAAAGGATGACAAAAACTTAGAGATATTTTTAAAAATGTAGACTCAAAAAAATGTTGTCTTGCGTCTGTTGACGACAGAACTTCATTTTCCGTTAAATATTTGGCAATCAGCTTCTATTTTATCAGAAGTATCGTTTGAATACTGCTTTAAGCTTAAAGCTAACGGTTTGTCCAGGAAATTTCAGACAGTCATGCAGTAATTGTACTGGTTTCCGACTATGATAACCAAATCATTGGAATGTAGGTATAGACAAATTGATGATCGTCTGAATGGACATAGAAAACAAGTACAAGAGTGATTAAGTACTTTTCAAATAACTAATTATCCGAAGTAATTATTATATTCATACATTGACGTATGTGTCGCTATTCAATATTTTATATTTTCTGACAAGATCTGTGTGTTATGCAAAATGCGCTCGAAACTAATCGCGCTTGTGTTAATTGTGTGTTGTTTTTCCACGAGTTTTGGAATTACAGAAACATCAGAAGAAGGCTGGACAATACCAATTGGTAAGTATAAGAATTCAGTTTTAAAACAAACAAAAACAAAAAACAAACATTTGCTATTTCACCTCGTATTGTGTTAACATCGTTTTCCTTTCTTTGAACTTCGGGTAGAGTAAGATTAAGAATAGTTGTCCAAGATATTATACAAGCATAATACAGCTTTGCCCAAGTCCCAATTAAAACTGATATTTACCTAGGGTCAATAACTTATCATATAGTTTCTGGATGTTTCATTTGATTTTTACAGATGCGAAATTTCCGCATATTGCAGCAAATATAAAAGAAATAGCGAAACGTATTTTTACTTTTTATATCACGACATAGACAAAACGTACTCAACATACAAAAGTAATATATTAATGCGGTTAATGCAGTTTAATGCAGTTTCACTCCGGTGGATTTATAACTCATATATTTTAAATTATTAAATGCCAGTTTTCCGAGTTCTAGCTGCATTTAGCTGTTTCTTTCTCAATTATTTGTGAGCATTTGTTATCTTGGAAATTCCTTATTATAAATACGAAATTTTGCACATTAATACAGATATATAATAGTGAAGTTTAGTATGCTTGTTATATTATTTCAAAACATCAAATAGTTCAAGAGTTATAGTGGTCGTCCGGGAATTAAATGAACAACCCTCGTATGTTTGTCTGTAGAATCCCAGTATATCATGTTTCGAAAACAGACATTGTTTTTTTTATTGTTTAAAAAACAGGCTTCGTGTCATTTTGAGCATTAAAACTGGCAATTCCAAGCAAGTCCATTTGTGTAATATCGTTATATAGATTATAGGATTGAGTTCTCAATGTTTTAAACTATTACACATACAATATCAAACAAAGATTATTACTCTAGTCTTGTTTAGATTTTCCATTGTCTCTAGATTATTTATACTTCCACTTTGAAATTCGTATACACATCTTGAATTTCAGCTATGTTTAAATGTAACAACAATGGTTAAGTTCAGGTACAATATTCATACTTTTCATAGATTTAACGTGAATGGCATGGCGTTTAACAATGGCGTTTCAAGGGTTTCATTAAGGGCCGGTGAATTTTCAACCTATGGCAAATAAAATCCTGTAGCAAATAAAGTTCGAACAATGACGATCCCGAGACGTGACCCTTCTCACTTTGCAACTTAATTACTCTTCTTAAGTAATCATTATAAATAACCCCTGATATATATTGAAATTATGTTAAACATTTTGGTCCTAATCAATTTTCTCAAAAAGCCTCGTCCTAGATAAAGCATTAATGTTCAAATAGCAGCAAGAGATATGGAGTATCTGTATCTCTTTATGATTCAAAATTCTGAATATGTCTGAAACTTCTGAATTTTACTCATGCAAGATACATTCTCCGGAGATTATAATCAATAAAACTGATTTAAAGATATTGACATCTGTGACCAAACTGGTTATAGACATCTTATTGGGGAATAATATCTCTTTGGGATGTATCTGCATCTATGCGTTAGAAGGAAATAAAGGAAAAGTATTATTTTTATGTTTAACTTGATTCATATCTATTAGTTTAAAGGTTTTCGCATGAGAGTAGTTCTTTTTTCGTGATATAACATCTGCAGAATCCCGAGGAATTGGTTGGAGACCGAGCACGTAGGGCGAGGGTACCAACGTATACCGAATAATTCTGAAATGAACATGCACTAATGCTGGCAAAAAAACTAATAGATAAATATATTATCCATAAACGTCATTAAATTGCCATGATATCTGAGGTGTTTTTTCACGTTGACGTGATTTCCTTTTGAATTATCCGTTTTGGGGCCGTAATACGTAAACGCTTTGCCATGGAATGCACATAAATAAAAAGGTGTTTTAACAGCACGTGAGCGCGAGAATAACACCCTCCTCCTCGCCCCCACAACCCCCCGAAAAGTAACAAGAACAGCAGTTTTTATGCTAGAATGCAATATTCAATCTTTTAAACACTTATACAATTTAATTTGCATGACAAGAAATATATTAACAATGTTCCCCATTTGGCGCATCCACACTGGTTGTTTATGGACGTATAAGTTAATTTTCTTGATAACATATTATCAGACAAGATCGACTTAAACAGTGTCTGGCCGTAGGTATAAAAATTGTAAATATTTCATGAATATGACGTCAAGTCAGAACTAATAAATCAATTCCAGTTGAAAAACGAACACGTTGGAAGACGTAGATATAACATAATTCACACTTTATGATAAAAGTACACACACTTATTTCCTCAAATAAAGTGTTATCACACTAATATTGAAGAAAATTGGGATACGGAGTATCTGCGGCTATATAAGTGTAGAATATGTATACGTTAAAATTGTCAAACTGCTCTAGAGTGTAGAATCAGTAAACCTGATTTAATAATACTGTCATCCGTAAACAAATTGGCTTAATTTTTGTGGAAAGACTAATGTCTATGCTTCTATACGAAGTAGAACTGAATTTCTTGCATACCAGACGGGGATTTCCGGTATTTTTACCGGTGCTGGAAAAATCCATCTTACACCCCGGGGTGTAAGATGACTCTCGTGCTTTAAATGACGTATAACGAACTACATATATGTAACAGATTTATGTAGTTATTTATATTTCATTTTGAAAAACGGAATAAAAATCCAATACCTTATCAGTTCCTCTTTGTTCCTGATAGTATATTTCTCGATACAAAACACGTTATTTTATCAAAAAATCATAACGTTACGCTGGAACTGATAAAACCAAACCGGAGCTAAACATTGTTGTTTGTCTTTGAAACGTCATGACGTCTTTCCTGTTTACGGACGTTGCTTTCCCGCGCTTTGTTTAAATACGCTGCTATAACAAATAGTTCTAAAAATAAAGCCGTTCGACTGATTTTATTTTTTTATTATATCTTGATATCGGTATGCAAGAAAAAGATTCTGTCACTGGTTATAGGTGCAGATTGGAATATCCGGCTCTCGGGTAACTGTTTAGGCGGTAACTCGGTAGGAACCTCGTTACCGCCTAAACAGTTACCCTCGAGGCCGGAAATTCCCATCTGCACCTATAACCAGTGAAAGAATCTTATAATCAATCTCACTCATTTTTTGTAATTTCGTCTTTTTTACAGACTGTAAATTCATCTCTGGAATGTTACTGTCCATTAAAAAAAAGGAGAGGAGATTTTTGTGCATATGTCAATATTTGGACGCTTGCATAAATTACATCACGAGACGAAATTTACTAACCAAACGCTGATTTATAATTTCTACTATTTTCAAAAGAAGGATTGTACTAATATATTGTAGTGAATATCCTTAACAAAAGTTCCCAAAGAAAGTTAGATGAACATAGTTTGTGAATTTTCGTGGTTAATATTTTTGTGCGCATTCTGTCAGACCTTTAGTGCACTGATTTCTGCCATGCCGCCATATTGATATTGGAACAGCATCTCTATGTAAGATCTGAAATTCTGAATAAGTGCCGAAGAAGATACATGGTACTGGGAGTATAATCAATAAATATGATTTAAAGATTCTGTCATCCGCACAAAAATTGGCTGAAGACACAGTTTCTGTGGAATAATATCTCCTTTGTTGTGTCTACAAAAAAGGCACTAAAACTGCTCATGAATTATTGTACTTTCTTTGTTCCGTACAGACATTTTGATGTAATTCTCTCGAATGTGGCTGCTTATATAAATGACGGCATTTTGGATAAAAGTTGTTGGTGTGCATTAACGAAATCGTACGTTACGAATTCCTTTTATATCATAGGAAACAAATCCAGATACTAAATGACGAAATAATTAACTAGCTTGAAAAAAACCTTACACCTGTCTGTATCCAAGTATGATGAATGGTTGGTATAAGTGTGTGGTGTCCTTAGAAACGTATTGCTATAAACAATTTAAACTAATCTTTAAACCAGCTGGGCAATTGTAAAAGGGAAATCAATTTATTAGCAAACAAACAATCGGAAAGCTTCTAATTATTTAGATAGTATTATGATTTCATTCTCCCTGTTTCTGTTAGGAAAGTAACGTAAAAGCTTTGCTCCAGACAAACTTACAAGAAGAAGGTAGTCAATCCGTACCATTTTCTGATAAAAATGCTTTGGGGCACTTTGCAATTTTACTTCTACAAACGTGTCGTTTCCTTATATGAAGAGAAAAACAATAATTTTAGACATTTCTTATCTAACTGCGGCAGATGGAAAATTTATTTTTTCTAATTTTGATGATTAAGTTATGTCAAATGAGAAACCATTGTGTTTTTTAACATCGGTTTGTTGAATTGCCAACAGAGGAGCATATGGTAAACAAGAGAGGCATACAGCTGCAATAGTTTGATTTTCTGCCACTTTCTTGCAGTCATAATGTCAACAACTGTTTACCGTTGTCAGAAGAAAAGCACATAGTGTCTAGACGTGAAAACTAGAAAACTAAGAAACATTAAGAAATATGTATGCACTTTAATGTAAAACCTAGCGTAGGGGAATCTACACGATGTACAAAAAGCATACACGTTGAAACATGATAAATGGTTTTGCTTTAAGTCAGATTATGTTTTACACATATAGCGTGAAACAGTACTAATGAGAATCAGTATATTGTTACTGTCACACGTTTTCTCCGCTACTTTACCATACAGATATCTTGGTTATAATATAGCATCAAAGTTACACAAAATGTAAGCAAGTTCCCTTTTTGGAAAATGAGTCTAAAAGGTTGCAGTATTACGTTTGCATATTCCTATCATAAATTAATTTAATAATTATTAAATAAATAAACAACATTCTGAGAAAAGTTTAAGCTCGTACTGTTTCATCCCGCTGTCAAGACAATGATAGAGTCGGTTTAATTGAAAATTAAACCCGATGTTTGACACTTGTAATTAACAAATGGGCAAAATATTCGTGGAACATAAAGTATGCAGTTTTCAATATTTGCCAGACACATTCCAAAATGTCCAACAAAATGAATGTTTTAATTCACACGTAGGGCGAAACATTATGTTGTCACCTAAACATGTAAAAAAGCAATGTTCGCATAAACAATCACCATTAGTGTTTATTATGTTATGAGAGCAAGCCGGTAAAATCAGCGCGAGGTTTTTTAATTAGTCAGATTGTATACTCATGTACCGGATTATTCCTTTTTCTTTGCCACACCTTTACTGTCACTATGGAAATGAGAATGCATGCTATGCAAGGATAAAAAGTAATAAGTAATAATGGAAGCCGACTGGATGACTTCCTCACATGAAATAAGTCTACATCCCAAGCGAAGTTTCAGACCCACATCGGTGAACAGATAAAGAAATGATACCGTATGATACTTTCAATGATGCCATGATACCATAAAGTGATGCGTGTCAGACAGCGAAAAGGTAAATTAATTGCACAAGTCAGACATATCCAAGAATTTATATTTTCATTCATTAAACGATTACCTTAAGAAGTATTTGACCTCCGTCGACATTATCAACAAGAGGTGGAGAGAGTACCCTAAATTTATTAAATGAAGCTATTAAAAATGTAAGGGTGATTATTGACATATATCATTTAAGACAATTTAACGTTTAATATGAAGCATTATTGAAATCCACTTCATGAGTTGGTAGATATCTGTAGTGGAATATGTAGAGTCTGAACTTCTAGGCGCCGCCATTGGTCAAAAACATTGTGGTAGTGACATGTTCGTATAAAACTCTCTCTCTCGGTCGTAGAATGTAGGAACGAACAAATCATTTGACTGTACAAATGTGTACATGGGGATTGTACTTAAGTTGCTTTAAGTGTTTTAATGATTATAGATATTTCATTTCTGATTGTACATAAATTTATTCTAATTTTAGAAGGCCACATTGGAAATAAGATTAGGACTTAAAATGTCTTGATCTTAGATAATATAATAACAGCTTCTGAAGAAGTGCCTTATGTAGAATATTCCCAGGTCATGATTTATGTGATCTCTTCATGATTTTACTTTTAGATTATTATAAAATATTGATGATGGATATCCTTTTAATCATTTGGGACTTTCACCAACTTCAGCACGAGATAAACGGCGAGACCTGAGTCTCGTACTGAACAAATAAAGTGATCCCAGTAGCCATTTCTGCGAATTCGTACAAAAATCTGAAGGAAAGTACTTTGCAACATTTTATGCTCTCAACGACAACTTGTCTCAGTTGTTGTTTGAGGAGATCCGTGAGCTTGTGCTTCTATACTATTACATATTTGTTCACAGTATTTTCGCAGTATTGATTACCTCGTATCTACTACGGGTTTATATTGCGTATTAATAGTATAGTAATTTTAAGGACCTCTTCAGAACAAAGATTATTTTGTCTTACAAGCACTAACAATATAGGTAAAACGTTATCAAAGTACACCAAGGTTTCATTTTGTATATATCTGTTTGATTTAATCTCTCTAATCCTCTGAAATAATACTTCTTATTATTAGGGAATCGATCCTAACGATTTTCGTCGCAATTTTTTGAAGAATACGCATTTTCCTTGTGCCTAATAAGCGTCCACATAACTTGTCCGAACCGCAACGTTTTGCACATCAGTACACATATGGATATATGGTATATATACACGTAGTGGACACTTGTAAATAAAAGCACCTGATGAGCACAGTTCATATAAATAAATATACCTCTCCGGAGGGTGCGCCTATCCAAGAGGTGGACATTACCTTAATACAATATAATATGGGCAGTGTTGTTTTGATTCCAAAATCTACCTTTAAATTGATAGGGAATCGATCCTACGCGTAGCGACGAAAATCGAGACCGATCCCTTTACGGTTACATGCGATATACCAAATGCGATATTTACTATCGAATTAAAAAATTGTGCGATACTTTCGCTTATTCGGTGTTGTGTATAAACAAGAGTTTTTTCTGTCAGAAATTCTGAAAATTTTCAAGGAATATAATGAGAAAACATGCGAAACTCAGATTAATTAAAAGGATGAGACTTATCTTTAACAGACATTTTGATAGTGTGGGCTATTTGTGCAATGATAAATTAATAGCAATACACATGCCGGAAAGTGGATGAATAAATTGACGAACACGAGTGTCAGCTGAACTGCAGACAATTTCGGATAAGAATTAAATGAGGCAAGGGGGTGTATAATATGTACTTGGTTGGTTGTATTCTCTTGATCAACACATATGTGTACAATTTTGTGTGTCGTTGCCTGTAGCCTAAAATATAATGACATTTAAAGCAGTTTATATTACAGTTCAAATGACAAGAATTTGATACCCACTAATGAAAATAAATAAGAACTCAAAAAAAAAAAAAAAAAAAAAAAAATGGTAAGTTCCAGTTAAAAAAAAATGGTAAGTTCCAGTTACTACTGATTATGTCGCATCAAAAATATCTCTCAAAATTATTTTCAAATACCTACATACAACTCATGCTGTTTTACTGGCTAAAATGATGATGCTTTCTAAAAATAAGTCTAAAAATCTTGTCAAAATGTTTCACCTGAACGTGCATAGCTGCCATATGGCAACTCACAAGAGTTCTTATGGTGTTACCGCCAATAGTCGAAAGTGGAATAATAATATTATCATTAATCAAGCAATTTCATACTGGCCTAGTTATTTGTCCTCGGGCAGTCGTTTTGGCCTTCGGCATACGGCCTTGGGCCAATACGACAACCCTTGGATAAATGACAAGGCCAATATGAAATTTCTTGATTAATAACATTATAATATTGTCTGAGACAGATAACTATATATGGATAACTGCTGTATGTATTAGCGGGTTTTAAAGTGATGAAATGTTATAAATCAAACGGTTTTAACTATTCATTAAAAGAGGAATATAATATATTGAAATTGCATTAATTTAAAATGATATGACACTGTAATTGTTCCGGTGCGACATTATAAACCCAACATAAATTTGAAGATGTTAAGTCGATTTTCAAAAGGCAACACGAGTCAAAGAAATCCGAAATAAGACAATATTTGAAAACGTAATAAATAAATAAAAAAACATTTTTTCAGCTTTCTATAGATAACAAACACAGATATCAGACCAGTTCCTGTCAAAATTTTATAATAATTTCAACTGCGGTTACTTTAGGTATCGATCAATACTAGATGATCTGAATAAAAATATTTTCTTAACAATTATTATAATGAATTACTTTTTCTAGATTATGCTTCTTATTTCCAGGAGATATTAGGATATTGAAATTAAGTTTTAAAAAATGTTTGAAATATAGAGATATATAAAGATAATTTCTGAAATTATCAAAACAGCTTATCCAGCTAATAGATGGCAGCTATGGGCATTTATCCTGCCCTCATACAAGATATAGCACAAAATCGGCCTGCCTAATAAACTTTGCTTTATCTAGTCAGTGTCAAGATATCACTTTTGCGGGAACTTTTGAAATCACATATTTTATCAAAATTTTGCATTGAAACCGTCACCATTGTATTGGAAATGCTTAAACTTAATAAATGAGTGGTCAAATTAAAGGTTTTTATCAAGAAACAAAAATGTTATTGCTATTTTTCACTTTTACAGCACTTCAGCCGGAAATTTTGAAAACACATTTTTTCCGAATTTTTCATAGAAACCGTTATCACTGTATTGGAAATGTTCTAACTAAGAAAATAAGCGGTAGTATTATAAGTTTTTATCCAGAAACAAAAAAATTATTGCAATTTTTCAATTTTATCCACAAATAGAATTGCACTTGCAAACGACATTCATGACGTCAAGTCTGCACGCTGTTGCTCTATCCAACGACTTTTCCCCCTATTTTCTGAATAGGTAGGATAAATATAATATTAGATTACTGTCTGAAAATTTTTAATTTATTAGGCTTGTCTACGAAAAAATATAAGGCTCGGCACAGCCTCGCCTAATATATTTTCTTCAACTCGCCTAATAAATTTAAATTTATCAGACAGTAACCTAATATTCTCTCTTTATACAAAAGGTATCGAGATAATAGTGTACATCATCGCAATATTTCCAGGAAACCATCGACAATTGAGACAATCTTTTCAGAAAACTTCGCTTTATCAAGATATTGTTTTGAAGTATAGCGATAGCTATCGAGCTATCTCGTTGCAGAAATATCCCACCATAGAAATGTATAACCGTGGGCGGGTAGATAAAAGAATCGTTTTCAGTGATCACGAGAAACTGACGCCCCTTGAGCTTTATTTTTCAGCTTTGGTGGGTTTGGTTTGAGCTGGTGTCTCGTTAGTCAGAAATTATATTTGATCTACCGACAACGAACAGAAGGAGTTTTAAAATAACGTTTAGACAAAGGTGTGGCTAAACAGTTAACTGCGAATTCAGTAAATCACTGCTTGTATCTATATATCTGTACAGACAGTATGCTATTTCTAAAACTGAGACAGGTGATTTATAACTCTCCATAAACGGATTCCCAAATCTAGCAATTCCACAAGAGACGACTACAAAATCGCACTATAATCACCCTGAAAAGATTTCAATTTGTTCTTAAGAACATGTGGAAGAGAAACTAGACAAGTTAAATATTTAGAATACTGTGGCGTCTTAAAAGCATTGCAGAATGAATGATCCGTGTCACGAATCTTTATCTGAATTTGTTGCAATGAAACATATATAACTGAACAGAAAATTTATTTGTACTTTGTTCAAACGTAGGCTGAACAGTTCTCACACAATTCTATCATATCATTGCTAGTTCTGACTCTGCTGAATACAACACCTTATTTAGCATTTTACTTTTCATTAACTAATTGAAACGGTATGTTTTCACGTTTACCTTAAAGGAATTTGATTGTTGGACACTAATAACCCAGTAACGAATACAATTGGATTCCACACATTAAATAAAATGCTCTAACATATAAATAACCATCTTCAATGTATTTTTTCTTCAAACATATTTATAAGTTGAACAGTTCTCATATAGACTTAAAACAATCAGCGCAATGCCATGTTTAGCATTTCTTCATGAACATTTTCGTTTATGTAGTGTTGGGCGAACTGTGGTTTTCCACTTTTTTTATTTTTAAATCATTAATATTAAAACTGATAATGTTTCTTCTCTCTGGTCAACTTTTACAAGATAAATCCAAATGATTAATAATTGATTCCCATTTTTAATTAGAAGTCAGTCAGTCAGTAAAATGTGTACCGAATCACACATTTCTAACTAGACAGAAAGATTGGATTTCGCAGTATATATATATATATATATATATATAAACAAAATATTGGAATTTAGTTACTGTACATTTCTCTTTATAGCGAATCATTCCTTTCATTGTCATTGTATTACATCTTAGCATTTAAAGTCGTTATCTTGTAAGAAACGTTTTAAAGTAATGTGTCTAGGAAAGCGCTATTCCGGGATTAGGGTAATTTTGTGCCATGATTGATAGAGTAGTTGTTTGGGAGATAACAAAGATTATAGTTGGATGAATTTAGACATATGGATTTGCTCTCGTGAAGTGAAAACACTCAGAAATAGATGGTGTCTTATATCTGTTGACGACAAAACCTTGTCCATATTTAGTTACAAAAGAAAACGATAAGTGATTGTAAATTTATTTTTATTTCATACAAAAAGATTGAGGCAAACTCATTTATCTCGTGATCCTTTCCCTACAGACGTCGAATGTAAATTCCATTACACCTTACGTGTTTCAGATAAAAGTAATATTGTTGTACATACTTCAATTTATGTGACGTGAAATACGACGACATTTTATTTAATTTACACAAATTTGTACCTTCGTTTTCCTTATTCCCTCTTTTACTTCCACATCAACGATTTATTTATACTCAAGTGAATGTCTTGATAACGATTTAGACATGTCCAGCGTATTTAATTGGGCACTAAATTTGTCCATAATTCATGAATCTTACAAGAACTCAGGTTAAAAACGAACATGTAAAAAGACAAACAGATAATATAACAACTAAACAATTGCTTTGGTGTCAAATAATTTCTTAAAAAAGGAATTTATGTTTGAGCAGCAATACAATAGAAAGTGTTAATTTAATACTAAAAATCTACATATGTGCCAATTTTCTGGACCTTTACCATACCAGACACGTTGTCAATAAAGCTGAATTTAACGTATCGTTGAAAAAAATTGACTTTAAATATATCTTTTGTGGGATAACGTCTCTTTTTAATATCTAAGGTCCAGAAGCAATACACTCTACATAATCGAATGAATGCTTGTAATTTATTTTCTAACAAACGGGTCCTGTAACTTCATCGAATGTTTAAAGATATAATTGGTGGGGTTCAGATACGAGCAGTGTTTTATTTTCATATTCAAACTGTTGGATGCCTTACATAATCAAATCTAGGCTGTTTTGGACAGTACATCAAAGTACATGTTCTTCAAGAATGTTCGATGTATTTAAAGGTCCATTACTAAGGGAAAGTGAGTTGGCAATTTTTTTTCATAGCCAGTGCATAGACTTCTGCAAGACACTAAATAATGAAGATTGGCAGGTCAAAATTTACAGAAGGTCTTTGGAACTCAAAGAAATGTATGTGTATTATGTTGTAATTTCAATGAATCGACAGAATGACCCCCAGGTCTTTTTAACTTTCTTCATACTTCATAGAAAAATAATTGTACATATACTGCGATTTATTTCGAATTTCTACATACCAACTTTCATTTTCCAATAAAATGAAATAGTTTCTGTGCTTTTTAAAAGAAATCAAAATGTTCACTTTCCTTAGTATTGGACCTTTAAGAATATATTACATTTGTGATTGTTTTATCTTACTCGAATCATGTTGTACTAGTTGAACTTCTAAACGATACTTTGGAAGACTGAAAAACAATATGAATCAACTACACACATATCCTCAAAATAAAGCACCATTACAAACATACATATCAGGCTTGGAGTAGAAATGGATACCGAATTTATGCGTCTATATAAGACTAGTAATTTAGACTAGATTATGACATATGTCCATAGCAGATATACGCTCTTGAAAGTATGTCCAGTAGTCTAAGAACATATTTAAAGATACTGCAATCCGTGGAGAAATTGCATGAAGATATTTTGAAGGCATAATGTGGTCTTGTTTATGTGTATTACGGAAGCTTAGAAGGGCCTTCAGTTGTGAGAAAACGTTTTCACAAGTACAGAAAACTAAGACGAGATGTCTAAAACTTTATGGTTTTCTTGCATTAAAATGCTCGCACTGTAGTATATTTTTCCATCAACACGATTTAAATTTAGTTGCAAAGAAAAAAACTTTTGTCATTTCGAATATTGTTATATCGACAATTAGCTCTGAATAAACATGTTGGAATATTTTTCATGAGTTGGCTAGATATGTTTTGGTGATGACGTCTTAAATATTTCACGATGCCGAAATAAAACTTTTTGCATTTCGCGTATTTTTGTCGACATTATTTTTGGAAGTGGCATCTCAAATACTTCTTTGAAAGTAACTGCGAAGACGTTATACGGTACATGACCACGTGTATAAGACTGTTTTCTCAGAATGTATGTTTTAGCTGCCTCTGAATAAAGTGTACTGCATCAATTAGTTTCAGAGAATAGATAGGGTTCTTACAATTATCCGTTTGTCTGCATCTACGTCGGCTTTCTTATTTGTATAAGTTTTATCTATCATACTCGATCCGGCCCTTCCGCAAACACACCTTGGTTAAAGTTTTAATCTACTTTCTTTTTTTATCTCTGTAATTACTTGATGGAATACTTCAACCATAAAATAGTTATTTCTCATCATCACCCACATCATATGGCACAAAGGTCATATCTCTCGCACCAATAGTTCATGAATTACCCCCCTTTTACTCAGAATTTCAGTTTAAAGTTTGTTGTGCACTTTCTATCTAAATTGTAATAAAAACGATCTGATTCAAACTTAAAACAATTGTTCCACATCATCACCCATTTCATACTCACCCACATCATATGACACAAGGTCAATAACTCTGGCATAAATTTTTCGTGAAACATGCCCACTTTTTACTATATAGGATTTTAGGTTGATTTTGATGCATTTCCATCGTATCTTTGTTATTATAGAAAGAGTTTGATTAAAAACACTAACAACAATTGTTCCACATCATTATCCACAACATTTAACACAACGGCCATAACACTTGCGCCAATGATTTATGAATGATCTAACTTTATACTTAAAATTTCAGGTTAAAGTTTTGATGCACTGTCATTCTATCTCTGTTGGTACCAAACGTATTTGATTCAAACTTAAAATAGTTGATTCACATCATCAACAACATCATATGACATAAGAGCCATAACCATTACACCAATATTTCATAAATTATGCCCCCTTTTTGTTTAGAACTTTAGTTTAATTTTAAAGCTTTTTCATCATATCTCTATTGTTACTAAATGGATTTGATTCAAACTTAAAATGGTTGTTCCACATCATCACCTATATCATATGTCATAAGGTCAATAGCATTTACACCAGTATATTATGAGTTATGCCCGCTTTTTACTTAGAATTTCAGGTAAAAGTCGTGATGCACATTTGCTCTATCTCAGTGATTCAAACTTAAAGTAGTTATTCCACATTATTAGTCAGTCACATGATATGAAACATGGGGCATTGCTCTTGCAGAAATATTCCAAGAATTATGTCCCTTTTATACTTATCTAATGTTTTGATACACTATCTCTATATCTATTATTACTAAATACATTTGACACAAGCTTAAGCTTCATCCGGATTAGAGTCATTAAACACTCCAGTGACGGCTCCAGCTTCCTCAAATGTGCTCAATGTCACTATCCAGCATCGAAATTAGCAAGAGCGCTGGACATCTCCTGTGACGACTCTTGTTTTATAATATGTTAATTATAATAATCAGGTCAAAGATTTTTCAGGACTGGTTTAATGAAAATCGAGAATTCGGGCTTTACAGTGTAGATTTCCATGCTTCCGATTTTTGACTGAATCCTTTGCCTATAATTTAGTAACAGTGACCTTGACCCAAGGTACCAAATTCCACTCCAATATACGTTGCTCTTTTTTATGGCTACACAGCTAGCAGATTTGGTGTGCTTATCTCATTTTTTGTGAGAAAACAAGTTTTCTATATTTAGTAACGGTGACATAGTCATTGACCCCAGTGATCAGAACGCGTACCTCAGTCAAGAAAGTTTGATATGTACAAAACTTGGTTGCAACATCCCATTTGCAAAGAAATGTCATATATAGTAAACATTATACAAGTACTAAGGGCACTATTCTGGTACAGTGCCGCATTTACCAATGGCAGTCAAAATTATTACCATGTTTTATTGAAATACCCCTTACAATGTCTTAGATATGGTTCCAGGTGGATAGAAAGACAATAAAACTCTACATAAGTAATATATGTATATAAGTACAAGGGGCATTAACTCGTTTCATCTGACTGAAACTTGCATGATCGCATTTCTTTACCTCAGTTTACATTGCTACCATGTTTCATAAAAAAAGTCTAAACCATATTTTAGGTATGGCTTTGGACGGACGGAAATAGAAACACTAAATTTGTACTATATATAGATGTACTAAGGGCAATAAACATTGTCTTTCATAGACAATCTGACTGAAACTTGCAAGGTGGCATTTCCTTCTAGCAATTAACATTTCTACCATATTTCATTTTAAATACTCCAAACGGTGACATGTCTCTGATAAGGCTCCAACCGGACTGAAACACGGACGACGGACGGACGGACAACGCAATTTATCCATACCCCTGTGGGAATGATCAAAAGCAAATGTAATATTAAGGTATAGAGACACTCAATATGGAACGTGTGACTTATTTTTCATTGCAATAAGCTGAAGTCGAGATGTTAGAAATAAATTACTTCAATGCGAGTATTTTTGGCGAGAAAGGCAAATATCTTATCAATATCGCGCAAAGATTTTTCCGCGATGTATTTAAGCACAACTTCTCGACAATAATAATACGAAAAATCAAATCTTTCTGTCTTTGTACGAAGATTCAAATCAAGTTGTTTGAAAAGTTCGAACCAATGCGGAAATTTCAACGCGAAAAAACCTTAAAGTTTTAGGGATCTCGCCTTAATTTTCGGCACTTGTGAAAACATTTTCTCACAACTGAAGGCCCTTCTAAGCTTCCGTATGTGTATGCTTCTACGCGAAAAAAAATTGAATAGGCTTATGACATTGTTTTGTGTTTTTGTCATTTTACGAATATTTGATGTCATTTCCGTTAGTGTCACTTTCTATTCAGATCACTGGAAAAAAGAATAGTTTTGTGTGCATTCTTTAACGTTTCGTTAGCTTAAGTAATTTAATTTGGTATAGGAAATAGTTAATCAAATGCTAAATTAATCAAATACTAATCTACGGAAGCTTATCAGGGCCTCCACTTATCTAAAAGTTTCGCATCGAGTCAACTTGTGTCTTTTCGTTTTGAACAAAAACATCTGATGAAGGCGTGATAATTAATACGTTATACGTAATTGTTTTTAATCATTATGCATACTTTTTTATCCAATTGCGTGAAATATTTGTCAATGCGATTAACTTCTACACGTCTAACTAGATCTTTCAGCGAAGTCGTCAAGAAACATAACAAGAAGATAAATGTATTTGGTATTTTAACATAATTTACTCGACTTGTTACATCTTTTTCTCGAGAACGTTTACTTTAAGGCGATATAATAATGCATGTCACGTGATATTTAAACACGTCACGTTTTATTTCAAGATGATCATATTTAGCTCACCGAGGCTCAGGGTGAGCTATTGTGACCGCTCAATGTCCGTTGTGCATCGTCTGTCGTGTGCCTGTCATCAATTTCTTGTCTACACGATAGCTGTTTCATTTATGAATGATATTAACCAAACTTGCACACAACTTGTACCACTACAAGATCTTCGTTCCTTTCTTGAACCAGCCATATCCCATCATGGGTGTCACAGTTATGGCCCCTGAAAGGACAAAAATTGCCTATATTGGTATTGTCTGCACAGTGATGGTTTCATTGTCTACCCAAGAAATATTCTAGGGTGACATATTGTTTTTCCCCCGAGTTGCCCACATGTAAATTTGGGGTTAGCGTTTCTGTTGAATTTGACATTTTGAGGTTGTGGTCATTTTGGGGTTAAATTGGTATTGTGGGGTTAAAAAATAGTATTGTGGGGTTAAAAGGATCAAAGGAAGATAATAGGTAATATAAGGGATTACCCCACAAATCCTGTAAGTTCGTCCTTCTTGTTTGTGAGTTGATTTTAACTAAACTTGCACATAACTTTTACCACCAAAAGATGTTGGTTCCTTCCTTGAACCAGGCATATCCCATGATTGACTCCAGAGTTAAATCCCCTAAAAATGCAAAATTTGTCTAATTTGTGGTCTTGTCTGCACAGAATTATTGTTTCATTTATGATTTTATGATTTTATTTTTCAGCTATATTTCAATATGAACATGTGAAATTTCATAATAACACAACAACACTTCCCCCTCTTCCACCCCCACCCCCATATCACAACCCCCTCCCCACACTGAGGTGACCCCCCCCCCCCACCCCCTTCTTAAAAAAAATCTATTGTTCAGCTATATTTTCAATATAAACATGTGAAAATGTGAAATTTTAAAACAACAGTTCCCCGCATCCCGACACCCTGCACCCCCTCCACCAGGGTGACATCCCTCCCCCAGTTATTGTTTTTATTTTCCAGCTCTATTTCAGTATGAACATGTGAAATTTCAAAAGAGCACTTCCACACGCCCCCGCCCCCTCCCCTCCTTCCTCCCATTCAGTTATATATGGTTGTCCTTTTTAGCTCGACTAGATACATCAAACACTATCAAAGCTTTGATACTAGCTAGATCAATGTAATTTTGTATGTGAATAGATGGCAATATTGAAATTATGCACCACACTTTGTTAAAATTCATGTTGCTATGGCAACAGAAATAGTCAAAATATAGTTTTCCCATATGGATCCTTTGATAACAAAAAAATATAGTGGCTAGGTTAATGTAATTTAATATGTGAATACATGGAAATATGGAGATTACTATAGGTTTACCCTCCATCTGTCTGTCTGTCCATCCGTCCGTGAGTCAGTTCTTCCAGCTGTCTGTCCATACTGATGTCCGGAAATCGTGATCCCGCGATAACTTTTGAACCTAATAAGATACATTGATGAAACTTGATATATGAATAGATGGGAATATATAGATTATGCACATCACTTTGTTCTTTTTCCTTGGGTCAAAATTCTGGTGGCTATGGCAACAGAAATAGTCAAAATATGGGTGGTATTTCAGTTTCGAGGCGGAACCGGTAGGGGACTTTATGTGTTGCGAGCAACACCTGTGCCTTGTTTATTTAATTATGCACTGTTTCTTCCTAGAAAATCCTGGTTAACTTATTATCATGTTGCTCATGGATTATAACATACTGAAAGGCTTACATTTTACTATCCAGTACTGCAATAGTCGAGCGCGCTATCTAGTGACCGCTCTTGTTCATGTATAATCATGATACTCAGGTGAGCGATATAACGCCATTATGGCCCTCCTGTTTATTTTTTGAAGAATTAGAAAATGTTTTTATTTTTACCTTTCAAGGAATCAGAATATATAATTTTATTAGCTCCACTATTCAGGAATAGTTGTGCTATTCTACTCGCCCCGGCGTCAGCGTCTGCGGTGGCTTTCTTGGTTAAAAGGTTTTCGGTAACCTTTGTTTTTCTGTCTCTGTTTATAATGCATATATCTTACTGTGACTTCACAGGAACATTGGATAGCATGCAGGCATATAAAGCATAAGTAAGGGCTGTGCTATTACCGAAGGTCACCAAGATATTGTACTTTTTTTTGTTTTTTTTAAGGCTACAGTTTTTCAATGACCTTTGTTTTTTTGTCATTTCTTTGTTACTAATGCTTATATTTTATTGTGACTTCACATAAACATTGGGATATACCAGTTTTAGAATGGTCAATGTAATGAAGATTTTACACATAGGTTACATGTATTTTCAGGTAAATTGTTTGGGCAAGCTTAGTTTTATGGACATTTGTTTGGTACTTTTAAATATAATTTCTTGGAACCTGAAATATTTCTTAACCATCAACATTTACATGTATGGTACCACCCCCACCCCCCGCCCGGCATTACTATATTTTCAACAGAATTACACCCATTTCTATGAGGTACATAAAATATTTTAGCAAACTTCGTTTTCTTTGATACACCTTTGCCACTTGTCAAGATATTTACTTGAAACTCAATATATATGGCTCTTTATGATCATCATCATTCTGTACTGACTGACTTTTGGGTAACCATTTCAAATATTGGTCAAGGTCACGCGTCCCAATGATAATTTTCTGCATGAAAGGACTTTACTAAAGAGCCACTGCACCCAGGACCTCCAAACTTCACATGCTGATGGTTCTTATTTAGTACACAACATTAGATATTGCATTGAAACTTCAGACACTTCTTCGGGGTCAATAGCTAAGGTCAAACACTCAAGTCCTATAACTCTGGCTTGCATTTTGATTTTTGTTTTTATTGTGACAAAATTTATCTTCAAGTTTCTGGACTATTATGTCTTGTTTCCAATATCTATTGCATATGTCAACAATTGCATTCATAAGGTTGTGAAATAATATTAAAAACTATTGATCTTATTTTTTGACAGAATTTTAACTCTTCCTTACTTGACTTTAACCCCATGAGTACTAGTTTTGACTGTCTGTGAGCATCTATCTCCTTTGAAGATTTCATTCAGAAATATATCTGTTTTATTGTCAAATGCCGAATATTGGAGCGCACTGTCTTACGGACAGCTCTTGATCATGAATGAAAGAGACTTGTGCTTTATATTTTTACGTCAATGTCTGAAATAAAGAAAATCTAAAAACAGTAATATTTGTTATCCATAAAATCATTAAATCATGGTCTTATGACTGTCCAGAGTGTAGATGATAGAAAGTTTTAAGTCACCTGTCAGTAAGCTTTTGTGATCACTTTTCGTTGTCTGTCGTGCATGCAAGAATTGGTGATAATCTTGACTAAATTTGGTCAAAAGTTGCTTCTCGATGATTTCTAAGTAAAGTTCGAATATGGGTCATGTCGGGACAAGAACTTGGTTACCCGGTCAAATCAAGGGGAAAACGTGTGTATGCAATAGAGGCTGCATTTGTTGAACCATAAATTTCACACAAACGAATACGTCACACGTGAAAAAATCGTAGCTATTAACTTTGTCATTTCGTGACAGAATTTGCTGAATATCTACAGTTTGGAAGATTTTTCATGTGGGTATGATGAAAAGAACTTGAGATACTTCTAAACGACACTTTGAGAAATTTGGCCAATCTGCCGCGAGTTTGAACGAGATATCGTACATCAAAACAGTACTAAGTCTGTAGAAATGGAAGGACTTCTATGATTCTTTACTGAATTTCACTACATCACCTGATTATGTGCGTAGTTTGAGATAATCCGGGTCAGAGGTTGGTTGTCAGAGAAGATCACCCGACACAACTTGCTTTTTATGAACCAAAGGAAGTTTGGCGATACTTGTAGTGCTTTAAAATAATCTAGATTCTAGGTCGAAGATTCCAAAAGGGAGAAAATTCCATTTTTAGCCCACCATCTACCAGACTAAATCGCTTTTCGTCCGTTATCCATCCGTCATTCCGTCCGTCTGTTAACAATTCTTGTTACCGCATCTCCTCTGAAACTACTGAATAAATTTTGATGAAACTTTGCCACAACGATCTCCCAGTGCCATAGTTGACCCTAACTGAGAATGAGATCACTAGGTCAAATGTCAAGGTCACGGTGACCTTCAACTTAAATTTTTGGAAAATTTTTGTTATTGCATCTCCTCTAAAACTACTGAATGGATTTTGATAAAACTTTGTCACAATAATTTCCCAGTGCCCTAGTTGGTCCTAATTGGGAATGAGGTCACTAGGTCAAAGGTCAAGGTCACAGTGGCTTGTTGACTGAAATCAGTTTCGGCTCAATATTTGGTGAACTATTTTTCCTAGAACCTTGAAAGTTCCTAGGTTTGTTGTCATGATGTGTAGTTGAGCCCATTCTGTACTTAGGTCACTAGGTTAAAGGTCACGTTCACAATGACCTGAAATATAAAATCAGTTCCTGCTCAGTAACTTGTGTACTGTTTCATTTTGGAGCTAGAAATGTCATAGGTATATTGGTCATGATGTAAAATTAACCCCTGTCAATGTTTAGGGTCACTAGATCAAGGTCATAGGTACCTGAAATTTAAAATCAGTTTCTGCTCAATAGCTGGTGAAAGTATATCAACTAGGACCTTGACCTAAACGTTTTTATTAATTTCTGTTCAAAGTCATTTTCAATAAAAAATATGTTCAACAGGGTCTGTGCTATAAAGAGAAAAATCATGTAATTTTATGGAAGGAAAGTAATACTGAAAATATGCAAAAATAATCTCTCTACATCAGCAATACATGTATGTACGCACTAGTCAGATGGAATCAACCATTGTGCTAAGAGGGGTGTTTTTATAAGGGAAGGAAGTTACACAAATTGTTTTTCCAAACTCTCCTGCAGTGATTACCTCCCCTATCAGTACATAAAATTATTGCCACCACAAGTGTTTTAACCAGATTTGGTTAAGGGGGGCAGGACAGAAGAAGTTTTTTTTCTTAAAATTGCTTTTTTCACTAGATTGTCATATTCCCTCAAACAATTGTTAAAATAACAAATTAAAATTAATGGTGTCAAAAAGATTTTAAAAATAGATAATTTGATAAGAATTTTAACTACGCCATTTTGCAATATTTTCAGCCAGTAGTAACCCCGACTTCACACATTGGGGTTAGTACTGGTTCTTCCCAGGAACGTGGTACCTTGTGACGGCAGCGATTATAATGGAATCAAGGGAAGGTAATCACTGTGTGGAGCTTGATGTTTTTGAACGTTATCTTTCAGGATGATCTCCCTTTAATAAATCGATTTTTAAAAAAGATGGTATGGTTTTATTTTACAAAAACTTGGCAGCACCACAAGAGAGAGTGCCATGCACAAGACCCTGGTCCTGATGTCCAATTAAAGGTCCGGTCACACTTAGATTTCAAAAGTCATTGTGTTTTGAGAAAAAATTACATCTGTCTTCATGTTGTGATATATTTTGAAACTTAGCAAAGCTATTAAGCACTGTAAGAAAATGTATCATGCACAAGACCCAGGTCTCTCGGGCCAATTTCAGACCTGGTCACATTTGGATTTCAGAACTCAAATTCTACAATGAGTTTTCAAAAATTTAATGTTTCTTCTTCATGCCTCAAAGGCTAACAATGAGACTTACTAGTAACATAGAAGTTAACAACCATGGGATGCAGTGTGATGCACAAGGGTCTCTAAAGGCCACTTCGCACTTAGATTTATAAAGTCAAATTCTTGATTGAATTTTATATGGACCTTGTGTGTGAAAAGTTATTTCCACCAAAGAGATCTTTCCCTCTGGAATCTCTATTTTCTGAAATATATTTAATCTTAAATCCTGAAGGGGAGTGGGATGGGGCGGGGGAGGGGGTAACAAGACCTTCACCAGGGATTCGAAGTCAAAGTTCATGATCCTATTGACCTGAAATATAAAGTCGGTTTCTGCTCTATAACTGGTGTAACATTCAACCTACGACCTTAAAACTCCAAAATATCATGTTAATGACCTCTGTCATTATTAAGGTCACTAGTGCAGAGGTCACACTGAACTCAATTTCGATTTTTTAGCTCAGTCACTGGAGAACTATCTCATTGGGTTAAATGAAAAGTCAAATTTTAAAATGAATTAATTTTCAAAATGTATTTGAACCTGAGTTATAAACAAATAAAATCCATCAAAAAGCTCATTCGATGGTGGGCGCTAAAGTCCCTCTGGGATCTCTTGTTTTGCCATTTAAACAGTAATTCTTTTACTGCGAGTCATGCAGGGATAATTCTATTCTTTCCAAGGTCAAATCATTACCAAGCGGTTACCGCATCCGTGGTCGAGCACGTGGTCAAAAAGGTTGGAGTCACCATAGCTACTCAGGCCTTGAAGTTCGGGGGTTCGAGCCAAAATACCGACCTTGACCCTTCTGTGAAAGCACTAAATGTCGTAGGAGGAAAGTCTAGTACTGGCACTAGAACGAGGGTTAGGAATGTTGAACCGTAAATTTCACACAAACGAATACGTC
This sequence comes from Mercenaria mercenaria, assembly GCF_021730395.1. Classification (NCBI taxonomy): domain Eukaryota; kingdom Metazoa; phylum Mollusca; class Bivalvia; order Venerida; family Veneridae; genus Mercenaria; species Mercenaria mercenaria. The sequence continues at coordinate 49,840,862 of NC_069365.1, read as the reverse complement.
ACACCTGTGAGAAATTCGCACGAATTCCTCACATAGTATGTGACAAATACGTACGAATATGTCACACATTTGTGAAAATTTCGTACGTACTAAGAGGTGGTTTAAAAATACGGGTCCGAAATATCAAAATGCCCACTTATTACATATTCGTAGGGTATAGTCACACACTGTGTGAGGAATTCGTACGATTTTTTCACAAACGTGACATATTCGTTTGTGTGAAATGTACGGTTCAACATGCATTTGTCACTGCATCTTTGTCAAATGTGGTAAGAATGTTTATCTTGTTGAAACCTGCGGCAAGTTCGAAACTGGGTCATTTTGGGTGAAAAACTAGGTCACGGGTTCAAATCCAAGTACAATCTTCTGAACACTCTAGCGGAGGACCGTCTATCCCCCTTCTTTCATGCAATTTGGTGGAGGACATCATGTTAAAGATTTATGATGCTAATTCTAAAGAGTTCCTGGATTACAGCCTATGCACGATAAAAGTCGCTGTAGGTGTTTTGTCATCGAAAATAATATAAATGAAATTTCTCCTTTTTACAAATATGTAAAATACATGTATATTGCCAGAAAAATGGTACATTATAATGGTGTGATAAATCTGTAACATGATGTTCTCCACAGCCAAGTCACGTCGACAGTTCCTACCTCTTGTTTCTGAAATAAATCAACAACTTACGTTGCTAAGAAACAAGAAAGAACATTAGCCATTTTTATTCTGACATACTACCTGTGCTGCAAATGAATAGTTTAATGTCAGAATTACATTTAATGTCTTGAATTTATGGTCTTTCTGTAAAAACATTGACTTTGAATGATGATCAAAGATACAAAATTATGAAAATGGCGGCCAAATGTCTTTAGTTGCACTCACGTGGCTTCCAAATTAACTGTATTACCATATTATATTTATTTTATGGATGCACTTGAAATATGTTATGCCGCATGTGTGCAACATTTAAGAGAGCCTTAAACAGTGAATACATTGCCAGTATTTATTGGATGACCATTTAAAAAGTAAACAGTGATGTTGCTGAGGTTTCTAAAACAAACGCCTACATCTTTATTGTTCTTAAAGGTGTCTGTTAGTCATTAAATTTTCAAACAGTTGTTTACAATCGTTTGGAGAGCGAACTTGTAAAAATAAGTTCTCATCAAATCCTGATAATACACGAGCTAATTCCAGCATGTCAGATGAACAGCCGCACAGAGGTGGTGTTTGTGAATATCGTTGTGCTAATACTAGCAAATCATCGGTCTCGCATGGCAATGCGAAAGATTAATCACTTGTTCCGTATAACAATGGTTGGTTATACATTATCAACATGATGCATGCGTAAAGCAATATGAATATCACGTATAAGTACATTTTAAGTTCCAGCATCAAAACGTAGCATTCTTGGGATGCGTTTTAGCTCCATTAAGAAGCTCAAATAGTAATGACATATGACTTTGGGATTTTTATTCGATGGCCCTGCTTTGAGCCACAAAATTTTCCTCGAAAATCCGTCAGTCGTACCATGTATACATATTCCAAAGGGTTTTAGTTTGTCATAACCGTCGATGTGAACAACAAAATTTGGGCGCGGTTTACATATTGTCGCCTTCTTAATCTTCTTCGATACCGTTCTCTTACTCCTTCCGGATCCATCTCAGACAAAACATGTCTTACAGTTTCTTGGAACGCCCGGATTCCTAGAGAATTATTGAGGAGACACCATATCCATCTATAGCCATAATTCCTATATCCATGTGTGTGAAGCCATCTGACTCCCCTGATTATGCTACTCAAACTACTTTCAGTATTCCTTCTAAGGTTTAATCGTCGAAGTATTCTATTCACTGTTCTTTCACTGACTACAATATAGTTAACCAATAGAATAGTAGATACAATTTCCTTCACGGTGTAGCCATCATAAAAGTACTGTCTTACTAAATTGTCAATATTTTCATTGTCAACTGGTGGTGCGAAACACACAGGTAAGCAACAGAAAACCACAAGCAATACCTGAAAGCAATAGAATAAATTTTACCAAAACTATCGTTGCACGGAAGACATTGAATTACAATGGTACGTTCAGAAATAAAATTTATACTTGTTATTTTTTAACAAATCTCGCATAATAATAATACATAGAAAGCATACTCTATATATTCTATAAAACCTGAAATTGTCATAATTGATGTATTATGTTAAAACATGTTTCACTAAAAATGAATTTGATGAATTTCAAAACGGAATTCGATCTGATGCCCTTTGGATCAACAGATATGAATTATTGAATAATTGATTGTCTGTTCTATTCCATTCAAATGTATACACATGTGTTTTGAAACACACATACACATACACAACCGCAAGATACAAATACATTTGCATTACAATATAGATTAAGAATATGTTGGCTATTCTCAAAAACAGAAAATTCAATAATCTAATAGCATACACATCATCTGTTTCAGTGTTTCCAGACACTTCAAGTACGCGCAGGAGCCCCTAGCGGTCCCAAATAGTTTTAGCTGAACGCCTGTCACGATTTTCGGGACGAACGGACATACGGACACACACACGAACGTACAAGTTTAAAGAGTAAATCTAACCCGAATAATTTTTAAAATATACATACCTTTTGTGCTAAATACGCCATCTTTCCACAGAGAGAATTCAAAAATAAATGGTACTAAACAAGCAAAAACATTACGCAGATTTATAGAAAATTTCTCAATGTTTTCTCGAAAATCACGATGTATATTTTGTTTCAATTAAATATTTGTCGAAAATAGAAAAACATCGAGCATATTGAGAAAAGTTAAGTCGAAAAGTGAAAAACATTGAGCATATCGAAAAAGTAAGGTCGAAAAGAGAAAAAACATCGAGCATATCGAGAAAGGTTAAGTTGCATTACCTCTATACTTTTAATCTTTGTCAATAAATTTTATTGACATGTGTAAAACATCTTATCTAGGCGAGTAAAGACAAGTCGACTTAGCACAAAACATCTCACCAACTGTAGGCCCTAATAAGCTTCCGTACTAATCTAATCTAGTCGAAATGATTTATTTTACAGCCACTTTACACTTTAAATTAATGTCAGAATAAAACTTATTCCAACGATTCTCAGGCACATCCCATTAATACAGTTTTGGCATTTTCCGTTGATACTATATTTGAACTTAATAAGTGAATCAAATGTTAAAAGAATCAATATAAACTTAAGAATCATACAAGTCTGGGCTTTTTTTAAATAGTGTTACAATAACTAACATAGAGTTTGGCATCCAAACGCTAATGGTTTTAATAAGACACCGTATATCTGTATTGCTGTCAAAGCGTCTTAGTGTCAAAATATTTCCTCATATGAACGTCATAGCGTACCGAAGCATAAATAATGGAACAGCAGTAGATATGGAGTATCAGTATCCATATGTATGAGCAGGATATGTGCCAAACTTGTTCATATCAGATACATGGTCCTGGGAGCATAATCAATAACGCTATATTTTGGTACTGTCTTCCGTAAACAAATCAGCTTAAGACACAGTTTAATGGAATGATGTCTTCTTCGCTTTGTCTAAGGTTCTATAAGAAAGGGCACTTCATAATTTTATAGAATTTACTTTGCTATTTTACTTAAAGACATTTGATGTAATTCCCTTGAAAAGATATTCATTTTTTCTTCAAAGAATAGAACCATGCTGAACTTAGTCAGTTAGAGGAAAGAGAATGATACTGTTGCCTGACAACAGTAATATTGCTGGATATTTCATACCATGTTTCTGATACAATCTGCAAGGTTTGACTCATCTAATTAAAGCTTTCGCTTCATATATTATATATGTTTTAAATTTCAGGTAATCAATGTATGAAAGTATGGGCTTCACTCCACTGTACATTAACTATAAACATTTAAAAAATATAAAAAGATAATTATAAACTGATTTTTGTTTTGTATTGTGACGATTGAACATAATAATAAGGACATACAAGCGGAAAATATTACATTTATGACCCTTACTTGGAGAGAAAACTCAACACAATACTTAGTGTTAAATTGTCATAGGCTGGTCTTATTTATTGGCGAAACATTTCAGAAATGATCATTTCAAAGCTATGTTTGTAATACGAATGTACAGAAAAATAAAAGCTACGGGTAGATTTCCCAGAAGCACAGGGTATCCAAACACAGCCAGAGAGCCATGGATCGCAAAGTAGACCCGCCAAAAAGAAAAAAGAAACTGTAAAGGAAACATAGATATTATAGCAGTTATTTATAACAGAAATAACGCTTTGAAAAGCAATTATTGCATTACGGATGTACAGAACGTACTGAAGGTAAACGAGTCCTACCAAGAAAGTGTTTCGTTGTATTCATATTCTCATTTATCAGACGCTCGACAACTGATCAGGGTGTAGAATTTGCGTGTGAGTAGCCTTACTTATTTGGCTTATCATTATAATGGTTTATATTATGATTCTAATATTTTATGATTGCTATTTTTCTAAAGGAGGACTGCGACCATAAAACTGTAAACTGACCTAAGTGCCCTATTAGTTGTACTAACATGTAAGGGCTTTAAGGCGGCTGGTAGTTCTACCAGGGTGACTGCCCGTGCCTGAAATTGACGTTTATCCCACTTTAGCAAGGTGCCCACCCTTGCTTGACCTAAAGCAATGTCAGGAAAAAAACACAAGGGAATCATGGTAAACATCAAGTATGTGAGAATGTTGTATTTTACGAACGGCTGTTTTTTATTATCTGAAAGTGACATGTTCACACTAAAAGTGCCGTAAACATTTACTTTCAAGATCGAAATTTAGGGAAATTGAAGTTATATGCAAATCAAAATATTACACGGTAGGTACAGTAATAGAGAAAAAATAGTACAATATATCAAATTAGTTACTATTGAATCTTTAAAACAGTGACCTAAATTGTATTTTTTTATGCACAGTAACTGTTATTTTCACCACACTTTAAACACCAATGCTTCTTGAGGAATATTGCAGTAAATCAAATGTTTAATATGATGTATATTCAAAATTTACTTAAAAACGTACCGGAGAAATCTGGTTCACAAGGACCTTCACCGATTAAATCAACGGCAAATACGAGTTTTATACTCTTGATCTCGTTCTTAATCTCGGTCATGTGCCAATCTTAAGGGACTGTTTATAGGTAACAATAAGCACAATTTTAGATTCACAGAAAGTTACATAATATATATTACAATGTGAAAATGCATATGCATGCATACTGAAATAAATTCTTAACCGAGAATTTATGGTATTTTTTAATTGAAATGTCATCTTAGTTTGTTGACAATTGCTCGCAATCAAAAGAATTCTAAATTAATACAAATAAGTATAAAGAATGGAAAAATATCAGAAAAATCTTTAAGAAACATTCTTATGTTCTATTTGATGTTCATTTTTTTTCAAAAATATTAATAATGTCTTCTTAAAAAGCTGAATTATCTCGCAGTCAGGTCAGTCATAGGCTCTGAAAATTAATCCACATGTTTTGGCAATTTTAGTTAATATATTGTCATTTGTTTTTCCCATGGCAAGTGTTTTTCTAGAAAATAAAACATACGATTTTTGCCTTAAAACAAGGCTTTCCATATCCAATAAAATGATTTGGTAAGTCCTCATGGAACGCTATAAACACAATTGCCAAGTAAACAATAAAATACAATATTCGCGTAGATAACCACTTTCAGGCGTTATTCAATTATAGGATAATGTCGAAGAAAATCAACGTCAGATATTATTCGAAGTTTCCCTGAGAGAATATTGGATTTAGGTCCATGTATCGAGCGTCTTCTTTCGTTGTCGCTGTATTACATCCGTTTCTCAAGTTGCAATATTTTCAGTAATTACAATAGAAATTGGGAAAGCATGTTATCTCAGGATATGGCAGACATTCCGAAGACATTCAACGAAAATCAGGAGTAAGTTATATTTAGACGTATGGATTTCCTATCCTGATCCGACAACTTTCAGAAATGTTTAATGTCTATAGTCCGTCGGCTACAATTAATAAGGTCTAATCTTATATACTGTCAAACGAAAACACATTGGAAATCTAGAGTTTTATATATTTAAACATCAGTCAACCAAAATTTCAAATTACATTAAAATACAAACAATATTCAATCGTTCTGCTGATAACGACAGTATCTCTCTCACTTTACAAAAAGACCACAAGTTAACACAAAGTATTAATTATAAATATCTATTCAGTTAGCAGTTAAGTGCAATTAAAAACATCCGAAGTGTCATAGGAGGTAATTGTTGTTAAATTATCTTATCTGAATTAATATCGTGTCTTTCATATCAAATACTTTATGAAATTTGAGACAAATTATTATTTCTCTTTTCGAATGAAAGTGAATTCACACTTTGTCGTATGCTGTTTTATCACAGGTGTTGAGCATCACAAGAATAATTTACAATTCCTGTTGGTAGGTGAAATAACTAATGCATTGTCATGCAACAGGCATCTGAATGTTGCTGATTGTACGTTCAGTTAAAACTATACAAGTGGAGCAGAAATAGTAACTTTTTGAATATCTTCACAAAGCGTTTTAATAGAGACAAATAAGTTAAGAAATAGTAATAAATATTTGTAAAAAACAGAGATTTTGAATATCTTCACAAAGCGTTTTAATAGAGAAAAATAAGTTAAGAAATAGTATTAAATATTTGTAAAAAAACAATAGAGATTGCATGCTTTTTAATCATTTTAATAGCCTCGATTTCCTTCTTTCTAACAGTATATCTGTAAAATTTTTAATAAAATGTTCATGCAATATGCTTAAACATATTAATTGCCGAGAACATTAAAACTGCGCACATTTGTACGTAAACAAGTTCATACCAAAAGCCACGTTTTAAACACCTCAACGAATAGTGAATGTATTCATATAGTTATCAGGTATTTTATTCAAAAGATAATTTACGTATAAAACTAACTTTAACAAATTCAGTATAGTAATTTGATAAAGTCAAACTATTTATGTCTAACCTTTATAGCATTGCAACCAAAAGCTAGAAAGTTGGAATATATATATCTAGTTAAACCTATTTCTATTAAAAGTGTAGGATTGTTTTCAGCGTCGGTTATGTTTCTTTCTAAAATAATAGTGCTGACAAATACCTGCTAATGTTAGTCTTTATACAAAAGAAATGTAAATTACTTGCTTTAAAATGGTTTATCTATTTTTGCATCCATTACTACGACTTCTAGAATCACTTCTATGTTAACACTTCGACTAAATTTGCTGTCACATAGACCTTTCATATCAACGCTAGTTCTAGCTTAACAGAAACGTATTGTTGTGCTTGGCACTTTTAATTAACAAAAAGTATTTATAATATTCTCAGGGCACAAGACCCCCAACCCCTAAAATAACTAAAATAAAGTTGGTGGGAGGGAGCAATTAATGTGTAAAATTAGTCCTGAATCTCACGTCCAGCTAGACAAAGTCATTTGGGTTTTACACATTAGATATAAAGTATTTGCATATAGTTAACCGTCTGGGAGGTCATTATTTCTATTATGAGCGCAGCTCAGAGAAAATCAGCGTCATATCTACTCACAAAGTATCGGATTTTAGTACTGGTGAGCTATCCTTTCGGTGCCACTGTTTTCCATATTGTTAATATAACTGGACATTTAAGGCCATCATGTCATGTGGAGCTTGTTTAAAGTAATGTGTATTAGAGTAGTAATGCGCGTAATTTTAGGATTGGGGTAATTGACGGGTAGTGGAGTTGTTTGGAAAATGCCTAAGGCTGTAAATAGATGACAAGTCTTGGCTACGATTTCGTCCGCGTAAATAATGTGTTTGTCTTTTGACGACATAACCTACTGCCTTTTTAATTTGTGTGATAAATGCAGTCAATGGAAACGTTAAATGCTAGGTAAACACAAATTGTCTGGTAAAAAACGTTTGTTATCTGCTATATAGTACTGTTTTGTGACAATGTTAAATAGAATTGAAAAAGAACAAAACAATTGAAATGTGTAAGACAAAGATATATTTCTGAACATTGAATAAAGTATGATTGACCATAAAACTGCATTACATTGATCACTAAATGTATTTGATTATCTGACGTATCAATAGCATTCAGTGTTTTTTTCCAGATTTTGAATGTTGTATAATTTCTTCGAAAGTTTGTGTGTTATTTGTTGGAAGCAAAATGTCCTGGAAAGTTAATACCTTTGTGTTAGTCGCGGGCTGCTTTATTACGTGTTCTGGAATAAAACATACATCCAGTGAAGGATTGACAATCCCAGTTGGTAAGTATCAAATAGTGCAGTTTTACAAATTATGTGTTATTTGTGGCTTTGCATAAGTGTCCATCAGAATTACTTATATCGATGTTAATTTCCTTACATGTGAATATTTGTATTTGTTCACTATACGTGTTTACTCCTTATATGGTCAAAATAGCATAAACATTGTTTTTAAACTTTTCTAACAAAACATCACCCAAACTCCACGTATTTGATCATATACACATGAAATGTCACACATTTACTCAGGACAGTAACTAACATCCAAACAAAAAACTTAAACGATAAACAATGAAAAATGATTAGTTTAAATTATTTAAAGCCATGCTTTTTTGAACTGGTGAATCTAATAACTTATTGACCCGGAAATTGCTTTGAATATATGTGTTAATTAGTAACGACACGACACATAATTCCATCACTGTGTTAAAACCAAGCTTAATGATGCTATTGAATAATGAAGCTGGAATACTTCTTTATTGCGTTTTATAACTTGTATAGCGATGAATAAGCTCTTCGAAGTAAGTAAGTAAGTAAGTAAATTCTTTATTTATAGAGGGGTTAAACACATTTAGCTAAGTTAATCTTCCATGGGGCCCTCTTAAACTATAATGAACAGTAATATGATCATAGGAACAAATGTTTAACACAAATCAAAGAAATTATATATGCATAAAACAAAAGACATGAAATGTAGTTAGCATTACAATCCATTCATCCGTCATTCCATTTTATACAGTTAGATTTAAAACATGGCAATGAAGATGAGGATTTGATTTTTATTGACAAACAATTCCATACAAGTGGCTCTGAATATAAACTGTAAATGTTTCACAGTTTGTATTTAGTATATAAAAATAAGTTAGTATTGGAACGCAGTGTTTATTTCCGGCTTTTGCAGAAACATTTCATTTATATAAGAAGGATGTAAACCAGTTAACACTTTATACATAAAACATGCCTTCTGAAAAAAGACGCTTATCAAATCCTTGTATATTAAGTAATTTAAAAGCTTGATCAAAATCTTCAAATTCGTTACCTTAAATAGTGGAATATTGTTCTTTCTGTTTTCTTACAAGCTTTTCATGTAGTTCCCTTGTATGTTTGTCTATTTAACTTCTATTATTCCTATTTGTGAATATTGAGTAACAGATCAATGATTGTTCATTTAAAAATAATTTGGAAACGTACCCTCAAGCAAAGAAGTATAAACTATTTTTATAGCTCTTTGCCTCAAGCAATGCTCAAATTTCTCAAATAATTTTTCGCATAAAACAACAAACATGTATATATTTCCATGGGCACGGAATATCATACTATTATACTACCCGTTAAGAAGACCTTTCCCGTTTGACAATTTTCCCGCGTTTCACTTTGAACAGCTTCAAACAAAAAACCGTTAGTTTGATATCGCCGCAGTATATACGTCACAGTCGCCAGCTGTCGTTTACTCTTACAATGACAAGCGTGTAGGCCAATCAAAAATTAATTGTTTGTTTTATCTATTGGTTTCTAATTTAAGACAACTGTTCAAATGCAGTATGAAATTTCAACATTTCTATTTACACGAAAATGTAACGTCAACATAATGCACATCATGTAACGCACGTTGAACTTTCCCGCCAAAACACGTGTTTTACGAGACATTAAGAAAGTGTGTCGTTCTTAATAATAAAACGCAGAATGGCGTTATTGTAGATAATGTATAAGACACTGTTTCAACAAAATACAATTTTGAAAGAATTATTTTCCGTCAAGGGCATCTTGACTTTTAAAAGTACATGTATGTCATGACGCCGAAAAGACTGGCGATTCCTCGAACAATAGTCCCGATTCATTCTTAAATTTCAAGCTGTTCCATAACACTAAGTATAAGGATGTCGTGTGGTGCATGTTTCGGCAAAACAGGTTTTTTAAAACACTTTTATTAAATATGGATATAACGCGAAAATTACCACTTTGTGATATATGTTGGACATACGATTTTTAATATTGACGATTGTTATGAATAATAAGACAGAAACTGTTCAGAAAAAGCATAAGAAATATTAATTTTCCACGTTTAAAAAAGTCTTACTTGTGTTTTGATTAAAGTATAAATCGAATTTTTGACAAAAGTCGCACACTGATCTTGTCAAAAGTATTTCGAATGCGGAAAAAGGGATATCTCTGCAATCATTTACACACCATTAGCTTTAAATAAGCTCACCATTATGACATGTTTAGCAACCTAAAAAAGCTGTTTGAGATGCAAACTGGCTTTGGCAATGGGAAGATTCGACTGAAAAATAGGTACAATTCCCAATGCACAACAGTTACATCCAATTTGTTCGTAACGTCTTTGCAGAGAAAACATGTGACGTGTAAAAAATGCAGTTAAGGGTTTTTTAACGTTGAAATATTTGTGAACACAGTCCACATAAAATATGTTTCGCTATGTATGTGACACTTCCAAAAATCAGACACTGATACCTTTCTGTCAATGTCGTAAATTTTTTGTTGTTGTTGGATTTAACGTGGCACCGACACATGATAGGTTATATGGCGACTTTCCAGCTTTAATGGTGGAGGAAACCCCCAGGTGCCCCTCCGTGCATTATTTCATCACGAGCGGGCACCTGGGTAGAACCACCGACCTTCTGTAAGCCAGCTGGATGGCTTCCTCACATGAAGAATTCAACGCCCCGAGTGAGCCTCGAACCCACAACGATGAGGGGCAAGTGATTTGAAGTCAGCGATCTTAACCACTCGGCCACGGAGGCCCCTACCAATGTCGTATGTTAACAAATGACATATGACATATTACCGATAACAACTATATGTTGGAAAGCATAATATGTTTTCCTCGTTTATTATAGAATGCGCCACCCTTCATTTTTCAACGGACTATTATAAAATTTTCACAGATTAAAACTGGCGATATTTCCGACAGTGTTTTTTTCTCCATTTTGCTGCCATGACCACTTACGTTGTCTTTTCAACATAGCGCAAAATGACATACTTGATTTGCATTAAAGGGACGCATACTTTGAAATTAGAAAAAAGTGGGTGGGGTATGATAAAATTTACCTGCAAAAAAGTACAAGGTTTTGGTACATGAAATGGATACTGTTTCAACTGTTATAAGTACACAAAGGATTGCTCACTAAAATAAAAATGAGAAAACTGAAACAAGAAAGTTATTGTTGAATTACATAAGACTTATTGTGTACATTCAAAGTCAACAATTAAGACTTTTTGGTGCGAAAATAATAGTGCTTCACCTTGTCCAAACATTTATCAATGTCCTACAGATTCTAATTTAAAGAAATAATGTGAAATATGGTCACTGTCTTGTTTTTCATTTCGCATATGTAAGCTAAAACACATTATTTAGTTTGTTTACAAAGTAGTGCATAAGAAAAGATACGGTGGTCAAGGAATGCCACATTCCAAATCTAAAAGAGTATATTCCCCTTGATATATTAAACATTTATCGTTACAGAAGTCTAGTGGCTTACAATAAGGGCCTAGAAATGTTGCCATTAGTAATTTTTAACTTGGTATTCATGAACTACAATGCACTTAAATATCAAAACACATTCAACAAACTTTTGAAAATGTATTGTCTTAAAAATCCCTAAAATAAGGTATGAAATTTGGTTCAGCGGTCCAATCAATGTGTTTATGTGCAAAAGTAACATTCTAATCTTGTTCACAAAAGTTACTAATACACAGCAGGCATGTCAATGATCAAAACTGGACGAATATACATTTATCCTCACTTTAAATTTTAATATGAAGCAGAGAAAAAATAAAACCCAACATATCTACATGACAAATTTTGAAGTATACATGTGAAGCATAAGCGAGAATTAACGATAGATCTACTTATAATTATATAAATATAGTAAAATAACATTAATTTAAAAGCTAACCGCACATATATAATTACAGAAACAATCAAAAATTAAAAACTTTCATTAAAATACGATTAAAGACAAAATGCAGTCAAACGGCGGAAAAGGGAACCTTGAAGCAGTAATAAGGGGAGGTAATAAAACGGCAATAAAATATCAAAATGCTGGAAAATAGAGCCGATATATTCTTAACTTCTACAAAAATTATTAATATTATTTTAAAGTTAGAAAATATATTAAAAACAATACTATACAGTGAAAATATTTAACCTGTAGGGATATTATGAAAAAGTTAGTATATAACACCCTATTAAATGTTACTTGGTAACTGTAATCACATCGGAAACAATACGCTGGTGTTCATGCCAGATGGGTACACGGTATTTAACCGGTGAATCCAGGACGTTTCACGTAATAATCTATCTAAATCATTATCAACAATGTCAATTGGTAAAAAACTGAAATCATCTAAATTGTGATGAGTACTGTTGAAATGGGCAGCCACACCGCTAGCATATGCTGGATCGCTGAAATTGTTAATGTCAAATTTATGACTGTTCATACGTTTAGAAACCTGTTGTCGTGTTTGACCCACATATTGCATGTTGCACTTTTTACAAGTTATGACATAAATGACATTTGATGATGTGCAGTCTGTATTAAATCTAAGTTTATACATAGAAGAATTAGAAGAACTAACGAATTCATCAGTTTCTACTATCTTGCTACAATGTGTACATCTAGGTCGGTAGCATTTGCTGGAACGGGCGCTGATGGGGGTAGGGGGCATTGCAGAATATCTAGACTTTACAAGGAAGTCTTTAAGATTTTTACCACGTTTGTATGCTAACACGGGTCTAGAGGAATGCAACTGTTGGACTGAGACATTTGGCGATAGTTTAAATAAATCCCAGTATTTATGTATGATACTACCAATGTTAGGGAGGGAGGGATTATATTCAGTAACAAAAGGCACAATATCAACCTGATCAGAATTGTTATTGTATTTCAGAGCTTCGTCTTGTGTAACATTATGCATCTTGTTAAATGCAGCATCTATTACACTGTCTGGGTAATTTCTGGATTTGAAAAATTCACGTAGAATGTCCAGAGATTTAGCAAATTGATTATCGTCAGATATAATACGACGATATCGCTTAGCCTGACTGTAGGGAATACCGTCTTTACAAGTCTTTGGATGATTAGAGGAGTAGAGAAGGTACTGATGGATGTTAGTATTTTTAACATGTACATTGGTGCATATGTTATTACTGGTATCTTTCGTAAGATCAACATCCAGGAATGACACATGTTTCGTTGAAATTTCATACGTGAATTTAATAGAGCTATGTAATTCATTAAGGGCTTTAACAAAGCTATTCAATTCGTCGAGTGAATGATCCAGATCATGAAAACATCATCCAGAAACCGAAGCCACAAAGTAGGTTTCAGTTGCTGGCTTTGTAAAAAGTCTTGCTCTAACTTACCCATGAACAATGATGCATAGGTAGGGGCGAACGGACTGCCCATGGCCGTCCCCATTGTTTGAATGTAATTATCACCATTGAACTGAAAATGGTTATTCTTAAGTGTAAGTTCAATAAGTTTACATATACTTTCTACGGACAAACTAGTATCGGACAGACTCTTGTCCCTGTTTAAGAAAAATCTGCAGGCTTCAGTACCCTCATCATGCGGAATGTTCGTATAAAGAGAGGTTACATCCAAAGTCACCAAATAACTGTTGGATGATAAACTGCAATTCTTAAGTTTTGAAAGGAAATCCGTAGTATCTTTGACATACGAAGGTAATGATTGCATATGTGGTTGCAATACATAGTCTAGATATTTAGATATGTTATCAGTAGGGGAATTGCATGCAGATACTATGGGCCTACCTGGATATCCTAATGGCAATGGCCATTCAAAGAGGCAAGGCGACGGTAATTAATCTATCAAAAAGAAAATTATCCGATGCTGACTATATCCTGTTAGGTAAGGGTCTTTCTTTTGTACCAAAGCTTAAAAGCCACGACAAAGTTAAATTAGCAGAGGAAACATTTAGATTCTGTCGACGTTTGAGACTGAAAGAATATTTTTTCAATGATAATAACAATAACGACCAAAATGATAAAGAAAAAACTTTCTTCAACAAAAAGCAGTCAACGTTCATTCCGAAGCAAGGTCGTGATGAATATCTTGATTTCTATATTGAGGCAATTCACCAGGAAATACTCCAGTCATCAAAACAGTCGAGATATTCAAATATCACAAAAGAAGAACTCTCTAGTTTACATTCTCTAGCGAATGACAGAGATATTGTAATAAAAAAGGCAGACAAATCGGCAAATATTGTGATAATGAACACTGATGAGTATCAACAGGAAGTACATAGACATCTCAACAATGACAAGTATTACGAAAAACTTGATAGCAATATTGCAGAAACAGTGAAACGTAATGTATGTGAATGTATGGATGAAATTTCCGAATGTGAAGAATTTTTGAAAGAGGAATTTGACACTTTTCCAGAAAAGATACGTATACCCCATTTTTACATTTTACCCAAACTACATAAATGTAAAGATAATTCTTTGCCATTAGGATATCCAGGTAGGCCCATAGTATCTGCATGCAATTCCCCTACTGATAACATATCTAAATATCTAGACTATGTATTGCAACCACATATGCAATCATTACCTTCGTATGTCAAAGATACTACGGATTTCCTTTCAAAACTTAAGAATTGCAGTTTATCATCCAACAGTTATTTGGTGACTTTGGATGTAACCTCTCTTTATACGAACATTCCGCATGATGAGGGTACTGAAGCCTGCAGATTTTTCTTAAACAGGGACAAGAGTCTGTCCGATACTAGTTTGTCCGTAGAAAGTATATGTAAACTTATTGAACTTACACTTAAGAATAACCATTTTCAGTTCAATGGTGATAATTACATTCAAACAATGGGGACGGCCATGGGCAGTCCGTTCGCCCCTACCTATGCATCATTGTTCATGGGTAAGTTAGAGCAAGACTTTTTACAAAGCCAGCAACTGAAACCTACTTTGTGGCTTCGGTTTCTGGATGATGTTTTCATGATCTGGGATCATTCACTCGACGAATTGAATAGCTTTGTTAAAGCCCTTAATGAATTACATAGCTCTATTAAATTCACGTATGAAATTTCAACGAAACATGTGTCATTCCTGGATGTTGATCTTACGAAAGATACCAGTAATAACATATGCACCAATGTACATGTTAAAAATACTAACATCCATCAGTACCTTCTCTACTCCTCTAATCATCCAAAGACTTGTAAAGACGGTATTCCCTACAGTCAGGCTAAGCGATATCGTCGTATTATATCTGACGATAATCAATTTGCTAAATCTCTGGACATTCTACGTGAATTTTTCAAATCCAGAAATTACCCAGACAGTGTAATAGATGCTGCATTTAACAAGATGCATAATGTTACACAAGACGAAGCTCTGAAATACAATAACAATTCTGATCAGGTTGATATTGTGCCTTTTGTTACTGAATATAATCCCTCCCTCCCTAACATTGGTAGTATCATACATAAATACTGGGATTTATTTAAACTATCGCCAAATGTCTCAGTCCAACAGTTGCATTCCTCTAGACCCGTGTTAGCATACAAACGTGGTAAAAATCTTAAAGACTTCCTTGTAAAGTCTAGATATTCTGCAATGCCCCCTACCCCCATCAGCGCCCGTTCCAGCAAATGCTACCGACCTAGATGTACACATTGTAGCAAGATAGTAGAAACTGATGAATTCGTTAGTTCTTCTAATTCTTCTATGTATAAACTTAGATTTAATACAGACTGCACATCATCAAATGTCATTTATGTCATAACTTGTAAAAAGTGCAACATGCAATATGTGGGTCAAACACGACAACAGGTTTCTAAACGTATGAACAGTCATAAATTTGACATTAACAATTTCAGCGATCCAGCATATGCTAGCGGTGTGGCTGCCCATTTCAACAGTACTCATCACAATTTAGATGATTTCAGTTTTTTACCAATTGACATTGTTGATAATGATTTAGATAGATTATTACGTGAAACGTCCTGGATTCACCGGTTAAATACCGTGTACCCATCTGGCATGAACACCAGCGTATTGTTTCCGATGTGATTACAGTTACCAAGTAACATTTAATAGGGTGTTATATACTAACTTTTTCATAATATCCCTACAGGTTAAATATTTTCACTGTATAGTATTGTTTTTATATATTTTCTAACTTTAAAATAATATTAATAATTTTTGTAGAAGTCAAGAATATATCGGCTCTATTTTCCAGCATTTTGATATTTTATTGCCGTTTTATTACCTCCCCTTATTACTGCTTCAAGGTTCCCTTTTCCGCCGTTTGACTGCATTTTGTCTTTAATCGTATTTTAATGAAAGTTTTTAATTTTTGATTGTTTCTGTAATTATATATGTGCGGTTAGCTTTTAAATTAATGTTATTTTACTATATTTATATAATTATAAGTAGATCTATCGTTAATTCTCGCTTATGCTTCACATGTATACTTCAAAATTTGTCATGTAGATATGTTGGGTTTTATTTTTTCTCTGCTTCATATTGAAGTAATATGTTTTCGATAAATACCCGTCGTATCATTATGATCCGTATCTATATGTACATTAATACAAATATATTCTATATTTGCGCTTTTTGTCACGTTGACGTTCGCGTCCAAACGGACGTGACGTCGTTTGTTTTGTAAGTTGTTATTTCTGACGAAGACATAAAGGTCGAAACTAGTCAAGAATGTGTTGTCTTGGTATTTTTAAATCCTATTCCTTTAAATTTTAATGTCATTTATATTTTGTCCTTGAATTCTCCACCATACTTTTCATAACTCTGTTTGCACGAGTTGCACGAGAATGCTGTCATTCACGTAAAAAAATGGGGTCAAATAAGTTGTAAATGCAATATCATCTAATCGTAATTAATGGATTATGCAATTCAAGATAAACTTTATCTCATAACGTAACGAACATGTATAATGTTGTAACAACAACTTTACTTACACTGATTTAAGTAGCAGTCGGTTTATAAGTGACTTTATTGATTCGTTTTGTGTTTTGTTATTGTTATCAAAAAGTATAACGGAAGTGCCTCAAAACTGAAGCGGAAACCAGTTTGATGCGCAAAGTAGTCCAATGTAAGTAATATTTTTTGACAAATGTCCACAGAAATTAATAATTTCCTAATATTAAAGACGAATATCTGAATAGGATTCATTATTTGATAAGAAATTATAACCATCGACATGTTTTTTTAAAAATCGTACACGTGCTGAAACCTAAGTTGTCTCCCGTTGTTTATTAGAGTTACCTTTCGTCCGGCGCAGTTATACATTTGCAGTGAATCGCCGAGAAGTCGTGGGAAAATTAAAAACCATGTAAATAAACTAAAATTAACCACAGTTTCAAGATGAATTTCAAGTGATCGCCATTATGCATTTAACCCGCCTGACCTGTGTAGCATCTTAGATATCTGTTCTAAGGTATTCATTGTGTAGAATGTCATGTTATGCCCTTGCAATGTTAATCCCACTCTGATTTTTTTTGTTTACATTTTTATCAATGAGAAAAATGGCGTCCATCCCGAGCTGAAATGACGTGGCGTTAAATTTTTACATGTTTAAGCAAACCTGGTGTGTTAGAAAGAAAATCTCATCCCTTCAACATTATTTGGAACACTGTTATTGTAAAAAACCTGTTTTTTCCTTATACAAAAGCTTAGTATTTTGTGTTGAATGTACTTTCACAAACACCTCTGTTTTCCTATTACATTCATAGTACCACATCCTTATCCACAAAATACTGAATATAACAGGTGTCCATCAGTATTATATCAGTTTAGGAATATGTTTTTTATTTTCCCACCATCGATTTCTTCAATATGCACCCCTTCCACATTTCTGTATGAACTGTGAATGTAGCAATATGCGTCCCCTTAATTCGAATTTGGTTTTTGTTTCTGTTGCTGGATATAATGAAATAAAATCACAATAATAATAAAGTAGATGTTATTTCACGGCATTGTGCTTTTCTACATGGCATACGCACGTTTATTGTACACGAGTGCGCATGTCCAAGTCAAATAAACGGACTTAGTCGACTATTACATTAGTGCATGAGACAGTAAAACAAACCAGTAGCACGATTCTGTTACATCTTTTATTCCAGAAATTGTATTGAGAAAACAGAAGCCACGTAAAACTTTTACCGAATAAGGGCACTCTATGAATTTTAAAGCAATAGCAAGACTACAAATTCGACAGGCTGATACAGAAATATTTTAATGAAGAGAATTAAAAACAAAAAAAGCGGAAAACAAACAAAATTTTGATTTGGGCCTAACCGAGTGTTTGCAACATGCCTATCGATAAACTCCGTCCATACTGAAATGTACACGCGCAACTCCCGATGAAATGTCGGGTAAGCTTCAAAGACATGTACCGAGGTCACAAAGAGCAAACAGGTGTTTGAGTGATTCACAAGTAAACGACTGCAAACTGGCAAACGGGAAACGTTTTCTTAATGGGTAGTACTAATTATAAGATTTATTTCATGGAGCTTGTATGCTTATACTTCAAACTGAAAATAATTTCAATTTTAAGGAACTAAACATCCGTTATAACATGACAGTTACATCGAGGAAAGTGTCAAGTTAAAAAGAAATGGTTGAATAAACAAATTTTGTATTTCTAGAGGCGGACATGTTCCTTATATATATACACACAGAACGTGCGTAAGCCACATGAATTCGATGGATTACATAATAATAATTATAATATACAGTAAGAACAAAAGAGCCCCATAGCGTGATATTTTTTTTTCAAAATAGCTGATTCGTATGGCGTATGCAGACATAATACTAGCTGTGCAACGCTGAAGTTATGTGTCTCTAATGACAACCTTTAGAACACTTTCTCTGCTAGTTTAAAGCGTTATCATCTCTCTCTTAGGTTAAGGCCATTAGAACATTCATGATAAATTCTCAACAGGGAAAACGCCTACCCTAGACAAATAACTGGATACAATGTAAGAGGCAGGTAATTAAACAGATGTGTATTTTTTTGACATTCAGCTGATTTCAGCTTTTAATACTGCAAACATATCGTTTTTTCGCATGGAGATGGATACAAGAAATTCATTTCTTATCTTGGTATGATATTCCTGCACTAAAAGATGGAAACTCGAATTATTTCTCCTTTTGGTGATACTTATTGATCTTCAGAAAAAAAAATAATTCTGTTCCTTTAATCCGAATTGTTTGTGGAAATGCCAATAGCGAAACAAATGGCAAACTTCGGAGACCTACAGCGTCATCATACCGCATTGATTGTGGCAGCCACTGGATAACATTGGAAGAAAAGCAAATAATGCTAGAGTCTAGACGACATTTCTATACTAATGCTTGACAGATATGAAAATCCTTGGATTCAGTCTTATACGAAGCAACTAATAATGTAAGTACTCTTCAAGATTTTCAGCAATTGAGTATTAAGATCAGTAGTGGTCAAAATATTGGTAATACGAGGTTTTACGTTAAGTGGGATTGTTTTTTACAGATATTTGCGAATCCTTTCATAGGCACTGTTATAAAAACGTTGTTTTTTATCTGTCACAGAGCTTGCAATCTATACAGAATCAACACAATCGACATTAGAAGAAACATACAAAGTATCAACGACTTTCTTTAAGCAATGTATGTAAAAAGATATGAATCACAATTTGCCAGTACCAATTTAACATAGTTTTAATTATCTTTACGAAGCCAAAATTTATCTGAAAGGTGATTGGCCGATACTGACATAATTTAATTATATATGCATAGATTATCTATCGGCAAAGAGACACAGTATGCGGGTCTGTATTAAACAACAAATGTTAGTGATACAGGCCCTAGGATAGTTTTTATCAATATCAAACCAATATCAATGTAGCTAACCCGCTGTATTACATGATTATTTTGAGGAAAAAGTGAATAAACACATTATTCCAAGATTAAGGATGATATTGAGTCATGATGAATAGCGGAATAGTTTGGAGGACACGAACGACTTAAATCGAGTATCAGGAGTAAGATTAGTTATACTTAGACATATGGATTCTCTTTCGTGAAATGACAACTGTCAGAAACATTTAATGTCTTTAGTCTGTTGATAATATACAGCAAAAGGGCCTCGTTGTCATTTATAGATGTTGATGTAAAAATCAGACACGTGGAATTCAGAGACAAAAGACAATTGTTCTGTTACTTTCGTTTTGCTGTTAGCATCGGTAATAACATTTACCAATTGCTTTTACTAATGCTATCTGAGTATGATCTGTTTGAAAAACAATACAAATAATCATACTCATACAGAAAAGTTTTAATGTCACATTTGTCTGTATCAAAATTAGATTTGTGATTTTTTATGTTTCATTCTTTCAAACAAAATATGCGCCGGAAATCGAATGCATATATTCTCGTCAGAAATGTACTCCGTAAACATATTTCCTTAGTTTTACATTATATGGTAAAGGTAGTTTTTCCCCATAAATTGCATATATTATGTTGTATCTAACATTAGTTTCTGGTTCCTGGTGATTCTGTTCACCAGACAGAAAACTGCGTCGTCATCCGAGGATACAAACGGGCGTCGCCAAATCCCTAAGCGACGTTGTCTTAACTTTGGCGCTTTTTCTTTTGTTGTTCATACAAAATGAACGAGAAAATTTTCAATGGAACGAATATGAAGAATGTAAATGTAATAATAAAGATTGAAACAGCAGCACTTAGTGAAATATCAACATATTGATATATACAACGTTTGTGATGACCTTGTTCACACAAACTAAATGACAATGGGACTTCCGTAAGCAAATTGCCTTGAGTTAAGACATCTTACTGTTGAATAATGTTTCCGTTATCATTTCTTTTAGCTTTTACACGGAAAGATACTGAATAATCCCAAGGATGCTTTGTTTTGCTTTGCCTTTCATGATTTAATTCCTTTGAGTGTTTCTGTCTTTATGATTTATAGCTTTATGTTGGGAAGATTAGTTTTTGTGCATAATTTACAATCCGACGGTTACAAAAATGATTCCCTTTCAAAAATATAAAAGACGATTTCTGTTTTCAAATAAAATATTAATCTTTATCAGAGCTCTCAATCAATATTACCATGCTTTTGAGAAAAAAAAATGTGTGAACTTTAAAAGGCGAGCAAGAATTAAGGATCACAATAATAGTTTTCATCCAAATGATGTGGGGTTGTAATAATTATGAATCCCTCTTCTTCACATTTTTGTTGTTTACCATATCACTTTGTTCAATAAGTGCGAGTTTGGGGGAAGAGAGAGAGTGCAGTATGAACGGATCTATTAAAGGCAATTTCAAAACCAGATTAATCTATAAAGAAGTTTTGGTCCTCACTCCACAACGGCTATATTGTCTTACAAACATATCATTCTAGGTACAACTCTAAACCTAACAGATCGGCAGATTTGTAAGTGAATTACAGAATAGTCTACATTATATTACACCATGCATTCAGTCGAATAATAGAATACTTAATACTGTAACCATAATGTTACTACGATAAAAAGTTTTTATATCACGTGGTATCAGTTCTATAAAACTCAATAGCGTAAACATGTTGTATTGTACATATTTAAATTTTCAAAAATAACTTAAAGATAAAGAAACGTTGAGCAATAAGAATAAATAATGTCCTGATTGAGAGACCTAATGAAGGCAACGTTGATGACTTTCAAGTACAATACTAAAATGTTTATTCTATTAGCCATTGACATCAAATATATAAAGTCGGTATGTTGATATATCAATTTAAAATATTTTAAAGTCTTATCACCAGCAACATTCCTTTTTTTTCTAAGATATATTTAAAAATATTTATATAAAAAAGGATGTATATTCTGTCTTGCAGTTCATGATAATATAAATTATGTGCTTTATGTATTGTTCATTCTATGTAAACATTGTCAAGCAGTTTCAGTTATAAGAACACTTTTTTGTTACAGTACTCATAAATGTATATACTTCAACAATTACCAAGATAATTTTACTGAAGCACCAAGTTCTGAAATTTACGATCATCCAGTTAACGAGTGCTTGTCCCTTGCTTATCATAAAAGGGTTTGTAATTAATTGTTCCATAAAATTGACATTGTATTTTTAAGTGTACTCGTTACAGTAGTGCAGAATACTCATTGTGTTTACAAATACATGTGTATGTTTCATGTTTTCGCACGTTGTTGTCGACTTTGATATAAACAGTCTAATTCTACATTTGTAACATGATAGATACTATTCATCTCAAACCTTGTCCTTTCATGCTATTTGTTCCCAGAACTTATTCATATTGCGGAACAAACGGTAACATTGCGAAGCCTTGTTTGAATTCTGACATATTTCCCGAGTGGTTTGTGACAGGAGCATAACCCGTTATTGATATATATCACTTCTTATTGCCTAAAGAGTATCTTTGTTTTTAGTGATTTGCTATGGAGGAAAAATGGTAAAAAGAGATTTCTTTTCATTTGAAATTACATAAAATTATTTATTATTTTTATATTTTAGCATTATAAACACATTACTTGTCTAATCTGAAATTGATGGATAACGAATATTACTTAATACAATTCGACTTTCTATCCTCTCACACATATGCAAACTTTTCTTAAAATTTATGTAACCAAATAGCATCTAGCCAAAAGATATTTTGTGTTGTTGGAAAACATAAAAGAAAATTTTAGCAGTTTTATCATCGAGTCTTTGGTCAAACTAGCCCTGTAGTGGTGATCCTCAAGATCACTTATCTACTTATACGCAATTGAAATGATTTTTCAACAATTTGTAAAAAAGAGACATTAAAAATGTAGATGAACAAAATAGCACAGATATTATAATTCAATATCTGTATTTAATTAATTTGTATTTTATATCTAATTACATGAGAGTATTACTAATTGTACTTAATAGTCACAGATATCTAAAAACCAATGATTTTTTACTTAGCTGTATCACGAAAGATTATTTCAGTGTGCGTCAAATGCTTGCTCCGACATTGATATTTCGTGCAATAGAATTGCTGATAAATGTCTGCTCACCCCTTACAATGAAACAGCAATAGATTAATTTTACTAAAAAGACTAAATTCTGACCTAAAAAAAGGTCATATTTTCTCATTGTCTCTTTATCAGATCAGTGCTAGTTCATGTTCCGCAGAAACGCAATGTCGCCATTAATAGCTTTATATGTAACTGTCTAAAGGGAAACCATGTTCCCAGATTTTTTTTTTTATATTTTTAACATAAAAAGGCTTTTGGAAAAGGCTGTTAGTCAGTTAAATGAGTTCTGAATGGTATATCTAACACTTGAAAAGTGTGTTTAGATTTCACACATTAAGTATAAGTCCTTGCGTATAATTAACAGCCTTCGAAATCTTGTTTCCATAACGAGAACAACTTTATGAAAATCAGCGTCAGATATAATTTGGAAATTTCTCCCACAAAATATCGGAATTTCTCAATATAGCGAATTATTCTGTTCGTTGTGTAACGTCTCATTCTCAAATCTTAGCATTCGATGCTATTATGTGGTACAACAATTATTCAAAGTGATCCGTCTTTGAATAGAAAAGCGCGCTATGCCAGGATACGGGTAATTTTGTGACATGATAGATAGCACCGCAATTTGAAAGTTACCAAAAAACTGTAAATAGATTGCTCCAGTTAGATCTATTTAGAAAGATGGATTTTGTTTGGTGAAGTGAGAACGTTTAGAAAACATCGGTGTCTTTTGCGTGTTGACGACAAAACCTAACTATCCTTTTTGCTTTTGTTCTAAATTTGCTTTTGTTCTAAATTTAGACAACGCGAAATATTAAATATTAGTAAAATAAATTTTTAGTGTTTTTTTACATAAAACGCATCGTTTTAATACTATACTTGTAATAATACGTTTAAGATATTGTAGGTAGTTTACAATTGCTTTCAAACATTTTTTGGTATTTTGATATTGAATTACATCTGGTATAAAGTTTTTCATACTATCAACTGTTTGAAGCTCAAAATGAACTGGAGCGTAAATAAGCTTTTGTTTGTTGCGTGCTGTTTAATCACGTGTTCTGGAATAAAACATATATCAAATGAAGGATTTACAATTCCATTTGGTAAGTATACATTGTAATAGCACACTTTTATAAGCAAGTATTTATTATCTATCATTATATGTATGTTTATATTACAAAATACAGAGGAATATTTATGTATGCATAAGAAAGCTTTGCATAATTTTAGTAAAAATGAATTTCGTCCAGGACATATTGCAAGTATGATATTTTCATATATTATTCATTATTTAAACACACCAGAAAATGGCATAAATTATGTATTATACTTGGTATATCAGGGGACTGACAACATGCATGAATACAAAATTACGATATTAATGTACTTTTTCTCACAAAACCAGCGAAAATAGAAAAAAATGGAGACTTAAAATGAAGAGATAAGCAACAAAAATAATCATTTTGAATATACGAATTTGGGTTAAATCGGACACCTTGTTATAAAAAATAAAGAGTTTATTTAAAATGTCTAGTATATATGTGTGTCTGAGGAGTGTTAAAATGTGGTTTCGAGCCCTACCGGGGTAACGACCACGCTTTCTCATATGACACCAGCACTGTTGTTTTTTCCCCAGGAAGTTGACTCTAGAGTAGTTCAAATAAGCTTAAAGCTTTCATCACAATCGAGCTAAAATAATCTCGTATGAACTAAGATTTATAATGAATTATTATTAGAATCCCATTTCTTTGCAGAAATTCGAAGTAATCTCATGGTCACAGACGATGATTGTCAAATTCCTAATCCATTACATGTGTATCTATTTAGTATGTCGGCTTACCATTGTCCCTAAACTAGATTTTTTTATACGGAGTTTTACATACAAACTTGAATTGAATTATATTTTATTTTTATCAGTACAGTATTTATAACTCCCGCGTATGTAAAGTAATTTGTATTACATGATAATAAACACATATTTGCAAGTATAATGTCAAAACTTATAAAATCTCAGAGGAGCCCGGAAGTAAACTGCTAATTTATGAATTGCCGGTCAATGGTTAAAACCATTTGCTTGATGACCGACACGGCATTGAGTAAGTGTACATGTATAATATTTTAAGGACTTAAAGAAAATTTATTGACATACGGTAACTATTCTGTGGATGCTTTGGCCTCAGTTAGTTTTCTGAGATAAAGGATTATAGTTGGAAACAATATTTTTTTGCCAGCAGGATGTATCGAGTGTCTATTTCAGGTAAATACATACGATTGAGAACTGGTTTTAACCCGTCAACAAAATTGCATAAGAAATCATGAGCTGAAAAATGCTAAATCTACAAGAAAGAAAGGCACTGAATAATCTCATGGACTATTTTCACATTCATCTTTCTTACAGACGTTTAATGTAATTCCCTTCTGTGTTTCAGTTTATATAATTTTATGGGTCATCACAGATAAAAGAAGTGATTTTGTACGTATTCAAACTTTCAGGCAGTACACAGATAAGTTCGGATTTTAAAATGTTTTACGTAGTCTAATAAGAAAAGTATTTGGAAATATTTCATGACACTTATTTCGAGACGTTATAAGTAAAATGATTCGGTTACCATCACGTTGAAAGACAGAGATACAACTATGCATATACTACTTTCCAAAATTAGGCATCATAACATTGGAGCAGAATATATGTTAATAAGCTTGTGCACTTTGTCAATAACAGTTATTTATGTTCTTGAGATCATCTCCAATAACATTTTCACTAGCAAGAAGTAAAACAGTATTTTTGCGAAAAGAATAGTACATAAGTTTCTTCAAGCAAAGACTGAACTATCTTTTGACTTGTGTACCTTCATTGTTTTGCGGAAATTTTATTTAATTCCATTGAGTCCTATTATCTATACGCAAAAATAAACGAAAAGAGTTTTTATTATTTTAATTTCGGGTTCTATCTTACTGAAATTTTCAAAAACGATATATAAGAGCATATCGAATGTAATATCCTAAAACACATATTTCAGAACATGCAACGTTATAAACTTGGCGTTTCTAAGGCAACGTCTCATAACTAAAGTGGCCCAACGTTATTATGACACTGTCATAACAAAGCAGATCATTCAATACAATGCGTTATTACCAGTGGTTCAATGTTTCTCACAATAAAATGCTTCTACACCTTCTTATGAACAAATGTAAATTGTTCATATAATATTCCTGTGGTACTGATTAAGTGTGAGCACTTTTCTCCCAAAAATCAAAGGGCTAAGGAGAAGAGTGAAACTTTTAACTTTCTGACGCTTACATTTTATAATTTGCGAAATGCCATATATCGAACAAGTACTTTAAGGGTAAGGAATACCTTATTATATACTGATTTGATAAGAAAATTATTGTCCATTTAAAACTCTGAAATAATTTTTTGAATCAGATAACGTTTTTGTAAAACGGAATAGCATTTTGAAATGAAAGAAAAAATGGCTGACCATGAAAGCAGTCATTTTAGTGTGTTTATTACATAATTTACACACTGCGGAGTTGTTTATTCAGCAAATACTTTAAAGAAAGATTAATTTGAGCCGTGCCATGAGAAAACCAACATAGTGGCTTTGCGACCAGCATGGATCCAGACCGCCTGCGCATCCGCGCAGTCTGGACAGGATCCATGCTGTTCGCTAACAGTTTCTCCAATTCCAATAGGCTTTAAAAGCGAACAGCATGGAGCCTGACCAGACTGCGCGGATGCGCAGGCTGGTCTGGATCCATGCTGGTCGCAAACCCACTATGTTGATTTTCTCATGGCGCGGCTCATTCGAAATATGATTTGATGTAAATTGATTTATTATTTCGTCTATGGAATATAAGATGTATTTTCAGAATAAGATAATAGATGAATCAAATCTGCTATCTTGTAATGTTGCCATGGTAAACAAAAGCTGTCGTTATGGAAATGCTAACTTTATTTCATAGCTGATTTTGAAAATTATTTAACCACCTGCAATAATGTAAGTGGACCCTACAGATGGAATTAGCATTGAGACTACGTGCATATCCTCAATAATTTAACTTCTTGTCACTTAAAACCATTTCATCATCTAAATATTATCAATATAAGCGTGAATTTCCTTTCTAAAGTTGTAAAAATAATTCGGATTAAGGAAATTGGTTTTTTTTTTCGTCGAAAGTAATCTTTTTTATTGGTCTAATATAAAACAAGTATTACAAGATTATATATTAATTTTCGGCTCAGATAATTAATAAATAATCAGTATTTATTTTACATATATAATAAGTAGAATGTTACAGTAATTTACATTTACAAAAGAACACATCAAAAATTTAATAAGGACACACTCAATCAGCAGGACTGTCATTTTTGATATAACAAAGCGTCATAAAATACAGAAATGTTAATATTGAAAAACAAAAAACGCAAAGTAGGCAGTATCTGCGTCTAAGTAAGACCAGAAATCCTAAATCTATGCCAGGCTTGTGAACTTGTTTCATACTATGCCAGGCTTGTGAACTTGTTTCATAATTGACTTAAGATATTGCTTTGTGGAATTTTGTCTGCTTTGTTATATCTCAGCTCCTAAGAAGAAAAACAGTAAATAATCTCCCTACAAACGTTTGATGTAATTTCTGTGAGTATAATCGGTCTATATCGGTGTGCATAAACTGCCGCTAAATTCCGACAACAATTTTATTTTAGTGGCCCTTAAATAAGAAATGGAAAATGTATATTTAAAAGATCTGTAATTATGTGTTTAAATAATATTAGAATGACATAGTTACGTCCTTCTATAAGACAAGAAATGTTCTGTAACTAACTTTAAAATAAACTTTACGGAGGTCATGAGAAACATTTTCTATAGTTCAAAATAAGTGTATTTATAACAAGTATAAAAATCAAATACCCTTTTTGACAATACATTTACCATTGCTTTGCGCTGACAATCTAATATTTTCCTAATCTTTATTGACTCATGTATTTCTTAAAGAGCCCAGCTCAGCGGGTATATGTTTAAATTTATTACGCCATTTGTGATATGAGTACCGCTTTAACATCTCCGCTTTTTCCAAATGACTGAACTGCCTTTTATTTCTGTACCGCTTCGTGTGTGTTTTTGCTGTTTTGTGATCGTGATGGCCCATTTCATATTGCAGCAAAGAGTATTTATTTGAATATGGATTTCGTTGATATTGAAGAATATGTCAGCTACATTATTTTCTTCTTTATTTGTCCGAAAAATAAAGCAACCGAAATAACATTTTGTGTGTTTTTGGACAGACGTGATGGAGATTCGTGTGCCTATGATAAATGCTTCCATATGTTACTTGACACGTCCGTGGTTATCAGAGTGTCTTGAGAAGTACAATATCGCGATAGGACATACAACACG
The DNA here is from genome assembly GCF_021730395.1 of Mercenaria mercenaria. Lineage (NCBI taxonomy): Eukaryota > Metazoa > Mollusca > Bivalvia > Venerida > Veneridae > Mercenaria > Mercenaria mercenaria. The sequence goes on along the minus strand of NC_069365.1, from coordinate 49,812,106 downwards.
GTAAAGGCACGCGAATGTAACCATTTATAAAATTCTTGCAAGAAACCTTTTCCGGATAGTTTTTTTTTTTTTGATAAAACAGTAAGAATTCTTTTCGACAATAAATGTCAATTTTCTTTTGTAATACTTTATTTCTGCTAATGTTAGGTGAATCCAGTTTGTGTATTCCTCAATATGACAAAGGTTGAAACTTGGAAGGGTCTGATATAAAAATGTATTTGTCAAAATATGCCAGTGTTGATATCAAGTCCTTGACATGATAACAGAAAAATGGATCGTACAATCGTTACCATACAGTTGTCACATTTTACATTTCAAAATGTATTTTATTCGAAAATTCATAGTGATTTGTAAATGGAATTCTTATAAATTGACCACCCATTGTAAGATTTAAGACATAAATATAATAAAAGACTCATGAATATCTTTTTCATTCCTTGCTTCAATATTGATATTTCCTGTTTTAAGAAGTTTCAGCTCGTATTGTCTCATTTTCTCTGAAACGTCTCGTTGTTAAGGCAATGATAGTATCGGCTTCACACGTTTCATTAAATCTAACAGATTGTAATTGTAGTTCTTTTGGTGCAATTATTCCCTAGAAAATACAACGTGCAGTTTTGATTTTTGCAAACAATCAAATACGCCAAGACATTATTTTTTTTTGATCAACATTTAGCATTAAAATGTAATATTTGCATAAATAACTACTTTCGTATGGTATCCTGTTATGAGAGCAAGTCGAAAATTTATTTAATTATTTTGTATTATAACATATTATTCTCAAACTGCAATATGAGAAAGTGCGAAAGTATGTTCCTCCATGGAAAGAGAAATAGTCGTTTTTTTGGGAAAGTGAGAAAGTATGTTATTCTATGATAAGGGAAATAGCAGTTATGCGAAAATGAAAAAGCATGTAATTCCACGATAAGGGATATAGTAGTTATGAGAAAATGAGAAAGTATGTTATTCTATGATAAGGGGAATAGCTGTTATACGAAAATGAGAAAGCATGCTATTCTATGATAAGGGGAATAGTCGTTTGGTGAAAGTGAGAAAGTATGTTATTCCATGATAAGGGATATAGTAGTTATGAGAAAATGAGAAAGCATGTTATTCCATGATGAGGGATATATAGTTGTGAGAAAATGAGAAAGTATGTAATTTCACGATGAGGGAAATCTTGTGCTATAATAAATAGCGGAATTATGCGGAAGACAGCATAGTCTTGAATGAGTTACGAGAGTTGGATTTTGGGAATATCTATTGTCTTTCCTAAAGAAACAACTTTCAGAAATAATTGACGAATTTTATCTGCCGAAAATATGTCCTTCGTACATGTACACTGGTGCCAGTTTACATTTTTTCAAACGTATACCAGATTTCATTACATTGCGTAAGTTTCACATGACATAGATTATACTTTATACAAACAAAAGGCTATTGTTCAACTATGTATCTTTAAAAACGAAATTGTTATAAACATTTATAAAATGCAAATAATTATAAAAAAGAATAATTTTTATCAATAATTAAATTTGTGTCCTCAAAGTTGGATAGTATGTTCTGTTACGAATTAAGTTTACTCTTTCCGAAGGAAAAATGTGGAAACGGATGTAAACGTTGTTGACTTATGTTGCCATAGCATTATTTTTCGAATGACAGGAACATCAGAAAAGGGACTGAAAATTCCTGTTGGTAAGTTATACAGTTCATGCAGTCTTATCCAAATATTTTCGTTTTCATTCTTTGGATTTTCAGACTTCGTCTCTTCTTTGTGTCCCATAAAATCTGCTCTTTACACTGATGGTGTGGACAAATTTAATCCCTTCATATATAGAGATGGAAACTGATAATGAAAGAAAGCATGTGGAAACTAGCAACAACATATTTTAAAAATAATAATGTTCATGGCTTCCTTTTTATTCAAAATAGTCTAAAACATTTGCTTTTATGTTTGTTACAGATATGTATTGCAAACTGTTATGTAAAAAAAATCTATTCCAAACACAATGTTGTAAATCATTTTTTAAAAAGGGAATATGCGCTGATGTCGGTGGTTTTCTGGAAAACATAGTTTTTATACAGTTTAATAGCCTGTGACGTTTGCCTTAAAATAGAACGATAGTTTCAGTTATTTAAACCTTTTAGTGCAAATCAATCGTAAGTTGGTTCAAGATTTTGTTGAAAGACTCAGTCTGCTAAAGGAGGTCCAGTCAATCGTTAGAACAGGTACTCGCTTCAGAATATCCGATTTTCGACCAGTCGGCACAGGTTTCCTGAGAACAGCTTGATAAGAGATCATTCGACCGCCAGCAATTGATGTAGACACATACAGGATAAAAAAAAGACAATTTATGTGAGAACTTTACGAAGTCCAGTTCCAGTTCCTCTCTGGAAAAGGACGTTCGGATAACAGTATCGTAGCTAGAGTTGCGCTATAGGACCAGAGCATAGAAATTAAATTTATGGGTGTGGAATAGACGATAGCATATATGAGCTTAGAATGAGGTTCATCGTTATTGACGAAGAATTGAGCCAAGTCATATTAGTTATACTTTTATAATAAATGAACGCTATATATAATAACAGATTTAAGCTTCAATGGGCCAGGAAAAACATGCCAAGTTGCAGCTTTAGATAACAAGACATAGACTGACCATATAAAGGACTAGTATGAATTGGATTCTAAGATATCATCTGACGGAAACTTCAACAAAAAGGCCAGTCAGTATGTTCCAGACTATTGAAAGTTATGCCAATAGTAAGCTGCATGCGACTACTGTGGGTTTACCTGATCCCTGAAATTATTGAACTCATAATGTATCATAATTTAAAATCATTGGTAAACGAATCATTTAGACGAGGTAGCCAGAGGAAAAGTATATATATGAGATATATAATATGTCTCATCAGCTCTGTGGTTTAACAAAGGGCTTCAACATAGTTTAGTTTACAAGCTAATAAGACATAGTCATCTTAGCAATTGGATCCATTTCATTGCTCAGCCCGCCGTTACAAATCTTAAGTATTGTTGAAAAACTGTGTTAAACCCCAAACAAACAAATTACACTGCTGAAGTTATAAAGGCGTAGACGCATTTCTCGGTCTTATATCAAAATGCTGATCAATACAAAAACGGACCTTTTCTTCAGGACATTGCTTGTATTGTGTTCAAATTGTCTATATCGTCATATAAATTTGCCGCTTCCTATAACTTATCTCAATACGGCACGCCTACACGGAAATAAAAATTCTTAAGACTGCCAAGACAAAATATTGATATGTTTCATATAATTTTACCATGGCCACAATAAGTCTGCAGATATGGATGCAATAATTCATTTTCATGATTACTGAAAAATTTGTTATCAGATTATATTCCACATGATCAGTACCAATGAATGAATACAGTTTGATTGTAAATTGAATCATATACTTGATGTATTATTAGTTTACGACTTTTACACGAGTATATTTGTGTTTTACATTAAGACTGATCTGCTCTTACCAGTTTCGTCGGGCTCTTAAATATGTTTTCTTGTTGCTTTGCCGTCTTCAAAGCACTGAATACAGTGGCGTAGTGGCGTGGAAGCAGACCCAAAGCTGGAAGGGGTGGGGGTGGGGGGGGGGGCAGTTGTGGGGCCGGCCAGCTTAACCTACCCCAATTTTCCCTGAAGATTTTTGTCAACCAAAAAAAAAAATGCATTCCCCCTTAGTGACAATAGACATCAATTAAAGCAATATCAGTGCATCTAAATGCTCTCGAAAATTTACTTTCTTTACTTGTTTTCTGAGAAAAATCAGTTTTGAGGTCAAAGGTTGGGGGAACCATATACTGACCCCTCTTTCTTAAAACTGCTTTTACGCCTATAGAAGATAAGCATACACAAACTGTTTTGTTTTTTGCAATTGTTTTTGCATGAGCACTTTTATGTTTACACATCGTGCATTTTGTTACTCTTGGGTTTGTAGGGCATTCTCCTGGCAGTGACAACTTTTATTTGCACTGTATTGTGATAAGAACATCGTGGTGTCGTGTTGATTATGGACTTTATTAAGAATGGAGTTGTGTGTGCACCATAGACCTGTTGAAATTCTTGAATTGCGTCTTTGCCACAACTCGTTCCATAGCGTTTTTCCCACAGTATTTCTTCTAGATTAGTTTGGCACTTATTGTCTTTTTCTTTTACTTTTTTATATAGATTTTGTGTAAATGAAAATCGTTTACACATCTTATTTTGTGGAACACCATTTATCGGTTTACACTATCAAGTGGTTTGTCGCTGACCGTTTGAAAATGGTTCCTCACTATGACCAATCTGTTTCCTATTTTCTTTCTTATTGTTTTATGTTGTCTACATATTTTGGGTACACATCTGTTATATAAACAACCATACATGCACTAATGTGGGATTGATTTCTGAAGAAGTAGCTATCCCATTTGGTCTCTGTCCTTATTGATGAAACAAAACATAAAGTTCCATCTTAAAAATGTTTATTTTTAGCTCAGGTGAGTTTTTTCTGATCGCTCGATGTCCGGCGTCCGTCGTCCGTCGTCTGTCGTCTGTCGTCCGTCAACATTTAGCTTGTGTATGCGATAGAGGCTGTATTTTTCAACTGATCTTCATGAAATTTGATCAGAATAATTACCTTGATAAAATCTAGACCAAGTTTGAAATGATCTTCACGAATTTTAGTCAGAATCATTGCCTTGATAAAATCTAGGACAGGTTATAATATGGGTCATCTGGGGTTAAAAAATAGGTCACTAGATTAAATCAAAGAAAAACCTTGTGTATGGGATAGAGGCTGTATTTTTCAATTGATCTTCATGAAATTTGATCAGAATGATTGCATTGATAAAATCTAGGTCATATTAGATGATGGGTCATCTGGGGTTAAAAACTAGGTCACTAGGTCAAATCAAAGAAAAACCTTGTGTATGTGATAGAGGCTGTATTTTTCAATTGATCTTCATGAAATTTGGTCAGTATGATTGCCTTGATGAAATCTAGGTCAAGTTTGAATATGGGTCATCTGTGGTCATAAAGTAGGTCACTAGGTCAACTCAAAGAAAAACCCTGTGTATGCTATAGAAGCTGTATTTTTCAATTCATCTTCATAAAATTTGGTCAGAATTATTGCCTTGATAAAATCTAAGTCAAATTTGAATATGGGTCATCTGGCTTCAAAAACTAGGTCACTAAGTCATTTCAAACAAAATACTTGTTTAAACTCAAGAGACCCCATTTTTGGTCCAGTTCTAATGAAAATTGGCCAGAATATTTGTTTCCATGAAATCCCTAGGTGAAACATGTTTACACTGTTATGATGTGTTTCTCAGGTGAGCGGCCTAGGGCCATCTTGGCTCTCTTGTTTTCCTGTCCTTACAAGACAGACTAATACAATAAATATGTTTCGACGAAAGATGACAGTCACATTGTTTATGCATATCAGATGAATGCTAGCTCCTGCTCAACAGGAAAAGTGCGATGGCATATCTAGCACTCTTAATTAGGCACGTTCCTTCAAAAACACTCAAAAATAGTTCGAGTCGTTACATTGTTGTTAACTAAACCTCATTGTTCCTGATGAACGAAAACAAATTGAAACGTTAAATGTAATCAATTTCTGTTTTATATAGACATCATTTGCACATTTCTTTTATCTTACAGATGTAATCAGACAAACTATTTTGGGTTAGTGATTATAATAAATATACTAGGAAAGGACACATACATAACAAGGACAAATATGTTACGTAATATACTAGAAAAAAAGACAATCTGTAACAAATATACTATAAAAGGAATTAAACCATTTGAAAGTAGTTATTTTAAGTGTAATTGGCGATATTTAACCATATTTCAATAATATTGAATTTGAAAAAGTATATTATTTAACTAGAATACAACTGTAAAATTGGATAATTTTATGGCATGTTCTTTTAGAGCAGGTATATCAAAAGCGGAATTAACATCTCTTATAAGTATGTTTAATCGTGCAGTTTAATTACTATTTATTAATAGTTTGTGTTTATATCGTTCTATTTTCCATGTTCTTCATAAAGATGTCTATATAATTCATAAAAATCTGAATATATGCCAAAACTGAATATGTGCCAAAAACTTTGAACTTTGATCATATATAGCGCATGGTCTAAGAAGCGTTATCAATAAAACTGACTTAGAGACCTGATAAATATCTGTTGATTTAATAAGAATTACTCTTGAAATCTTTATGAACATATGATAAGGTTTTGCATTCCTTCGAATGAACTATATATTTATATTTACTTTCAAGTGAGCTATTTTTTCACAACTGATTATTTTAGCTGCCATATTTAAATAAAATGTCATAAATAGTCAGAAAATAGCACCGTTAATAAATACTATGCTTTGGTAGTTTATATTACATGTTTGAATGTAATCATGCTTAATGTATTTTGTAAGGTACAATATCTATGAATAATTCATTTTACGTAAATAATTTAATACAAATAGTTATACAGAATTTAGGTATTAATTAACAAATAATTAAGGCCTTCGGGTGGTTTATCGTCTAGTTTACCACGGTTCAGAGTTCAGATGCGTAGGAATTGAACCACGAGGGCGTTAGTCCGAGTGGTTAAACACTGAAGCATCTGAACGATGAACCGTGGTAAATTAGACGATAAATCACAAGAAGGCCTTGATTGTTTTCATTCTGACATGCTCATTGACATATTTTAATAAATATTATGCTGAACTTCATTTACCCGAGGAGTAATTATCGGACGTCATGCGGCAATTTGACGTCATAATTGACGTCATAATGCTCTCTTACCAGTCCGCGCGTCAACCGTTGTTTATCGCAGAATATACAGAGTTTGAATTCCTTCTTTGTTTAACTGGAAATCAAACCGAGTCATGTTATAATAAACGGTGAATACTTTAACTATGGCTTAATTGTTGAGGCCTTTTTCAGTCTCCTTAAATAAAGCGTCATCACAGATAGAAACAATATTTTAACAGCAGGAGAAATTGTATATCTATGTCTATATAATAAGACTTAAAACAATCTGAATATGTGCCAAACGAGTCCATGTAAGATAAATGTTACAGTCAGTAAAGTTGATACTGTCATCCTTTACGGATTGCCTTCAGATATCGTTCAGTGGAATGATAAATCCTTTGTTTGGTTATAAGTTAACGGAGGAAAGACATTGCCTAATTTCAAGGATTTATCGTACGCACGTTTTTCCTTATAGACGTTTAATTAATTCCATTAAGTGTTTCTGTCTTTTTTTAATAGATTAGTTTTCGGAAAAAGGTACTGTTTTACATATTTAAACTTAAGGACGCATAAAGAATTTGTCAGACGGGAAATCTATTATTCGATACCAAATCTAATCCGGTTTAGATTTAGATTTTCTTGTGGGTCTATAAATCTTAGTTTCTACATCAGGGATTGATTTTTATATATCAAGTAAGTTTTGTTGATAAAAATATCACGCAAGTGCGGATTTAGCAATGGTCTGCGAGTTGTAAAGTACAATACATCTGTAAAGAATTAAATAAAATTACTTGTCAGAAACATGTATAACCGTCTTAAAAACGAACACATTGAAAGGCGGAAATACACTAAAAATCACACTTTTTATTGCAGCTGCATTAACGTATAAAGTAATTTTTCAAAATATATTGCTCATCACTGCTTTTTCTTACAAAATAACGTTTAAACGTGGAAAGGTTGTTGTTAAAAATAGATTATTTCTACAAAAGTGGTGCACTATAAAGGTATTAACCTTTAGCCTGCTGGCGGTAAGTGATTCTGCCTTTGCGACCAGTGCAGACCAAGATCAGCCTGCACATCCGGCTCATTAAATTGGTCAATGTATATGACTGCATGTATTTCAATTTGAAATAACACGGTCATTTGAAAAGCAATTTGCACGAAATAAACGGATATCATTAGCTAATGGACACACCGTTCAAGTGCAATGAAGCATTAAAAAAATCCCTGAGATAAAACTACGGATGCCCATTAGTGAAAGAACTTTTTGCAGGACCCTCGTAATTTCGAAGCCAGTAATATGAAATTTATACAATCGCAAAATGCACCGACTGTACAAAACACCTTTTCCTGATGTAAAGCTATTAATGGACATTGGCTGAAAATGTTTGATATTTACATTTAAACAGAAGAAATAATCAAACTCGGTCTAAGTATCGATAGTTTAGATGTAACAAATTATTTGCATATATTTCTATGTTATATATATATATATATATATATATATATATATATACACGAAATGTGGTGCATACAGAATTTTAACAAATATCTATCTTTTTGGCCATTTCGAGTGAACCCTTCACATTTCGTTATCATTCGTTAATTTTATACATCTGTTTTCAATGACTGTTTTTATATAAGATTATTTCCGGTATAACGTTTATACATTCATATTAGAATTATTGCTCTTAAATGATTATCTCTGAAATGTTTTTACAAATAAACAAGGTCATCCCATGACCATTTAACAACCAGTGTGTTGAGTTTTCTCTCCCAGTAGGGGTCAAAAATATATATAAATATACACTTGTCTTGCCCCATTTTTCCTCCAATGTCGTAAAATTCAAAGGTAATTAAAACCAACCAGTTTTGGACAGCAAAAATGCTGTATTAGCTTTGTTTTTAAACATTTACCAAATGAAAATAAATGTCTTTCTATTGTATCGCTTACGTAAAAATAAGTCATGTTTAGCATTGACTTGTTCTCATTGAAAAGCTATCGCTCTAACAAAAAATGGGTCAAGCATAAGCTTACACACGTAAATTTCCAATACTTAATTTAACCCAAAATAAAATGTTCCTTCTTTCGACTCTTTTTACACTAGACTATGATAAATATTGGAGAAATTTTCCACAACAGACGTTTCAGTAACAATATTTAGCGCTTTCTCGTAGGCATGGCCTTTGATGTTGATGAAACATGAATCTGTTATAATAACAAAAGCATAAGTAGACTTTCGGCTCATTAGTATAGTAAAACATCAAGTGTACTTGTAAAGATAAGCATTCATTCAGTTAACACTTGAAAACGAACACTTTTAAGAATTAAATGAAGAAACGTAATATCGGCACTGCTTTCGGAACATTTTGGAATCGAATAATTTCGTCAATTAAACCGTTGTAACGCAATATTTGTGTCTAAGTAATTCAAGAAAATCTGAATATATGCCAAAACTCTGAAGTTTGTCATGGTATTGGAAGCATTTATAGATCTGATACTATCTTCACCGAACAAATAAGCGTATGACAAAGTTTTGTAGAATATTGGTTCCTTTGTTGTATATCAGCTCAAACAGGAAAATGCACTTAATCCTTACCCTGCTAGTTTTTTAAAATGGACTGGTCTGTCCTTTAATTTGGCAGCACCACTTATTATTCAAAGGGTAAAGGGATATTCACGGAAAATTTACTTGCTGAATAGCGAACAGTGCAGACCATGATCGGGTTGCATATATGTTCAGGCTGATCTTGGTTTGTACTGGTCGCAAATGCCATTTGCCGCCAGCAGGCTAAGGGTCAATAGTTTCACCGAAATTTGTATATTCATTTATTTTCTTACAGACGTTTGTTTTGATTTCTACAGATCTATGAACGTATCTCTCTATATAATTAATTTATAGGTATTTTGATATATATTATAGTTTTGCAAATGGTTCAGTTATTTTTACTTTAAACAAAATACGCCTCTGGTTGTCTGCAAATCAATAATAATAAATATGTGGTCGTTTTGAAATGAATTTTAAGTCTTATCAAAAAGACATTTTCAAAATTCTAAAATATGGTGTTAAACCATTTATCGTTATAATTATTTATTCTTCACGAATAAGAAAGTAATTATTCAGGAAAAACACATATGCAACATAATAAGTCCAAACTAGATTATTGATGAAATATAAAGGCATTTGGAGGGGAAGTAATGTTGAAAGCAGTCCGTCAGTATGAGCGAGCGAGATCAATGCAAATCATTTCCTGGCCCATGATTACGTGAATCAAAAACAAACATTCCGATGCATTTGTCATAGCACTTACTTAGAGCAGTTGTTATAGCTAACACAATCTATAAAGGTTTGGTTTGTTTTAATCTGTTCATGAAAACTAAGGAAACGTGAGACACCCGTCATATACCGTAGCACTTGCTTTAGCAGAACTCCATTATACAGACACATTGAATGAAATTCATCCTCCCAATTGTCCAGAAAATATAAAATACACTGAGTCTACGTATATTCTGCGCTGTGCTCTTCCATATTGGAGTTAATGTTTTTGTAATATCTAATAAGCGTTAAACCCTTCTTTATAATATTCAAGCAGACTGATAAGAAGAAAAATCTTTAGTGAAAAGTCATTGTTTATGTTAGATTGTAATTTATGATTTTAGTAATATCATTTGATATAGATGTTGTGGCATGAAAATTTAATTTGTCGACTCTATATTGTGAAATACCGCCAAATGCTATATTTCATATGAAGAAGTTGGTAAACCGAACAGCTTGCCGGTATTACTATTACATATTTTCATTACATAATCATTCGTAAAATATTATTAAGAAATAGTAAAGACCTTTAAACCTATGTTATATCAGAATATATTTAATGATGTTCTGAAATTGAATCGACTCAAAAACCAAAATAATATTACCATTTAAACACGTGCCAAGCTCGTGACCTTTGTTTTAACCTAAAACATGACAAGGGAAGGATTCAATAAATGAGCCGCGCCATGAGAAAACCAACATAGTGCATTTGCGACCAGCATGGATCCAGACCAGCCTTTGCATCCGCGCAATCTGGTCAGAATCCATGCTGTTCGCTTTCAAAGCCTATTGCAATTAGAGAAACCATTAGCGAACATAATGGATCCTGACCAGACTGCGCGGATTCGCAGACTGGTCTGGATCCATGCTCGTCGCGAAGCCACTATGTTGGTTTTCACATGGTGGGCTCAAATTTGATTTCCATTTCAGTTTGTTTGACTGCTTCTTGTACAAGTATTATAAAATTTGTTATTTTAGGTTACATTATCGCCTTTTAGGAACTGATACTCATTAATGCATGATATTAAATCTTCCAAAGCTAAGATTAGCATTATCTTGTCATGTTTAACTTGGAACTAAGACAATGTGCTATTATTAATCCCCTTTTTATCATTTAGGATTCTTCTCTGAAGTAGCATTAAATTTTGATCATTAAAAAAGAGTGAAACAAGTTTTCCCCCTATGATTGTATCTAAATGTTAAAACAAATCATCCTTGATAGAGTTAATATGAATTATGGAATGGCCATTTACTGGCACTGGACTCTAGCTGTTAAGTAACAAACATGTCACGGTGTTTTACTTCAAGTTTTTCATGCCTTTTCTGGCATGTGTGGTTACAGCCGATTACAAATAACATTTAAATGAAAATCAGTTTGAATCGGTTGTAATTAGTTTAAACATGTTTTAAAAGGCACATGTTATTTGTTTAGCGATTTCGTTTGAAGAAAGTTTGGATCATTATCACAATGACTTATCTTTACCTCTGAAAAACTCGAGTAAACTTATGCAAAACGATTTTAAGGTATTTAAAAATTTGTTTGTCATCCAAGGATGTGTGGTTGTGTTATGAATATGGAACAATTTTGTTCAGCATGTGTCATTGATTGATGCTTAATTTCATTTGTGTATCTTATCTTATACCTTAAATTTTCGTCACTGATCATGTACTTCTACAGTTTTGCCGTTTCGATCTCCGAATCTTTTTCATTTATTTGAAGCCGAATTATGTCAAATATCGAACTGATTAAATGAAAAGCAAAGCCTAGCTCCTCACAACAGCTATATAATCTCAGAAATATACTAAAAAATGTAATAATTTCACGTTCTGAACCAAAGAAGATTTTGAATTATCTATATCTATATATATCTTTTCAATACAGTAGGATTAAATATTAATCTGTATTTAAAAAAGCCAATGGTGACAAAGATACATGACAGATGATGAGCTAAACATGTTACTAAAGTACAGCAAGATAAGGAAATCGGACATTGTTATATTTAGTTTGCCTATCCAATAAGTGATAGCTGAGCTAGGACAAGACTTCTAAAAGAGCGTAAGAAAGATAGTAAAAGATCATTTCTGGATGTATTCTAGTAAATTTTACAAGTTTGTGAACAAAAACATGACTTTATTGACATTTCTCTTTCCCATTTCTATTGAAATGTGAACAATATTTTTTCCGTTTTAAACATCCTTCCCCCCAGTGGCGCAGCAAATATTTTATATATTATATAAAATTAAATGTTATTGAAATCATGAAATTGCATTTAAATTTAGGCAAACTCCCTGGAATTTTGTCCGATGTCCTTTGTTATCTTGAAAGTACGTTTTTACACATAATGAAAGTTATGTAATTATTTTGTAGTAATATTGCACGTTATAATATACAACTCAGACATATTCTGACGGCTTTTTAAACTATCTTGAGGCAATATTCATGGGACACCTAAAACTATTAAATTACGTTACTCTTCATGTATCATATTTTTGTCGTTTTAGGGTGTGTTCAATACGGCCGTTTTATTGGCCACTTCATTTATAGATTTTTTCGGACCAATCAAAGCGCTCAGTCCTTAAAAATTAATACATCTTTGTATCCCTGCTTTTCTCATAATACTTGTGAATATAGTGGTTGACATAAAATACAACGGAAAATGTGAGGCACTACATGACACTGTTTATTATTTTTTTATAGTGTTTTACAGGTATAATGAATATATGTATATTTATTAGTAGTCAGTAATTAGCAGTAGACATGGTGACCTGACACAAATTATCATTCAAGTTACACAAATATATGTGCACGTAAGCCAATCAGTAGGCAATTCTAGAAATGATGTGCATTTACGTTGCCTTGTTTCACCACCGATTCTTCCATCAATATCCAAATGACAAAACAATATTTTTCAAAAAGACTTTTGCAACAAACAATGCAAATTCTATCTACAAGATAATATAATCAAACCAAGCAGTCATGCGTTCTTCCTTGTTCCTTAGCATTTTCATTTTCTAGGTCCTAGAAAATGAAAATGCTGATCTAAACCTGCTAGATAAGTATGAAATTGTATATGACAAAGTATACAATGTTTATCCATGATTAAATTTCTCTCTTAAGTAACAAAATATTAGAATCAACACCTTTTTTTGTCGATTTCAGATACATTTTTTAGAAAAACTGAAGGTGTCTCCTTGATATATTCCCATTCTGTGATGTATCTTTGTCAGATCAATTCTAGTTGCTGAGATGCAAAGCCATGTTTGGCACTTTTAATTAACTGAATAATTGTAACTGGCTCGCGGCTCTGTCTTTCCGTACAACAAATAACTCGACTTTCATTTTTTGCCCTCACATATTGCTGGTGGAACAGGGCAGTTTGTACAAAAAATTCGCACAACTAAGTAGATAAGATAATTGGATTTCACACATTTAATATAAAGTCCATGCGTATAATTATCAGCCCTCGAGGTCAGATTTCTATTATGAAAACAACTTTGTAAAAATCAACATTTCATGTAATATAAATCTGAAGTTTCTCTTATTAATGGCCGGCTTTCAGCCACAAAACATTTTTCTTTGTAGTGAATTATTCATTTCGTTTCGCTATATTACGTGCTTTTATCAAATATTTGCACTGAAGGCCAGCGTGATGGATAAAAAACTCGTGCGCCTTTGAATAGGAAGCACGCTGTTCCTTCATTGCCATTATTTTATAACATAATGGATAGAGAAAAACTGCGATTAACGTTATAGGTCATATGGCAACTTTCCAGATTTTCGTGATGAAGGAAAACCCAAGGTGACCCTCTGCGGAAAATTACAGACACAGACGGACACCTGAAAGTAAACCACCGAACTTCCGGGCTCATCACATGGAAGCATTCTACAGCCCAAGCGAGGTTTCGAGCCCAAAGTGGTGACGGGCAAGTGACTCGATGTCAGCGACACTAGCCACTCTGCCACGCATGCCCACGAATGACTTTAATTAGATCGTGCGAGCGATATAATATATTAAGACACATGAAGTGACAATACGCTGAAATTGTTGGTCTTGTGTTTATTAACGTTTAACCTTATATTGATAGACAATTGGAAACGTAAATTGTTTGCCTTCTGTCACGGTTTTGTTGTCTTTAAGATAGCGTAGCCATATTTATCCGGAAAAATCTGTGTTTGTTTATGAGTATAATAAAACACATGAAACAAATAAATGTTAAGATATATTGCTACAGGTTGTATAAAGTATGACTGATCATATAAAACTGTGTCGTAACGAACACTTAATGTAACTAATAAGCAGAATTATCGATAGCCTTTATAATACCCACTTCACATCTAGGATTTTTTCTTACGATTCCTTACGATTTGCCAAATCGTAGACAGTCGCACGCAATCGCAAATAGCTCGTCGGTAGTCGTAAATAGCTCGGCACTACTCGTAGACGATCGCAAGCAATCGTGAACGTTGAGGTAATATTTTTGACATGTCAAAAATTTCTTACGATCGTCCGCGATTTGAATTATCGGTGAATAGCTCGTAAAGAGCTCGTAACAAATCGTAAGTATCGTAAACAACACGTAAATCACTCGTAAGCGCTCGTAAATGTATCGTAAAGACTTTGTTTTACGATAAAATACGATGTGTTTACGAGTTCTTACGATTTCTTTCACGATGCGGTACGAGGGGTTTACGATTTGTTACGGGCACTTTACGTAATTCACTCGCAAACAGCTCGGAAATAACTCGTAAATAGCTCGTAAAACGATCGTATTGATCCGTAATTACTCGGAACAAATTGGTAATTTTAGTCGTAAATGCATCGTAATAACTCGGAAATAACTCGGAATAAATCGCAATTTGATCGCAAACAGCTCTTAAATAGCTTGTAAATGTGGGGAATCGGTGAACTTTTACGATTTTATGCAATCCGTCACAAATCGTAAGAAAAATCGTAGATGTGAAGAGGGTATTACATATTTACCGTAACTGTACTACTGTATAATTTCTGACAAAGTTTGTATGTAGGAAACATTATGCACTGGAAATCGAATATGCTTATGTTTATCATGTTCTTTTACCCTTAGTCTGCTAAATTGCTAAAATGGACTGGTCCGTCGTTCAATTTGGGCAGTACCATTTATTATTAATCCCCCGCCGTGGCGGAGGGATTATAGGAATGGTCTGCGTCTGTCCTTCCGTCCGTCCGTCCTTCCGTCTTTCCGTCCTTCCGTCCGTAACAAAATCGTGTCTGGTCCATATCTCCTAAACCCCTTGAAGGATTTTCATGAAACTTGGATCAAATGATCACCTCATCAAGACAATGTGCAGAACCCATGAGTCAGCCTTGTCGGTTCAAGGTCAAGGTCAAAACTCAAGGTCAAAGGTTTGAGCCTGCCATTTTGTGTCCGCTCTATATCTCCTAAACCCGTTGAAGGAATTTTATAAAACTTGGGTCAAATGATCACCTCATCAAGACGATGTGCAGAACCCATGAGTCAGCCATGCCGGCTCAAGGTCAAGGTCACAACTCAAGGTCCATTTTGTGTCCGCTCTATATCTCTTAAACCCCTTGAAGGAATTTTATAAAACTTGGGTCAAATGATCACCTCATCAAGATGATGTGCAGAACCCATGAGTCAGTCATGCCGGCTCAAGGCCAAGGTCACAACTTAGGGTCAAAGGTTTGAACCTTCCATTTTGTGTCCGCTCTATATCTCCTAAACCCCTAGAAGGAATTTCATCAAAGTTGGGTCAAACGATCACCTCATCGAGGCGATGTGCAGAACTTATGAGTCAGCCATGTCGGCTCAAGGTCAAGGTCACAACTGAAGGTCAAAGGTTTGAGCCTTCCATTTCGTGTCCGCTTTATATCTCCTAAACCCCTTGAAGGAATTTTATAAAACATGGGTCAAATGATTACCTCATCAGAACGATGTGCAGAAATTATGAGTCAACCATGCCAGCTCAAGGTCAAGGTCACAACTAAGGGTCGAAGGTTTGAGCCTTCCATTGGGTGTCCACTCTCTATCTCCTTAACCCCTTGAAGGATTTTCATCAAATTTGGGTCAAATGATCACCTCATCAAGAACTCATGAGTCAGCCATGTCAACTCAAGGTCAAGGTCACAACTGAAGGTCAAAGGTTTCAGCTCTATATCTCCTAAACCCCTTGAAGGATTTTCATGAAACTTTGGTCAAATGATCACCTCATCAAGACGTTGTGCAGAATTCATGAGTCAGCCATGTCAGTTCAAGGTCAAGGTCACAGCTAAAATCAAAGGTTTTACCCTTTCACTATCCATAGCAGTGGCGGGGGATTTAGCTGTATTTCAGACTGCCTTGTTCGAAAGGGTATTCACTGAAAATTTACTTGGTCTGCACTGGTCGCAAAGGCAGAATCACTTGCCGGCAGCAGGCTAAAGTTTAAAAATCAGCCTTCGGTATTTTAATGAATTTAATAGCTGCTTTACTTTATATATGAATATTTATTATCATGTGAATCGCTATGTCTTTATTTTGTGTGCAATAGGTTTTTGCACGAACCAGATTGTTAAAGCAACTTTGCATTCCAAGATAAGTGTTGGTAATGATTAAATTTCTTTCAATACTATAATCTCTAAGAGCACATTCCGAATGTCTTGTCTGGAGAAGTTTCTTAGACTAAGTATATTTATTTTTCTTTGGCTTACATAAATTGAATCTTACATCAACTTACATAGAATTTCGGCTTGAAAACAAACACATCGGTAGACGGTAAACACTATGATTAGGAGATTTTATTTCAAGACTGTCGTTGATTTAGACCTCAGACAAATTTCTCACATAAAACGTCAACATAGATTGAAAATTTATGCGTAAACACCAAAAAGACGGAGTATCTGTGCAAGGAAATCTGATTAGGTCCCAAACTTGTTAAGTTTGTAAATTGCAGATTATAAAATTCTTACACTGGTTGTAGGTACAGATATGAATATCCGGCTCGAGGGTAACTGTTTAGGCGGTAACGAAGCTCTGTCGAGTTACCGCGTGAACAGATACCCGAGAGAAATATATTATAAGGAGCACAGAGGAACTGTCAAGGTTATTTGATTTGTATCCAGATTTACGTAAACAAGATATAATTATTGCATGAATTTACTACATAGGTTAAACGATATTTACAGCATCAGGGACTTCTTACACCCCGGGGTGTGAGATAGAATTTTCCAGCACCGGTGAAATCACAATTGATCCCAGTCGAGAATGCAAGAATAATACAGCTTGAGAATATAATTGATAACAAGAAATATCTTTAAAAATGATGGTCGGCGAATTGTAATAAGGAAAGAAGTTTATGAATTTTTCATCTAACATTCATCTTTCATCTAACATTTTTCAAATTGCAAAACTAAACACCGCACTTTAACAATTTAAATGGTTCTCTTTTAGTTTTTCGCAAAGGTTTCGTAGGGTTGCAATTTTGTTTCGTTTATCCTTAGACGAATAATTACAGCAGTAGTTTGATGAAGATTCATGAAGCGGTTCATGAGAAGAGGTCATTAAACGTGTTTATATTTTTAGCTAAATTGGTCCCTATCCCCATTTGTAAAAAAATAGCAGGAGACCTTACGATATTGTTACACATCGAGTTTGATAAAAATCCATTACATTTTAGTGGTTAATGCGAAGAAAGGCATATCTACTTTTAGCTATAGTGGTCCCTAATAGGGCCCAAGTTCCTATATAAATAAATTTGAAAGAGGACCTTATAATGATGCTCCAGACCAAGTATGACAAAGATCCACCAAGCTGTTCATGAGACGCTGTATAAAGGTATTTCTAGTTTTAGCTCTAGCAGCCCCTTAAAGGGGTCAAATGTCCCAGCTGAACAAAGTTGGCTGCGGGCCTAATAAAGATGCTACAAATCAAGTTTGATAAGAATACATGAGAAAAAATCAATTAAAGGATTTTTTTATTTATCATTTTTATTTATTTCTAACATAGGCCAACTGATCCCGCTTTAACAAATGCATATTCGCTATTCATGAATCTTTGGACAATGACGTCACACCTATGAAAAAGTGAAGGTCAAGCAAAACATACAATTGTAATTATTTCAATATTTCTGTTTCATAAGCAAAGTTTGACCGTAGTCATATCAAATAGATAAACTGTATGCAGCGTACCTTCATTTCAATGTAATGAGATTCAGTCATTATATAGCATATATATAATAAAAGAGATTTCAACTAAGTTCAATATTTGCATACCATACTAAAGAAAAATATTCATATATAATAAATCAGTTAAATAATTTATAACAAATATATCAAAGCAGACAAGTACTCATTTTAATATGCAATCTGAATAAGTCACAAAAGCAAGAAACCTTTTCATATACAGACGACAATTGTAAGGAGGAAAATCTTTTAAAAAGCACTTCTATACATAAAAGACTCTTATCACACCCTTGTTCATGTGATACGCAGATCGTATTCAGCTCTTTAATTTGATATATGTTGGTATTTGAACAGGTTATTATCATATTTATCAAAGTTACTTATCATTTTGAGATATATCAATATTCTTACTAAATATACTAAGCCAAAGTTAGCTTTAAAACTGTGAACAGCGTCGTTTAGGATAAACGCTTTGTCTACATTTCACTCAGCGCAGCACAATCAACAGAGTGAAAGAAATTGACACTCTCGTCCAATCAGGCAGAGTGTTGCATAAATCTTCCATTCTGATAAATTATCTATAATGCTTTATCAAGTAGTTTGATTTGCAAACTGAAGTCACGTGGCATAGGTAACGAAAACGAATTTAGACGGCGTCGCCGAAAAATAAGGATAGAGATCCAAGGGGAACAACCAGGTTACACGTAACCTAGCCAGATCGTAACTTAACAGTACTGCATGAATAGATGTGAAAATGACTGACATAGCAAAGTTAAAACAATTTGCGAAGGACACAATTAAACAATGAAATTAATTTATTTGTTTGGAACTCATGCGACATGAACGGCAGAATACGAAGGGCAATTCAATGAATTGTGCTAGCGAATCATTGTTAATTTGCTGATCATATTTTGTCAAAAAGTTTGAATGAACTACGACAAAATATCATTTCTTATATACATCTGAGCCGCGCCATGAGAAAACCAACATAGTGCATTTGCGACCAGCATGGATCCAGACAAGCCTGCGCATCCGCGCAGTCTGGTCAGGATTTATGCTATTCGCTAACAGTTTCTTTAATTGGAATAGGCTATGAAAGCGAACAGTATGGATCCTGGCCAGACTGCGCGGATGCGCAGGCTGGTCTGGATCCATGCTGGTCGCAAAGCCACTATAATGTTGGTTTTCTCATGGCGCGACTCATTTATATCTTCTCCAGTTATTGCGCGTTTTTTAGAAATTCAACATAAGAATCCGTTTTCTGGGCATGCAATTCACCTTAAAGAGCAAAGAACCATTTTTCTGACTAAAGGCGGGCATTTGTCAAAAACAACAGCAAGTTATCGCTAAGCAACGCTATCGTAAACTTTCCTTCTGCAGTTCGTGAAGACTGAAATCATAATTTTCAGCGGAATGCATTGAGGAAATGTAAATATCTCCAAATAATATCAAAACAAATAAAGAAACACACTGGTGCACAAACTGACTGAAATGTACTGCTATTCGTTAACACACTTGCTTAAGACATCATTTTTTGGATTTATGTCTCTTTTTTTCTTGGTATCTAAGCTTAAAATAGGGAAGACACAGAATAATCTCATGGGATTATTGTAACTCATCTTTCCTGAAGATATTTATTTAATTAATTTGATGTGTTTTTTTTTCTACAAAATCTGTGTGTTTTGCGATAACAGAAGTGTGTTGTGAATTATTTCAAAATTGTTCTGCACTTACTCAATTAACGTATTTTTGGGACAAGAAATTTGTTATGTGGTAATTATTCTGTTTGATTTATACTTTCATTTTCGCCACGCATACAACACACACTGCTACAAAAGAGTTGTCGTCATTTAGTTTTTGATTAAATTTTTTTCTGACAATTTCGGATTTCATAACGTTTGGCGTATTTTAGTTGGTAGTTTATTTCGTCCTATAGAATTCAAATCTATTATCTGCATGCAAAGTAGACCCTTTTAACTTTAAAATGGTGAATGTTGAATAAATCCATGAAACGTAAGTGAATCAAGTTTTCAAGTCAGTGCTAAAGAATACATTCCAGCTAAAGAGTACATCTCGGTGATTCAATGCTATTTTCGGCTAAATGGAGATGCAAGGCCAAGTCTTTGCGTATAATTCGATATCTTGTTTCTATTACGAGACCAACTCTAAGAAAATCAGCGTTAGATATAATTTGGATTTTCTCTTACAAAATATCGGATTTTAGTTACTACAAAATCTCTTTGTAGGGAATCATTCCTTTCGTTGCCACCGTATTACATTTCGCCGCTGATGAACATTATGGTCTACGAAACTTTGTTTTTAAGTAATGCTTTTCAAGATTAAGGTACTTTTGTGTCCTAGTGAATACAGAGAATTGCTTGGAAGATAGTGACGAATGACACGTTCTAGGTGTATTCATATGGATATTCTTTTGTTAGGCGATAACACTCAGAAAAAGTTGATGTCTTTTGTCCGTTGACGACAGAATTTCATTTACTTTGTGATAAAGAAAGACAAATGGAAATGTTAAATGTTAGACCATTATGTTTCATTTTTAACATATAATCGTTTGAGTACTTCTTTCATTTAAAACGTAACGTGGGTATTGACAGAAATTGTACTGGTTTGTGACTTTGATACAATTGCTAGAAAAGAACACTACCCTAAGAAAATACATTTAAATACATTATTGAAAATAGTATGAAGTATAATTGACTGTAAATGTCTTTGTTTCGATTATTACTCAATGTAACTAATTACTTAAGTTTACAATTACATTTATATATTTATAGCAATTGTAATAATATATAATTTCTGACAAAGTTTGTGTATTATCTGTTGGAAGCAAAATGTACTGGAAAGTTAATACGTTTGTGTTTGCTGTGTGCTGTTTTATCACGTGTTCAGGATTAAAACACATATCAAAAGACGGACTGACAATTCCTATTGGTATGTATCAAAGTGAAATTTTATAGAATAGTCTATACTAGTTATTTTTATTTTGAATGTCGTATGAATATTTGAATATTAAAATTAAGACTACTCATTAATGCTTATGTACAAATAATGTGTCTCCGTATAAGTATCAAACTGAGGCAGTTGCTTTGCTATTTATCTTTATTATTTTCGTATAATATTGAATATTGAAATAATACTTGGTCTGTTGCAATTGACTTACATGTGTGGGAATATTTACATAAGTTCTCTATACTCAATATTGAAATACTTCAGTTGCAACATGAATACATATCACTTCTAATATCCACAAAAATGGCATTTTCATTTTGTCTATATATTTTTTCCTATAACTGCAAAAAGCAAAAACGGCGAAATGAAATGATGAGATAACAATATAAAAATAATTCGTATTTTTTTATAATTGAATAACATTTTAGGTGTTTTATTTTAATTTGACAGTTTGTTAGAATAATATGAACCTTGATTAGCTGTTTGTCTACGCATTCCAGTTACATTAAGTGTTGTTTCTCAGATGACTTTGTTTTCTTGGGTGCTTCATCAATAAATCGAGTGTACATGGAGCCATCCTAAAACAAATACGCTTATCAAACAGTTTGTGGAATAGTGTTTCCCGTTTATTATGCTTATGTCAAAATAACTGAAACTAAAATATCTGCGAAGTACAGTCACTGGTATACTATCGAGAAGTTATACAATTCTGGAAACTAATTTCACTTAGAAATAGTCTTTGTTTTGGATAATACCGGGTTAAAACTGGTTCTCGGCTTGTCAGTGCCATTGCAGATGCTCGCGCAGAAAGCAAGGTTAAAAAGTAGTATCCATGGGATTCAATGGCTTCGGTATTTTCGTTGTTTTGAAGCAAACATTTTCTCGTAATTCTGACCCGTCGAGATGGGTCGGAATATTGTAGGATAGAATTCGGAATGGATCTGATGTGAAAATGACTTCGTTAAAAGGGGCCAATTTATTTTGATATGATAAAAGCGGTCATGTACTGTCGGCTAGTTGCCGTAGTGGCAAGATGACAACATACATTTTAGAGAAAAAAATTCTTGGTTATATGTAAAAGTTGTTATGTAATTTTGCTTCCATTTAACAACAATTGTAAGTTTTGATATTTAAATATATATATATAATATATATATATATATATATATATATAAGAAAAGTAAATAATCATAGATATATCAAAAAAATATTAAAAACAGTACCAAAAAGCTATCCACTTTCCTATTTGATTGTAATACCCTGCTTAAATATTGATTATTTCTTTTAAAAAAATCAAACCAAGTTCTGAGAAAATTGAAGTCCATATGGTTTCGATATTTCTAAAAAGGGTTGTGTCGGTTTCACTGAAAATTATACCCCATGTCTAACACTTTTAATTTACATAGTGCAGTTGTATATTTCTTTAAAAAAAGTGAAGTTTATAGTTATTTGCCTTGCGATTCAGGCGAAACATACCAATAGCCAAAACATCAAACATCATTCATGTCTAACAAGGTATATTAGATTACTCATTAACAAACCCGATAGATTATCATGTGAGCAGCACCATGAGAAAACCAGCATAGTGCGTTTGCGACCAACATGGATCCAGACCAGCATCCGCGCAGTCTGGTCAGCATCCATGCTGTTCGGTAACGGTTTCTCTGATTGCAATAGGCTTTGAAAGCGAACCATACTGGGTGAATCCATGCTGGTCGCAAATGCACTATGTTGGTTTTCTCATGATGTGGCTCATGTGATTACTTCTATGAGTTATACTGAGAGCATGTCGAAGAAAGCCATCGTCGGAAATTATTTGAAATTTTCCTTACAGACTGTCAGATTTATGTTCGATGTAGCAAACTAATCCTTTCGTCTCCGCTATGGTACAAAAAATTATCAGATCGGGATATTTTCGGCGATTATCATAGAAAGTGAGAAAGCATGTTATTCATGGGTAAGACTAATTTTGTGTAATGTCTGAATGAAGGAGTTAGAGATATTTAGAAATATTGGCTTTCTTTCCTGAAGTGTCAATCATTATATCTAAAATGGTTGTATTACTGTTTCTGCCGACAACGTAACTGTAAACTGATGTGTAAAATGAAAACAAATTGATAGCCAAAGTGAATTCTGATGTGTTACTCGTGCGAGAGCCGGAAATAGAAAGACATAGGATAATGTGAACTGTGCTTACTACAAATAAATTCGTCCATAAAACGTTTCGACCTTAGGGATTTCGTCCGCATTTGCACATCTTCGAACTGGACTAAGAGTACGCAAATATTTACATATTAAATAATAAGGTATTATTTCTATAGCAATAAGCACACTTATTTTACCGTTACTCACTGTATTGTATTGTTGAAATGGCTATAAACATTGTAATATGTTTTATGCTCAATAAAATTCGTATTCGTATTCGTTACTGCTCGACAAAACATTTGTCTTATTTTCACGTGACATCCAAAATATTCACACAAACAACAGACTACGATTATTTTGTCCTGTGCTGATTCTGAAATAATTTCGTTTTGGGTCAGAATCCCTCATAGGTAACCCACTAGCACCATAAAATTTGTCGGACTAGAAATACAAATAAAACCATCGAAGCTTTTGAATCACTATAGTGACCCAAACAATTCTAAGTACTCGGTTAAGTTCTCAGTTTTTATAAAACTTAAAACAAAAAATCAAGTTGAAGTCAGTTGAACATTTACAGGTTGGGCGAACTGTTGAAATATTTTTTAATTTTGGGTAAAGTAATAGGTAAATACTTACATGCATGATGGAATAGTGATGTTTCAATTTAATTTGCACATTGTTGCTGTTTGCATAATCATTATTTTCATGAAATTTAAGATTTTTAGCGTTCTTATGCGAGGTGCGCAACGGGGGAAGAAGTTTACTTTCGATTTTTCTTGCGATGATAAATTACTAAAGACTTTAAAATAAGAAATAAATAATTTTAGTTTTGGGTAACAAAAGTACTAAATATCCTCTTTTTAATATGTTCCTTCTGATATTCAATGTCATTTTAGACTTAGTAATAATAGTTTATCTTTTTAGTGCATTACTATAGAATATAGGTCAAAATCCATGTTATACAGCCCACTAATATACACTATGTGTGATAGTGACAGAACACGGAAACTAGAAAATAATGAACTATTTGGAAAACAACATGTCGATGGTAAATCAGTAGCAGCAGTAGCAGTAACTGTAGTAGTAAATTGCTATTGCTGCAGTGCTGCTTACTTCACACTGATGAAAAAATATTTATTATTTTGTTACATAAATATCCTGCAAATACTCAGATAATAATAAATACTAAGAGTTTACAAATCAATGTTTTGATGGTAGCGGTGTTGGTGTGTGTGGGGGGAGGGGTGGCAGGAGGGGGGGGGGGGGGCTGTAAATAAGGTAAATATGCATTTATTCTTCTCACTATAATTCTAAAATATTGATGTATCGAAAACTTTACATTAAAACAACAACAGAAATAATTATAATAATAGTAATTATATTTATAATAATAATAAAGAATAATTAATGAGATTTACACTCAGTCTGCAGAAACTATCTTAAGAACAACAATATAGAATTGATATTAAAGTGAACATTAAATAATTTATGAATAGTTTGAATAATTTTGTTATTATTGTTTACATTCTTTAGTTATATAATTCTTTTTTTTTTCGTTCACTTAAGCAGTTTTAGAATTGAGGTCATTTTTGTATGAAATCTCATTTCAGATAGGTGGTTTCATAATTCCTTCGATGGCATTTCTACATGAAATACATGTACTCCTCGTGCAGACCAAGTATCGTTAAACCATATTTATGATATATATTTATATCGTTATTATATGAGCCGTGCCATGAGAAAACCAACATAGTGGGTTTGCGACCAGCATGGATCCAGACCAGCCTGCGCATCCGCGCAGTCTGGTCAGGATCCATGCTGTTCGCTTTTAAAGTCTATTGGAATTGGAGAAACTGTTAGCGAACATCATGGATCCTGACCAGACTGCGCGGATGCGCAGGCTGGACTGGATCCATGCTGGTCGCAAACCCACTATGTTGGTTTTCTCATGGCACGGCTCAAGTATCGTTAAACCATGTTTATGATATATATTTATATCGTTATTATATGGTATAAGACACATATTTCTTGCGCCTAGAATGTATTCGAGTTTTGTTCCGTTCCTCAACATCAGGGATATTTATTGTTTCGTTATTTTTGTATTACAGTATATAGAGTGTAGTCTTAATATGTTGCAGGCTTAATGTTAATAACGGCTTTAACAACTTTCTTAAAATACATCTTCTTAAAAGATGAAAAGATAAACACATTGAATACTTGAATTGCAAAGTGTAAGATATATCAAAATATGCGCTAAGCATGTAATATTTTGTCATACTAGCTTTATTAGAAGAGATAATAATCAATAAAGCCGATTTAAATTTCAAGACATCTTAATGCTGAATAATGCATCCCTTAATATGTCAAAGCGCCTACACGGAAAGGTACGGAATATTCTCATGGAAATTTTGCTATATCGTTTTGTGATTTCTTCACTAAGTGCTTCTGTCTGTTTCATTTATGGTTTGGTTGTGATATGTATAATTGCATTACATCAGGTCAAGTGAAAAACTCATTCTACTCGAGTCTCGAAGGATGACCAAAGCTTGTACTTAATTTCGCTTTCTGACTCCGAGGATCTTGGAGTGACTCGAGATGAACTCAGATTAGCGGAATACACACTTATATAGTATATTGTTTATTGTTTTATTTCCATGCTTTTGACATATAGTTTCGGGGTTGTTCCGAGACAATAAAAAAATATAACAATTGTATTAGGTTTTCCAGCAACTGACAAGATTTTACATGAATCAGTAAGAATTGGTAGGAAAGTATTACTTTGTTAATAATATATGTAAATGAAACAATAACTGTAAACGCAGTATTAACTTTCTATTCTATATTAAAAATTGTAAAACCCGTTTCTTTCTTGCTTATCCGTATTTTAGCTATTTATGTGACAGGAATTGCTTCTTTCTTCATATTTCTTACACAAGGAAATGTCTAAAATACGTCATTATTCTTTTCACTATACCAAACATACGCGTCTTCATATACAACAGTTATCCTTATTAGTAAAATATTAATTTTAAAACCAGGGAAATATCAAGTTACTCAACACGTTTTTGTATTTCCAAGGAGACAAGCCTCCTGATTTATGTCTTCTTCCCCATTAAGAAAGTAACTGTTTTTGTTGAGATCGTTAAGCAATTTCTCGAAGTGACTGGGAAAAAGTTTGCCCTGGAAGTCATACAGCTGACGGAACTTGGAGCAGAATATTGTGATACTTGGAGGATTTCCTCGTTCCTCAATGTTTTTACTTCGAATGTTCATTCGAGTTAAAACGGAATGTGGGTCTTCCGCGTGAGCTGATATGTATGATTTTCTGAACCTACTTTTTGAACTTGTCTATATCTGTATATTACTCAGTTACCACTTGTTACAAATTGTCTAACTATGAGACACGCGCATTTGGCGTACAAATTCTCAAAATATTTCTTCAAAAGAAATGACATAATTATATCATATTTAATTACCATCGCCACAATCAGTCTGCCGATTTAGAAGCGACAATTTATTTTATGATCTCCGAATCAACGTTAGGAATGTTTATGATCCGACTTTAACTTAAACCGGTTCAGTCTGTTTATACTTGCATGTGTAAAGCAAAAGGTCTTTTTACAGGAATTTTATACACTCTATACATGTTTAAACTTCGAAAAAAACCTCTGCCGTTTGCTTACTTATCTATTGCATCTATAGGTACAGATCTTTCATTAAAAAGTGGATCTTCGCATTTAAACACAAAATGTATTTCTATAAATCTCACTCAATGTACAAAAAATGTATCTGGTATTTCTTCGATGATAAATGTACAAGACTCGTGATATAATTTAGACATTAAGTAAGATAAAATAGCTTGCGTGGGACAATTAGGATGTCAAGCCATGCCTTGCATTAGATTTTCAGTAACATTGGAATTCTGGGTAATTGTACATAATTAATGGATTTGACTTGCACTTTAACAAGACAGTGATATATCTTTCTTCAAATGCTCATTTGAACCGCGCCATTAGAAAACCAACACCAGGTCTGACGCATGAGGATTTCTCTGGATTATGAATTGCTTCGTATTCTTCAAGGAAAATGAGCCGCACCATGAGAAAATCAACATAGTGCATTTGCGACCAGCATGAATCCAGACCAGCCTGCGCATCCTCGCAGTCTGGTCAGGATCCATGCTGTTCGCTAACGGTTTCTCTAATTGCTATAGGCTTTGAAAGCGAACAGCATGGATCCTGACCAGACTGCGCGGTCGCAAAGCCGCAAAGCCACTATGTTGGTTTTCGCATGGGGCGGCTCATTTAGAAGACATCTAACAATGACATTTACTTCGAACAAGAAATACTCGGTTTATTAGGATATTTTGATAAGTTTGACTGTTTATTTCGATTATTTGAATATTTAATGACCGTTTATGTTTCGTTTATTTGCATGTTGTAATGAAGATATGTTTTTGTTAATTCGTATTGTTTTTTTAAAATGTTTTTTTAAAACAACTGTATGTTTCTTTTTTTAACATTTTTATGAAAATATACATATTTCATTAATTCGGATATTTTAAATGACAACGTATGTTTCGTTTTGTTTTGATATTTTAATGAAAATACATATTTCGTTCATTCGGATATTTTGATGTCAATGAATGTTTTGTTTGTTTTGTACAAATTGAGGACATAAGCTCAGATGATTTTAATGGATTTGAAGTTGGTTTAAAAAAGTGTGATTCAATGAGGCATTAGCTGATTGGCTACAAAGTTAATGTTTGTAATAGTGAAATTTGTGATGTATTTAAATGCCTGACTTGGACATGACATTTGTGATGGGACCTATCAGTGGATATTTAGAGTCTAAATCTAATGCAAATTAGATACATGACATGGTACAAGTGTTTAGAAGAAAAATGTCATTGAAGGGATATGCACATAAAATGATGTTTTCTATGTGTCTTAATAAAGATAATTTTATGAGAAGAAAACATACAGATAATGCTTGCCAATGAATGCTTTGAAGACAATTTAGGGAGTCATTGCGTGCAATGTAAGTCAATGGGAAAATCATTACCAATGTCTGATAATACCTTGTACATTTTATGTATCTTCTCGTAGGCACGTTGCCAGTCCGTGTAACTGAAAAAAACAAACAAGTTTGAATTACTAGCAGACAAGTAAATCATCAAGAACTGCCCAGACAAATACAGCAGTGGATGACATATTCAATGTAAATTACATCAAATAAGCCTTTAACATGGTTCTAAATGGTCATTCGCAGAAATGTCTATTGAACGTAAATAAAAAATATAGGCGTCTCAATTTTAAAGTATAAGGAGGTTTAAAATCAATAAGTGTCTAAATTGGAAAGTACATTTACCAGGAAATAAAAATAACTATGTTCTGAAATAAAATATCCGAAATCCTGCTACATTGTAGCTCTCACTGTGGTGAACGCCAAGAAGAAGAAGAAGAAGACTGCCAATTAAGACATTGCCAATAAAATGCAAGTGGAATGTTTTTATCGACAATTCAATACCTGATATATTATGTCTGATGTTTGCAGACGACATTGCAAATTGTGCAGAAACTGTATTTAAGTTACAACAACAACTCAACGTAATAGAACAATTTTGTAATTCAACAGGAATGGAAGTTAACCTCTGTAAAACTGAAATAATTGTATTTCGAAATGGTGGACCATTAAGAATTAATGAAAGATGGTTTTTCCGCGGCCAGTTAGTTAGCGTTACGACTGTTTACAAGTATATGGGCATTTTATTTACGCCGACCTTATCTTGGACAGCAGCTAAAGAAAAGTTAGCGTCACAGGCATAAAAGTCGATATATGCTATGTATAACTATTAAAGGCCATTTGGATATTTTAACATTAAACAGTTGTTTCAGTTATTTGATGCTATGGTAAAACCAGTACTCTGCTATGGATCTCAGATTTGGGGATATAAATATTCGCCTGAAATAGAAACCATACATACTAATTTTTGTAAATAAAATCTTGGAGTAAAAATCTCAACGAATAATATAATTGTTTTGGGAGAATGTGGCAGACTACCAATTTGTATATCCTAGTATTTAAACTGTGTTAAGTACTGGTGTAAACTAATACAGATGGATAACTCTAGATACCCTAAACGGTGTTATTATATGCTAAAATCTTTAGATAACGTAGGCAGAATCACCTGGGCTACTCAGGTCAAACACTTGTTATTTTTGTATGGTTTTGGTTATGTTTGGGTTTCACATGATGTTGGAGATATTGACTACATTGTTAGTATTTTTCGACAAAGACTCAGATTGTCATACACAAAACTGGAAAGAGTCTATCGATGAATCAAGTAAATGTCACCATTATAAACATTTTAAAACTTTATTAAACACAGAACGTTACCTTACAATAAATTTTCCATTTAAATACAGGCTAGCAATGTCAAAATTTCGTTGTTCAAGCCATAAGCTGCATGTTGAAACTGGTAGGCACAACAATACCCCTTTTGAATCTCGTATCTGCCAATGTTGTTATAATAGAAGTAACATTAGTATTGTTGAATGTGAATATCATGCTTTTTTTTCAATGTGAGAAATTTAGTGAGATCCGTAATCAGTATCTTCTTAATTGGTATTCATCTGACAGAAGTATACAAAGTTTTTATAACATACTTAGCTCTGATAATGAAAAGGTGTTATATCAAACAGCATTTATCTTGAGAAGCTTTTAAATAATGTTTGACCTGTTAATTATGATATTCAGCAGCCTATAGAACTATTATGTTAAGATATGTTTGCTAATAACTCATGATTTATGAATCCTAAAACGGGAGAGACGAATAGCATTTTGCTTAGGGAAGGTGTAGATTTATTGCCAAACTTGGTATTTGCTCATGGATGTTGTTCGGTACACTCTACATTTGTGCAGAATTTCAAATAAGTAATTTACTGATTCGAATTTATAATTAGTGCAGCATTGATTTTGGTTTCGATAAGTTCGTATTTATTTGTGAAGTAGTTTATATGTATATGCAAAACATACATTGAACCATAATCGAAGTCTGAGACCATTTTCAAATTTGACGAATTAAAATTAACATTACAGCAACTTGTTACAAGTTCTTGTAATTTCATAATAACTATGATATCAAGCAAAAAATGTGAAACACCAGAGATATTTAATTTTACAGTGTAAGAATTTGCAACCAATATTTGTACAAAAGCTTATAACAAACGATGTGCTTGTAAACAGTAACGCAGATTCATTTTTAAAAGATGACATGCACTTTTGCTACAACTATTGTGTAGATTTATTTAATATAGAAGTATGTGTGTTGACACCGCTTGCCGTACATTTATAAGACAAAAATTGATTTATCAAATCACATTTACAATAAAGAATCGAATAAAATATTTCATCTTTTCTATTTTATGTGTAATAGGAGAGAAAAACCTACTCCAATGCCCTTGCCATTTGTGAAAGATATGAGTAACAAGCTAAAGAAAAAAAGGTTTTGCCAGGACTTCTTGAGCTGATCTGACCACGATTTTAATTTCGTATAGGGTAATATCAAACGCTAAAACAAAAACAAAAAAGTTAATTAATCTTAACACACATTTTTAGTACAAAATGTGTCTTCGAGACAACAAACGTGCAATTAGCTTACGAGAACGTCCGCTGGCTCAACCAATTTACTTCTCCACATCTCAAATGCATTCGGTAATAACATGGCTTAAGTTCTTTGTCTGTTTTCAAGACGGCTCTTTGTCTGTTCTTAAGACATAATATTGACATGCTTCGCGCAGCCTTTCAGTGGTAACATGCAATATCTAGATTTTGAAGCAGCACTTCATTTGTAAGACTGTAGGAGTGTATAAGACCAAATTTCATTCTCAAAATCAATATCAGAGAGATATGAACAAAATAGTTGAAAAACGTTCGGCAAGGTTACATTATATGTATCAAAATATAATGTCTACACAAAGGAGGTTTGCACGCCAACGTGCTATAAATGTACAAAACTCTGAAATTCGGTTTAAAAATCGACAGCACCATATGTTTATTGAATATAGAACAACTAGTCATGTATATGTATGTGTACAGGTCGGACATTTTTTATATAATTATTAGACATAGGTGGGCCGGTGGTCTAGTGGTAACACGCTTGACTGCTAATCCAGAGGTCCAGGGTTCGAATCCCGGTCCAGGAACTGTAATTTTCTGAGATGCTCTTGAGTGTCTCCCACCTGACTAAGAGGCCTGTACTGGTTCTTCCCAGGAAAGATGGCTTCGCGTGTATCGGTGCTATACACCGGGCACGTTAAAGAACCAGACTGTCTATTCGCAAAGAGCTAGGCTAAGTTAGCCGGACAGGCCTGTATCTTTCGCTGTTCTCTCTGTCTATTCTGGGGTTTTTATCTCACTCTGTCCCTCTGGCCAGATCGCTCTGTGTCTGTACTAGTAGAGGATGAATTTGGCGCCCTTTGTGGCTGCGTTTGGTATATGTAAAGCGCCTTTGAACGTGTTTATCATGAAAACGGCGCGATATAAATCTGGTATAATAATAATAATAAAAATAATAATTTTTGTGCACAGCTAAACCCAATTGTCATTAATGACGACATGAAAGAGTACGGTTCTCATATCATCATTTATCTGATGGTTTGTTTTTATATATAAGGTATGACTGCAGATTAATATCATATATAAAATTACATTTTACAAATTTTACAAAGCACATTTTTATGATAAATCACATTCAAAGGTGTTCTACATACAAAGACGACAGAAACTCAGGGGACCGAATTTATCCTCTATCTGTGAAAAAACATAGCGATTAGAACAGAGAAATTCACTAGAAAAGAAAGAGAAAAGTATTTTCCGGCTAACATAGCCTAGCTTTTTTAAATAGAAAGCATGGCTCTTTAACGTACCCGATGTTTTTTACACCTCTACACATAAAACCCTTTTTCCTGGAAGAACATATGGTATGTATCTGTTTTATGTTTTAATCTGTACACGCCTTTGCATTTTAAATGTACTCACGTTTATTATGCATTATGTT
Organism: Mercenaria mercenaria; assembly: GCF_021730395.1. Taxonomy (NCBI): domain Eukaryota; kingdom Metazoa; phylum Mollusca; class Bivalvia; order Venerida; family Veneridae; genus Mercenaria; species Mercenaria mercenaria. Next base: position 49,779,683 of record NC_069365.1, on the reverse strand, counting down.
CAGTATATACATGTGTTTTCTTCTTGAGAGGGCCTCATGGAAGATTAGCATCAGCTATATGAGCTACCCTCTATAAATAAAGAATTTACTTACTTACTTACTAACTTACTAAGAACCACCATTTCACTAAGTTCAAAATGTTCTTACTACAAACACATATATGTAAGTACAATACGGTAGTTGTACTATTTCCGACTGCAAGTAAGTAATTAAATGAGCCACACCATGAGAAAACCAACATAGTGCGTTTGCGACCAGCATGGATCCAGACCATGCTGTTCGCTTTCAAAGCCTATTGCAATTAGAGAAACCGTTAGGGAACAGCATGGATCCTGACCAGACTGTGCGGATGCGCAGGCTGGTCTGGATCTATGCTGGTCGCAAATGCACTATGTTGGTTTTCTCATGGCGCGGCTCAAGTAAGAAAATTTTCTTCAAGAATACAGAGCAATTCATAATCCAGAGAAACCCTCATGCGTCAGACCTGGTGTTGACAGCTGTAATTGAGGAAATTGTGCAAAGCAGTGTTGATTTATATATCTTGTCTATATATTGACCGAACATTAACCATGTAGACGAATATCTTCACGTTCAGATGCAATTGAATAACATCGCGTGCTACACCACCACGAAAAGTAGTCTATTGCTTTCTTCTCTTCTCTCTTGGGATAATGGGGTTGTTTATTTTCAAAATGTGTACAAGAATTTTACACATTACTGTATCTGTAAACAATTTTAAAGAATAAAGAGTTTACTAATACATACTGTACATTTAATTTGGAAATGTTATGCTTTCAATAAGATGACGAAGGACGAAGTTCACGTAAGCCTTATGTGGCCTACACAGTTCGGAAAATGTTAAAATTGGTGATAATTGGAAAAAATATACGTCATTTGTTACCAAAATGTTTATCTTCTGTACGTACTAAATTTAGGGTTATTATTTTGTCAAAGCATGTCACTGAATATTGCTGAAATCAGATTTGTGAGAAAATTGGCATTTTTGCCATACTTAGATTACATACGAATGTTTTAGTTTTGAACACAGTCAGGGACCACAGCAATATTTTAACCATTGGTCCGTCTTCTTTGACAGCATTTATGGTCATTTTTCAGATTGTGGTCAAAAGCTGTGCTCATATTTAACATTTCAGATTTGTCTCACAATTGGGTTAAAAACGGAAGGTTTCCCATACCCGTAATATAAAAAGTGTTTTCATAACTAATGAATTATAAAATATTGCATGCAGTTTGATAAAACAATACCTCTTGATGAAAGAAAACTTGGATTTTTTCATCGTTTAAACGATTTTTAAGCAAACGAGAACCTTCTCCTTTGAAAATTACTAGACACGAGATATGATACCTACCTATTCACACTGTACTGACACAGAGCTAGACAGTCTTAGAACTATCATGTTGATGTTGACTGCCAAACGAGAAAGCAACTAGCACCATTTTTCACATCTTTGATATGAAGCGACTAGGAAGCGAACCAGTGACATCCCGTGTGTGCTCTACCATTAGGCTACCGAAGCGGTACTATATGAGATAACGTGAGTACAGACGTTTGTTGTTCAAAATTGAAAGATTTTAAATAACACTTGTGAAATCCGCAAGATACCAAGGTCGTCATGTACTCAGATATGACAAGACATCGACTTATAACAACATGCTGCAGAATATAATGCCTCGTTTTGACAAATGTGAAGCTCAACTACAAAAGCTTTATGACACTAAGATCGTTTTAAGAGATAGATTAGTGTCATGACATGTAAGTCCGCGAGGAATGTAACAGAAAGGCTGCAGAAATAAGAGATGCTGTATTGATCACTGGTTAATGTTATACTACAGATCTAGGACTGAACCGTTGAAGAGGGCGCTATGTGTTTTATTATTTCGAACCTGATATTTTTCTGTAGCCAGTTCTTCTTTAAAAAAGCAGTTTTCCGTGAATATACATTAATTTAAACATATACGACTTCAGCAGCGAAACCGTCTTAGTCTAAGTAAGTCAATTTTGAATATTCTTAAGCTAGAGCGAATTGAAATGACACATTCTGCGCACAATTGTTACTTTTGCATCCGTATATGAAAACAATTTCATGAAAAGTTCGTTTTGAAAGTTGATTCACATCAATTACTGAAAGCAGGTTAGAACCCATGTTAATCCCTTGTCTGGTCTTGTATGGTGCTGAAATTCAATTTCTGGTCATTAGATATAGTTTACTTCTAAAATTGGCTTCAAAGACACATTTCAGGACTTTAATTTCTCTACCGATAAAAAACATCTCACTGTCAGGCAAAAAGTATTTGTAATTTTGTGAACGTAATGCGCAATATCATCAAGAAAAGTTTTTTTTGGACAATGACTTTTCGTCAAAGAATTATCTTTTTCATATTTATTTGTAAAACATTTTTAATATAATATTTTTCAATAAAATAAATATCATTAATCAAAATAACCAAATTACTTTTCTCTATTTTCGGTCCTTTTTTCATCAAAATTTCTCCTTAATATGGAGAGTCACGTGCGCGTAAAACTGCAAAATACCTCAATAAATGTCACAAAAGAGACAAAAGCAATCTGTAACATTTTAAATATAGAATCGCCTTATATCTATCACTTCAGTATGAATTATTACAGCAATTTCTTTGTCGACATTTTCCCCAATACAATTAGATATCTGATGGCATTTAAACTACTTGTTAAAATTGTTCAATCAGCATAGGAAAATGAAATTACAGGCCTTGGAAGGAATATTCTGACACATGTAACTAAAGATGATCTAAATTGAAATTAACCACTAAGTTACACTTCTAGCAGAAATAAAAACTCATACTCATTATTGCTTTTTATTCATTATTCAGATTAGCTATGTTTGTATTGTTATTTTTCTATAGAGAATGGAAGGTAGCATTGGTTATGAGTGTCAAAATAGAAAAAATGGTAACTTCACAGGTCGTTCAACACGACAAAAACGAAAATGTTGCAGGCTCAGTTTGATTGAGCCTGTTCATGGACGGTAGTGTAAAAGCATGCTACCGTCCACGCCCTCTAGCCCCGGGTTGAGCAGAACTAAACATTTACACATGCTAAAAGTACAAAAAGCAATTATAATTTAGAGACATCCGCAGATGTTTTCAAACGGCGGTGCACATGGAACCTTCAATGATACACGTGTTGTGGCGTGTAATTCCATGAAAAGCAGCGTTTGGTCCAAACCCTGATTATGGATTTGGTGATGCTACTGAAAGACGCATTTGTATACCGTTGGACCTATTAAGATATCTTACAACACTGTCATTGACCTGGTATATATGTAATTATTGGTAAAACTGCAAAATCAACGAAAAGTGGGAACCAGTTTACAAAGTAATAATCAACATGATGTACACACTATGTGCGTGGGCAGTAATTTAGATGGAACGCGTTTGCCCTATAATTAAGGCGCCATATTCAATCACTGAAAACCACTGCCAGCAAGTTCACGCTTTTACACTCTTCTCTAGGGAAACTGAATACAATGAGCTGGTATCACCAGGAAGTGTGACTCTATTGGTACCAACTGATACATAGAAAATATTTTGCAAATATAAGCTATAGTTTCTTCAGACTGAAGTATCAAGAGAATTTTATGTTGTTAATGTTCAGTTAACATAAAAGACGTGAATACCGGCTATGATTGGAAAATAACGATTTTATACGAGATAATTCAATGTTATAGTACATATCAGCTGAATGTAAATATTCCTGGTCCCTAAAATCCAGGACTTTTGTTGTATAATTTGAGACCAAATTTATAACAAAAACTAAACATGTAGACACGAATTATTTGTTTATAATTTGGAGATTATTAAGCGACAAATTTAGTCGTTTTCAGAGCAGATGATTAATATCTTTATGTGCATCCACTTATCTATTTTTTTTCATCCGCAGTACCCAAAAGACTAGAGCTTTTTCCTAATTTAAGACGCAATATCGCCATTTATCAAACATAACATATTTTAAACCACCGCTATGTTACAGTAGCATTTTACCAGTCAACATATTTGTATACTGACGTTTTAATTTCAAATCAGGCGCGTGACGTCATTTGTGGCGTCATTTTCACAGATGCCGTCACATAAAACGTTCGTTAACGCCGGTATTGTCAACACTTTTTACGCTTAGGAACAAATTTGCATCATTAATATCACATTTATAAAACAATGCACTCGTAATTGCTCTCCCAAAGCAGAATGAATCCGTACATATTTTCTATATGCAAATCAATAAAACCTATAAATATCGCCTTCGAAAAACCTATAAATATTGCCTTATCGCCTTCGAAAAACCTATAAATATCGCCTTCGAATAACCTATAAATATCGCCTTCGAAAAACCTATAAATATCGCCTTATCGCCTTCGAAAAACTTATAAATATCGCCTTTGAAAAACCTATAAATATCGCCATCGACTAACATATATTTAACAAAATTGGTATCTTAATGAATTATCAAAAAATACAGGAACTAGCATTAATGTTTACGGCAATCGGATACAGCGACAAATATTTTACAATCATGTTAGGTATTATCATTGAGTTCAAAGTGCAAAATTAAAGTAATGGATACCCTCAAAGGACGTAACAATGCGCCTATATGAGAATTTTGTCAAGTTTTTGTCTTAGCTCAAAATACAGTTAATTTCTATATACAAAATGTATCAGAATAAGTGCCATTATTTAGAGAACACTAGGTTACTGTTTTACAAATTTAAATTTATTATGTAAGTCGGAGGAAATTTTAAAAGGCGATTCTTCAGTCGAGGCTTTTATTTTTTTCATAGACGAACGTAATAAATTTAAATTTATACACACAGTAACCTAATGTTCTATTTATCCTACCTTTAAAATCATTTTAATTAAAGTTACCAACCGACTAAGTAGGTGTCTAACGACAGTTTAAAAATTAATGCACCACTTAATTGTGAATAATAGGCCAATCTACACAGCTTCTTTGGTAATTTGAATTGAAATAGCTCTTTAAAATCCCTAACATTACAAAATAAAAGAGGAAATACTCAGATAAACATTAACTTCTGTGTACTGCTTAACATCTTGAAATAACTTGAATGTGCTGCCAAGTGAAGTTTTATCTGAAGTTCATTTGCAAGTCGGATACCAATTCTCACAAAGTAAACATTAGACCTGGGTTAAATTTATCGAATAGATAACCGATTCTTCGGCGATCTGATTGAAAAATAAACGTTCTTTTCCAAATGCAACATTTCTTGATTAAAGTGCAGAAATCTAGCATACTTCACAAAGGCTCTGACGCAGCTTACGTTTCCACGAGCGATAAAATATAAGAATTGCAAATATACATTTTTTTCACAACGGTTCCACGTACCTAATAATAACTCGTTGATAAAATTCCCTGACGTCTATAAATATGTCTTTAGTAGTTGTTCTCCAAAACAAAATGGCGTCGTTTCGGAAAAAAGAAGTAAAAAAAAAGTCCGGCAAAATTTTATTTCTTCACTGACCTAATAAAGATTTTCCCTTTTATTTCGCATGAAGGTAGGATAAAGTGCATTACAATCCATTATACGGAGAAAAATATATCGATGCCTCAATGAACAACTTTTACCTTCGAATACAATTCAGGGTTTGTTACAATGTACTGTTAACTTTTAATTAAAACAGGAACAATACAATGCTTCGAACCCATGCGGAAGGTAGTGCATTTTGATGCAAAATTCTTAGTTACACTGATCGAATCTTGCTGCAGTACTTCACACGTGAAGTATGACATAAGACATTCCTTCACATTATTTCTTTTATTTTTATTACCGAGGCATTATATTTCAGACAGAAGGTATTGTTTTAGTGAGCATATATTTAAAAGAATTGGTGTTGGTAATATTTATTTAAAACTATAAAAAAAATTTTTTATAAATAGTGCTCGAGGTTAGGTATTTTCTTTGTGTTTCTATAACAAATTCAATAATCCTGAAAATGTCTCTCATATCAAACAATGTAATCTTAATCATATTCCACAAAGCCGCCGCCTTCGGCAGCGTCTAATGCGTTTTTGCAGATACAAAACTACACTCAATCACTAGAGAATATAAATGATAAATGAACTGAAATTGTTACCACATTCATTATCATACCATTAAAGACAAAAACAAACGCCAGTCACATTAAAGTAATTCTTTGATCAAACAAATATTTAAGTATACTGTGACACTTTGACGTTGTGCTTGACCGATGCACGTTGCACTAAACGTAACGCGGGTAAAATTGACAAAACTTAGTTGACATGAAATGAAAAAAAGCACGTTTTTATTACTTTACACGTTTGGTCAAAATTTAGTTCACTTGGAATGGTCAAACGTTACATGTTCAATCACAACTGCGCCGCACGTGGAAAATTATTCTATGTACTAGCTAATTTAGTATCATTTTAACATAATTGTCATTGCTATTATATTTATTACTATTATTATGACCTTTGTTATCGTTAACAGTAAGATATAAGGTTATTTGCTCCTTAATTTAGGAAAAATAAGAAGGTACGATTACAGGAAATTTATCATTTAGTGTTTTGAAATCCCCTTGTAGAAACCGATTTTTCATTTTGTGAATGAATTTCGGTTTAGCAATTTCTATTTTTATATGAAATACGGAAGTAAGTGTTTAATGTGTGTGGATGTCGAAGATATCACGCGTATTTAAAACACATTTAAGCACATTTGAACTTAGAAAACCTTATATGTTACGCGTTCGTTTATTAATAACGTCATATGTCTCGAACAAATGCCGATGACTAATAATTTGTGGAGACTGAACTGAAAAAGATACCGATCAAATATTGGAAAATGATTATTTTTGTCATGTGCTTTAACATTTCTTCAGCTGCCAAGACTTATGTAAGAGGAAGCCATTGGTAATGTACTGTGAGATTAATACAGTTGTAATTGAGAGAAACATTTATGACCGCTTCATCCGCTTATTCTATAATTAGAAAAAAAGAATAATGTTCCCGACTATACTTCCAGCTTTTGAGAGATTGTATTCATAAGCATCAAATACATTGCATCAATAAGCGAAACATGTTTTGACATAAGAAACTAGTATTGTGAAACTGTACGTACTTTATAACTGCAATTTAATCATAGTTACTTTACAAAGAATACACCAGTTGCCTAAAACAAATCTGTAGCAATTTGTTTACACACGTGTAAGGAATGAACCAAGCCCCCAAAATATAGCATTAAGTCCGTGAAACCGATTTAACAAATTTTATAAACAACTCTGCAACTGAATCTAATTTACAAGGTTATACGACAGTGAAAATTTGCAAATGTCAAAAATCGACACCATGAAACCCATCTATTACCATCTTTGGAAACTGTATCGAATTTACAAGTTTATACGACAGTGAAAATTTGTAAATGTCAAAAATCGACACCATGAAAACCATCTATTACAATCTTTGGAAACTATATCGAATTTACAAGTCTATACGTCAGTGAAAATTTGTAAATGTCAAAAATCGACACCATGAAACCCATCTATTACCATCTTTGGAAACTATATCGAATTAACAAGTTTATACGTCAGTGAAAATTTGTTAATGTCAAAAATCGACTCCATGAAACCCATCTATTACCATCTTTGGAAACTATATCGAATTTACAAGTTTATACGTAAGTGAAGATTTGTAAATGTAAAAAATCGACTCCATGAAACCCATCTATTACCATCTTTGGAAACTGGTACAGAATAAATAGCTTTGAAAAAAAAAAATGATGAACCATAACATCACCTTCTTTCAAGAATTAGTTAAGACCTTTATCATTCGAAGAAAGCAACCACTTGTTCGTGAGAGGTAGCAAAACGAATTCCTTACCCTTTGATTGTCCTATGATAACAAACATATGCTTTAAATTACGCAAATATAAATATCTGTTAGCATCAGTAAACATTAGTTAGATATCTTTTGATTTATGATCTCTCAGGTATTGACATACACGCTTTTAAAAATTAATTTGTCTTTTGTGAGGGCGATTGACAATCTATTACTCCGGTTATGAAATAAAGTTTATATAACATGTTTTCGTGTAGCGCAATGCTTGTTTGTTTGATACGCAGTTTTTCCTATTAGTATTTCCATGGTCATTTTTCATATTGTCAGACATTGATGCAATGTTTGTCTCAAACAAGGCTCATACGTCTTTTTTGAAAGATATTATCGTACGGAATACCATATTTATATGTTAATATAATGGAATGTTATTTCTTAGTCTTCACACTTCTGGCACAAAAGCGCTTTCATCAATTAATCAAACTGATTTTACCATAATAAAATTTATTTTCAATTTCTTTACTCAAGTGGTTTTGTCTGATGAATGAGTTGGAAAGAGATTGTAACAAGGATGATTTCCTTGACTATCATTAATTTTGTTTGTCGGCTTGAAAGTCGCAACCCAGAAATTAGGCAAAGATGGAGCTATATCACGTTGTTATTCTGTCCTTCAGAAAACTTCTAAGTAACTTATAAGTAGATTATCTTCTAGTCTATCAAAGTGTTGATTTCATTTCTTCGCATGTTTTGAAAAGAAAGTCGACAAAATCTGGCGTTTCACGACAAAGAAGGAACCCATGCAATTTTTTCAGGAAATGCACATAATCACGTGTTACCACATGATGCCTTTATTCCTTTGCATAATTATACAGATACACTAAAGTCAAACAAAATAGATTTCAGAATTTTGTATAGCAGACCCTTACGTGTTGATACTAGACATATTACTAAGATAATGAAATGGTTAGTGGGCTTGGAAATAGCTTGGTAATGTTATTACGACGCGATAAATTACAGCATTGAAAAGAGTGATGACTAATAAATGATTACCCTGTAGCAATTTCAAGTAAACCATATGCAACTAATTTCAATAACTGTCAAATCATTGCATAAATTCAAACAGAGTGAATCATTACTGCGCGTGTTATCTGAGTTTCTAGAAATAATCATCCTTTGTTGCAGTAATAAATTGCAACAACAGTGTAATTTGGATGGACATGAATTGTAGAACGATACGGATAAATTAAGTGAAAAATTGAAAGTTGTAATAACAAATTTTCATTTCTGCTAGGTATCGATTTTCCTGTTAAGGATTATGGCAAACAAGCAACCTTACGTTATTCGGGATGTTGCCTAGCGAATACTTGTCAGCGAATGCCCAAAACACTGTTAATGGCCAAGTTTGAGAAACAGCAAACAATTTTCGTACATTATAAAATGTAAAAACTGCCTTTGGCAATCCAAATAAAGATCAGTTTTGAAAAGTAGCTATATGTCCTAAAACAATTTGTCATATATTGTAAACAATATCAGAACATACCAACTTCATTCGATTTGTGCAAAGTAAATCATTAGAATGTTAACAGATCATACTATAAAATAATTAAGTAACAACATGGTACAATACCATGAATACCATTGACATGTTTTTTTAGTTTTTGAATTTTATGTAAAACATGATAAAGAAAATAACAAATACAGGGTGTGCAAGATATGTTTAACAAGTATATTTTGTGAATCATCAGTTAAATATATGCAGTTTATTTTCTAGTTCTACATAGATCATATTGTACATGTGTAAAAGAGTAAAAGGGTACACCATACATTTATCATAGAAGGGTTTCCATTTGTACTTCATATATATGATGTATATTGGTAAGTGTATGAAAAATATATTTACTCATATATCTACACAGAAGGTTCATATTCGATGGTTATCATTTGATTATTATGATACCATTTTAGTTTATACAACAACAACAGCAAATACTTTTATTTCCAGTCAGGTTACGACATTATAACAACATGACAACCTGTATCTATAACTACAAACAGCCTAACATTCAATATTTGGTTTCTACAGTGCAATGCAGATAATTGCTTGTTTTTTATGGTCAAATCGACATGAATTGGATCATATGAGCCGCACCGTGATAAAGGATCCATGCTGTTCGCTAACAGTTTTCTAATTGCAATATGCTTTGAAAGCGAACAGTATTGATCCTGACAAGCCTGGCAAATGCACTATGTTGATTTTCTCACGTTGCGGCTCATATTATGTCTATGATCACGACCCAGAACATTGAGGGAAAAAATAATTCCATGCCATCAACCTTAACAACTTCGCCCCTACGTTGAGGTCTTACTATACTATAAATAGCTGATAAAAGCTACTTTTAGTTAAAGACAAAAGTTAACAACTCGATAAATCCATGTCACTGTCTCACTTGTCTCTGGAAACAGTTTCATTTGTTACCGAATGTCTCCAATTATGGCATTAAGTATAAAACATGTGAAACAGAAGGTGTTCATGTTTCCCAAGATGAAAATTGGCGACGCCATGAGACAATATAAAATCAATGGTTTGTGAAAGTGAAACTTAATAAGATAGTTGAAACGAAATTTGCAATTTCTGTAACGTCTTGTCAAATCATCTCTAATGGGTCCGGATTTTATACTTTTGTTTGCAAAATAATTTTGATGGTCTTTTGTACCTGTTTGTCACGAGAATGGTAACAGTCAAAATAGGACTGTTAGGAGTCATCCAGACTAAATAAATTTGCTGAAAAAAAAACAACAACAATATATGCCATGTTTTTCAATGAACAGTTGGAATATTGTTAGAGAATTTGAAATAGAGAAAACTTAGTAATAAACACTAAAGTAAAAAACATACAGTTTTAACATGTTAGATTACAAAATATGACAATATTTTCCGGCTCGTCCTCTTCGCTTAATAAAGAGAGGGCAGATCTATGGATCGCAAGGTCGTTCGATCCCTGGGCGAGGCGTATGTTCTCCGTGACGATTTGATAAAGGATATTGTGTCCTCAACCTATGATTCATGTGAAGCATTTGGTAGTATCTTGCGACAACATGTTAGTACTGTTACAGAATCCAGGAACACTTGTTAGGTTAACTGCCCTAAATACTGTGAAAATGCACTAAACAACCCAAAACAAACAAACTAACAAACAACATATTTCTTTACGCCAGTCGTAAAAACATTGTATGCTGTAAGATTTCTATCTTAGACTGAAAAAAGGTCGTCTGTGTACAAAAAAAAAACCCTGCCGAAACACAGTCATGTTACAGCATAGTAATATTACAATGTGAAACGAGTAAAAGTTATATTCAATGAAACATAAACGTTCACAGCACACTAATTCCAAAACTGCATCCGCGCAGTCTGGTCAGGATCCATGCTGTTCGCTTTCAAAGCATATTGCAATTAGAGAAACCGTAATCGAACAGGCTGGTCTGGATCCACACTGGTCGCAAATGCACTATGTTGGTTTTCTCATTGTGCTGCTCATTAAATTATTGCCTGGTAGAAGTGGGGATAATTGTTTAGGATATAAAAATAACCTTCAACACTGTTAATGCAATAAATCTTATTAAGCTATAACTTCTTTCAACTAATTTAGATTTGAAGATTGAATACTGCTTAAACCGGTGCTAGGGGGCGTGGGCAGTGTTGCATTTTCCATTACTGCTCATGAACAGACTCAATCAAACCGAGTCTGCAATTTGCACTGTTTACCTTGTTCTCCGTGCTTCCGAGGGATCTACTTTTCAGATTTTATTCTGATCAGTACTTAAGTTATAATATCAGTTAATATTATACCTCAACGTATCTCAAGGGCAGTAATGAAATATCTGGGTATTTTCTTACTGATTGAAATAAATGTACACTATATATATAATAAAAGCATGAATGCAGGAAAATAGCTACAGATCTGAACAAACGAATCAAACCCGACATCGTTTTAAAACCTAAAGCGTTCTTTTTCAGAAGTCATTCTCGTTCAAATGCTTCAATGACAAGATGTCAAGAATATAGAATTAACTTTCTTAAGATAGAAGGTTGCCTATACAATTTGATGTATCTTCAATCTAATTTGAGCATTTATTAGGTTTTCCAAAGGGTGGAAATATATTGAGTTTCGCATTTGCGTATACAAAATGATTTATTTTTAATTCAGCCGATCTAATCTGATCATTCATTGAATTTTACAAGGTTGAAATTCAATAATGTTGTTTTCTTCTACAAATGATCAAAGTTTGCATGTTAGTACCAAAAGAAATTACTAAAAACTGCCAAAATTTATTTCAGTTTGTTACTTCTAGAAATAATTCGTACTTAGAATCAGTGTTCTTTGATTCTCTTGTCCTTGGGGATCTCAGAGTTCATTCAATTTTACTATATTAGAATTCCGCTTAAGATGGTGCTAGAGAGCGTGAAGGGTGTTACACACTTCATTACCTTTCATGAATAGGCTCAATCAAAACCAGTCTGCTCTAGTTTTGCTTGGTTGCGTTCTACATATTATCCAATAAAGGATCTTCCGGTAGATTTTATTGGAAAAATACAGAAGAGTTTTGTTCATTTTTTGTAGACAGTTGATGAAATTAGTTAGCAATAACTGAACAAAAATGTCAAATTTTCATGGGATACAAGAGGCCTGCTGCGTTCCCGAGACACTTATACAATCACTTTTATTTACGAATTCATTTATATTATGTGTCGTATTTTGTAGCGCAATTGCACTAAATTGAAAAAATATGAAGACCTTTCGGAGACTTAAGAAATATATCATATGAGCCGCGCCATGAGAAAACCAACATAGTGGGTTTGCGACCAGCATGGATCCAGACCAGCCTGCGCATCCGCGCAGTCTGGTCAGGATCCATGCTGTTCCCTAATGGCTTCTCTAATTGCAGTAGGCTTTAAAAGCGAACAGCATGGATCCTGACCAGACTGCGCGGATGCGCAGGCTGGTCTGGATCAATGCTGGTCGCACACCCACTATGTTGGTTTTCTCATGGCACGGCTCAATTATGTCTGCAAGTTACATACGTATACAAGGTGTTAGTAATCTGGAGAACCAGATATTAAACAGAAGATAGAAGTAAGTTAAACAAGCAAAAATACATATCCGTATCTCAACACATGATGATTTACTAACATCAATAAAACTGGCAATAATATGACATACACAGCTTTTTTTACAGACACGGCATACGTTTAGATGACCTAATGATATTGTTCAAAGGTTTTGAGTTGTGTATCCTTAGTATACTAGTACGTTACTGCAAAACTTGACCATAGCCTCTGCCTTTCCTTAGTAAACAAGGACATTGGTCAGTTTGTGGTGAACAAAAAAATAGCACCTTCATGTTCTTTTTTTAAAGAAATATTTCCTTTAGGTACAAAGCACATGATTCAAAAGGCATTAATGTCTATTTCCAAGACATAAGTAAACGTGACTTTGATACTACAAAGAAATGTTCTGGTATTACTTTTCTTAGTTGCATTCTATGCTTCCAGGGCATCTTCTTATGGATTTTATCAATTATCACAAAAGCACACTTTCTCCCCGTACTTAGACTGAATAATGTTACATTTTCTTGTCCTTTAGAATCATGGAGTACATTCAGTTTTATTACAAACTCATTATCTTAAGCTAGTGCTAGGGGGACATGGGGGATGTTGCACATCTTATTACCTCTCACGAACAGACTCAGTGAAACAAGTGTGCTGGGTTGCGTTCATTGGTTCCAAGATATCTTAGACTAAGTATAAATTTTGACTGGAAACTAAAAGAGCAAAATAATGAAGATGAATGAGAAGACGGTAGAAATAGAATGTCTTTTCAATTAATCCCTGAAGGGTCCAGGCGTTCGTTACAATGTATAAATATTGAGTTTCTTTTTTGATCTCGTATCTATCAAGATTTGCAAAGAATGCATTAGGGTATCCATGCCAATAATAGAGAAACACATACAAAAAGTATACATTAGCAGCTACCAAAGCATTTTATCCAAAACTGAATATTTTCTGTCATATTGCAACTAAGTAATCAAAGCCAACTATGTCTAAATGTAAAATGTATATATTTACAGAATAGGCACACTTTTCATTTGGATTCGACTTTCAAATCATTCTAAGATCTGCAATACTAGATACCACAATATTGTTACGACAGCTAGACTGGCCATACTGTTAGCATAAAACCTGTTTCAAGGAAATAGTTACTAAATTCAGACTTCGTATATTTGTTCATATGTCTAAATTATCATTATATTGTCTTTTTGAATTATAGGGTAGTTTTACATGTTCAGTCGTTGCTTCATTTATCAGGATGTTTAGTTCTTCTGTCAGTATACTAAAATTCATGTATCTATATGCAATAGCTTACTAATAGTCAGATGAAGGCGATGATTCCTTTATCGCCATGACGAATGATAAATGTTATTAATCAACATAAAATATTATTATCTCGACTATAGTGTTATTTTGATATTGGTAAAATCTCAATCTCTTTGCTTACAGCGTTAATATATATTCTTGCATAAAAACTACTTCTTCACTGGATCCGCCCATGTATAACCGGGAGAAAAATTGTGTGCAAACAAGGCAATTTCTGTGCTGTTAACACCCGATTTTTATTTTTGAAATGCTTTCCCAGGGACGTGTATGTATTTCTGCGCAGATTGACATCTGGTATCTGCGTTCTTTCATAAAAAACCTCTTCTTGTAGCATAAAAGATGCAATCTAAACCATAGAATGTTTTGCTGTATCAGTTACTAACGCCAAATGTGCTGCCCCGAACAATGTTTGTACTCGCTTCTTCCCTTGTTTACTCCCCTTTTAGAACTCGGCGTCGTTTCAGTTTTTGTAGATGTGAATATTTAAGGATTGCGTGTAACTTGTACGATTGTTTGTTTTTAGGAATCATATTTATGATTTTGGTAAGTATCAGTCGTTATGTTTTTATCTAATTTCTGGAAGAATTTATATAAACAGCTTGAAAGTTTGACCACACGTTCGTACTCATCCGTACTCCGAATGTGTCCGTACTCAAAATAACTCGAATGTAAAGTTATTATTCTTGAAATTGGGCTCCTGTTTACCAAATGTTGAAGTTATATGAATAAGTTTTGGTAATTTCATGTTTGTAATAACGAGAGATAAAAAAATCGTGTAAAAATCTTCAGTATGTGCTTTTAGTAATGTTGTTGATTTTTGGGCCCTAGTTATGAATATTTAAAACATGTTTACCGTTTCCAAGAACAACAGAATGGCAATTAAAAATGTACCGGTGTAGCGTGATTATCACACGGTCGTGACCAGGTCCACGGTTTATATATGTTTTTCAAAACCTGCCCAAATGCTTATTTTTTGCCCAATATTTGAAAAATTTTGCATTTTAAAATTTCTAAAAGGCTTTGTAACTTAAAATTTTTTAAAATTTTGATTTTTACCCCTTTGAAATTTTAAAAATGTATTGATTTGAATATGCCCAATTGACGTTTTTTTCCGCTTTTTAGGTGCTTAAAAAAAACTTGCAGAACACAGTAACTACTTTTCAAACCCACAATTGTCTTAAAATTTGAGAGGTGTTAAATATTTACATGGGTCTTTTTTTTTGTGAATAGCTACTCAAAAAAAAGATTTACACGCCTGAAAATGCCTTTTTGTCTAAAAATCTACAAAAAAAAGGGCCGCGGTTGCAAATAATTTTGCTTATTTCAAAAACTGTCCTTTTATTTTTCAGTAAAACTTCTTGAAATTAAGATTTAATAACTTGCTTGACATACCCATAGGCAAATACTGTTTTCGTGTAATTACCCCTTTAAAAAAGCGGTTCGCCGTTTAATTTCACATTCCCCGCCTGAAAGACAAGAGGGCGGGCTTGCGAAACGAAAGAAAGTAGATCTGCACTTTTGAAATAAAATGTTGTGATTTAGATCTTTCTGATTACAGTCACTTTTTATCTTATTTATCTGTTTCCCCACATTAATATGGATCTGTAGATTACATACAACCGTTTAAAATATCACCTAGTGGCGATCTTTTAAAACCCTTCTTAAGTTCTTCAGCCAAACCTGGCCAGGGACATAATTTTTAAAAATTAACTACAAAGCAGCGAAATTGTGATTTATTAGCTTTTTCAACTACTGAAATTCAAAAAAAAGTGTTTCCTAATTAGATGTTCATTGGGAATGAATCCAAAAATTTAAAAGGGGATCCAATATAGGAACAGAGGAAATACTGAGATATTTTTATGTGATTAGGTAGGGGCAGGTCTCCATTGTGTTAACACTGAAAGACCAAAATATGGAAGCAGTTTTAAAAAAATTTTCATCGCTGCGACCCGTTAAATTCAATGGGTTTTTAAAGGTGATTGTGCCAAAATTTCTAAAAATTAAATTTAAAAAAAAAAAAATATTTATCAAAGGGGATTGGTTAAAGGTAATTTTATCTAACTCGCTTTTGGAAAACAATAAAACATAAGTCTGTAGAGCTTCGAACGCCCCTTTTTTAAGAACATTTAAAACCAATTACCCCTACCCCAGCAATTTGCGAGTAATACCATTTACAATGGGCCTTAGCTAGCAATCGTGATAAAGTCCTTCCCCAAGGTCACACCGCAAGGAGTTCCGGAATCGAACCTGGGGTTCCCCCTTGTAGGACAAAATAATACCCATCAACCATGCTCCGCACGTTTTTTTTTCCTCATTATTTACCGATGTTAAATTATGAGAGTAAGTTTTGGCCAGTAACCGGGTCAGGGGTTCGAGCCCCAGGGGGGTGGATTTCTATTGAACTGTACTGTATTCCCAAGAAGAGACTCGGAGTGGTTCCGTAAAGTTTAAACTCTGTACATTTAAAGCAAAATATCTTTTTTCATTACCAACATCTTTCCCCAAATATTTCACTCTTGTGAGGGGAACCCCTTTCAAAAAAATATGGGGAAAAAACCCAAAAATTTTAATGTAGAACATAAATTTTAAAAACCCCATTAGTTTTCTAAAGTCCTAACGTTTTTCTAAGATTTTTTATCCTTTTCAGGGAAAGACATAGTATGTTTTTTTTTTAAAGATCAACTTTTCCAAATTTGAGAATGCCCTATACCCCCCAAAAACGTCCCCTTTGCAACTTTTTAGTTGTTAATTCAATTTTTTTTATTGTTTTAAAAATAAAATTAATTATATTTTATTTGTCCCGTGCCTAAAAAAAAACCACATATTTGGGTTTGGACCACATGGATCCAACCCCTGCGCATCTGCCAGTCTGGTCATGATCCATGCTTTTCGCTAACATTTCTCTAATTCCAATGGGTTTTAAAAAGCGAACAGCATGGTTTTTGATCAACGTGTGGAAGCGCAGGCGGGTTTCGATCCAGTGGTCAAAACCCACTATGTTGGTTTTCTCGTGGCAGGGTCATTTTCCTTAAAGGGATTTACAGTTGATAAAAAGCAGTTTTTTAATTTGACAAAAAAAGACGTTAACATTCCAAGCCAAAAGTGAGTCCCCTTGCCCCCTTTTTGACATCTTTAATTACCATTTTATAAGAAACCGGTAAATTAAAAAACATTGTTGCATTTTTCAGAGAACCAGTTTTCAAGTAAAAAGGGGGAAACATCAATTTTTTGCTTCACAAGTGCTTTTTTTTCCCACATTAGTAAATTTTCAAAAGTGAATACTGTTAGTTAAAAAAAAATTTTTTATATGAAAAAATTCTTTGAATATATATTTTGCGCCTTTGTCCCCGTGCTCTTTTGTAAATAAAAAGTTTTAGATGATAAATTTTTACTGTCCTTTAAGCATCATTTTGTCATTTTCTACTCTCTGTAGGAAATGCAGAGAATAAATTTTAAATGTTTTTGGTTATTTTTAAAGTCACTTATTTTTCATTTAAAGGAACACATCTGTTGAATAAGCTTGTGTTTTTTGTGAAAAAAAAATTTGAACAAAAACTTATTATGAATGAATTTTATACTGATTTCAGTATGGGCCCCTGGCATCTGCAAATAACACAATTTTGATTTGAAAATTTTAGAAATTAAGATTACGGGAATTTCTTGAAATTTGGCATGTTTTAAACATTCAAAATTTAGGAAAAAATAGGTTTTGTAATAATAGTTAATTTATTTCATTAAGCAACAAATTTTCTAGGAAAAATTTTTTATTTTCATGTGATTTGGCGAAAGGCTGATTTTAAAAACCCAATCCCACAAACATTTGATTGAATAAGTTTCAAACAACACATTACCCCTATTTTTCTAAGTTGAAAATATAACTGTTAATATTTTTCCTTATCATAAAACACTGCAACATTTTCCCCCATCATTCATGAACTTTCAAAAAAAGGCTGAACTATTTTCTGATGGGTTTTTCCAAAAAGTAAAAATTTTTTTTAAAATTTTTTGGTTTTTTCCCAAACTTTCCCCAAAGTTTTTTTTCCTTTAAAAATTTGAAGTATTTCTATCATAAAAAAATGGGACCCCATAAAAAATATTTTTTAAACTCTATGTCCCACTTTTTTTTCTTTTTTTTAAAAACCCACCCAAATATAAACAATCGACATCCATTTTTTTTACAAAGTTGGAAAGGAAAAGGAAAAGGTAATTTTTTTTTACCTTTGCTTTGTAAAAAGGGTTTTAACAAAGCTGGGCAAGCTTTTTTGCAACCCTTTTTCAGGAACAGTTTAAATACCGGCAAAACAAATTTCTGTTTCACTTTTTGTAAATAAAAATTAAAGACAGATCCGGTCCCTGGTAGTGGCCTATGGGATGTAAGGTCTGGTATTGGGGGAAAGGGGCCAATACCCAAGTCGGACCTTTGATAACTTGTTTCTGTTTATCATAAAAGCACGTATAGCTACTGTGCATAAATAAATTGCGGTGATATTTTCCCCTTTTTATAGCAAACAGTTCCACCTTTAAAAGGGTTTAGAAAGCTTGTTGGGGAAATTAGGGTAAATACAAAAATGAAGGATAAAACAGGTTTTTATCATATTTTTTGATTTACATCTATCATTGCTTTTTTTTTTTATAAAAAATGAAAAAAGCATTCAGGCACTTACTTTAAAAATATAAAAAATGTTTTTTTGAACAAGAAAACTTTATTGGGGATTTTTTTTAAAACTAAAAAAAATGTTTTTAACAACACTAGGGAAATTATGCTTTTTTAAATATATAAAATCCTTCTGTCCAATCCCTTTTTATAAATTTAAAAAAATGCAACTGAACGCTTCTTTTTTTTCTAATAAAATTCAGCAATTATCTTTTTTTTTTCGGGTTTTTTTTTGCTTATTTTTTGAAAAAAAGATCAAACATTGAATAAACAAATTGTTTTTCTTTTAAAAATTATTTTATTGAAAAGGGAGTGTCAGGAATTGTTCCCCTATAAGGGTTAAATTTAACGCCAGGATTTAAATTTAAACCAACATGACTGACAAAAAATATTAGTATATTACAGTAAAAAAAAATTTGAAATTCTAAAAAAGAAAAAAGAAAAAAAAAACAGCAAGAAAAACGGAAATAACCTTTTTATCTTAGAAATAAAATTTTGGTTCCTGACAATAATTTAGGTACATGTCAAGTCTCGGGTTTTTATGGACCCAATCAGAGGGCCAGATGGGGATTAAAAGTCGGGTATTTGGGGGGTGGGTGGGGGGGGGGCCTTATGTAGAATTTTTTTCTTTGTTTTTTAATAACAATTCTTTAAAAACCCAGGGGGAAAAATCGTTTACGCAATTTTGTACATAATATAATGTAAATATATATATTGAAAAATCTGTAAATTACCCCTCTAGTGCACTCAAATCACATTGACAGGGGAAAAGTGTTTTTGAAGCCAGAGACCTTAACTACTTGGCCAACTCATTTTTTTGCCCCCTCACACCAAAATGAAGGTGAAAGATTGAACTTCCCATGCGATTTTTAAAAAAATTTGGCATCTTATTCTTTTAAGATAACAAAATAGTAAAAGTAATTTTAAGTCTTGGTTACTTCAAACGGGTTCAAATCCTTAAACCCTAAAATTTTTTTTATGCATGTAAGTCCCTTCACTTTTAGACTTCTGAAGCAAGTGTAATTATACTTAATTCGTAACTAAAATGTTATTGAATTGTGATTGAAAATTTGGGAAAATGATGAACAGAGTTTTTCTTTCTTTTTGTTTTTGGGAAACCCTTTTTATTATTCTGACATGTCATTTTAAGAAACTATACAAAAAAAAAATAGATTTATAAAAAAACAATTAAGAAAGATATGCAAAATCCTTGCAAACTTTTGGTGTTAAATTGAAATTAAAAAGCAGAATGGTCTGTGAAAAATAGCAAATTCCCCCTTTTCTTACTTATTAAAATTCCCGTCTTCTTTCTTTTCTGTTACATGTAAAATTTTCACGGGTATTTTTTTTTCAAATATTATTAAAAATGTTTTTACTTTAAAATGCATTTTAAGCTCACGAGCATGAACACATGGGGGCCGGCAGGGTCTTTTTTCCCTGAATTAATATATATATAAACGCTGTCCAGTTTTTGAAAATTTCACACAAAGGGGCCTTTTGTGACCTTCTATAAAGACTGTAAAAAATTATTTTTTTGTTATAAACAGGGGTGTCGGGGGGTAATTGTCCCCTTTTCCATATTTGTATATTGGGAAAAATTTTAAAATGTTCGGGTCAAAACAGCAGGCCCAATTTTAAGACAAATTTTTTAATTTTAATGTCACCATTATTTTTTCACTTATTCCTTTTTTTTCTAAATCATGGGGGGGGGGGGGGGGGTCAAACCCTTATATTCACCATCCAAAGTATTATTTTTTCTCTTTAAATTTTTCTTCAAAAGGGGGCTCCATTTTATTACTGACACTTTTTTATTAATGAACATTGTTCCAATCTTTTCCCTTTGGAGTTTTAATGTTTACAGTTACTACAAAATTAATGTAACAAAAAAAAAATTTTTCATCATTAACATTATGTTATTTTGGGTGAAACTTTAATATAACTAAGAAATGCCTTTGAATTTTCCCCATTTTTAAATTTTTGAGAAAAAATTAATTTTAACAAAAAAAAGTATTTTCCAAGGGGGACTTTTTTTTCAAAAAAAAAATTTTGTTGTCTGCTTTTTCAGTATTTTCTCATACTGATCCCCACGTAAAAAAACCTATTTTATCAACACTTATAAATCATATTTCAGATTGTACTTAAAAGTCAAGGGTTGATCATGATGACCATCTTTTATTTAGGGAAAAGAAACCAATATTTGCAGCTGGACGGGCGTCACCACAGTTCAATGATTTAGGTAAGGATGAAAATTTCTTACAGACTATATATAACAGGGTGAATGGTCTTTATAAAAGTATTTAAAAATTTACTAGATAAGTTACAAATCTCAAGACTACCACTAGACTGAAAATTAAGAATTTGCCAAAAAAATTTTAAACCCTTTTTGTCAGTTTCATATTTTATGAAATAGTGTCGATGCCAGAAATTTTAGTGATTTCAAGACACCACAAGACTGATAATTAAGAATTTGTCCAAAAAATTCAACCTTTGCATTTTTCTTATTTTTTAATAGGTCAGATCCCAGCTAATTTTAGTGATTTCATAGACTAGCCCTAGACGATAATTAAAAAATTGCCAAAAAAATTTAACCCTTTTGCATTTTTTTTACTTTGATGTAATAGTGCAGACAGTCTAACTTATGATTTTCATAGATTAGACTGACGAAAATTTAAGAATTTGTCCAAAAAAATTCAACCTTTGTCTTTTTCTTACTTGTGTAATAGTGTCAGATCCCAGTCTAATTAGGATTTCTAGACTGCCACTAACTGATAATTAAAAATTTTTGGCCAAAAAAATTAAACCCTTGTATTTTTCTTATTTTGATGTTAAGTGTAGATGTCATCAAATTTTAGGTTTTCTTTAACTACCCCTAGATGATAATTAAGAATTTTGAAAAAAATTCAATTTTTGTTTTTTTCTTACTTTGATTTTAAGTGCAATGCCAGTCAAATTTTATGATTTCAAGACTAGCCACTTGACAAAATTAAAATTTGTCCAAAAATTCAACTTTTGTCATTTTTTTACTTTGATGAAATAATTCAGATCCCATCTAATTTGTGATTTCATAACTACCCACTTGACTAAAAATTAAGAATTTGTCCAAAATTCAACTTTTCATTTTTCTTACTTTGATGTAATAGTGTCAGATCCCAGCTAATTTGGATTTTGTTTGGGGAAACATTATTTAATGTAATCCGGGATGTAGACTAGCATATTAAATTTTAAAATATTTTTTTTAAAATAAATCTAGGAGCTAGTCACAGATATCATGTTTTTACGGGCAACATCCCTTTAGGCAATTAGCAGATAATTTTTAGTGTCGTATTACAGATACCGGTATGTTAAAAGGAAAAGTATGACAAAGGATTTGGAGAAAAAAAATTTTGCCCATTTCATCAAAATTCTTAGACTTTAAAAATCTTCTAATTTTAAAAGATTTAGAGAGAAAAAAATTTTAAAGTTTGTAAAGATTAAAGTGTTTTATATTTATTTTGAGGGGAAAAAAAATTGAATAAAATTTTTTTGATACTGAAAAATTTTTTTGTAAGGAAATCTGGAGATCTTTTATGAATATCGAAATTTGTCTTTGAACTTGGAAAATTACCAAAATGTGGGTAAGGTTTTAAAATGGTCTTTTTTTGCTTTTAAACATTTTATTGTTTTTTTTTTTACCTCTGTGATTTATATCATCTTGCACTATGATTTTTTTTTTAAAAAATCAAAAATTAAATATACTTAGTTAAGACAAAAAATAGAAGAACTCAACACTTGCACCAGGGGAAGTATTTTTTTTGGAAAGAGAATTTTAAAGGTATGATATTTGTAATGTTTTATAAAATTTTGTTTGTTTTTTTTAACACATCTTAATGGGCGTGACTGATAGGTGGGTTATCTATATACACAAAGTTTAGCCGACTACTCAACCTGGGGTAAGCATTGGTTCAAGTTTATTTCTTAAGTTAAATAATTTTTTGCTTTTTAAGATACTGTATGCACATTTTGAAAGGGACATGTCGAATATTTTTAGGGGATGCCCGTTTTTTTTATGCCCCCCGCATCTACGATGCAGGGGCATATTACGTCCCTGTCCCCCGCCTCCGTACGAGGTTTAACCCAAAAGGGGCATGGAAAATATTAAAAAATCTTCTTTCAAAAACCAGAAGTCCCAGGCTTAGTAATTTTTTCATGTAGTTTGCTAGTGGACCTCACTAAAGTTGTTTAATTATGAACCCGGGGGGCAAAATTGACCCCGCCCTAGGGGGCATTTTTTATATAGGAAAATATTTAAAAAATTCTAAAAATAAAAAAGATGGCCTAGAGCCCATAACATTGAGCATTGCCCCAGTGAACCCCTACAAAATTTGTTCAAATCTTCCTTGGGGCCCAAATTGCCCGCCCCAGGGGGGACTTGATTTTTTTGGGAAAAACTTAAAAAATTTTTTAAAAAATAAACCCAAAGGGCCCAGAGCCTAATATTTCATTTTAGCATTGTATAGACCTCACAAAATTTTTTTCAAAACTTTTCCCCCCCGGGGCAAAAAGACCCCGCCCTAGAGACTTTATTTTACATAGGAAAAACTTCAAAAAATTTATAAAAAAAAACAGAGGGGTTTGATCTTAGACATTTTACATGTGCATTTCCCCATAGACTTTTTCAAAAAATTTTTCAAATCTGACCCCGCCCCATGGGGGTTTTTGATTGTACATAGAAAAAAAACTTCAAAATTTTTTAAAAAAAAACCAAAGGGGTAGAGTTAGAATTTGACTGTAGCATTGCCCAGTGGACCTCTACAAAAAGTTTTCAAATCTTGTTTTTTAAATAACTTTAAGAAAATTTAACTATTTTTCATAATTCTTTTTATTGCTTTTATTATGATTTTTTGACCTTGAAGACTTGTCCAAAGTGCAAAGATAACGTGAGCGATATAGGGCCATCATGGCCCCTTTTTGTTTTTTTGTTTTTGTTTTTTTTTTTTCATTAATGTGAAGTCAGTGTGACCTTTATATAAAGACATATTTTAAGCAAAAACAGACTTTGTAAAAAGAATGATTTAAAAGGAAAAAGTTTTGGATAAAAAACAAATTTAGCTATTTTAGTATGCAATTTATTTGTCATTTTATACTGCATTTTAATGACATCTTTTTCTATTATTTTAGGTCAACAGGCTTTTGAAGTTGCAGTTGTTTTTTGGCGCACATGTGTCCAGTAGTTCATACCATTGCCAGGCCTTTTTAAAATGGTCAAAGAAAATGAATTGTTATCAATTTGTGAAAATTATTTGGGGAATTTTTATATAGATTATATTCACGATTATTTAAGTGTGCCTTTATAGAAACACAGTTTCTAGGGTTTTTAGTTTAAAGTTTAATTTTTGAAAAAAGGGGGGCTATCATATCCCGGTACAACATTGGCATTAACCCGGGTTTTAAATTTTTCTTACCCCATAATTTAAAAAGGCCTTTTACAGTATTGAAAATTACAACTAATTACATCATTTTACCCAAATTTTAGGCAAGAGTACAAACTCCACAAGGGTTTACTTAAATGGCCCCCTTTAAACTTTTGTCACTTGTTTTTAATGTCTCTCTACATGGGAAAAGTTCATAACACTTAGAGTATTTGGATGAATTATGTCCTTTTGGGCTTTGAAAAGGGTTCAGTTTTTGTACAATCCACATTTTGACAAAAAAAATTTTGACATACAGCTTTTAACACTAAGTCTTTCCCTTTCAATAAAATAATTAAAATAGTTGTTCAAATCATCATCATACCCACATCTATTTTCACAAGATGCATAACTCTTGCACAAAATTTAATGAATTGTGCCCTTTTTTCTAAAAGTACTTTGTATAGTGTTTTTTACACTTTATCTTTATCTCTCATATTACAAATATTTTTAAAACAAATTTTTATTTAATTCTTTATCCGCCGTTGGGGTCATAAACACAAAAAGTGACGCTCCCGTGTTTTTTCAGATGTGCCCGGCTCACTATCCAAACCGAAAAGTCGAGCATGCTAACTGAGACAATGGAGAAAAAAATGGACAAATTTTTTGTCAATTCACCTCCCTTTATTTAAAATTGAAATGGGGACTCACGTAACTAAAGAAGATACGTTATGCCATCAGTTGACTTGGACGTCAGTGAAGATACATATTACTGAATTATGACAAAAAAACCTCCCTTTATTTTTTTATGTAAATGAATATATTAGCGCTTCTAATGAAATTGGGTTTTAAAGGCTTTTTATTTTTCCCGGTAAATATAGTATGTTAGATAACTTTGTTGAATTTTTTTAGATATGAATACTTTTTTAATTTATTGGAAACTTTTACTGTGTTCTTTTACATGCTGTATCAAAACAATTCCTTCCCGATTTTTATAAAAATGGATTTATCCTAAGCATATTAAAATCATTTGAAAATTTTATTATTTTCATTAGTTGACAGAGCAATGATTTTAGATTATATTGACTGATTTTATGTCAAGTTTTTTCCCCGTTTTTTTTAAAAAAAAGGGGTATTCGTAACCAGTGAAGTTGATTTTAAGTGTCATTTTGCCATGAGGGACTGGCAATCGGGTAGATAACTTTTTTACTGAATTTATGACAAATAAAACCCCCTTTATTTAGAAATGAAAATAACTCGCAGATCAGAATTGCTTTAAAATGTTTTGTAAATTTCCAGGTAAGAATAGCTGCAGTACAAAATGTGCATTTTTGCCGGACCTCAAACAGATATAGATTTGGCCCCGACTATAGTGACCATAGGTCAAAAGGGACTGTTACAATGAAATTTTTTTCCGATGTATTTAAAGTGTACCCTCTCGTCTAAAGTATTTTGATTATTAGGAAAAAAGCAGTATTTTGGGCAGAACTGGGTGAAAAGTAATTGTTAAACTTCAAATAGGGAACATAAAAGGGGAAAATAGGTAAATTATAAAATTTTCCCACGGATTGTGGGTTAGTGGGTTTGATTTGTGTAAATTTGTACAAGGTCTATAACCCTTTAAATTTCTGAAAATTTTTTTCCTTTAAAAGATGGATAAGTCTTTAAAATTTAAAAAAATTTGCATCGTCTTCTATGGCTTCTAGGAAAAACACTTATTATACATTTTAACATTTGGGGTTTAGATCCCATAAATTTTTGATTTATTTAATAAAAACATAAAATAAATGTTGAAAGTTTTATAAAAGTCATTTTTTATATTTCCCTTTAACTCCCATCCATTTTTTAAACCCCTCCATTTGTTAAAACACTTCTTGAAAAATATTTTTTAAAAAGTCTTGAGTTTCTACCCGAAACTATAAATTAATTTTTTTTGATTGACCTACTTAGATAAAAATTATTTAGACTTCATTTACCCCGGGGGGAAAATATCGGACGTCAGCGTAATCTACGTCATAATTGATGTCATAATGGCTCTTCCATCCATGCTCAAACCGTTGTTTATCGCGAATATATAAACTTTTTTCCGTTATTATAATCAAGGGGTTTGTCCGGGTGGGTTTAAAAACTGCAGCATCAGAACGATGAAACCCTTTGGGAAATTTAAAAAATTTTCAAAAGAAAGGGCCCCGTTGTTTTCATTCTGACATGACATTACATTTTTATGCCCCCCCTTTGGGGAAGGGGGGTTATTGTTTTTCAGATCTGCCTTGTTTTTCGTCGGGGGGAGCAATCGGTTTCCAAAGAAACTCAAAAACCTTTAGCCAGGGTCATAAAGTTATAGGGTTGGTAATATGTCCAATTTAAATAAAATATAGAAAATAATGAAACTTTCTAAAAAGAAAGACAGTTTTTTTAAGAAAAAAAAATCCCAAGGTTGTGGGTTTGTGACACCCCCATTGATCCGCCCCCGAAATACCCAATATTATACCCATTGATGCAGAAATCTTTTCCGAATAATTTTTTAATCATATTTTTTAATGTCTAAAAGCAAAAAAACCCCCTGTGCGTTATCCAGCTATACCGAAACCGTGTATTTTCCCCGCCCTTTTTTTTTAAGCCCGTTGCCCAAAAGGGTTTGGTGACCGTCCGTATTTCTTTTTCCTGACCCTAAGTTTTTTCATTTATTGATTGTGGGGTTTTAAAATAAATTACACAAATTTTTCACCAACTTAGACGGCGTGTCGCGTCAACACCCGTGTCAACATCTTTCGGTCAAAGGGCACACTGAGTTTAAAGGGAAAGCGGTATTACTGACTTGTCGGACAATAAATTCGTCTTGAAAGGGGATTATAAAATGATGGCCAATTGCCAATCATGAGAGGGGTGACTTTAACACCGGCGTCAATACTTAAAGGTCAAGGTCACACTTGGGGTTTAATGGTCCAAATTGCTATAATTGACCTTGCCACAATAAATTTGTCATTGAATGGGATTTTAAAATAATTTTGGGGAAAATTTTTCATACCAGAGACGGCGTACGCGCGCAAACACCCCGGGCAATATCTCAAAGGTTTAAAGGGCCCCTTGGAGTTTTTAAAGGGCAAATTTTGGTAAATTTACCTTGCCGGGCCAAAAAAGTCATTGAATTGGATTTATAAAATAACCTGACACAATTTCATTTGGGACAAATGTTTTTCTCGTGGGGGCGATTTTGTGTGAACCCGAGTCCTTTTTTCCCCGACCGACATTTGCCCTTGGGGATCCGTTTTTAAAGTATAATTTTCTAAAAATAAGACCCCCCGTGCGATTATCACGGCTTACCCGAAACCGTGTGATTTTTCACGCCGTTTTTTTAAAGGGATGTGGCTTTTTTTGCCACACCCATTTGATACCGCCTGAATATCCAAATTATTTATACCCCTTTGCAGAAATCATTCTGAATAAATTTTTTTTACCAATAGTCAAGTCTAAAACTAAAACGTCCCGGGATTATCACGGTAACCCAAACCCTGTGATTCCACGCCGCCGCGAGTTATCGCAAGATACGGAAAAAACAAATTTTTTAAAATAATTACTTTTTACTTTTTCCTTTTTTTTTTCAAAATTTTGGGTTTTATGCCAAATACGCCCAAAAAATGCCCAACCCGCCCCGCACTGGATTTTTATAATTTATCACCGTGGTTTTGCATTCAGTCCAATTTTGATAACATAATTGAATAAAAATAAAATATTTTAAAAAAAAAGGCAAATATTTTTATAAAAAAAACTTTTTTTTTTCAAGGATGTGGGTTTGATCTCACCTCCCAATTGAAAAGGCCCGAATACCCCAATTTTTTATACCGTTGATGCGAAAACATTCCTGAATAATTTTTTAAACATCATTTTGGTAAAAATTTTGTAAAAAAAAAACCGCCCCCCTGCGATTATCACGGCTATACCCAAACCCTGTATTCTCACGCCGCCGGTAATTATCACAATTACGGAAACCTTTTAAGAAAATTTTAATATGAAATACTTTATTAATTTTTATTTTTTCATATGTTCTTTGGGGTCACACCCGGTTTTTTTTACACCCGAAATTAAAAAAAATTTCGCCATTAAATGCTGGGAAACATTCTTTAAAAAAATTAATACACGTACTCGTATTCTATCTGTCTTAAACCAGGAAAAAAGGGCAATACGTTTCATGTTTTAACTTAACTAACAACGTATTTAATATTTAAGGGCCCCCGCCGAACCCCAAAAAAGCTAAAAAAACCGCTTTTTCTTGTTTCTTTTTAGAACAACCCCGTTAAAAATTTGATTTTAATGTACTACACGGAAAAATCACTTCGAAATAATTCCACAGGAGCCTGTTACCCCCAAAAATTGCCAATACGAATAAAATTTTTTTCTTTAAATAAAATAAATAATTTTCATCAAATGTTTTTACATTTTTGTGTGCACCCTTGCGATGGCCCCAGCCCGCACTGGAAAAAAAAGTTTTAAAAAAGACCAGAAGCCCTTCTGATCATTTTTTTTATTATAAAGGTATATCATATATACGCCGCCCCCATAGACATTTATCGAGTATACTCCTCACTAGCCGCCCCTGGATTTTTTTAAAATCGCAGTTTTTTAGCCGCCCCTGGGGTTATTTTAAAAATTGTACGTTTATAAATTTGGTTTAAAGTAAATTACGGAGAAATATTAACAATTTAACACACTCTAAAAAGGCGAATCATTTTTTTTATGAAAAAAAAAAAAAAAAAAAAGAAAAAAAAAAACTTTCCCTTTTTTTTTAAAACTTGTTTCTTTATGCACACACCATTTTCACGCACCTGAATATTAAATATCATCTTGAAATCTTTTACGTGGGGTTTTTTAATAGTCTAAAACAACAACACCCTTTTTTTAACATACGCTGTACGTCATATTTCTTCAAAAAAAGGGGTCAGTTTAATCCGCCCCTGGTTTTATAAGCCATCATAAACATTTACACAAACAATTTATAATTGATTTTGGGGAAAATAGGTAGATTTCATTTTTTCTTTCAAAAAAGGAGGGGATGCAATGCTATACTTATGTTTCCAGCACATAAAAAGTCCGTTATAAGAAAATAATTGTTTCCCCTTAAATTAAAAATTTTACCAAAATATTTTTATATTTAGTATGCAGCCGTGTTTTCCCAATATTGCGCCCCGGGTTCCTATATTATACATCCAATCAATAAAATATTTTAAATATTCAAAAAGAAAGACTTGATTATATTTATGAAAATAAATCCCATTTTTTTCAAAGTATGTGGCTTTGATGCACAACCCCGAATTGATACGCTCCTGAACACCGAATTATTTTATACCCATTGATGCAGAAATCATTCCTGAATAATTTTATGTATCATACTGGTATATATATCTAAAGCTAAGACCGCCCGTGCGATTATCACGGCTATACCCGGAACCGTGCGATTCTCACGCCGCCGCGTAATTATCACACGCGTGGTAATATTACCACGCGTGTGATATTCACGCGACACCGGAATCGTAAAGTCATCACATATGAAAACAATACATTTAGTCGCCGGGTTATGTTTTTATGCAAGAATAGCGACAATACATGTATATTTTGTGTATTAACGTCTGCAGAAGCCCTTGGGATATATTTGTGACCTCGACCTAGGTCACAAACATATCCCAAGGGCTTCTGCAGACGTTAATACACAAAACAAACGTGTATTAAGGTCGAGGTCACAAATATATCCCAAGGGCTTCTGCAGACGTTAATACGCAAAACAAACGTGTATTATCCCTACAAAGTGTTGTAGGAATAACGTCAGTATTTCAGTCAAAATGTGCAGGAGCTTTAGTCACAAGTTTTCACTTTTAGAATGCAATCTGCATGAAACAATTGTTTATACTCCGACGATAGGAAGTTTTGACTAGCGCATTGCTGTTACAGTAGCTATTTTACTAAAATTAATAATTATTGACTGTTGAAAAACTGCCTGAAGTTTATACTTAATTTAGTTCATTATCAAAATAAATAATCTTTAAACATAAATCAAACTTGATGGATCCAATTGAAAGAATTAGTATTTTTTTTGTCTCGCAAATTTGTCAAAAATAATTACTCCATGTGCCATATTACATGTGAAATTAACAATGTAGTGCACCATCATTGAATTTATGATTGTCTCAGTGTCAGTTGGATGTAATTTATACAAAATTACATTATTAGATGAATTTTATTACTTCTAGGCACACTTTTCATGTCATAAAATGTATTTTTTATGCATTGATTTCTTAATCATTTTATTGTTTATTAGAAAGTAGCTTTGACAAAAGACGTAAATTTGAAATATAATTGTCATGCCAAGAATACATCATTGTTTTCCTTTCTGACTCACAAAAATATTCTGAAAGAAGATGAAGTCCGTTATAAACATATTATGCACATTATTACTGCTTGAATCGAACAAATATTTACTTATTTCTTACGTCATTGCATTGATTGTTTTGGCATTTGTTGGCAGCACTGAGTAACTTTTACTATAAATGTCAATTTGTTCTGGATAGACAGACAAAAGTAATCATAACGTATGAATTCTTGTAAATAGTTTAATATTTACATTCCTGATTAGCCAATACCTCATGGTGACTCTGTGATAGTAATGAAATGTCTAGGTGTAAGGATAGAATGAAATGAATCGGTATATTATGTATACCAATGAAATGTTTAGGCAAAAGGATAGTTATAAAATATCTTGGCATATTCTTCCTGCCTTATGTGAATGTAACTTACTTTGTAATACCGTATAAGTACTTATTTCTGCGGGCTTAATATTCTGCGATTTTGTCAAAAATGAGGTGGTATTAAATTTCGGCGTACCTTATTTCTGCGGTGTCTTCCTTCGCACTTTGATGGGATTTATTTTTGCGGTTCTGTATTCACCGATTGTTTCATTAATTTTAAATAGACAGGTACGTTTTTTGTTCTTATTTTGACAGTTATTTTGGTCTCCGGTTTGAAGATAAAATTTGATCTTCTGCGGATACTGAATAGAGATAACATCGTCATCATCACATAATGTTGAGTGTTAAACGCAAGGAAAAAGTCATTTTAAATATACGGTCATGCCAAACAGACACGAAAAATGCCCGAATCTATATTTTGCAAACATTCTCATCTGTGCATTATAACGGTATGGTAATTTTTGTTAATCACGCCTTTTTCAAGTCCCATACAAATAACGGTAAATATGAACATCGGCAGACGGATCGGCTAACAACAGCAAAACAATAATAAAACGGTTCTATTGTATTACCGTTACTACTAAATTTTCAACTTGCTTCGTCGGCCTTCGGCTACATGTGGGACAGAAGCCGATTACGCTATCGAACATTATTTTATACTTAACCGGATTATAATGGCGGCTTGTATCGTCGTATCACGGCATGTCAGGACAAAATTTTCTGCGGATTTTAAATCTGCGGTCTTATTGTCTTCCGCAGAAAACGCAGAAATAAAGTTCCCGCAGAAAAAAGTACTTATACGGTATATGAATTGTGTAACAAAGGCGACTGATGTTCTGGTCAGGTTTCTTTACTTTAAACTTATATTCATCTCTTTATAGATTATACATGACATCCGACATAATCTTTTATTATTTAATCTATATTTATAGTCCTTTCCATTGGTCTAGACGTAGTCACATGATCAATGATAAAAAGTCATAGGTTATCCTAAACTGAAACCTCTGTTTCCATAAGACTTATAACAGCCATATTATATCATAACAGTCTATCATCGTTATCTTTCTGCAAATTAATGATTTAGGAAAACTCGCGTTCTGGGTATTTGTTATATGTCGGCGCAGAGCAGTTGGAAAATGTGTATAAATTTGTAAGTGTTTGTCCTTTAAAATTTGACTTTGAAGGTCTGTTATTTTGAAAGAATGAAAGAAATGAAAACGTTATGTTAAAAAATGGAAAATATGGTAAGTGTTTGACGGTCAAGGTAAATTGTCTAATTAATCTTTGTGATCGATAGACAGAACAAAAACAACATGTAGCATGTATTAGTTTTACGACTGTTCACAGCTCTTTCTGTAGATGTATAAAAATTGAATTTTCACAGGATCTTTATTTATTTATTTATTTATTAGAGTACTTATTACATTTGTTTAGGCGAACCAATGTACTAGCTACACACAATATATAGTACCATCAAGAATGAAGGCTGTGTCATTTCACTCAACATTGCACAAGAACTCGGAGAGAAAAAGGAATACTATCATCCAACGAGAAAGGTTGTTTGACATACAGCTAAAATCCAATGATACGTTATCAAACAATCTGATTTGCCAACTGAATCATGATGCATAGGTCATCCTAGGTCATGAAAACGACCTGAATACGGCTATGCCGAATAACAGATTTTATAGGCATAACACATCTATGCCTCTATTAGAATACCATCATCATTAGAGACGAACACACATTGTTTCGATAACACTAGGTCTTGAATATTACATGTTTTGAATGAGTGCAATGGTAATAGCGTATGTTGCTACAGACCAGCTACGGTTTTCTGAAAATATGTAAGTAACAAGGTAAAGTTATAACAACCAGTAGAAGGCTGGTTTGTTTGTTGTAGACTTGAACATCTCACTATACCGCAAAATATATCTACCTTATTCTTTCTTAATATGGCCATAGTTTTTTTTTTTCATTTCTTAAATTCGATCATCGAAATAATACATGAAAAATACATTATTACCAGCTATTTGTATTTCAATTAGGTATGACAAATTTATCATTTAAAGTAACACCTTACGATAAAACAATTTTAGGGAAATATGCGCGTACATTGTATAATGGGATAACAAGAACATTCAAAATTAATGGTAATTCGGTTAAAAGCAACTTTATGGAAATAAATGAGAATTTATTTCAGCATTTAAGTGAGTAATGACATATTAATGATAACGTAAGAGCGATTTCAAGAAAACCATATGCGAGTTATTTTGATAGCTGTCAAAATATTGCATTAACGTAGTGCATCATTACATCTTACATTTTTTTAAATATTACAATTTTAATTCTTAAATGCTACGTGCTTAAACACAAAATATTAAAACATTCCATTGGATTTCCCTTCGGCTCATGCTTTGACATGTACAGGAAGATAAACATGTGAATTATATGTAAGCTCTACGTTTTAGTCGTTGCTTTTAAAGTCAGTACAGTATAATGCTACTTAAAGAGTAATAAAATGAATGTTTCCCTTACAAATCCTATGTCAGATCGTACTATGGCTAAATTCTGTGGCGGCAGTGCTTCCATTCAGCTATTGTCATGGCAACAAAACTGTATTAAATCAACATAAAATAGAATTATTTCAGTAATAAATTTGAACAGATCTAGTTAAAGTCTCATAAGTCTGTGTTGATAATGATTAATCGCTGCAATAGCCGTGTTTTTTGGCAATTTTGAAAGAATAATTCTTATCTTGGGACGTGAATTAAAGAAACAACTTCACATAAAAGAAAAAAGAAATAGACCGATATATTTGTTAATCTTCTCAAGCTAGAAGGTTTGTAAATTTTTGATCTAGCAAATTATCAGAATGGTTAAAAAAGCCCAGATTTTTATATCATGCAAATGTTTGGACTGATACTCTAAAGATAATGAACTTTCATGTCTTTCTAATTTGAAATAAAGCAAGCGTCAACTTGGAATCGATTTGACGTAATCTAAATTTAAATTTAAAAAAAAAGCACTAGTAAACATTGCAAACGAAATACGCCTACTTAGCTCAATAGGTACAGCGGGCTCCTGAGTTCAATCCCCGGGCGAAACGTATGTTCTCCGTTACGATTTGATGAAAGACATTGTCTTTGAAATTATTCGTCGTCCACTGCTGATTCATGTTGGGACGTTGGCAGTTACTTGCGGAGAACAGGTTTGTACCTGTGTAAAAATCAAGAACGCTGGTTAGGTGAATCGCCCAGCGTTACATAACTGAAATACTGCAAAAATAACGGCGCTAAACCCAAACAAAGCAAACAAACAAACAAACAAACAAATGAAACAAGATCAGTCTAAAAGACAGCTACTGCGCTGCTACAGCTACTGCGCTGCTAGAGCGAAGTCGGAGAAAAGTGTAATTAATGAGCCTGAAGTTATTGCTTTCAACCTGAAATTACACTCAAATGAAACAAGAGCAGTCTGAAAGACGGCCATATTCCCTGCTACTGCGCTGCTAGAGCGAAGTCGGAGAAAAGTGTAATTAATGAGCTTGAAGTTATTGTTCTGAATCTGAAATTACACTCTACATCATCTGTCAATCATTATTAAATTTCATTCAGATAATGCATATTTATAGTCATTTTGATTCCATACCTCATGTTTTTATTTTTCGATGTGAATGAGATGTGGAACCAAAATTTGTAGTCCTGTTTGGCGCCATATAACCTATACTGTGTTGGTGCGCCGTAAAACCCAAATAAATAAATAAATAAATATTTATTGTCTAGAAAGGATTGTAGTGTTTATACTGTATGTACAAATATGTAAATATTAATCTGAATTCCATTCAGAATACGGTTTTATACTTTCTCTTATTACGTCTGTCCTTATATAAAGCATCTTTAATTCATTAGAAATATCTTCAGCTGAGTTGAAAAAAGTATAATACGTACTAAAAGGGAGGTAATTTAAGACATTTTTTATTAAGACCAAATTTTGATTTAATGTCATTGAGAGTAGGCCAAAATATTTAAACTTGAGTGTTAAGTTTAGTATTACTTTATTGATAAATTCATGCACAACCAATATGAAAAACACATAACAAAACATTAAGAAAATATTATGGATTGTGCCACGAGTAATCTACAACATCAGTACACTGCATTTTATGCATACTGCATATGAGTTATTGTGATTGCTCGATGTCCGGCGTCCGTCGTCTGTCGTCTGTCAACATTTAGCTTGTGGAGGCGATAGAGGCTGTATTTTTCAACTGATCTTCATGAAATTTGGGCAGAATAATCACCTTGATCAAATCTAGGCCAAGTTTGAAAATGCATTATCTGAGGTCAAAAACTAGGTCACTATGTCAAATCAAAGAAAAACATTGTGTATGCGATAGAGGCTGTATTTTCCAACTGATCTTCATGAAATTTGGGCAGAATAATTGCCTTGATTAAATCTAGGCCAAGTTTGAAAATAGGTCATCTTGGGTATAAAACTAGGTCACTATGTCAAATCAAAGAAAAACCTTGTGTATGCGATAGAGGCTGTATTTTTCAATTGATCTTCAGTTTGAAAATGGGTTATCTTGGGTTAAAAACTAGGTCACTAGGTTAAATCGAAGAAGAACATTGTGTTTGCGATAGAGGGTGTATTTTTCAATTAATCTTCATGACATTTGGTCAGAATGATTTCCTTGATAAAATCTAGGTCGAGTTTTAATATCGGTCACCTGGAGTCAAAAAATAGGTAATTGTGGTCAAATCAAAGAAAACAGTGTATGCGATGGAGGCTATATTTTTCAAATGATCTTCATGAAATTTTGAAAGAATGATTGCCTTGATGAATTCTAGGTCAAGTTTGAATATGAATCACCTAGGGTCAAAAACTAGGTCACTAGATCATATGAAAGAAAAACTTTGTGTATGCAGTAGAAGCTGTATTTTTCAATTGATCATTATGAAATTTGTCAGAATGATTACCATGATGAAATCTAGGCCGAGTTTGAATATGGGTTAACTGAGGTTAAAAGGTAGGTCACTAGGTCAAATCAAAGAAGAACCTTGTGTATGCGATAGAGGCTGTATTTTTCAATTGATCTAAATGAAATCTAGTCAGAATTATTGCATTGATGACATCTAGGTCAAGTTTGAATATGGATTATCTGGGGTCAGTAACTAGGTCACTAGGTCAAATCAAAGAAAAACCTTATGTATGCCATAGAGGCTGAATTTTTATGCCCCCGAAGGGAGGCATATAGTTTTTGAACCGTCTCGTCTGTCAGCTTGTCTGTCCGCATTTTCGTGTCCGGTCCTCTGTCTCATGTGATTCAATAACTTGGCATAATTACCAGTAAGACGACGTGCAGTGCGCAGACCCAGGCGTCTCAAGGTCATCAACTTAACGTCATAGGATAGTGATGAGGTGTCCGGTCATATTTGTCTCGATGGATGATTTCAATAACTTGGCATGAATGTGTACCACAGTAAGACGACGTGCAGTGCGCAAGACCCAGGTCCGTAGCTCAAAGGTCAAGATCACACTTAGACGTTAAAGGATAGTGCATTGATGGGCGTGTCCGGTCCATATCTTTGTCATCGATGGATGGATTTTCAAATAACTTGGCATGAATGTGTACCACAGTAAGACGACGTGTCATGCGCAAGACCCAGGTTCGTAGCTCATAGGTCAAGGTCACACTTAGATGTTAAAGGATAGTGCATTGATGGGCGTGTCCGGTCCATATCTTTGTTATCGATGGATGGATTTTCAAATAACTTGGCATGAATGTGTACCACAGTAAGACGACGTATCACACGCAAGACCCAGGTCCGTAGCTCAAAGGTCAAGCTCACACTTAGACGTTAAAGATCATTTTTCATGATAGTGCATTGATGGGCATGACCGGTCCATATCTTTGTCATTCATGCATGGATTTTAAAATAACTATGCATGAATGTGTGACACAGTAAGACGATATGTCGTGCGCAAGACCCAGCTCCGTAGGTCAAAGGTCCTAAACTCTAACATCGGCCATAACTATTCATTCAAAGTGCCATCGGGGGCATGTGTCATCCTACGGAGACAGCTCTTGTTTTTATTGAACTTCATAAAGTTTGGTCAGAATAATTGCCTTGATAAAATCTAGGTTGAGTTTGAATATGGATTATCTGGGTTTAAAAAGTAGGTCACTGGGTCAAATCAAAGAAAAACCTTGTGTATGCGATAGAGACTGTATTTTTCAATTGATCTTCATGAAATTTGATCAGAAT
This sequence comes from Mercenaria mercenaria, assembly GCF_021730395.1. Classification (NCBI taxonomy): domain Eukaryota; kingdom Metazoa; phylum Mollusca; class Bivalvia; order Venerida; family Veneridae; genus Mercenaria; species Mercenaria mercenaria. The sequence continues at coordinate 49,742,342 of NC_069365.1, read as the reverse complement.
GATTGCCTTGATGAAATCTAGGTTAAATTTGAATATGGGTTATCTTAGGTCAAAAACCAGGTCACTAGGTCATATCAAAGAAAATACTTGTTTAAACTCAAGAGACCACATTTTTAGCCCAATCCTAACGAAAGTTGGGCAGAATATTTGTTTCCATGAAATCACTACGTCAAACATGTTTACACTGCTATGGTGTGTTTCTCAGGTGAGCGACCTAGGGCCATCTTGGCCCTCTTGTTAGTATTCACAGAAAACTTTCGATGACACACCACGACAGAGACAATAGTTCCCGTCACGCACTTTATGCGCTTTAAATTTGAACAAAAATAAGACTTTTAGGTAAATTATGGAAAGTCACAAACTGTTTCAAACAATCAATTAGTACTGATAAAAAAGTAGAACATGCATACATTTTGACCTGAAAGCAAATGTTTTCAGCTTTTTAACACACATATTGGAGACGTAAACCAATACTGAGGCTATATCTTGTCACCAGAGATTCATGTGCTCTAAGTTGATTTGTAAGACCGATTACCTATAAAAAGGACCAATGTCCGTTATTGTACAGTTAATATTACAATATAAACATACCTTATAAAATAATAGGAACCCCTTGTATTGTATTCGCGAATTTCGATGACACACCACGACAGAGACAATAGTTCTCGTCACGCACATTATGCGCTTTAAATTTGAACAAAAATAAGACTTTTAGGTAAATTATGGAAAGTCGCAAACTGTTTCAAACAATCAATTAGTACTGATAAAAATGTAGAACATGCATACATTTTGACCTGAAAGCAAATGTTTTCAGCCTTTTAACATACATATTGGAGACGTAAACCAATACCGAGACTATATCTTGTCACCAGAGATTCATGTGCTCTAAGTTGATTTGTAAGACCGATTACCTATTAAAAGGACCAATGTCCGTTATTGTACAGTTAACATTACAATATAGACATACCTTACAAAATAATAGGAACCCCTTGTATTGTATTCGCGAATTTATTTTTTGTGTGGATATTATCATCAAAGAGTTCCCTCCGTATACATAAACTGCGAATTGTAAAGCAAGAGGACAAGCATAAAATAAGATTTCTTATGCTATAAATCTAATCAGATTCTGTTCATAATGTTAAATCTTTACAGAAGCCATACTATTTGAGAAGCAAAACCTGCTTCACATGAAATAAAATACATTAACCAACACAGTTGCAAACCAGTCTGATTGAGTACATAAAAGGTTTAAAGAAGCTACTAATTCCTGGCCACACAGATTACCGTATTAACTGAATTTGTCAATATAACAATATAGGTCTCTAAGTGCAAGTGAAATTTACAAGTACTTTATGGTAATTGACATTGTAAGACACTAGAGTGTCTTCAGGCACATTTTCATTAATGGAATTTATGTTAGGTTATTGCTATTGATTACTTAGCGCTAAGCTGACGGTTTATCAGAAGGTAGTTTGAACAAACGACGTAAATTTGAAATGAAATTACTGTGTTGAAAAGATCAAATTGCTTTCCTTAACCACATTTGGAAATATTCTGTCCTTAAATGGATGTCATTATGCATATAATTTGTACTTGAATCGACAGGGAATTTTCTCATTTCTGACATCATTGCAAAGCCATTGTCGTAAGCGTTGGGTATTTTTTACAATAAATGTCAATTTATTCTGGAAATACAGACAGAATTAATCATTGCGTAAGCATTAACGCAAATATATATCTTTCATGTAAGCATATATTTTTATAACTGTTAGATAAGCTAATTTGTCAGTGTTACTCAAGCGTGCTTTGAAATGTGTAAAAGCGCTAACCATTATAAGACAGGGAGACATTTAACTACTTCACCGAAACACATGCTATCAGTTTAATTCACCAGTTGATTAGTTTAATAAATGTCGGATTCTACTATACAATACAAATTCTATTGTACTTTTTCTTTAAATTACAGTGTTTTAGGCAAGCAGCCTTATAGCATTCTATTCTGATAAACAGAATAAACTCGATGCTTATCAGAAAATAGTATGGCAAGATTGACCCACTTGATAAACAACTGCAACGTTTTGTAACACAGTTTAAAATTGTAGTCAGTTGATGTAGCGATATCAGGTCACCATGTATAAATTGAGATATGCAAAGATATTTTGCTTGTTTGACATATTTTCTCTTCTGTTCAGTTTTGTTCTAATTCTCCTGTGATTGGCTTTAGTGTATTAACGTCATGGGATAGTTTTTATATTCACAGGATCCTCTGGTTTCTCCAATGCGTTTTATAATTCTGCTAAGCAGTGCTCTCTATGAATCCGTTATTTTATGACTTTCAAAAATGTTGAATTACTCTAAGGACTATCCTCATTACGAAACACCCAGCAGTGCATGTATGAAATGACTGAAATTTTCACAGACACAAAGCAAAAATATTTAATAAAATCAACAAAAAATCAATTATTTAGTTGACATCCGAAGAAACATCCTTACTTTGTCAGCATCCTTACTGTAGAGTCGCCATTTAACGACAGTTATATAAATATTTTAATGACTTCTTTGTCTTTCCTTTGATTATCCTGATAAAATTGTATGATAAAAATATCATAAAAATGATTCACAGGTATTTGCAATTCTTGTTCAAACGGATACAACCCATGTATTTACAAGAAAAGAAGCAGTAGTATATAAAGTGCCTTCCAAGCTGTATATTGTGTATATATGATGCAGTTTGTATGAGAAACAGAACTTACTAGAATTGACAATTTTAATTGCACATATGAACGTTATTGCATGTTGCCGAGCCAAAAAACAATCAAATTGGACATTTGTACAGCATCCCAACATAATGTTTGCGTGTATTTACTAGATTAAACTTCATGCTTTCTTGAAACAAACTAACAATAGCGTAGTACTACGATTTTGTTGAAGTTGCATTATTTGTTTCACAACAATGAATTATGCCAAATGAAACAATCGTTATATATGTGAACGCCTATCTCTCATAATTATGACATAATTCTTGTTAGAACTCTTTATTTGAAGAACTAGATAAAATATTTCCAGTCGATGCCCTTAATCTGTAAAAGATGCAGGAAACATGACACTAAATATGATATAAACATGTATTTGACTAAGCACGTATTCACTTAATTGGTAGACAGAGGACAATCTACTATATAGTGACATTAAGATAGCATTTATTGGACGGTACCGTAGTTATTTTGTCTTTGATGCCTTACCTCAGTACTTACAACCACCTTAATTTGTAAGGTTGGTCTGACGTATTTCATGTTGAGCAAATAAATTGTCTTCCAGTTCTATCGTACTGGAAACACGCTGATGAGTTAAATAATCTGTCCAAATCAGATAGACATGATACTTATGTAAGACATTTAAAGATCTGAGCGCATTTGAAGGATTCTAAATGGTATTCTAAATATAACTGTTTACAAATCAATAACACAGTTCAAGTCAAGCATGTAATATTCTGTTAGAATGTTGCTCTAATGTATTTAGTCTGCCGATACAATTTAATCTTGTGTGTAAACAGACAGAAACAATTTAACCAAGCGTTCAGTGTGCCAAAATATCTCTGTCTGTAGTTTTACTACTTCCTGTGTTTCTGGGATAGGTTAATTATCAGGCTAATATATTGTCTTGTTCACAGAATTTAAAGAGGCATACTTGTAATAGGAAGTGGATAAGTATATAGCTGTCTATACTTTAAGAAATTGAAGAGACACAATAGGGACAAGATAAAATACACAATGAATGCATGATACATTTTTTAACGGCAGTAGATAGAGGGCTCTGTATATGATTGGTGTGTAAATCTGTGCTTTCACAAACCAGGTTTTTGTAAAATTTGCTAAGGAAATGAAGCAGGCAATAGTTATATAATTTCAAGAGACATATATGCAAAAGAAAATTACAAAATGCATTAAGTATTGGTAAATTAGCAAGACATGAAACAACTGGTGCTTAAAGAATTTAATGAGCCACATTTTAAAAATTGTTTCATAAATAGAGTAGCCTTTGCTTAAAGAAATTGGAAATATACTTGCAGTAGGAAGTTACTGAGAAGGAGATTGCTCAATACATTAAGCAGCCAATGTTTTCAAAAATTAAAAAAAAACTTTTGCAAAAGGAAGTTTCTTGATGTACAAAGCTGTCTATTCTTATAGAAATTGAAGAAAAAAACGCATTTACAATAGATCGCTCCTTGGTATGTTGATAACTTAAAATGCAGAATGACATAATAAAATACTCCCCTGTGTACAATAAAGAGAAAGAGTCTTAAATAGAGCAGTGACACACGCACATGTTTATATTTGATTGAAATAACGGGTTCCATTTTTAGATGTCTGCTTAGCCGACGTTGACAAATAAGGTCAAACCTGCTTAATATATCACTCAAAAACTAGATGTATATTTGCTTTTGTCGTCTTGCTTTAGCACGGGGTTAATTTAAGAAGTTTTTACCAAGTAATTGATAAAAAATCGCACCAATCACTTAATATTTGGAAAATATTTATTGGTAGAATAAATGAGAATATGTGTATACGCATCTTTTACGTCTCGTTTTGTAATTGAAAAAAATGAACCTTGAATACAATCTTTTCAAAAGATCTAGATTCAGTCCTTATTCAGACAAGACAATGACTGTAGACAAACAACATCGTCATGTTGGTAGTAAATACTTTTGTAATTCTATGTTGGTGTCTGAGAATTAGCCCGGATATCAACTAAGTCTGAAAATACAATCAGAATTAAAAGAAGCACCTTTCAGACATTTTCGTGAGCTTCGATAATAGTTTATATACCGGTAACGACGAAAAT